>NC_068427.1:3195000-3876250 GCF_023373465.1 Oncorhynchus keta
AAAGACAATGGCAAGAATTGTGCAAGCTAATAGGTGGGCCACAAACAAACAAATAAACACATAGTACAACAGTGGTGTGTAGAACGGCATCTCGGAACGCACAACTCGTCAATCCTTGTCACGGATGGGCTATTGCAGCAGACGACCACAACGGGTTCTACTCCGTTCTGCTAAAACCGAGGAGAATCGGCTCCAGTGGGCACGCAATCACCAACACTGGACAATTGAGGAATGGAAAAACATTGCCTGGTCTGACGAATCCAGGTACCTTTTGCGTCATGCTGAAGGCAGAGTCAGGATTTGGCATAAGCAGCATCGGTCCATGGACCCATCCGGCCTGGTGTAAACGGTACATGCTGGTGGCGGTGGTGTACTGGAGAGGGGAATGTTTTCCTGGCAAACGTTAGGTCCCTTGATACCAATTGAGCAACGATTGAATGTCATGCCCCAAAGAATTCAGGCTGTTCTGTAGGCAAAAAAGGGAACCGACCAAGTACTAGATGGGCGTACCTAATAAACTGGGCAACTGAATGTATTGTAGTATTAGTAGAACTCTGCTTATATAGTATTATGTGAAGGATGGTTGATTCTAAATGGAACTGTTACACTTGAGTTGTCAAAACACTTTGTTTAGAATATATGTACAGTATCTACACTGAACAAAAATATGTAATCTGCAAGTCCCATGTTTCATGAGCTGAAATAAAATCCCAGAAATGCTACATACGCACAAAAACACGCACCCAAGAAGACTCAAGACTGTATTCACTGCCAAGAGGCGCTTAAACAAACTACTGAGTAAAGGGTCTGAATACTTATGCAAATGTAACATTTCAGTTTTTTTAGAGGTTCAAAAATCCTTCTATGGATTATATGTCTATGGCCTTCATGATAACACTAACACTATCTACAAACAATTAACAAACCAATTATTAACTAGGAATTAATAAGATGGTAAGTGAGTACCGAATGAATCCACCTACTTAAGGCCAATGCAGTCTGTACGATTTTAGCCGTCTTATGCCACGATTTTACAATCCCAAACAAAATGTTCAAGTCGTGGGCAAATTATTAGGTCGTAAACGATTGTTGGACGCCTTGAGTCTTCAGTGTGACAGGGTTTAGGTCTGCCGATTAAGTACCACTACATGCAGACATAGGCTATGACAAAGTTCTGGCAGGGTCCGAATTCTTTTGCCTTCATCATGTAGTGTGGCTGGTGTTAAGACCCGATCCCGGTGACTGACCAATTGTAACACGGCCGGCACTGAGTATGCACACAATAAGATGATTATTGTGGATTGTCAGATTACTATAATAGTTACATTTAAGTTACGTTTACATGCTGTGCAAGAAGAACGATTTCCATAATAATCTTGTTTACATGACTCATCTGAAAAAAAATTGCCAATCAAAATTAACGTTCTACCACAGAGACCATGTTATTTTGGGGAAGCCTATTTTATTCTGAGTTCAGATATATAATGTTTGTATGTGAAAACTATTTTTAATATACATAGGCCTACTTTAAGTTATTCCGAACTCACATTCCTTGCGCATAAGCATAGAGAAAGGCTTGTGCTGCTGGTGCTGGCATGAGCTCAGATCAAATACACCGCTGCAGTTGGCTAGCCTACATCGGCTGACGTAGTCTCGCAAGCCAATTGTAGAATGTGACAACAGAACTGAAGAAAATAGTACTATCTTAACAGGATGATATCAAGATGTGTGTTTGTTATCATCGCACAGTATGACGTGATAATTGTAAAAGACTGAATCTGACGTGCAGTCTGCAAAGAACTTTAGCATCACTGAGAGAGTTGTACTGTAGCATGATGTCATAAAGACATATGGAGACAAACTCACCTCAATTTTTTTCTGGTGCCCACTCCTGAAAAAGAGGCTTCATTAAACTCCATTGAACAACCAGGCAGACCAGTCCAGAGAATTACCCTCCAGCAGTCTCTTATAAGGTTCACATTGTTGGACCATACTCTACTGTTATATAGTCTGCTATATTAGCTTGTAAGATCATTCACTACATGAGACTAACTCTGAGAATAACAAAGGGGCGGAAGTCTACATCATCCCATATTTATTTACACTCTATTAGGCCTCATTAACTTCCATTAGCCTGCTGTGTTTGTGTGTGTTTGTTTGTGTGTGTTGCACCTGGAACTGAGGCCAGTTATTGGGCATGTCCAGTCTGTGGGTGTTCATCCCACCAGCACAGTCTGTCCTGCTCATTGATGGCCATGAGAGTGTTATGGAGCTCATTATACACAGCCTTCACAATGGGATAGAGGAGGAGAGAGGGAGAAATGGGGGAGAGAGAAAAATAGAAAGAGAAGGCAGAGAGAGAGGGGGAATGAGAGATCAGGCCATGACAGATATGATCAGTGAGAGATGAGATAAAGAAAGACCATGACATCCGCACACCCTCCTACTAAGAGTCTGACTGCCGGTGCAGCTTAACTCTCATTGCTGGTGACTTGGATTGCTGATCGTCTTCCTCTCCTCCTCCTGTGATTGGTCAAAGATAGACTCCATCTCCTCCATGTAGTGAGGGGTGTAGCAGGTCACCTCCTCCAGGACATTCTCTAAGCTCGGATCGCACCTGGGGGAATTCCACTCTGTTAACTTCATGATTTAACTTCATGATTTGACCTCCGACATGGAAAAATCGCTTTGAACGGTTTTCTAAATCGGAATTCCAAGTTGGAAACTCTGGCATCCTTGAACTCCGAGTTCCCAGTTGTCTAGAAAGAACCACTAGATGTGTTCGCTGACAGGAAAAACTATTATTGGTAATGTCAGCTAAAAGGATAGCCGATTCGCTCCGGGAACTAGCTAGCTATCAATGTTCAAACGTTACCTAACCTTGCTAACTAGCTGTCTAGCTAACGTAGCTAGCTAGGTGGCTAGCTAGTACTTAAGTACACAAAACAGAGCCATGCATAAAATGATCTGCAGAAAAAGACCCACAAGGAAACTTTTAACCAAGGTCCCCTTTGGTCTCTAACAATGTCACTGCCCAGCGTCAGTTTCAACAAACAAAGCAGCAACTTTTACCTCAAATAATTATTACCTTAACATAAAAGCTAGTTAGATATTCAGTTTGGACATTCAACACTGGTACAATAATCCAATCTCTTACGACGATGTCCCGACGCAAAAATCCCCCCTGTCGTCTTCTTCTTCTATAGTATTATGGCGGTCCTCAAACAAATATTGGAGGTGCATGCCACCACCTACAGTACAGACTAAATTCATAAAGGAACAAAGATTAAGAAAACCAAACCCTCCTACCTAATCTTGTACTACTGAGAACATAAAAAGAGCCCCACTAATTTCGAACAAATTACGCCTCCATCACCTGTCTGAACTAACTTGACTGTGTATTAGGGTTCCCCAACTGTCGGTACATGGGTGGTTTTATTGGTCCCCAAGTTTTCTCAGCCAAAGAAATGTCAATTATATTTTAATCTTCATCGTTGGACATAAAAGAATGTAAAGGTATACAGTATATGATCGTTCCCCAATATAATCAATGTTCAAAATGATGTTTTGAGAAATACCATCTGTTTGGGCTGCGGTCAATTTGCAGTCGACAAATGATTTATAATAAGAAAATGGGTTGTTTGGATCCTGATTGGACAAGCAGTCTTCCAAGCTGTTCTGTATTGGACATCACAGGCACACTATGCCTGCTAACAGTTCCAATCCGAATGATCAGTGCGCCCTCCTAAGAAAATCATCATGTTCATGTTGCTGTCCAAATCATTTCTTGTATTTATCTTAACTCTCACATTATTTCCCTTTGCTTCTAGCCTAGCATTTGGTTTGGTACAGCAGGGTTAATATACGCCTCGCTGTCTGCTTGTTCGGCCTCATCTCTGTACCCTACATGAACAGTGAATGTTACCCAGACGAGATGAGACAACATTTTCTGAGTCAGGCAAATTTACGCATCGACGTCAATGTCATGGATATATCCAAGAAAATCCCAATAGAAAAAAAGCTACAGCAAATGAAAGTGCTAGTGTACTGTCATTCCAGGTGCAATGTTTGAAATGACTTAGTTAGCTGAAGATGGCTAGCTAGCAAGTGAAAATGATGTTATCCAGACATTTTGTTTAGAACGGAAGACCAGTCATTTTGCATAGACTGGTTGGCTGACAACGTCGGAAAAATTATGCACAAGCGTCGATGAGGCAGGAAGGTATGTGTTTTTATGATCCTGACTTGTCAGATAGCTAGCAACAGTGACAAGAAGTTGCCTTATGGAGAATAGTACAGTACTGTAGGTGGCTCGTTTTAGCTGGTTGTAATCTTGTTATTGATAACATGTCTTGTTTTGAGGTGTTTTGACTGATGTCATGTTTATGGTTACAGTATATTCACACCCCTTTACTTTTTTTCACATTTTGTTGTGTTACAGAATTTAAAATGGATTAAATGGAGATGTTTTGTCACTGGCCTACACACAATAATGTCAAAGTGGAATTGTGTAAAAAAAAGAAATGAAAATAACTTCAAATTAAAAGCTGAAATGTCTATTCAATGCCTTAACTACTGACAGAATATGTTTATGTTTAATATGTAAGGTCCCTCAGTCGTGCAGTGAATTTCAAGTACAGACTCAACCACAAAGACAAGGGAGGTTTACCAATGCCTGGCAAAGAAGGGTGCCTATTGGTAGATGGGTAAACATTTCAAATGCAGACATTGAATATGTCTGTGCACATGATGAAGTTATTAATTACACTTTGTATGGTGTACCAATACGCCCAGTCACTACAAAGATACAGACCCTCTTCATAACTCACTTGCCAGAGTGGAAGGGAACCGCTCAGGGATTTCACCATGAGGCCAAAGGTGTCTGCCAAAGTCGTTGCATCTCCTTGTTCGGGCGGTGCTCGGCGGTCGGCGTCACCGCTCTTCTCGCCATCATTGATCCATTTTTCATTTTCAATTGGTTTTGTATTGTCTTCCCACACACCTGTTTTCAATCCCATTCATTACCTGCTGTGTATTTAACCCTCTGTTTCCCCTCATGTCTTTGTCAGAGATTGTTTATTTGTAAGTGTTGTGTTTATTGTATAGGTGCGCGACGGGTCCTTGTACCCAGGTTTGTTTATAATCTCTTCTTATTAGTGTTATGGAGCGTGTTACGTGGACATTCATTAAAAGACTCCATTTTACACTCCGTTTGACTCTCCTGCACAAAAAAATGATGTAGAATTGACTTGATCCCCTCTGTCACTTGAACGTTCTTGAACGTTCTTTTTTAATATTTTCAGTGGTATTGTTAACAAACACTCCCCCATAAAGAAAATGAGAATTAAAAACAGGTTCAGCCCCTGGTTCGACCGTGATCTTGCAGAGTTACTCCACCTCAAGAATTGCATTTGGCGAAAGGCTCGGCACACTCATACTCAGGCCGACTGGCTCTCGTTCAGGCAAATGAGAAATAAGTGCACTCAGGCTATCCGGAAGGCCAAAGTTAGTTACTTTAAGGAGCAGTTCTCTCTCTGTGGGTCTAATCCCAAGTAGTTCTGTAAAACAGTTAAAGACCTGGAGAATAAACCCTCCTCCTCACAGCGGCCCATGTCCCTTAAAGTTGATGATGTGGTTACTGACAAGAAGCACATGGCTGAGCTCTTTAACTTTTTATGGCTGCAGGGGCAGTATTGAGTAGCTTGGATGAAAAGGTGCCCATTGTAAACGGCCAGCTCCTCAGTCTCAGTTGCTAATACATGCATATTATTAGTAGTATTGGATAGAAAACACTCTAAAGTTTCCAAAACTGTGAGTAAAACAGAACTGATATTGCAGGCGAAACACTGAGGAAAATCAAAACAGGAAGTGGCTTCTATTTTGAAAACTCCATGTTCCATAGCCTCCCTTTGCTGGATTTAAAGAGATATGAACCAGATTCATTTTCCAATTGCTTCTTCAAGGTGTCAACAGTTTTCAGACATAGTTTCAGGCATTTATTTTGAAAAATGAGCCAGAACGATAACATCGCGTCAAGTGGTCACATGAGTTTTGCTCGCGCAACAGAATTTGGACAGCCATTGTTTTCCCCTCTCCTACTGTGAAAGACATTTATTGTTGATATATTATCAATTATATATTTTAAAAACAACCTGAGGATTGATTATAAAAAACGTTTGACATGTTTCTGTGGACATTATGGAAACTATTTGGAATTTTTGTCTGTCTTGTCGTGACCGCTCTTTCCTGTGGATTTCTGAACATAACGCGACAAACAAACAGAGGTATTTTGGATATAAAAATCATCTTTATGAAACAAACGGAACAGTTGTTGTGTAACTGTGAGTATCGTGAGTGAAAACATCTGAAGATCATCAATGGTAAACTATTAATTTGATTGCTTTTCTGATTTTCGTGACCAAGCTTCCTGATGCTAAGTGTACTTAATGTTTTGTCATGCGATCGATAAATTTAGACAAACGCTTTGATTGCTTTCGCTGGATTAACAAAAGGCTAAGCTAAGTTTTCCTATATTGCACTTGTGATTTCATGAATATAAATATTTGTAGTAATATTTATTGAATGTAGCGCTATGCTATTCAGCGTTTGTTGATGACACTTATCCCGATGTCGGGATTGCAGCCATAACAAGTTAATCACCACTTCATTAAAATGAAGTGTATCTTGTGGGGTACTTACCTAATGGGTACAATGGGTACAGTACATTACCCATCCTGACAACTTGGCCCACATTTTTTACATTTCTAGAAGCGCCTTCCAAGAGGGAGAATAAATACACTAATACACCATAGAGTACTTGTAATGTTTGCATAAGTACAAAGTAATTACTAGTTGGTACACAGGATTTAGCTAGTTAAAATGAAGTGTATCTTGAGGGGTACTTACTTGTAATTATAGTGTATCTACAAAGTACGTTACACATCCTGACAATCTAATCTAATACACCACAGAGAAATAGCTGCATAAATACAATGCAGTTACTAGGTGTTACACAGGATTTAGCCATTTTTGGGATGGACATATACAGGATGCTACCCTAAACAACATAACCTTCATCCCAAATCGAAGGAGCAAACCTTACAACCTGATTTTGGATGGAATTACTTGGAATGCTTCCTACACTCAAGGAGTATTATTTCCAAACTATACCAACCTGGAGCTGAGTGAGTAATGCTTAGTCTGGACTGAATGTTCAGGCTACTAAACTTGCTAGGACAAAGGGAAGCGAGAGGTGTCGAAGCCTGTGAGCCCAACAAATGGCAGGCTACCCCACCCAGATCCAGAGGCCTTGAAGCCCCCATCCTGCTGTTCAAAGACCATCCACTGGCATTTTCTACAAGAAATCTGCCTCCAGAAATAAAAGCTTCTCCCACGCGGGTGTGACACCTACTCCCATTGCCTGCTGCACTCCTGCTTGGATTCCACCTGGCGATCTGTTCACCGTCTGTCCTGGCCTATCTCCCCCTGTCTGGTACAGATACCCCCCCTCTCCCGAGCTTTTGCTCGCCTCCAGCACACATGCACTGTTGGGGCGAGTGACTGAACTTACCCCAAGTCGTTATATATTTTATTTGTATCTTCTGCATTTTGCTATTTTGCTATTTGCCTCGTGACTCCTGCATGCTCTGTTGACTATGAACTTTCTTTACCTAACCGTGGGGCAGACTATGTTTGTTCCCACACTCGGGACTCTGACTCTATTGGTTTCACAGACTTTTGGCCTCCCATCCCATTCTAAACACCTCTCGCCGGCTTTGTATTCATGTAACCTGATGAAATTGCTGTACAATACGATCTTGTTGCCATCTGATGCACATTCAGATGTTATAAATCAGCACTGCAGAGTACTCCCTGTTCTCTGCCGTGCCCTGATTGTATTACTGTTGATGATATCTGAAAATGTGCATGTACACCCTGGCCCATCTACTGTTGCTAGCCCCAATTATGACTTGTGCTCTGATATCTGCCTCACTGATTTCTGCTCCCGTAGAAGCTTGGGTTTTCTGCACGTTAACTAGCTAAATCCTGTGTAACAACTAGTAATTACATTGTACTCAGGCAAACATTACATGTACTGTACTATGCTTGGAAATAGTGTCTTATTCGTCATCTCGGTTGACACTCGTATCATATCTTTTTTCGTAAGGTCAACCATGTTAACCCAGATGGTAGGCTTTATTTTGGGGGCAAGTGCTAGCAAAAATGTTGACTGGAGATATATTTTGAACAGTGCACATTCATGGTTAAGTAATTAGAACCTGAGATATTATAGGCTATAATATCTCAGTCACCCAGCACATCCAGAAGGGATCCCAACCATAGTGAATCGTTTTCTATAGCATTCATGTACAGTATGTGCAACAGTAAACAAACAGGCTGGTAGTGAAAACTCCAGAACCATTGTAGTGGTGACCTGCTGGACAGAGAGTAAGGCTACACTTATTTAGGAGATTGTGAGTCTTAATGCCAACTAAAGCATTCATTTTTGATATCCTGTTAACCCAAACAACCAACACCTAAACTAAAAATCCCCTTAATCTATTGCTGAATTCTGCACAATCAAAAGCTGGAGAAAGAGAGAGAGAGAGTGTGTGTGTGTGTGTGTGTGTGTGTGTGTGTGTGTGTGTGTGTGTGTGTGTGTGTGTGTGTGTGTGTGTGTGTGTGTGTGTGTGTGTGTGTGTGTGTGTGTGTGTGTGTGTGTGTGTGTGTGTGTGTGTGTGTGTGTGTGTGTGTGTGTGCGAGAGAGCGAGAGAAGGAATGAGAACCGGTGTGAGTCTTCTCCACAGCCTGCTCAGTGGTCAGGGCCCACTAGTGGCTGGCTGATGTCTCTTTAATTCCTTAGAGACACACAAGAGGTGGAGGGATGTTTTCTCCTGAACTTCCATAAATCACATCACAGCAATTTTGAGATCAGAATTTTAACATCCATCATTTTAATTTGAACACTTTCTCAGTGTGTATATGTGACCCACTGAAATAGTGTGATCAACTAACATGCCAAGAGTGTTGAGTCCATAACACACCATGGTTGTTGAAAATCCCAACTAAAGTTAACACTTTATTAGAGCTGATGTTGTTACACTTTCTCAGTGTTAGTGATGTATGGTGTTACAGCAACTTGTTTTTGGGTCTTTGTTTTAACATTGTAGAGTGATTTTTAGAGGTACCTGTACCACCCATGACTGTGCTTGCTAGTGACATTGTTGACATTGTTGCGTTCAATGGCATTCAGTCCTGAAGCCTTCACCAAGTAAGTGCCTAAGTGTATATTTTACTTTAAAATATAATTTCTTATGACAATACATCCACATTTTTGACATTATCATACTTCGACAGCCTAGTATTACCCTAGCACAGTGGCCTAAAACTCCTTGTTTAGAGGCGACATCAGCAAATAATATTATGCTGGTTTGCAAAGTGTTAAATAGTTCCTATTGTAATCCAGCAGAGTTAGGATGTCAGCAATTTGCACAAACTGCAGGTAGAATGACTGACAATGTAGGAAAATCTGATGACTGGCACTATCTAAACCATGTAAATTGGAACAACCATCTCAATAATGGGTGAAAGAAGTCAAACCACTTACAGAACGGATTGGCTTATAAAAACATGTTATTTATCTGCGTGTAGTGTGAGATCAATTAATCAATCAATGTGCATGCAGAAACGTAGATATTAAGACAAACTATTCTAAAAAGCCAACAAAGCATGCTGGGAAATATGATAATAAGGCCCCTCCCATGTCTTTTTCACTCTGAGAGTAACAACAACATCACCTGGGTAACACTTCATTTATTTACCGCAGGTGGCACCAATATCAATCCCACTGGTGTTAACCCCACTAGAATCAACACTCAGATATAACACTCACAACACTTTTTACCTCAACACTGAGATTTTAACATGTGCAATTTGCTGTGTAAAACCCCCAGTGCTAGATTAGGATTACTGGGTTGTTTCGAGAGAATTTATTAACTGGCTATTTATCAATCAATATAATCATGGTGATTCATGAACATTTCTCTTGACACACCTGGCGGGTCCTCTTAAGGCTTTGACACTCCTCACCCAAAACAGAGGGAAAGGACAGAGAAAGACAGGAAAAGAGAGGGACAGGAGAGATTGGAGTAGAGGAGTGGATGGCATTTAAACAGGCATGAGAGAAAGAGAGAGACCGAGAGAGAGGGAGGGAGAATGTTCCCCACATGTGCTGCTGGACAGAAACAGAACCAGAGCTCTCTCTCCATAGAGTCAGAGCTGGAGTACACTCAAACACCACAGGGAAGAGAGATAATGGTGAAAAACACCCACCTGGTTAACATGTATAAATCATATGTCTGTGTGTGTGTCTGTGTGTGTGCGTGTGTGCATGGGTTTGTGTGTGTGCGTGTGTGTGTGTGTGTGTGTGTGTGTGTGTGTGTGTGTGTGTGTGTGTGTGTGTGTGTGTGTGTGTGTGTGTGTGTGTGTGTGTGTGTGTGTGTGTGTGTGTGTGTACGTCTGTGCATATAAATCACACTGAGGACCTAATTGGTCATTGATAACGGGCTAATTTCCTGCCGAGGATTATTGTAAGTCACCTGGGCCTCCTGCGGCCGAGTTCCAAGTGATAACTGCCAACTGAAGATCTCAAACAGCACTGTGTACTACTCCATTCACAGAACAGTGCAACCTGGCTTTAACCAGAGTAGAAAGAAGAGTGGGAGTGCACTTCTGAAGGCACTGTAGTTGATGATTTGTCTAGATTCGCATCTTGCACACAATTAAAATGAGCGTCACTGCACAGCTATTTTCATGTCTCTCCAGAGATGATCGATCAGGTTCAAGTCTGGGCTCTGGCTGGGCCACTCAAGGACATTCAGAGACTTGTCCCAAAGCCACTCCTGCATTGTCTTGGCTCTGTGCTTTGGGTAGTTGTCCTGTTGGAAGGTGAACCTTTGGATTTTGGGGGGGATTTTGCTCATGTATGTATTGTCAACTTAAATAGACAGGTGTGTGCCTTTCCAAATCAATGTCCAATAAATTGAATTTACCACAGGTCAAGTTGTAATCAAGTTGTAAAAAAATCTTAAGGATGATCAATGAAAACAGAATGCATCTGCACTCTAAATAATTATGTGAATAAGATATTTCTGTTTTTATTTTTTTTATACATTTGAAAACATTCTAAAAACCTGTTGTCATTATGGGGTATTGTGTGTAGATTGATCATTTTTTATTTGTTATTTAATCCATTTTAGGATAAGGCTGTAACAAAACAAAATGTGGAAAAGGTCAAGGGGTCTGAAGACTTTTCCAAAGCACTGTATATATACAGTACAAGTCAAAAGTTTGGACACACCTATTCATTCAAGGGTTTATTATTTTAATTTGACCAGATAGGCCTATCTTCTGTATACCACCCCTACCTTGTCACAACACAACTGATTGGCTCAAACGCATTAAGAAGGAAAGACATTTCACTAATGAACTTTTAACATGGCATACCTGTTAATTGAAATGCATTCCAGGTGAAGTTAGTTGAGAGAATAGCAAGTGTTCTAACCTGTCATCAAGGTTAATGTTGGCTACTTTGAAGAATATAAAATATAAAATACATTTGATTTGTTTAATTGGTTACTGCATGCTTCCATATGTGTTATTTCATAGTTTTGATGTCTTCACTATTATTCTGCAATGTAGAAAATAGTAAAAATAAAGACAAACCCTTGAAAAAGTAAGTGTGTCCCAACGTTTGACTGGTACTGTATATACAGTTGAAGTCAGAAGTTTACATACACCTTAGCCAAATACAAACTTCTTAAGGCTAGGGGGCAGTATTCGGGAGTTCGGATGACTGACGTGCCCAAAGTAAACTGCCTCTTACTCAGGCCCAGTAGCTAGGATATGATATGCATATAATTGGTATAATTGGATAGACAATACTCTGATGTTTCCAAAACTGTTAAAATAATGTCTGTGAGTATAACAGAACTCATATGGCAGGTGAAAACCTGAGGGGAATCCATCGGGAACGTATTTATTTTGAGGTCACAGGCCATTTAAATGCTTGTGTATAGCATATTCAAATGAATTCCTCTGAGATTGCAGTTCCTATAGCTTCCACTAGATGTAAATAGTCATTAGAAAGCGTTTCAGGCTTGTTTTTTGAAAAATGAGTTAGTGGTTGTAGTTTTTCAAGGTGTCTCTCATTTTGACTGTAGTCTTGTGGCGCACGTGGATGAGGGTGCACACTTCGTTATATATCTCCGGTATTGAACAGACTACATTCCGTCAGGTTTGTAGTCCTTCTTGCTCGCACACACTTTTTCAGTTTCAGTCCACACATTTTCCATAAGATTGAGGTCAGGGCTTTGTGATGGCCACTCCAATACCTTCCTTTGTTGTCCTTAAGCCATTTTGCCACAACTTTGGAAGTATGCTTGGGGTCATTGTCCATTTGGAAGACCCATTTGCGACCAAGCTTTAACTTCCTGACTGTTGTCTTGAGATGTTGCTTCAATAAATCCACATAATTTTCCTTGCAAGCCTTGCAAGCCTCCCCCTTTTTCCTCCAAACATGACGATGGTCATTATGGCCAAACAGTTCCTTCAGACCAGAGGACATTTCTCCAAAAAGTAGAATCTTTGTCCCCATATGCAGTTGCAAACCTAGATTTTTATGGCGGTTTTGAAGCAGTGGCTTCTTCCTTGCTGAGCAGCCTTTCAGGTTATGTCAAAATATGACTCGTTTGACTGTGGATATAGATACTTTTGTACCTGTTTCCTCCAGCATCTTCACAAGGTCCTTTGCTGTTGTTCTGGGATTGATTTGCACTTTTCTCACCAAAGTACGTTCATCTCTAGGAGACAGAACGCATTTCCTTCCTGAGCGGTATGATGGCTGCTTCGTCCCATGGTGTTTATACTTGCGTACTATTGTTTGTACAGATGAACGTGAACGTGGTACCTCCTGAAATAATCTGTCTGTAAACAATTGTTGGAAAAATGACTTGTGTCATGCACAATGTAGATGCACAAAGTAGATGTCCTAACCGACTTGCCAAAACTATAGTTTGTAAATAAGAAATTTGTGGGGCGGTTGAAAAACGAGTTTTAATCACTCCAACCTAAGTGTATGTAAACTTCCGACTTCAACTGTATAATAATACCACCTAAGATTCCTTCCATCTGTCGAATATACAGTATATTGCCCAACAATGACTAATTTAAACACTTATTTTATTTTATTATGTTAATTAAAAAGAGTCAGTATGTGTAATCCCTGACAGTAGAGGTGTCTGGGTGGCTGCATTTTCAGCTTCCATGCCCATTCCCAACCAGAGTGTCAGCACTATGTGTCCATGCTATGTGCAATCAACTGGTATAACTAGTGTTTGTGAAGGGAATATATTTGTATGTTATTATTAAGAAGTTCTGTCTAGGGCTAGTTCTACCTTGCCATTTGTCCTGGCCAGCGTGATTGGCCTACCTCAGCGTGATTGGCCTACCTCAGCGTGATTGGCCTACCTCAGCGTGATTGGCCTACCTCTGCGTGATTGGCCTACCTCTTGTTTTTTTTAAGCCAAATAAAATGAATAGGTTATCCCTCTCAGGGTTAATAAAGAGAAAAACGACGTAAAAAGCACTTGCCATCACTGTGTTAATTGACAGTAAAATGAATTTGATTATTTCGGCTTTAGTTATCATTATGGTATATTAAAGAGAGAGATTTGTTCAAGTCTCCATATAATTCTCCAATTAAATAAATGCAAACAGATGTAGGCCCATAACCACTGGAGTAGCCTACAGTTCCGTTGTAGTGCATGCAACCACATGTGGGGTGCACTCGTTTTGACCACCCGGGTACAGAGCCAGGGGATCTCTAAGACCTGAGTGGTTTAATGACTTGTAACATCAATGCAACATCCGTACCGGAATAGCCAAAGCGAGTAGGGCTCCCTCCCCTCCACTCCCATCTCCAGTAACCCCTCAGCTCTATTCCCCTGTACTAGCTCAGCACATAGGCCTACATACAAAGATTTCAGTAAAACATTTTTTTTACAAAAGTATAATACAAAAACAAAATTAACACAGTAATCAGATAATATTTACACATAAATACGGCTTAGATATATCACTTATTACTTATCAAAAATCAACATAATGTATAGAACAAATAACAAATTATCAGTCTGAAAGCCCCAAATTCCACACATTCCACACACCCTATGCAGGAGAATCTGTCCCCCATACCTCCTTGAATACAGAATGTTTCTTCCATTTACTGTAAGTTATCTTTGCACAAGGAATGTATGAGGACAACTCCCTTTGCCACATTTGTTTGCTCAGAGAATAATTACTCTTCCAATTAAGATTTATATGTTTATTAGCAGTTATAATTGCGAATTTATACTCTTTCTAGTTGGCAATAAAGACATATCTCGTAGAAGTACTAGTGAGGGAATTATTGGAATAGTCAAAGAGATCAATTGATATATGATTTGAAATTTGACATCCTCTGACATGTCAAAAACATATGTACAAGATTGTCCACGTATCACTTTGAAGATGCAAAATATGTTTTTCTTGTGAAACAAACAAGAAATATGACAAAAAACAGAAAACTTGAGCGTGCATAACTATTCACCTCCCCAAAGTCAATACTTTGTAGAGCCACCTTTTGCAGCAATTACAACTGCAAGTCTCTTCGGGTATGTCTCTATAAACTTGGTACATCTAGCGACTGGGATTTTTGCCCATTCTTCAAGGAAAAACTGCTCCAGCTCCTTCAAGTTGGATGGGTTCTGCTGGTGTACAGCAATCTTTAATTCATACCACAGATTCTCAATTGTAATGAAGTCTGGGCTTTGACTAGGCCATTCCAAGACATTTAAATGTTTCCCCTTAAACCACTCGAGTGTTGCTTTAGCAGTATGCTTAGGGCCATTGTCATGCTGGAAGATGAACCTCCGTCCCAGTCTCAAAATTCTGGAAGACTGAAACAGGTTTCCCTCAAGAATTTCCCTGTATTTAGCTCCATCCATCATTCCTTCAATTCTGACCAGTTTCCCAGTCCCTGATGATGAGCAACTCTGGAGCTCTGTCAGAGTGACCGTTGGGTTCTTGGTCACCACCCTGACCAAGGCCCTTCTCCCCCGAATGCTCAGTTTGGCTGGGAAGCCAGCTCTAGGAAGAGTCTTGGTGGTTCCAAACTTCTTCCATTTAAGAATAATGGAGGCCATTGTGTCCTTGGGGACATCCAATGCTGCAAACTATTTTTGGTTCCCTTCCCCAGAATTGTGCCTCAATTCCTTCAACCTTCAATTCCTTCCTTCAACCTCATGGCTTGGTTTTTGCTCGGAGATGCACTGTCAACTGTGGGACCTTATATAGACAGCTGTGTGCCTTTCCCAATCAATGTCCAATAAATTGAAGTTACAACAGGTGGACTCCAATCAACTTGCAGAAACATCTCAAGGATGATCAATGGAAACAGAATGCATCTGAGCTCAACTTCGAGTCTCATAGCAAAGCGGGTCTGAAGACTTTTCTAATGAACTATTTATCTCTCCAACCTGTGTGAGCTAGTATCAACCCCCCCAACCCCAACTGAGAGAGTAAAATAACCCAGGCTATCGTCGCAAATACAGCTATGTGGTAACACATTCACACTTACCAAACCCTGCTATGAATCTCCCGAGATTGGATTGGAATGATTGGAATTATACAAATCAAAAGGAAGTTGTGTATTGCTCTGTTGTTTATCAATATATCAAGACAAACTATGATATACAGGCGTAAGATGAGCCCTTTGCCGGCTCAATAGGATAAAAGCTTTGCTTAGACATCCCCGCATAATACCACGACATTGGCCTGACTAATTTATGGCTAACTGATATATGGGTCCTGTTTAGAAGGACCGGCAGTTTATAAAGGCTTCATAAAGCCTTCATAATGCCTTCATAAACATGTAAATAAATGTGTTACAAATCATCTATAAAAGCATGTTATGCTTAATAAAGGGTTCATAAATGTGGCATAACTGTGTGACATAATCACCAATGTCAAATGTGACATAACCCCCTATGATGAATATGGTATTAACGTGTGCTTTCTAAAAGGTGATATGTTGAAGGGTGGCATTACACATTACACCTATTCTCATTACACCTAATCTCATTCCCAGGTTAGGTTTTAAATCTAATTAAGAAGATCAATTGTGGAAATGGGCAGGGTTTAGCCATAAAATGTATATTTTTCAAATCTGGTAACTACTGACGATGACAAATACTTTACTCAGGTCACTCCCACTAAGGCCAACTTTGTTTTGTATTTCTTTTTTATTTCACCTTTATTTAACCAGGTAGGCTAGTTGAGAACAAGTTCTCATTTACAATTGCGACCTGGCCAAGATAAAGCACAGCAGTGCGACAAAAACAACACAGAGTTACACATGGGATAAACAAACATACAGTCACATACACAATAGAAAAATCTGTATACAATGTGTGCAAATGAAGTAAGGAGGTGAGGCAATAAATAGGACAATAGTGGTGAAGTAATTACAATTTATCAATTTACACTGGAGTGATATATGTGCAGATGAGGATGTGCAAGTACAAATACTGGTGTGCAAAAGCGCAGAAAAACTGAAACAAATATGGGGATGAGGTAGGTAGTTGGTTGGATGGGCTATTTACAGATGGGCTGTGTACAGCTGCAGCGATGGGTAAGCTGCTCTGACAGCTGACGCTTAAAGTTAGTGAGGGAGATAGAGACTTATGTCTTCAGTGATTTTTGCAATTCGTTCCAGTCATTGGCAGCAGAGAACTGGATGGAAAAAAATGGAATGGTTGATATCCCACTCCCCCACTGAAAGATCAGCCACAAAATGTGGGCACCATTGATAACATGTTGTAATCAAGCTCTGGTCTCCAACATGGGAACAGAAGAGGACTAGCCGGTGAGGTAGTCTAAGGTTGGACTTGTCCAAATCATCTTGGTTCTGACACAGAAACACAACCTTTGCAGGTCCATTAACCTGTTAGGGATGACGCGAATTTTTGCAGCTTTTTGTAAAAAAATCGTCCAACATTTCAACGTCCTGCTACTCATGCCAGGAATATAGTATATGCATATGATAAGTATGTGAGTATAGAAAACACTCTGAAGTCTCTAAAACTGGTTAAATCATGTCTGTGGCTATAACAGAACGTGTTTAGGAGTAAAAATCCCCAGGAAAACTGTTCACCAAAAACACCAAAAAAATATTCATCTACATATCTTTCAGGAACCTGTGGATCATGAGAGAACCTTCATAAATCAGCAAAACATCAATAACAGAACCTATTTATTGACACTTTATGTAGTAATACTTAGTTTGAAGTGAGACACCTTTGGCCATTCATAACACATCCATAAAGACTCTATATCGCATGACACTGTACTTCATTTAAAGTCAGACCCCTTTGGCCATTCATAACACATCCATAACGACTCTATATCGCATGACACTGTACTTCATTTAAAGTCAGACCCCTTTGGCCATTCATAACACATCCATAAAGACTCTATATCGCATGACACTGTACTTCATTTAAAGTCAGACCCCTTTGGCCATTCATAACACATCCATAAAGACTCTATATCGCATGACACTGTACTTCATTTAAAGTCAGACCCCTTTGGCCATTCATAACACATCCATAAAGACTCTATATCGCATGACACTGTACTTCATTTAAAGTCAGACCCCTTTGGCCATTCATAACACATAACGTACATAAAGGCTTACTGATGTAAACATATTAACACTTAGGGAGTGAACACTAACAGCTTAAACAAATAAAGACATGTTCAAACCATACATTTCCTTTTATTTGTAAAATGTTAAAACAGTACAAACACATTCAGTTTCAAAAAGTCCAGCGACGCAATTACATTGAACGTCACACAGGGCTGTGAATAGTGTAGCTTGACCCTGAGCTGGCGGACAAATGTTTTTTTTTTTTTCTCTGCCTGCTGGAGGTATTGCATGTTGGTTTACGAGAGGGACAAGACTTTGTCTAGTTGTTTCCTTTCTTTAGCCACAGAACCCCTATAGCATCAATAACTATAACTCATGGCTCAATCCGGGGCACAGAGCTTGATGGAGATCAACATTAGATATCTTTGTATGCTGACTACATCTGACTTTATTTAACTGAACCAGAACATTCTCTGTATCTCCTTTTGCTACCGTTGAACACATATGGGGCTGATTCAGGGTTGAAAGTGAATTTGGAGAAAACTTTACTTTCTACATTTGAGAAGTCATCATTTGAAATTGATGTTATTTAAGTGAATACATATGACATACCTGGATGTACGGATTCCACGTAAACTGGAGGAGGAGAACGAAATGAATGACTTTCCTTTAATAGATAAGATTGAATAAGATGTTCAGAGATGGAGATCTCTCCCCATTACTATGTTAGGTAGGGTCAACATAATCCAAATTAATATATTACCAATGTTGATATATTTATTCCAGGCCCTGACAGTTTCAATTCCATCCAACTTTTAAATAAGATAGAGTCAAATTGACTGTTTTACACTTTTACATATGGAGATGTATTACTGGGCTGCACAACTGCGTCCACTTAAACAATGGACAGCAGACTCTCCTTGAGCATGGAGGAGCATCGAAGCCATAATGGTAGTACCTTGTGACCTACAATATATTCACTGCTTCATGTCCACGGCATTTAAGAAAGAAAAATCAACAGACAATCCAATGATTATTCAATTCCATTCGTGTTTAGCTAAATGCACATACATTAATTAGGTGGAAAGAACCAATATTGCCAGGCACCTCTATTTGGAAGAACCCCACCTTACCTCCAGTGTTTAATTAAGTCCTGGTTCCAATGGCATCGTGCATTTTGAAAATGTGTACTATGATGGATCTCTACTGTCATTCAAACAATTACAAGGCCAATTTGTTTAAGTTCTTACGAATCAGAAATCGTCTTCAATCACTTCCACAGAATCTGGATGAACCTACGGCATCCAGCTTGAAACAAATGACTGACAGAAGCTGCTATGCCAAAGAAGGTGATTGCCAGCTTACTGTATATCAAGGGTTGATCGAACCTCTCTACCTGATGGTTGAGAACCTGTAAGATGAAAATGGGAAACAGATCTAAATGAAGAAACTGAGGAGAACCATCGGTTACACATATGTGAAAATGTTCATACCTACTCTTACAACCTAAGACGAACACGATTGCAATTTAAGATACTTCATAAGACTGACTCTACTCCCACCAGAATGCATCTAATGCAGACAGAAATGTCACATCTATGTTGGAGATGCAAAAAAAAATCACAAATCACCTATTACATATGTTGTGGTCCTGTGATAAATTGCCATCATTTTGGGATAATGTACAGTATGTGCCATCATTTCATTGTGTTTAGGAATTTATAACCATCCATCTCCATGATTATGTCTGTTGGGAAATGTAAATATTGGTGCTCAATATCAAAGGAAGTTTTGTAATCTAGGTCTTAATTGCTGCAAAACAAATGTAGAGCCATCGATTGGAAAGCCTCATACTCACACACAAAAACAAACTGGAGGACTGAACTATTTATCTATATACCGTTGAATTTGGTGTATTGTAAAGACAAAAAGCGGAAAGTGTTTGGTGAAATTTGTAAACCGTATGTGTTGTATTAGTGAGCGTTTTGTTTTTGCGTTTTTGTGTTGTGTTGTTTGTGGGATGTTTTGGAAAAACAATGAAATAAAAAACTGGTCCAAAAAGAAAGAAAAGGGGGACAGTGAATGAATGTGTCTGAGAGGGTAGAGACCTGTGGATGGGCATAGAGTCAGTGTGGATGGTCTGTGGGAGAGGGAGTGTGTGAGTGTATGCATAGTTGCAGCTCAAATACACTTCCCAAGACAGTGGTCTCATACAGTGAAGTACAGTGACGTTGAGCTAATCACATGAATAAAATGCAGCCTGTAGCTCATTACAAACCCTATTATCCATTAATTAACATGATTACAACGTCTAATAGAACCCAGTAGCCCTCCCCTAACCCCTCTGTCTCTTTTCAACTAGCTCCCTGATCCTCAGTCCCTCCCGTACGTCTCAACATGAAAAGAATAGCACATCAAACGAGGCCTGCTTTCTGGCTCAAATGTGTTGGGGATTCGCAGGTGTAGAATCACGCTGCGTCGGGGACCGGTGGAGACCGACGCGCAGTGCGACGCTGTAACTCTTCCCCCCTAGGCCTGGCATGACACGCTTCAGCTCGTCGACGCGGTAACAAACCCCTCATTAGGAGAGGGGAGAGACCGGGCTGCACGATGCCTAATTAGGTCCCCATTTCAAAACGGATCTTTCTCTCTTTTCCTCCAGTTTTCACTTTCCCTTCATCAGTGGGGGAAGGGGGGTGACACAATAGAAAAGCAGGCGCTTATAGGAAGTTTGATGAACAGAAAGGACGTATGCATAGAGAGTGGAGACGAATGGGGAAAGTTGTGGTAACAGTTTTTCTGCCTGTGATATGTGGATGAGGAAGTGTATTCTTTCAGTTTGACAAAGAGATCAAACTCACAAGACATGCTTGTTGCCACAGAATGGAGCAGTGATATGGAAAAATCCTCCACTTTGATTGTCAGAGACAAAATATTGTCTGTCAGTGTTATATTTTTCATTTCAAAATCTTTACTTTCACCATTCTTTGTCATAAAGGCAGTTCATCATATATTCGTAAGTCAGTTCAGACTTTTCGTCCACATTTCTTATTTCTCCCCAAATTAATGAATACATATATGTGTACACAAATGTAAACTAAACCAAAAATACACAAGCGTAGAGTATTGAAGATAATTGTATTTTGGTTAATAATATTCCAAACCACAATAATAAAATGTTATCAGAAAAAGTTTTTAATTGTGTTCTTTGATAAGGAAATATATTAAGGATGCATAATATGTTGTTTCCAGCTATGGAAATGTGAATTATTTGCTACAATAAAGTAATATTTATCATGCATATTCAAACGTCCAAACAATGCACCTTACTTATTAAACATTAATATTCTAATTTTGGTACAATTTGCTTAATGTGTCCGGGGACACATGGAAGATTGCTCATTTGCTTTCATTATTTTCAAATAAACAGAAATATGCCTCTAAAAAAAGAGCCGGATGGACCAAGGAAAAATATTTATAAACTCACAAAGATATTACAATGGTTATATCTATAAAATATATATTCTTATTACTTTTACAGGTTTAAATACTTGATCTTCAAATATCAGACTACAGACTACAACTGGATTTGATTGGAAAACAATATTCATGCCATTAAGAAAGTCTTTTCTCATTCTGAGGACACTGGGACTTTATGAAAACTGAGCCATCGAGGTCTTTAGAAGAGTCCTTGCACAACATTAAAACACATTCATATTTCTATTTGTGGCACAGCATATGTTTGAAACGTAATACACTACATGCATTTTGTACAACGCTGAGAATAAATCTTTTCTCATGGGATATTTGATATAATAACAAAATCTTTAACTGAATTACTTCATGGAACGAGAAATATATTTTCTTTGCCCTCTGTTATTTTGTGGAATATCTGGAAACGTGAAACATTTGTCTTGTCTAGTGTCCTTCCCCTTACTTACTAAATGACATATCAATGTGCAATAATACACTAAAACACTAATAGACACACACAGCCGTTGTTGAGACACAAAAGCGATGGTCGGCCTCTATTTGGGTATAAAGCAAGCAACCCTCCCGCCTCACCCCTCTTCCCCTCTTCTCCCCCATCCTCCTCCCCTCCCCTGATTAAATCTACTGCTCCCTGTAGGATTATTAGGATTCTAATTTGATCTGAATTTCAGGAACTTGTTTGCTTGGTTACCTGTCACGGGACATCAGCGTGTCATATTAGTGCTGATGGTATCCCAACCCTAATCTGCTTGAAACAATTTCATTGGGTGCTGGTCTATAAATCATCCTATAATAGGGCTGACACGCGCAGACTTTGCTAGGTAAACAAATCAGCTTTGTTTTATGTTAGGCAGCAATGAACTTGGCTTTATCAACTTCCCATCGATTCACACACACCACAAGGTCAACATCTCTCCAGCTCCTCATCAATAGAAGTATGGCTCTGCAGCACTCAGCAATTAGAATATGAATCAGATAGAGATAGCACAATGCATCACACCGCTCTTCAACCATTCTGTCTTTATCTGTCTTTATTTTGGGGGTATAAACTCACATCTTATGAAACATTTTCCCAAGCTAATCCTGTATGCATTGCTGTAAGTGTAAGAGTTGAGGATTCATTTGCAAAAGCCAAAAGGAAATGAGTTCACTGGTTCCCCAAGGTCACTTAAAATAAACGATTACTTTTAAACGTAATTTTGACATTTGATTAAAATATAACGTTCTGAGTTTTTTTTTTGTAGTAAATCATTTAATGCTGTCTGGGTCTGTGGTTGTGGTCTGGCTATGCATGATGTGCAAGTTACACATTTAGAATAACCAGAGCAAAACAACGGTTTGTATTTCACAAACAGATGAGAATCACATTGCTAGTGAATGTAAAAATAAAATTACATGTAGAAAAGGGATTATATAGCTGACTCTATATTTCAGAGATTTATATTATAGCAATTGAACTCTAACTGAAAATCAAGTGGATGGATAATGTTGAAGAGTCAAAACTGTGCTCCATTTGACGTTTCCATTGAAAACCGTGTTAACGCCTGGGATATGTGCTACGTTTGTTTCGAAGAGGCCTGAAATAGCATCAGGGCCCAAATTCATAACGTTTTTCATTGTGGAAACAAGAAGACCAAGAAGTTCCCTGACGGGAAAAATAAAGTGAATCTTATCTAGGATTGCTGATCTAGGATCAGGTTCCCTCTGTCCATCTAATCTTACTCATGATGATCTAAAAGGAGAAACTGATCCTATCTATCAATCACATTTATTTATGAAGCACTTTTTCACATCAGCCGATGTCACAAAGTGCTGTACCGAAACCCAGCTTAAAACCCCAAACAGCAAGAAATGCAGATGTAGAAGCACTGTGGATAGGAAAAACTCCCCACACTGAGGCGCTTTATAAATACGGCCCCAGATCATGCTGTATGGATATTGGGTGTAGCAGGATGATGTACGGCCCAGCAGACATCAAAAGCCCTATACAAAGGGATCCCATCCAGAATGAGAGAAGAGTTATACTCTTCTGTAAAATTACACACACACATGCATGCATACACACATGCACAGGCATACATGCATGCACAATCACAGGTGACTGATTGCATTAATGCACATATGAACAAGCATTTCGCTCCACCCGCAATAACGTCTGATAAATATGTGTATGTGACCAATAAAATATGATTTTATGCCCACACATGCACGCACATGCACACATTTATGCCCACACATGCACGCATATTTAGTATTGTCACGATACCAGAAATATGACTTCAATACTGATACCAGGTTTAGTATCACAATAATCGATACCGTAATGATACCCTATACCAAAACGATACTCGATACCGAAACGATACCACAGCCAACAAAATAGTGTGTATTAGCTAAAGTCACAGAACAACCACTGGGTTTATTTTTTAAACATTGAACAATATTTTGATAAACGATAGAAGAACTAAAATGACAAATAGAATATCTCCTATTCTATATTCAGTTTCTTTCAGAAATAAAACACCATATTAAATAACAGATGAATACCTTACATTTTCCTTATGCAAAACCATATCTGAGACTAAGAGCGTACCTGTAAAGATCTTCTTCATCTGAGGAGGAATATGAAAGATCGGACTAAAACGCAGCGTGGTAAGTGTCCATTTTAATGAAATATAACTGAACACTGAATACAAAATAACCAAATGAAACAACGAAATGAAAATCGAAACAGTTCTATATGGTGAGACACAGAAAACAACTACCCAAAACCCATAGTGGGAAAACAGGCTGTATGGTTCTCAATCAGAGACAACGATTAACTTAACAGCTGCCTCTGATTGGGAACCATACCAGGCCAAACACATAGAAATCTAACACACAGAACAAAACATAGAACTCACGCCCTGACCAAACTAAAATAGAGACTTAAAACGGAACTAAGGTCAGG
This sequence comes from Oncorhynchus keta, assembly GCF_023373465.1. Classification (NCBI taxonomy): domain Eukaryota; kingdom Metazoa; phylum Chordata; class Actinopteri; order Salmoniformes; family Salmonidae; genus Oncorhynchus; species Oncorhynchus keta. The sequence continues at coordinate 3,219,189 of NC_068427.1, forward strand.
ACGTGACAGTATCCCCCCCAAAGGTGCGGACTCCGGCCGCAAAACCTAAACCCATAGGGGAGGGTCTGGGTGGGCGTCTGTCCGCGGTTGCGGCTCCGGTGTGGGACGTGGATCCCACTCCACCTTAGTCTTGGCCCACTTAGGTAGCACCTTTGGAACGGCGACCCTGGCCGCCCACCCCGGACTGGGGACCCTTACAGCGGGCCCCGAATAGACAGGAGACTCTGGCAGCGCCGGACAGGCGGGAGACTCTGGCAGCGTAGGAGTGAAGGGAGACTCTGGCAGCGCCGGAGTCAAGGGAGACTCTGGCAGCTCCGGAGTGAAGGGTGGCTCTGGCAGCTCCTGACTGATGGGCGGCTCTGGCAGCTGCTGACTGACGGGCGGCTCTGGCAGCTGCTGACTGACGGGTGGCTCTGGCAGCTCCTGACTGACGGGCGGCTCTGGCAGCTGCTGACTGACGGGTGGCTCTGGCAGCTGCTGACTGACGGGCGGCTCTGGCAGCTGCTGAATGACGGGCGGCTCTGGCAACTCCTGACTGACGGCGGCTCTGGCGGCTCCTGACTGACGGGCGGCTCTGGTGGCTCCTGACTGACGGGCGGCTCTGGCGGCTCCTGACTGATGGGCGGCTCTGGTGGCTCCTGACTGACGGGCGGCTCTGGAGGCTCCGGACAGGAGGGAGTCTCTGGAAGCACCCGACAGGCGGGAGAATCTGGAGGGAGGAGACGAAAAGACAGCCTGGTGCGTGGGGTTGCCGCAGGACCCACCAGGCTGGGGAGACCTACAGGAGGCCTGGTGCGTGGAGGAGGCACCGGATGGACCGGGCTGTGGGGGAGCAGTGGAGCTCTGCTGCGCAGCCTTGGCACCACTCCTCCAGGCTGGGTGACCACTTTAGCCCGGACCCTCCAGAGTGCAGGCACAGGTTGAACCGGTCTGTGGGGGAGCACTGGAGATCTGGTGCATACCACTCGCACCTCTCCCTTAGGCTCAATGCTCACATTCGCCCGGCACGGGCGGAGCGCAGGCATAGGGCGAACTGCACCCTCCCAGCGCCCCGGAGACACAGCACGCAGCGCCGGTTCTTACGGTAAGCACGTGGCGTTCAGGCTCAGGTCTATCGCCTGACTCCGCCAATCTCCCCGTGTGCCCCCTCAAAACATTTTTTGGGGGCTGCCTGTCGTGCCTGTTGCGCTGCCTTACCTCATATCAAATGACACTCAATAGACCTATAATTCATTACAGCTATGTATTGTATGTATTAAATTAATAGTTTAGTTCCAAAACGACAAAAGGAAAACACTTTAGAGCTAATTTCTGAAGCTTCTGTATTTGCAATAGTCTACTCTACACAGCATAGAAAAAGAGTACTACAGTATGAGTCATAATACCCATAAAACCTAGCGATCAAATAAGGAAATGGTTACAATTGTTTTTCCGCCATTCATTTTATCTCATAGGGGATTTTAGAAACACTTAAAATAAGGGCTGTTCTTTGTTTAGGCTTACCCTGGCGTGACGTTTTGATAACCGCATAAATCTCTCTAGGACAATGTGACTTTTATCAATATATTAGCCTGTATTTACCCCCCCAAATTAAATGCTAATTAGCTGTTCATTTGGCTATCATAAAGAACTGCCGAATCAAGGCACAGATAAGAATCTCTGGATGAACTATCTAATGTCATCTACATTTAGTCATTCATAAATTGGCTACATTTCTTTAAATTGACGATTCTGTGAACTGTTCAATTGACACAATACCTGTTAGCGGAGGCAGATCTGGAAGAGACCGGTTGTCGGGCAGATCTGGAAGAGACTGGTTCCATCTAGAGATTATGTGCAGGAGTTTGCAGGGAAGCATAGGAACTTTTTTTTTTAGAAGAATAACATTATAATACAAATTTCATGTGTAAAATCATTTTTGATGTTGATTTGGAACTAAATCTCCCTTTAACTGCATCGCTTTTGTTGTTTTGGTGGACTGGTGCTCATCATCTGCTCTGTAAGCTGTCCGAATTTTCTCTCACTTGTATCTCAAAAGTGGCTCGCACTTTGTCAAATGCTTCTGTTTTGTCAAACATTTTATAGTGTTGTCTATCAATTCTTGTCAATAAAACTGTTTCGAACAGTATTTGGTTTGATTTGAATTGTTTCTACAGGTATGTTTAGTCCTTTTAGGTTCTATCTAGAACCTAAACAAGGTTATTCAGCTGTCCCCAAAGGAGAACCCCTTAAAGAACCATTTTTGTTTCAAGGTAGAACTCTTTTGTGTTCCATGTAGAATCCTTTCCACAAACACTTTTTTTGAGTGTATAATTTCAGACAATTCTCCCTCTGGCAGATTCCATCTGCCTTCCTCATTCTCCCATTGCAAAATGCTATCTTACATCACATCTATGATATATGTGTGCAATTACTAATGTATTCACAATTTAAGCTGTAACAAATGCGTGTATATAACCTTGTTCAGTTAGGAACATGTGTCTGTTCTGATTATACTTTTTCCCAGCTCAATAAATAACAACATGCTTGTCAGGTCTGTGTAATATATTCCTTGTTGTCATCGCTTTAACAAAACAGAACTACTACATGTAATATTACGTAAACTAATCTAACGTAATATTGGAACGCAAGGCCTAAACTTTAAACAGTGTTGTTGCTCGAGCCTTGTCCAGAGCTACAGAGAGAAAGAGGGACAGACAGATAGAAACATGTAAAAGAGAGAGAACACGTGCATGAGAGAGAGAGAGAGAGAGACAAAGTGGAGCAGCAAAACAAGAGCAAGAGAGCTAACCCGTTCAGTGTGGTGTCATGAGATCTTTTCACACCAATACATCTCCCTAATGCAGGCAATTTCCTGCAGCTTTGCACCCTGAGAGGGGGTTTGACCTCCATGGGCGACACTTTGGAGGGAATTGTAATGTTTGCCAATAAGGAGAGGATTAAACACATGTCAGGGAGCAGGTAACGCATGCAGCTCATGTGCCGTGGGCCCCGAGACCGCTCTTTTTCACCAAACGGAATCTTTAACAGAATGATTGTTTCAAATGTATTTTCTTTGTTGTATATTACTTTGTGGAATAGCTGAATAGGATCTGGGTTGCTGAGTGGTCTTTTTGTGTCTTGGCTAAAAACTGTGTTTGCATGCACGTATGGGGGTGTGCACACATGCAAGGATGTATTTAGCCGGAAAGACACAAAAAGTACACTTAGCAACTCAAATCCATGCACACGCATGCACACACATGTGCACACACACACACTGTTATGTGCTGTAGAACTAGGCCTGCATTCTTCCACAGGCTCCTGTTGTGGCTCGTCATTCACCCCCTCTCCACAAACCTGACCTCTATCTCATTGGGCAAAGCGTGGAAATCTGCAGAAAAAGAGGCCATATTCAAAATGCATGCATTTGATTAATATGACAAATATGTCTGGTTAGGAACATCTAGGAACGTCGAAGTGGCTTGAATGAACAATCATAGCCAAAGCAATCCACAAGTTGTCATGAAAGGGAGATGCAATTGTCACAATGTGTGTTTAATGTTTTTGGGGGAAGTGTTTTGTGTGGTGTTTGTGCTATCATATTTTTGCAGGTAAACTTTGTGGCTCTTTGCGACACCTCCAAAATTACTCCTGGCACTCTGAGGGTAATCTTCTCAATTACCTCATCTGTGTCTCTCTGTCTGGTAGGCTCTTTGCCATCTAATTCGTCCCAAAAACCTTAATAGTTAATAGTTGACATTGAGAGATAAACAAGAAGGGGGAACTCCTGAAATTCTCAGGAGGCCTGGAGAGGAAGAGGGAGAGACGAAGACAGAGCCCAAACTCCTTTAACTCATCAGCTGTAAGGAACGATGGGTGCTCAGTAGAGAATGACAGCAATCACATCTCTCCTTCTCTCTCTCTTAGTTCGACACCAGCAACAGGGAAACCAACCCAACCATTATAAAGGGAGACTATCCGTCCTCCTTCCTTATTTTCCCCACAACAAGGCATCTACCTCTGTCTCAGTTAGTAAAACGATTGTTTACTCTGAGCGATGTGCTAGTATGACAGTTCAACAACCCACACCACTGGTTCGCGGCTACTGGTGAAATATAGTCAATTCTTGATTGTGTCTAAGGAAGGTATAACAACAGTTCAGTACATTGAACACAGTTGTTTCAGTCTCACAGTATTTGACAGTCTCTACTTCGTCAGATAGTTCGAAGACTTTTTGGGGCAGTTCATTTTAGATCATGCCGGTCTAATTCAAAATTTGATCGGGGAACATTTGGTGTGCCTCTGACAAAATCAACAGTAATGTTCTCCTGGCTGAACTGAACTGCTATAAAACACAATGACTCAGTCACAGCTTGGACGGGTCACTAATAGAGCGTGGTACATAAGTTATACTCAGACAATTTCCCTACTGTACTATATATTATGTGTACCTCTATACTCTCAGTGATGACCCTTCTTGCGTTTTTATTGGATAATAAATATTGATAGCCAATAGGGAAGATTAACTATAAAAATGTGTTGAAGGACTGCATTTTTTCCCTGTATGTTCCTTCCTCTCCTACACTCATCTATATCCTTTTCTCCTTCCCTCCTCCTCTCCTCACGATTTCTCTCTTTTAGGCTCCTCTCATATCCCTCTCTCTCCTTTCTTCAGAGTGGTCAATAGGATGATTGTGAATGGAAACACAATAAAAAGCCGGACATATATAACTCGCTTCTCCTCTTCTCTCCTTTTCTCTCTTCTCTTCTCCTCCCCTCTTTTCTTCCGAACTGGACACGATTACTCTCTGTCTCCCTCCATCCTACTCTCCCTGTGGTTGACAGGCCCTGTCTGCCCTAACCTGAGTTTAAAGTGACTCTAATTCTCATGTCCGCAGACAAGGATCTGCAGCCATGGACAGAGCCGTGCCGCCGAGAGCCCTTATTGACATCGACATTTATGCAAAAATAGACTTTTTGAATTGGCAGGTCACGTCACCCGGTGCTAAGCATGCATACCTAATGAGGGCTAAAGCTTTTTAGGGCCCGGTAAGACACAGTCACCTGACAGGTAGGGTTTGGGAGGTCTGGGTAATGATTATATTCCCCACCTCATCCCCTGAACATTGAATGGATGTAGATGATTGTGTTAGGTAAAGGCAGGGCATTTGGCAAAATGTTCAATGCTCAATACCATTAGATTGAATGCAGTGCAGTGTCATTTCAGCTGTTGGTTAATTCATGCTTTCCCAAACCTATCAGGGCTGTATCTTTTGCTTTATTTTAAAGAACGGGATCGATTTCTAGACACAGCCACACCACATACATTCTGTAGTCGTTGAAAGTAGTATTTTTCCATTCTTTCATTCATTCATTCATTCATTCATTCATTCATTAATTCATTCATTCATTCATTCATTTGTTCATGTATGCATACATTTATTCATTAATGTATTCATTCATTCACTCATATTTGTAAATACAAATAAAATACAATATGAGTCAAGGCGGGCGGCTTTGCTTCAATTTTGACAGACGATAAAGAAAAAGATTCTTCAGCAGCAGATATTTTCCGAATACATAAATCACTTAAATCTCTCATATTCACTTAAATCACTGTATGTTGAAAATGTATGAACAAAGAGCACATTGGGTGTTCAATACAATAAAGATAATGACAAACTCATGTGTCTACATTCATACGTACAGGTACACAGGTGACCTGAATGCAGACCTTATGGGATTGACTCAAGACCTCCATTTCAACTATAAGAGAAGGGTACATTTGAATAGCTTTGTTTCTTTTTCTATGGGTTTCAGCTGCTGGCCCCCCCCCCCCAGAGGTGAAAATACTTGGCTTTGGTAAGACGCACATACTCCGCCTTTGAATACAGCCTGTGAACGCCTGTGGGCCTATAAATGCTTCTCAGAGAGAGAAAGTTAAGCTGTCCCATTGAATTGATTGAACATTCATGAAACTAAAGCAACCCTCCCTCCCCCTCACATCTGGAAATGACTTCCAGACATCTTCGAAGCCGCCAATGTTCCACAGCCGCGAGGAGCCCTACCTTCTCGTCAGGTGCTCAGCTTTTTGCCTACAGGCAAAATTGAATTGTTAAATCTCCAATGAATGGAGGAGAAATGTTTTACGGCTCATATCTTCATCCATACATGAATTCTGATATTATGTTTATTGGTTTAATTAAACAATTATACACAATTTATAATTTTGTAATTATGATTTGGAAAAATTGCTCCATAGTCACACTTAATCATATTACATCCGTTGCAGTTCTAATTTAATAAATTGCTGGTAGTTGCATTTATTATGCTACAAATAGCAACAGCATCTTAAGACCAAAAGGCAATGTACCTTTAAAGTTAGGAAATTAGTAATGTAGTGCATGGAACCGTTAAAAAAAATATTTTTGCTCTGTTTAAATCCCATCCTCTGGTGACCACACAGTGACTCATCTGCTTTGTGAGAACATGCAAAGTCTTTATTTTCAGTGACTTACTCCACTTTTATACAGCCTTATTCTTTTCCTTTTCACACATTCAACCAAAAGGGGCCTATTATTTTTGCTCTGACAGTATACTTAAGTCGAATTAATTTCAAGTTGTCCTCATATTCATTCCAAGGTCTGTACATTGACAACCTCAGAAAAGAGCGATATTGAAAGTCATTGTCCATGTAACGGGGAGAGAGAGTCAAACAATCTCTAGAAAGAGCGTTGATCAAAATCTATGTGAGAAGATCAATACAACTGGGACAAGTACTTTGAATCGGCCAAGAGAACTGATTACGACCAATTCTCCTCACAAGAGTCTGTCATTGTCCTGCTGTACAAGGAGTCAGGTTTGTGTGTGTGTGTGTGTGTGTGTGTGTGTGTGTGTGTGTGTGTGTGTGTGTGTGTGTGTGTGTGTGTGTGTGTGTGTGTGTGTGTGTGTGTGTGTGTGTGTGTGTGTGTGTGTGTGTGTGTGTGTGTGTGTGTGTGTGTGTGTGTGTGTGTGAGTGTATGAACAGATAGTTTATCGCCACAGAGCCCTTCTCACAAGATGCTGTCCAACAGCATACATTTCCATATCCCTCCATTAAAGCACAATGTCTCTCCCAAGGTTACAGCCAGGCCACAGCATCAACAACAGATAGGTCAGATATAAGCTATAATATATAATAATATATAATAATAATGATCATTTGGCAGATAAAGAAACCGGTGTCAGTGCGAAGGCCCCAACATCCTTGTTTGGTCCAAGTCACATTTTAATCAATTAGTTTGGTTTTAATAACACTCACCATTAAGGGACCTCTCATTTGCATCATTCATGACACCGCGGCGCTGATGTCAGAAATAAAATGCAACAAATTACAAATAACAAGTTTAAGACAGTGTGATCCAATTATGGGCCGGAGAAACATTGGGGCATGCATAATTAAAGGGCCAGCATGGCAAGACACATGTCAGCCCTGTCAGCCAGACTACAGCTATTGGATTTGGCCTGTCACACACACTCAAATCAATCCCGTAAAAATTACAGGTTACATTGATTTTCTTTTTATGTGTGTGTGCGTGTGTGTACGTGCGTGCGTGTGTGTTACGTCGTGCAGTGACAGAGAAGAGCAGACACACAAAAATTAAAGACAAAAGTAGAGTCACTGAGGTTAATCTGTTAGTGTCTTTTGTAAATTCAAGTAAATCTGACTTCTATCAATGAGTCGTATCGATCCAGGTCTATTACGTGTATTACTATTTAAACATAGCACAGCCTCTAAAGGGGAATCTCTCATTTGTGGTCTGATCTCGACTGTGCTTCAATCTCAATCGGTCCCCCTTCCCATTCCCCAAGAAACAGTACTGTGAATTATAATGACAGGAGTCATTCCAACACATACACATTAACAAACAGAATTTCTACATCCAGGGAGAGGACTCGCTCTGGAGAACACCCCAGAAAGAGAGCCTTTGGTTGGGGTTGATCTGCTCCAGCTCTGGCCTGCTGATGGCTGGTGCCGGACCCATGGCATTTGGCGCCCGGTGTGAAAAATGTGTACAGTGTGTGCATGCTTACGTGCCTATGTGTGAGTGAGAAAGAGAGAGAGAGAGATTGTTAATTTTGTTTATTTAACTTATGTATATTATCTACCTCACTTGCTTTGGCAATGTTAACACGTGTTTTCCATGCCAATAAAGCCCCTTGAATTGAATTGAATTGAGACAGAGAGACAGAGAGACAGAGAGACAGAGAGACAGAGAGACAGAGAGACAGAGAGACAGAGAGACAGAGAGACAGAGAGACAGAGAGAGAGAGAATGTGTGTGCGTGTGTTAATATGTGTGTCTTATACGGTATATGTGTGTGCCTGAGTTAGATATAAATCAAGGCTAGGAGGGCCATCCAGGGGTGATGGCTGCGGCCACATCTGGAGTCTGCAGCTGAGGTCTGAGACACTGAGTGGAGATGAAGTGTGCTGCAGGCCAACACACTGGGCTCTCAGGCCAAAGCATCATTATGGATATGACTGCAGTTTTTAATGTGTCATTAGTATCATCACCACTATAAACTGTACGACTCACCATGTGCCCTGAAGGCACTGTGTATTTACCCAAACGAATGGATAGATAACAGTAAGGAAGTTACAGGGTCTGTAGTATGTATTTACATGGACAGTGTGTGTGTGTGTGTGTGTGTGTGTGTGTGTGTGTGTGTGTGTGTGTGTGTGTGTGTGTGTGTGTGTGTGTGTGTGTGTGTGTGTGTGTGTGTGTGTGTGTGTGTGTATGTGTGTGTGAAAACCTTTGTGCTTGTATAGGTGATTATGTGTATGCACGTTTGTGCTTTTATCAAATTGGATATATCTGGTTGGGTGAGCGTCACGTTCTGACCTTACCTTATTTTGGCTTTGTTTTGGTATGGTCAGGGTGTGAGTTGGGGTGGGCAGTCTATGTTTGTTTACCTGTGTTGGTTTTTGAGTTTGGCCTGGTATGGTTCTCAATCAGAGGCAGGTGTCGTTAGTTGTCTCTGATTGAGAATCATACTTAGGTAGCTTTTTTCCACCTGTGTTTGGTGGGTGTTTACTTTCTGTTTTGTGTGTCATCACTAGACAGGACTGTTTCGTTCTTCCTAGTTGTTATTTTGTTTAGTGTTCAGTTTGACTATATTAAAAATCATGAACACTTACCACGCTGCACCTTGGTCCTCACCTTCTTCCACCACCGACGACCGTTACAGAGAGCCAGCCATCATACTTATGTTGGTGTTGTTCACCACATTATTATTATTATTATTTTTACCTTTATTTAACTAGGCATGTCAGTTAACCTCTCTGGGATAGGGGGACGCAAATGTCCAGCTTGGCCAATTGCCAGGGAAAATGCAGAGCGCCAGATTCAAATAAAATTCAAACTTTCATTATATCACACATGCAAGATAGCAAATTAAAGGAACACTCGTTGTGCATCCAGCCAACATGTCAGATTTCAAAAATGCTTTCCGGTGAAAGCATAAGAAGCACAGCGGTAGACAAAGAGATTAGCATATTTCAACCCTGCAGGCGCTACACAAAACACAGAAATAAAATATAAAACATGCCTTACCTTTGACGAGCTTCTTTTGTTGGCACTCCAATATGTCCCATAAACATCACAAATGGTCCATTTGTTTGATTAATTCCGTCCATATTTGGTGCGTTTGATCCAGAAAAAAACAGCTTCTAATTTGCGCAAAGTCACTACAAAATATTTCAAAAGTTACCTGTAAACTTTGCCAAAACATTTCAAAATACTTTTGTAATACAACTTTAGGTATTTTTAAACGTTAATAATCGATCAAATTGAAGACGGGTCTATCTGTTTTCAATACAGGAAGACAACAAACCAAGCTACTTTTCAAGTCCTGCGCAGTTCCTAGATGGCCATACTTCTTCATTGCACAAAGGAATAACCTCAACCAAATTCCAAAGACTGGTGACATACAGTGGAAGTGGTAGGAACTGAAAACAAGTTCCTAAGAAATATAGTTTCCCAATGAGAGTTCACAACACAGACAGAGACCTAAAAAAACAACATTCTGAACGGTTAGTCCTCTGGGTTTTGCCTGCTACATAAGTTCTGTTATACTCACAGACATTATTCAAACAGTTTTAGAAACTTCAGAGTGTTGTCTATCCAAATCTACTAATCATTTGCATATCTTATATTCTTGGCATGAGTAGCAGGAAGTTAAAATTGGGCACGCTATTTATCCAAAAGTGAAAATGCTGCCCTCTATATTCTTATTTACAATGACGGCCTAGGAACAGAGGCCTCGTTCTAGCAACCTTCCGGTTACTGGACCAACGCTCTAACCACTAGGCTACCTGCCTATGTACATTACTGTACATCAACAACAATAACAAACACACACATAAAAAAAACTACAGTAGACAGTGGGGACTGGTGCAGCTCAAGGCAACTGGATAGGACTTTAGTGATGCGAACTAAACCTGTAACAGTAGCTTTAGTATAGTTGTGGTTACAACCAGTTAGCTGCATTAATACAGTTGGTTACAGACTGTGAGCTTAGAAGTTGATTGTCTTGGGCAATTTTTTTTAAGAGTTTTTTTTTTGTGTGTGTATGAGAGAGAGAAAGAGAGAGAGAGAGAGAGAGAGAGAGAGAGAGAGAGAGAGAGAGAGAGAGAGAGAGAGAGAGAGAGAGAGAGAGAGAGAGAGAGAGAGAGAGAGAGAATCAAAATCAGTGTTTGTAAGACAAAAGTGTCTGTCGGGTGTGAAGCGTACTCTCTATTATGAAAAACGAACAGAGCTATATAATTATCCCACAACGTCAGGGATTGAAAGCTGAGGAAGTGGAATAACGTCAGTATGAGCTGGAAAACACCCCCTTAATGCTTATTTAATTAAACAATCGCAAACACATTCCATAAAACACTCCCTCTTAATATGCTTTGTTAAACAAACCCACATCAAGGAAATCTGCTGCCATGTGAGTATTTTTTAAATATTATTTTCCCATGGGGCTGTGAAAGCAGGGTTATGTGATATGAGGTCATGGTATAATCACTCTTAGTGTTTCGGGACTGTACATTTTTTGTCTTTGCCACCTTTGTTTCATTTCCACCTCATTTGAACCTCTGTGAAAGGGTTAGTCATCTGTCACTCCATCAAAAAGTTCTGGCCCTCTCTCTCTCTGTCTCACACATTCGCTCACGAACAACAAACTGACATGGAGAATCGATAAACACGAAAGTGCTAATCTTGACATCCAAACGTTTCGTTTCCACTCAAACCATTTCTCCGTAGTGGTGAAATATCTACTGTATTTCCAGTTTTGTCGAGCTTGAGTGTATCAAAAATGGCACCTTTATAACCTTTTATAATTCCCTTTATAAGGCACTACTTTTGACTAGGACCCATATAGTTCTGTTTCCTAGGTAGTGATAAAGGGGATAGAGTGCCATTTGGCCAGTGTTGTAAGGAGGAAAGTTGTTTGTAAACTTTGAGACAGAGCCACACGTTGCCTTCATAGCCAGTCGTTCCTGACTGGAGTAATGACTAATGACCGAGGACCAATAGCTCCCCGAAGCATCGTCACAATCTCTCCTTCTCAGAGTGCCTAATTGTAGCCAGACATGCTAACCTCCAAGTGGCCCTCTGTCCTTTGTGTAACCCTGGGGCTTCATTTTCTCTCTCAATTCAATTCAATGTAATGGCTTTATTGGCATGGTTAACATGTTAACGTTGCCAAATCAAGTGAAGTAGATAATGAACAAAAGTGAAATAAACAACAAAAATTAACAGTGAACATTACACTCACAAAGTTCCAAAAGAATAAAGACATTTCAAATGTCATATGTGCAAATACAATCTCTCTCTACCTCTCCCTCTCCTCTCTCTCTCTCTCTCTCTCTCTCTCTCTCTCTCTCTCTCTCTCTCTCTCTCTCTTATCACCTTCTTTTTACCTCTCCCTCTCCCTTATTCTCTTCCTCTTCCTCTTGCTCCATCCATCACTCCCTTCCCCCTCCTCTCTCCTCTCTCCCTGTCCCTGACCCCCATCCCCCTCTCTCCCCCTTTCCCTCTCACCCAGCTCCCAACCAACATATGGGAGAATTTTTCAGGCTGATTGCTCCAATCTGATTAAGGGAAGTTATGTAGCTGCCATTTATCGCCACTCTTGTGAACCGGCTAGCAGCTGCATCGCAAAAAGGTTCCCAATCGAGCCTCTTTTTACTCTACACTCTGTCTGCCTGTTCTGATTCCAGCAGCGCCATTATATCCGCTCAGATCCCCAGATAGTGCTCTTTGCCAAGGCTGCTCTAGAATCAAAACACTGCCACACAGACATATCACTGTCTTTTTCCTTGGTGGTTTCAAAACTGCGCCACCGTGCCCACTTAAGACTAGAGTTGCCTTTAATAGTGGAAGTGTAACTCTGAGAGAGAGAGAGAGAGAGAGAGAGAGAGAGAGAGAGAGAGAGAGAGAGAGAGAGAGAGAGAGAGAGAGAGAGAATGCACAAGAGGAGAGTGACAGTGTCAGGTGGGGGGAATGAACGAGCCACAACAAACTTTCCTCTGATAAGCCCTTTCTTTTCTTTCCCTTGCATGTTGTATATTAATGCTGTTAGTTGGGGTTCAACAATAGCAGGATTTAGAGAGTTGGCCTGAGGAGTGGAGTGGAGCGGAGAGCGAAGGAGTGGGGAATTAAAGTGTTTAGCCATCTCTAGACACAGGGGATAAATGAGCCTTGTGGCTTTTCTGTTATCTAATCTCGTTTGCATTTCCTTTCAACAACATGAAAGAGAAATCTAAAAGGCCCTGATTTTGTTTGTTTGGTGAAATTCTCATTTAGAGGGCGGCATGTTTCCACAAGTGGAATTATCCGGTCCTGTGTGTGCGTGTGTGCATAGAATTAGAAGTTAGTCATACTAAATGGACATGAACCTTCTTGATGATCGTCGAAAACAGGGATTAGCAACGGGATTAACAACCTTGACCCCACCCCACGAATTTAGCAACCTACAATGGGGTAACTGAGTGACTAACATAAACAAGAAAAAGACACCTTGTGTATTCTACTATTCTAACTTGCAATACTAAATTGAGACCTTGACTGTATTGATATTGTATTGATAAGTATTGATATTGTATATTAGAAAATACCATATTAAAACATTTTTTACATTTATGGTCTGTTTACATGTATTTTAGAGGCTATTTATACAGAACATTATAGAAAACCTGTATAAACTGTATTTATAATCATATGACAATATGACATGCTTACTGTTATTTCCCTACATAAGAGAAGTCTGGATTTTGCCACTACTGCCTGCAATTCATTCTACTGACCAATATGGCTGCCATTTTAACCCCATTCTGGAACTTTGAGGGTTTATGGCCTAGCATTAACATTCAATAATAATAATAATAATATATGCCATTTAGCAGACGCTTTTATCCAAAGCGACTTATAGTCATGTGTGCATACATTCTACGTATGGGTGGTCCCGGGAATCGAACCCACTACCCTGGCGTTACAAGCGCCATGCTCTACCAACTGAGCCACAGAAGGACCAACATTCACACACACACACACACACAAACAGAATACCTAAGAATACACCAACACAATAAAAATACATAAACTCACTGTCAACTGCATTTATTTTCAGCAAACTTAACATGTGTAAATATTTGTATGAACATAAAAAGATGCAACAACTGAGACATAAACTGAACAAGTTCCACAGACATGTGACTAACAGAAATTGAATAATGTGTCCCTGAACAAATGTGCGGTCAAAATCAAAAGTAACAGTCAGTATCTGGTGTGGCCACCAGCTGCAAAAGTACTGCAGTGCATCTCCTCCTCATGGACTGTACCAGACTTGCCAGTTCATGCTGTGAGATGTTACCCCACTCTTCCACCAAGGCATCTGCAAGTTCCTGGACATTTCTGGGGGGAATGGCCCTAGCCCTCACCCTCCGATCCAACAGGTCCCAGATGTGCTCAATGGGATTGAGATCCGAGCTCTTCGCTGGCCTTGGCAGAACACTGACATTCCTGTCTTGCAGGAAATCACACACAGAATGAGCAGTATGGCTGGTAGCATTGTCATGCTCGAGGGTCATGTCAGGATGAGCCTGCAGGAAGGGTACCACCTGAGGGGAGGAGGATGTCTTCCCTGTAATGCACAGCGTTGAGATTGGTTGCAATGACAACAACCTAAGTCCGATGATGCTGTGACACACCGCCCCAGAACAAGACAGACTCTCCACCTCCAAATCGATCCCGCTCTAGAGTACAGGCCTCAACGATAAACGCGCATCAGACCATCACCCCTGGTGAGACAAAACCACGACTCGTCAGTGAAGAGCACTTTTTGCCAGTCCTGTCTGGTCCAGCAACGGTGGGTTTGTGCACATATTGGGGCGGCAGCGTAGCCTAGTGGTTAGAGCGTTGGACTAGTAACCGGAAGGTTGCGAGTTCAAACCCCCGAGCTGACAAGGTACAAATCTGTCGTTCTGCCCCTGAACAGGCAGTTAACCCACTGTTCCCAGGCCGTCATTGAAAATAAGAATATGTTCTTAACTGACTTGCCTGGTTAAATAAAGGTAAAATAAATAAATAAATATTTGATGGTGTTGCCGGGATGTCTGGTAAGGATGTCTGCCTTACAACCATCCTACAAGCCCTTATTCCAGCCTCTCTCAGCCTATTGCAGACAGTCTGAGCACTGATGGAGGGATTGTGCATCCCTGGTGTAACTCTGCAGCTGTTGTGGCCATCCTGTACCTGTCCCGCAGGTGTGATGTTCGGATGTACCGATACTGTGCAGGTGTTGTTACATGTGGTCTACCACTGTGAGGACGAGTAGCTGTCCGTCCTGTCTCCCTGTAGCGCTGTCTTAGACGTCTCACAGTACGGACATTGCAATCCTCATGCCTCCTTGCAGCATGCCTAAGGCACGTTCACACAGATGAGCAGGGACCCTGGGCATCTTTCTGTTGGTGTTTTTCAGGGTCAGTAGAAAGGCCTCTTCAGTGTCCTAAGTTTTCATAACTGTGATCTTAATTGCCTACCGTCTATAAGATGTTAGTGTCTTAACGACTGTTCCACATGTGCATGTTCATTAATTGTTTTTGGTTAATTGAACAAGCATGGGAAACAGTGTTAAAACCCTTTGCAATCTGTGAAGTTATTTGGATTTTTACAAATTATCTCTGAAAGACAGGGTCCTGAAAAAGGGACGTTTCTTTTTTTTGCTGAGTTTAGATACATCAGATTTATAACACAGATTTTTCCCAGAGTAACTATCAGTGATCTACATGTGTTGTGTGACAAAATAAAATCTTTCCGTTGTGTCAATCAATCATTCCACTTCTTTGTGAGACGGGCAGACGGACAGACTTCAGCTGTACGCACACCAAAGTGGAAGGACAGGCCATATGAGAAAACGTTCTGACACAAGTGGATTTGGCACGGGAGGTGTACATGCGTCTATTGATCACTCCCATTGACATGTGTCACAGAGTACTGAAGGTCCCTGGGACGTTTTGACGGCATAGGGCTGTCAGGTGAAGGTCATAGCAGTCTGTCACTCCTCTGTCAGATCATATTACCCATGATGCTGTCTGTGAGAGGTTCAGTCCACATACTGCAGAAGACGGAGAGGTGTCAATCACTCTGCTGTAGTAGTGGTGTTTCCACCTTCTTATTCAGAGCGTTGTTCTTGAATTTTGATGTGTGTGACCTCACAATGTCATCACAATGGATAACTATATACAGCACACCATTGGGTGAAGAAACATGTTTTTGTGTAATTGTCCTTTTATTCCAGAAGATTTATAGCAGAGTTCACAGTCTTTTTAAAAATGTTGTATTAGAATCCTTTCAAAACAACTGAAATATGGTAATTTATCAGACACCAGAGCAACTTACAAAACTGTCAACATTGACAGTGACCCATATTCAATGTGGCCTGTGCCAGAATAAAACCCACAACTGTGATGTTGCAAGCACCACGGTCTAAACGTTTGAGCCATTGGAACCACTTGTTTTTAACCTTTGGCAATAGCAATAACATTTTCTGATTTATAGATTGGAAATGGACAGAAAAGGTGTTTGTATTGGACGCAAATGGGTTCTTTGTGTTAGTGACCTGGAAAAAGCTACTTCTAGGTGATTTATGTAGACAGGCAGGTCTGGCTCTCTTCAGTCTTAAGCTCCGAGCATGCCATTACTGGAGGTGACGAGGAAAAGCCATGGTAATCACTTAGATCCGGATTGACATTCATACAAAAAAATAAAACAAAAAAACAAATTAGACGAACAAAATAATACACACAGCGAAATAAATCATATTAATGATGCTTTGAATGACAAAAAGACATTAAAGCAAATGGAAGCGAAAGCGGAATGAGGCAGGTACTGAGCTGTCTTCAAAAACATTTACGAGCTGTCTTCAAAAACATGTTGAGAACGACCAGGCTCACTAATTTTAGTAATGAAGAGAACATCTTTGTTCCTTTCTCTCCATAATGTGTCATCACGTAAGTCAACATCTAAGACCTTTCCACTTTTGGTGCAATGTATGTTAACGCAATTTATAACCATCATCTGGAATATTTAGTGTCAGTCATTTCAACGGCTATATTTAATCACATCATTAACATTAACATGTTGAAGTAGACAATGTTTGTATGGAACATGATATTTTATCAGAGACAATTAAAACCTGTTGATATGTCATTTTATAAATATTTACACTTTTTGATAAAGTCCAAGATTATAGTTTCCTCCATTTTGGAAAAGAATTGACATGAATATAATATATTAAATTATCCCTTCCGCTCTCTTCCTGTACAGCTAACTAGCTAGAACACAGCTCGCCAAGTGGTCGCTAGCTAGCTGAATTGGAAAAATCATGCCAGCCTGTCATGTGCTATGACCACAGACGGCAGGAGGTTTGTGGCACCTTAATTGGGTAGAATGGGCTTGTGGTAATGACTGGAGCGGAA
This sequence comes from Oncorhynchus keta, assembly GCF_023373465.1. NCBI lineage: Eukaryota > Metazoa > Chordata > Actinopteri > Salmoniformes > Salmonidae > Oncorhynchus > Oncorhynchus keta. The sequence goes on from NC_068427.1 coordinate 3,236,184, forward strand.
TTGGTGGAATGGTATCAAATACATCAAACACATGGTTTATACAGTGGGGAGAACAAGTATTTGATACACTGCCGATTTTGCAGGTTTTCCTACTTACAAAGCATGTAGAGGTCTGTAATTTTTATCATAGGTACACTTCAACTGTGAGAGACGAAAACAACTGTGAGAAACAGTTAATACAGGTAATGTGGAGAACAGGAGGGATTCTTAAAGAAAAACGAACAGGTCAGTGAGGGCCCGGAATTCTTACTGGTTGGTAGGTGATCAAATACTTATGTCATGCAATAAAATGCAAATTAATTACTTAAAAATCATACAATGTGATTTTCTGGATTTTTGTTTAAGATTCCGTCTCTCACAGTTGAAGTGTACCTATGATAAAAAAAATGACATGCTTTGTAAGCCCTTCCGGGAGAAGCTAACCCACACAGGGTCATGGCCAGAAGTAATCTAGCTTCTGTCAAATTAATGTCAGATTTGACTTTTTGTAGCAGGTTAGGAGAACTTACGCAGCAGGTTAGGGAAATTAGGTTAAGGTTAAGAAAATGATTAGGGTTATCTAAAACTCTAAACATTTCAACTTTTGTTGTTCATTTTCTAGCTAGCACAAACCTTCGTAGTTCAGACATTATTTGACACTAACATCATGAATAGGACACATAAATCATCACACACCTTTTAAAAAACGTTATAACTACCCTTCTACACTAAAACGAGTGACATATTAGACAACTGCAACCTGTTAAAAGTTTCGATCTTGTGGCGAGCAAGTAGCAATGGTAACGTTCGCTAGCATTGTTCAGCCCATGGAAAGCCAGTGAGCGAATAACTTTAGCTTGCTTGCTGTCAAAATAGCTAATCAAATGTATGTTTGAGTTATAAATGAATGAGTTAGCTAATTATAGGCTGACCATTTTCTTACCCCCACTGAAGTTATTCATTTTCATTTTTGGATGTCCTCTATTTACATAGTAGGGCAATGATGTGAATCACCCGTGCATTCTAGCTAGCTACAAGTATGACCTACAAAAACCAAAAGAGATATGATTCATCTTTTATCAAGTCAACCTAAATGTATATCAAATGCAACATGTTCTCATGTAAAGATAAAGAAAACAGAGAGCATGCACCACATGTATTTTACAGGACGACATCATGAATGAAACAAACATGCCGTGGCTTTGTGAATTGTGAAGATGTCTTTTATCCCTCTCTGTACCCTGGTGCAGTGGAACAATTATTGTTCAGCATTATAGTAGCATGATTCGGATTCTCGTTCTGGATAGGTGAACCCCTGTAAATAGCGAAAGGACATTTAGATGTCAGTGGGACAGTTTTCCAACCACAACATTCTAAAACACTCATAGTGGGCTATGATTTTTAAAACTTGACACCCTAGGGAGGATAAATGACCTGTTGAACTACAGCACCCTTGTACTAGTTCATATGAATTTGAGACTTAAAGGGGGAGGGGGTTAAAATTGACAGTACATGCTGGGGGTCATGCCTGTACTGAAGAGCAAGTGGGCAGGCAACGCCAGAGACACCTACATGGGCTTTTGTTGTTAAGTTAATAAACCACCTCTGCCAATTATTCCTGCAGTACTTGAGGAACACATTGTTTCCATTAACTATTCCATAGACATTCCCTCCCTAAACCAGACTATGTAGTCTCTCTCTCTCTCTCTCTCTCTCTCTCTCTCTCTCTCTCTCTCTCTCTCTCTCTCTCTCTCTCTCTCTCTCTCTCTCTCTTTCTGTAGATATATACATAGAGTGCCTTCTGAAAGTATTCAGACCCCTTGACTTTTTCCACATTTTACATTTACATTTACATTTAAGTCATTTAGCAGACGCTCTTATCCAGAGCGACTTACAAATTGGTGCATTCACCTTATGACACCCAGTGGAACAGCCACTTTACAATAGTGCATCTAAATCTTTTAAGGGGGGGGGGGGTGAGAAGGATTACTTTATCCTATCCTAGGTATTCCTTAAAGAGGTGGGGTTTCAGGTGTCTCCGGAAGGTGGTGATTGACTCCGCTGTCCTGGCGTCGTGAGGGAGTTTGTTCCACCATTGGGGGCCAGAGCAGCGAACAGTTTTGACTGGGCTGAGCGGGAACTGTACTTCCTCAGTGGTAGGGAGGCGAGCAGGCCAGAGGTGGATGAACGCAGTGCCCTTGTTTGGGTGTAGGGCCTGATCAGAGCCTGGAGGTACTGAGGTGCCGTTCCCCTCACAGCTCCGTAGGCAAGCACCATGGTCTTGTAGCGGATGCGAGCTTCAACTGGAAGCCAGTGGAGAGAGCGGAGGAGCGGGGTGACGTGAGAGAACTTGGGAAGGTTGAACACCAGACGGGCTGCGGCGTTCTGGATGAGTTGTAGGGGTTTAATGGCACAGGCAGGGAGCCCAGCCAACAGCGAGTTGCAGTAATCCAGACGGGAGATGACAAGTGCCTGGATTAGGACCTGCGCCGCTTCCTGTGTGAGGCAGGGTCGTACTCTGCGGATGTTGTAGAGCATGAACCTACAGGAACGGGCCACCGCCTTGATGTTAGTTGAGAACGACAGGGTGTTGTCCAGGATCACGCCAAGGTTCTTAGCGCTCTGGGAGGAGGACACAATGGAGTTGTCAACCGTGATGGCGAGATCATCATTTTGTTAAGTTAGACTTATTCTAAAATGCATTAAATAAACAAATTCCTTAGCAATTTACACAAAATATACCACAATGACAAAGCGAAAACAGGTATACAGTATATACAAAAAATTTACGTAAGAATATTTACGTAAGTATTCAGACCCTTTGCTATGTAATAATGGCACGGAAGGAGATGGCCGCCGTTTTACGATCCCAGTAACCATATGTGCTATATTGTGATTGTTTTTTTGCGGTATTTGTAAAATGTTTCTCCCACCATGTATTAAAAAAAGAGCTTCTTGATATCATGGTAGCGATTACTCACCCCGTACTGGAAGAATTCTTCAGGTCGGATGGGAAGGATTTACTCCAGACACCCGACAAGGCCCTCATCCCAGTCATTCGCATGAGGAAAAGACGGAGGTATTGTGGACGATGGTCCTGGTGCATTGTAGGAATCTGTCGCCGAGGGCCTGTTAGCCAATGTGCAATCAATCGATAATAAAATAGACGAACTATGAGCACATTTATCCTTCCAACGGGTCATTAAAAACTGTAATATCTTATGTTTCACCGAGTCGTGGCTGACTGATGACATGATTAACATACAGCTGGCAGGTTTTAAGCGAACAGGAAAACGCTCATCCAGAGGCGGCGCAACTAGTGGCCGGGGACTTTAATGCAGGGAAATTCAAATCATTTTTACCTAATTTCTACCAGCATGTTAAATGTGCAACTAGAAGGAGAAAAAAAACTCTAGACCACCTTTACTCCACACACAGAGACACGTACAAAATTCTCCCTCACTCACCATTTGGCAAATCTGACCATAATCCTATGATTCCTGCCTACAAGCAAAAACTACAGCAGGAAGCACCAGTGACTCGGTCAATAAGAAAGTGGTCAGAAGAAGCAAATGCTAAGCTACAGGACTGTTTTGCTAGCACAGACTGAAATATGTTCTGTCATTCTCTGATGGCATTGAGAAGTTCACCACATCAGTCACAGAATTCATCTATAAGTGCATCGATGATGTCATCCCCACAGTGACCGTACCCCAACAAGAGGCCATGGATTACAGGCAACATCTCCACTGAGCTAAAGGGTAGAGCTGCCGCTTTCAAGGAGCTGGACTCTAACCCGGAAGTCTATAAGAAATCCTGCTATGCCCTCTGATGAATCATCAAACAGGCAAAGCATCAACACAGGACTAAGATTGAACCGTCCTACATCGTGGCACAGCCACGAGCAGTGACTCGAACCTACCAGAAAAGCTCAATTACTTCAATGCTTGCTTCGAGGCAAGTAACACTGAAACATGCATGAGAACACCAGCTGTTCCGGAGGACTGTGTGATCACGCTCTCCCTAGCCGTTGTGATTAAGACTTTTAAAAATATCAATATTCACAAGACAGCAGGGCCAGATGGATTACCAGGACGTGTACTCCGAGCAGGCGCTGACCAACTAACTGACTAACTAACTGACCAACTAACGCACTGTTCTAAGGCCGTCATTGAAAATAAGAATTTGTTCTTTAAGGTAAAATAAAAAAGTTGCTCCTATTTGAATTCAATCCCTAAATTCGTCATTATTATGTGGCAGTGTCGTCTCTTAATCTCCTTTTCTGAAAGCTCCATCAGAGTTTTTCTCTCCACAGTTTTAGTTAGCTAGGCTAGCTAGCCAGCTAGCCTAACTTCAACTTGGCTTGTTTAATTCTCTAGTGGTGGCTTAGCAAATTGATGAGGAAGCATGGGGGCGTTGCAGATGTAAATTGCTTGCATGTAAGAACCAGTCAAAGTCGCTCAACATTTTTGCTAACCCAACCTTTAACAAGCCTGAGATACCAGACCAGTGAGTCACAGCTCGTAGTGTAGTCATGTGGGTTGCGCATCACCTATTTCGTTGCGACACCAGCAGCATATCAGTGATATGAGTGTTTTGGAATAACTGTGGATCCACAAATTGAAGCGCCACATTTCCATTATTTGTACCTAGCAACACTGTGTTGATACCATTCCATTCACTCCATTCCAGCCATTATTATGAGCCATCCGCCGTCCTCATGTGAGCTTGCTTTCTTGTGCACATGGTAGTATTCTTCTAGTCAAAATCATTTTGGTAGTTCATCCTCCAGAAAACGAAATATTCCAAGAGAAGATTCCTTGTCTTGCTTTCTCATTTTCAGAGTAGTAGTCATAGCTACAGCTATGGCAGGCAATAGCCTACCAACAATACCAGCTGGTTAGTTGACAATGTCTCATCTCTGACAATTTCAGGGTGACGTTAAACAATTAGCCTCTTAGTCTAGAAGGTACAAATGTATAACTACTCTAGATATGGCCTTATTTCATATTTGGGCCTTTTTTAGTTTATATATTATTGCAGATGTGATAAATAACTGTATAGAGTCATTCAATGGCGTGGACCTGGAGATGAGGAAAAATGTTCATACTTGCACTAAAAAAAGTGCTTTAATAAATAAACAATACACTCACCAAATGTTTTTTGTTGACTTAATACCGTAGCATTACATGCCATGGAAATGAATGGAATGGTTAAATTGTCTCTCCCTTTAACGTGGCTGAGTTGACTTTTTTGACTTTTTCTGAGAAAAAGCAAGATGACCATTGTTAGTAGACCAGAGACTAAAGTTCACTCGTAATACTTATTCATTGTGGCACAATCATCTCCATCGCACCTGCTTGATTCAGCATATGTGCTGAGTTGACCCTTATAAACTACACTCAATGATGAATCACTAATATGGGCGACATGCATGAGTCATTAGGCCTTCTATGTATACACTCAATGTGGAGATCCATAATGATTACGTCATTTCAAGTGATTTCATGGAATTAGTCCCAAACAGGTTCCTAATGACACTTGACAGCTGGTGCACTGATCTAGGTCCTAGAATAAACCACAGTATGTACAGTACTGTAAGTATGTATGTCCATCATTAGGACAGTCTGTATATATTCTATTTCAGGGACCAACTTACTGTAGGAGTATTTGGTTTCAATTATGTTCTTTGTCAATCTGCGTCTAACATCTGTGTCAATATAATTAACAGTGATTTCCTGGACTGCAGCAAATACTCTCCCCTACAGTCCTAAGCGCTCCTCTTGTGTCTAAATGACTGCCCTCGGAATAATAAGGCCTCCATTCAATCAGTTCAGCGTTAACCCGCGTTAACGAATACTCAGGAAGAAAAATATGTAGATTCATGAGCAGAGCACGGCAGGTGTTTATTACGCCTTCACAGAAGGCAGGAATCGTGGTCACAGGCATGCAACAGTCAGCAAACTGGCAGGTGAACCAAAACTAAGACTGAAGGCTATAACTGGTTCTCACAAACGAGCTAGGAATGGGCTTAGTAGAGTCAAAAACAAACAATACCTCACAAAGGCACAAACAGAATGAACTGAACTGAATAAGGAGCCTGATGAGACCAGGTGAGTAACACAGGTGAATAGAAATGAACAAAAATGAAAGGTGGCTACGTTCAAGAACACAAAGAAACAGGGCTACGTTCAAGAACACAAAGAAACAGGGCTACGTTCAAGAACACAACAAAACTTGAACACAAGGTTGACTAAGAAAAGAAATACAGAACCTTACACCCGCGATCACCGACAACTGCATAGCATATCATTGCTTTTGCTTAAATGCCACGCGATCGTTGTTTATCACAGGTTATTGCTGAACTGATAATCTTGCACTAACTCTTTCATTCATTCATTGCTTTGAGATATATCAATAATATAGTCCACAGATGAGTTTTATCATTCATGGATAATGAGTAAATGAGTCAAGAACATTTAAATGAACATTTAAATTAATCAATCAATCAACCAATCAATAACTAGAACTGTTGGGTGCTGATTTGTAGGGTCCTCTCTTTGTCTCCATGTCTCCGACTGAGGGCCAGCTTGCCCGCCCTAGAGGCTCTTTTCCCTGGGGAGCAGAGAAATTGAATACCAGGCCTATCCAGACAAAGGAGAGGCCTGCGTTGGCAGCTGCCCCATGTGTTAATAAGTGTATTTTGTGTTCTCGGGATCAGACAGGAGCAAGCAGGGTTCACTTTATTAGACCTGGTCCACTCCTCTGGAGCTAAGAGAGGTCCTACACTAGAAATATGGCATAGGGAGGTGTGGGGGATAGACTACATACACACAAATATTTTATGTAAGTGGGCAAGTCAGTTAGGAACAAATTCTTATTTACAATGACAGCCTACCGGGGAACAGTGGGTTAACTGCCTTGTTCAGAGGCAGAACGACTGATTTTTACCTTGTCAGCTCAGGGATTCAATCCAGCAACCTTTCAGTTACTAACCCAACACTCTAATCACTAGGCTACCTGCCTTTGGACACACACACACACAAACACGCATAAACACACACACACCACTAACGTTCCCTCTGTCCTTTCAGTGAGGGGCTAGATTGCAATGGCCCCACTCTGGGCTAAAGCTAACACCTATGACAACAATGGGGTCATTAATGGGCAGATGTCAACTGCTCTGCTCAGCTTTGCGTGACGCCCCCCACCCTCCTCTTTTCTGTCTCCCTCTGTATCCCTTTCCTCTTCCCCCCCCTTCTCCTTTCTCCCTGTGTCCCATCGCACATGAACACACACACGCACGGACGCACACACACAACTCCCCCTATCCAACCCCTCACTCCATACTGACTTTAGATTTTGAGGCTACTCACAAGATACACAAATAACAGCGAGGTGCATTTAAGGTATTTATATAATCCATGAAGCGAAAATTACACGCTATTTAGATGAGACAATTAAACCTAATGAGGCCAATCCTTTTCTTTCACCCCAAAAAGTCCACAGACTTATTATAAAATTAAAGAATGCTCATTTTTTCCCCCGAGCTGTCGTAAACGGGGGGGTATTTGAGAAAGGCAAACATTGGCCCAGTCTGTGGAGGCAGAGACTGAGGCCAGGGGACAGGCAGGCAGCATTTACAAAGTGATGGGTGTATTAATCACAGCTGAAGTTAAGACCACTCCATGGTCCTCCAGGCATAACACACACACATATGGGCGCACACACACACTTTGATGCATACACACACACATACTCATGGACGCACACACCCACTCACTCACACAGTCCTACTCCATAGTCCTCCACTGCAGAACAGAGCAGGACTGAGGGGCTGCCAGTCAAACAGGAAGTGTGTTTCTGCCCACAGGAAGTGGACCTGTTCAGACAACTAGCTGGACGACTTCCTCTTCAGAAGGGGTCAGAGTTCAGGGAGAAATCCACCTGACGCATAAAAGGAAAGCACACATGCAAGCACACCACACATACGCACACCCACACAAAGATGAGGTGTTTGAGCCCATTTTAATATTACATACTGTACTCGTAAGCTTCCTTAGTTTTGATTTATTTTACGTCTCAAGTCTCTTTGTTTTAGTAACCTTCTGACAGTTGTAAGTAAAGCCGTACTTCCTTGTCCACCCCTGCCACGGACTGTTCTCTCTGCTACCGTCCGGCAGGTGGTACCAGAGCGTCAGGTCTCGGACTAACAGGCTCCGAGACAGCTATTACCCCCATGCAGTAAGACTGTCGAACCAGAGGAATTGTTCAAGATTGACTTCGACATTTTTTAAATAAAAACAGTGTCCACCACTGGAATTGAACACACAACCTTCTGATCCAGAGTCATGAACAGAAGGTTGTGTGTTCAATCCCAGTGATGGAGATTGTTTTTATTTTTTAAATCCCAAACAGTAACCCTTACCTCAACCATTCGGAATGAATTTGTAAACTTCATGTTTTAACCCTATCCCAAAGCTTAAACCTTACCGTAGCCATTCAGAATGAGTGGCTATGCATAAATGTCACTTTTGGAGGAATGGAACACCAAATTTGATGTTTAGAGAAATTGAACGATACAGATCAGCGGGAGCAACCCAGGGTGTCAAAAACATTTTGAAATTTGGAGAAATATTGATAAATGTCTAATTCTGCAGTGAGACTGTGTGAGCTTGTTGGTTTAACAGCTGCTGCTGTTGATATATATTTTTTAAACATGTTTTTTATCCTGCCACCAGTCCCTTTCCTGCTACTAGTCACTTTTCTGCTATTATTTATTATTGTTATTGTTATTATTATTATTATTAGTAGTAGTAGTAGTAGTAGTAGTAGTATCTATCCTGCTATAAGTAACTTTATTATCCCTGCTTAAATGTACACATCTACCTCAACTACTCAAGTATCCCTGCATATTGAAATTATGGTACTGGCACAGGCCCTGTATATAGCTTATTCTCCTGTTTTTCTTATTTATTGAGTTTTTTACTTCATATAATTTCCTCTTACCTTGCTATTGAATACTTCATTGTTGGGAAATAGCTTGCAGGTTAGCATTTCACTGTACTGTTTTACACCTTTCTGTATCCTGTGCCCATGTCAAATAAACTGTGATTGGATTAGATTAGATCCAGTGGTAAGAAACAAAAAACGACCAAACAAACAGAAAAACTAGAGCTCCAGATGGCCAGGAGTGAGCCCTGAGATCTTGAATTGCTCTGGTCTCCTGAGTGACTGAAGGTATGTTAATTGAGATGTCCTGACTGTGCTTACATGGGCTAATCAAACAGCGCCTGCAATCTCTCTCTCTCCCTCACTCAGCATACACTCTGAAAAAAATACAGTAGGACCTCAGAGTTACTAGTGGTAACCAACCTTGGTCCTGCAGAAGCTAGGGGTGTGCAGGCTGTTTCTCCAGCCCAGCACTAACACACCTGGTTCTGCCGAACACAATGTAAATACATGTTTATTCGAGACCTTTTTTTCTCGAATTTTACTAATAAGTCATTTAGCAGGTGATTTTATGCAGATCAGCCTATATAATAAACAGCATGAAATGCAAGAAAATGTCATGTGGAACATTGAGTATTCATCTCTCTCTCTCTCTCTCTCTCTCTCTCTCTCTCTCGCTCTCTTTCTTTCTCTCTCTCTCTTATCTCTCTCTAAGGGTTGAACTACAGCTGCACCTACTGGTAACATACAGGCACACTGCTTCACACCGTTCCTTTCTGCTTTCGAATCAAAACAACTGAGAAGGCTCTAATACCAGACTAAAAGTATAGCATTTAGAAATGTGAGTATTTCTCGTGCAATCTCCAAGAATCTTGTAACAGAGCGAGAGAAAATAGCAGGCTTTTAATGTCATTCCTGAGCATGATTCTAAATAAGTGTCACACAGGTATTATATTTCAACCCCACGACTCATAACGCATCAGTATAACTACGCTGTTCCTTTTCTCTTTTCTCCACTCTCTCTCCCTTCATCTTGTGTCAGGCCATGTCTTCCACTGCCACACATTTTACACTTTCAAATGGAGAGAAGGTCAGAGGTTAAAGAGAGGTTATTTTCACACTCCCACACCACCCCGTTTGTCAGATGAGAGGGGGAAAGGGGGATATCATACAGGTGCAGAATGTCTCTCTGAAACTACTTAAATGCCCCCCCCCCCACGGGACAACAACAGGAAAAATGCACCCCTAATCGTTCCCTGGTTCTGTGAATGCCTATCCAAACCCTGCTCTTTGTTATTCTATCTTTCCATATTATTTTCCCAGTCATAACGGGAGATGGAGGAGGATGGAGGAGGGTCATGTGAGTAACTCTGTCTGTCACCTGCTTTCATGCGGCGGAGAAGTTAGCGTGTGGTTCGAGACGGCGTCTGACACTCCTTGCTTGGGCGGTGTTAATAAGAGGCGATGGGAGCTCATCAGCGGACTTACATGGTAAGCGGCCTTGTCACACATCCGTCTCAGAGTTTTATGCAAAACGAGGCCCCTCCATTTACTTGTGGATGACCTTCCAAAGTCCACTCTCCAAGTCTCGCTTTTGCAAGACTAGATTAAATGTAAAATCTCAGCATCTGCCTTCTGGTTTGCCGTGATTGCACACACAAGTACGCATGCAGGCACACCCACACACAAACAAGCAAACAGTCACACACACACACACACACACACACACACACACACACACACACACACACACACACACACACACACACACACACACACACACACACACACACACACACACACACACACACACACACACACACACACACACACACACACATCACCATTTCACCTCAGAAAGTTCAACTGCAGGATGAAGTGCGTTAAATTCTAAATTCTGAGTGTTCAGTTTAGACCATGACAGCGATCACTGTTTTTGAATACAAATGCATGCAAGCGCAGAACCCTAAGAGGTAGCAGGGGCCAGTTTGTGTGTGTTTGTGTGCGTGTGTGTGCGTGCGTGTGCGTGTGTGCGTGTGCGCGTGTGTGTGTGTGTGTGTGTGTGTGTGTGTGTGTGTGTGTGTGTGTGTGTGTGTGTGTGTGTGTGTGTGTGTGTGTGTGTGTGTGTGCGCATGCTGTGTGAGAGTGTTTTTGAGGTAAACAGGGAAGCTATTTGGTATGCATCAGGAAAAGGTAAAGCTGTGGTGGCTTTGCTAAGACTAAAGGGAGTTGGAATAATACAACGTTTGGAGAAAGACACAGAGAGAAGTTAAGGAGGATGGGTGTGGTAGTACTTTAGTTTACACTGCTGAAATGAGTCAGTAAGTAACAGGAAAATAACAGGGCACCAACCAGGTAATAATACGGTAATAACCAGTTAATAGTTTGTATGTAGCTGCTAAATATTGATATAAAGTGTGATGTAATTTTCCTGGTTGTTATGTAGAAACTGTTATTCTTACTGAAGAATTTTGAATAATAAACCCTAATAAGCAGATGTTATGTAGTAAGGATTTAAGGCCATTTCACCTCTTCTCAGCAGCACTGTATACGTAATAAGAATGTGCTTGAGAAACTACATCATACTTGTACTAAATGTGGGCCAACCTCAAAACATACCTTTTGGGTCTTAGCTTGTAGTTGGAAAGTTACCTTGTCGTCTTGTTTCCCTGCTATTTCAGCACTGTACTTCAGTAATTATTATATAATTACTGAATTATGTATTTTTTTTCAATAGTTTTAGCATGGTTTCTGTGTACCTACGGGGCCTTGACAATGTATTCTAAAGCGAGGATATGTTCCCCTCTTAGCATGTAAATTACAATTACTTCCATAATTGTTTCACAGTATTTTCTGTGTACCTTACTGTAAAATTCTTTATAGTTTCACCATAGTTTCAGTGTATCTACGGGGCCTTACCACTGTATTCTAAAGTAATGATCTGTTCCCCTGTTACCATGTAATTTACTATTACTTTCTTCATTGTTTTACCATAGTTTCTGTGTACCTTACTGTTTCCTACTTTACAATTACTTTTATATATATCAAACTTCATTTCATGCAATTTCTCTCGAGACAGGTTAGCACAATGATAAGAAATTAAGCTACTATGTTCATTATTGTTAGTGTATCATGCCTGGGCCTATGTGTGAATGCGCTGGCTACTGCGCTCTGCCTTCAGTTCTGTGTTGTGTTTTGATGTGCATGTAGATTGATTGGACATGGGACACACTGCTGCCGGTTCTGGTCGTTTAATACTGGATGAGATGAAATAACTGCAGTGAATAAATGCAGTGCAAGGCGTTGACATGAAATTGGTTCTGGTCGTTTAATACTGGATGAGATGAAATAACTGCAGTGAATAAATGCAGTGCAAGGCATTGACATGAAATTGGTTCTGGTCGTTTAATACTGGATGAGATGAAATAACTGCAGTGAATAAATGCAGTGCAAGGCATTGACATGAAATTGGTTCTGGTCGTTTAATACTGGATGAGATGAAATAACTGCAGTGAATAAATGCAGTGCAAGGCATTGACATGAAATTGGTTCTGGTCGTTTAATAGTGGATGAGATTAAATAACTGCAGTGCAAGGCGTTGACATGAAATTGGTTCTGGTCGTATAATGCTGGATGAGATTAAATAACTGCAGTGAATAAATGCAGTGCAAGGCATTGACATGAAATTGGTTCTGGTCGTTTAATACTGGATGAGATGAAATAACTGCAGTGAATAAATGCAGTGCAAGGCGTTGACATGAAATTGGTTCTGGTCGTTTAATACTGGATGAGATTAAATAACTGCAGTGACTAAATGCAGTGCAAGGCATTGACATGAAATTGGTTCTGGTCGTTTAATACTGGATGAGATTAAATAACTGCAGTGCAAGGCGTTGACATGAAATTGGTTCTGGTCGTTTAATACTGGATGAGATTAAATAACTGCAGTGAATAAATGCAGTGCAAAGCATTGACATGAAATTGGTTCTGGTCGTTTAATACTGGATGAGATTAAATAACTGCAGTGCAAGGCGTTGACATGAAATTGGTTCTGGTTGTTTAATACTGGATGAGATGAAATAACTGCAGTGAATAAATGCAGTGCAAGGCATTGACATGAAATTGATTCTGGTCGTATAATGCTGGATGAGATTAAATAACTGCAGTGAATAAATGCAGTGCAAGGCATTGACATGAAATTGGTTCTGGTCGTTTAATACTGGATGAGATGAAATAACTGCAGTGAATAAATGCAGTGCAAGGCATTGACATGAAATTGGTTCTGGTCGTTTAATACTGGATGAGATGAAATAACTGCAGTGAATAAATGCAGTGCAAGGCATTGACATGAAATTACAAGCTGCTCTATGCTACACACACCTCTCCTCAGCAAGCATCAAAGTCAACTCATATAATGCATTCGTTTGAAAACAGTACAAGTATTACATTAACATAAGTGCTATTATTCCAAATTAATCAACAGTAATTTTTTCCTCTTACATAGTCCGAATAAAATAATTAGAAAAAAATGTTTTATGTGTCACATATTCTACATTCCACCGGCTAATATAAAATGCATAAAAAACTAGTAAATAGCCAAAAACACAGGAAATAGAGAGAACAAAACAATAACATTACAATTCTTGTGAAACCAATTTAAGCTAGAGATATCAATTTTTTTGTCACAACCCACCTTATCCGCTAATGGCGGGCTTCCACATCTGCAGTGAAAGGTGGCACCGCTACAACAATCGTTCTTCTCACAAAAAGGTCTGTAGCCTGCAAACGGTTTGGCCTACAAACCAATGTGACCACTCTATGTAAAGCTGAGACTCTCATAAACATGATGGTGTTCTCCACTTGCTCTGATGCTTATTTGCCCACTTCTGTCTATAGCTTCCGAACAGTTTGGGCTACACACTAATATGATGCCTCTGTGGAAAGGTGAGACTCTCACGAATACGTACATGTCGGTCGTTGTGCTCTAGGACATTAACAAATGAATTTGTCGTGAAGTGACTATCATTTATGTGATGACGGCTATTCATCGATTCATCGTTTTATTATTACGTGATTAAATTAGTCATGTAACAATTAATTCATTAGTAACCTGAGGCACCACTGGAAAAGTTTATTTAATGAGCTACTGTTTTCCGAATTAACTCAACAAAACATCAGCATATCTCGATATCCTACCCGTCATACATCAATCATTTCCTCATATCAGTCTCATTCTGAACGTCAATATTCTATAAATCTGCACGAACCCTAGTCTACATGATGACTCAGCTTACACAAATTGGCTTAATTATTTATTTACCGACTAACTAAATAATCACACAGAAATACATAAACACACACAGTATAGGTTGAATTGATTACTAATATAATGCAATGAAAAGTCCCTAATGGACTAACCTGATATGACGGCTTGTTACACAGTGGAAGGGGTGGGGTAAGATAAAGAGAGCGGGAGAGACAAAGGGAGTGGGCTGGTACATACATGTGGAAACTATGCTCATGAAAAATGAATAATTTGCGCATGAACAACCGCTCATTCAAACAGAATTGCAACGCATATATTTACACTTGTATGCCTTTGTCATCTCTCTGAAACCACTCGTCCGTCTATGGCAGTAGTTCGATGTAAGTCTCTGGTTGTCCACCAGAGGTCACAATGTCCTTAGTAGTTGTAATAGGCTACTTTGTCTCCGAGTGTTCGTTAGTCTGGATCCTTCAGCGGTACACACACGGTGGATCCTCTGTCGAGGATACTAGGCTATGTTACATGCAGAGCTGCAGGCGGTGCATGTGTTAGTCTAGTCTTTTTCTTTGCAGTTGAAAGTTTCAGAGTTTCTAACCATTTCGTAATGCTGTCAGTCATGCTGGTCTGTAGAGATTTAACCATTTGTTTCAACGTGTAGCCAACGCTCCACGCTTTCTGGTCTCTCTTGCATCAGATGGCGTAAAACACTTTGGTAGCACGTAATAAAGCATTTATAATGGAATAATAAATGGTTTATTAATTTATTAATGATTACGCCATTCATTAGATGTTTAATATAAGTCCTTACTATTTACTAATCATTAATCATTCGTTAAGTCTTGTTGTGTGGCCTCATATAAAGTGTGAGCTATTTATACTTTACAAATGTTTTGAGTGCCCAGTGTAATTTCAGACAAAATTACGGAAATGTCATTGGTCGACATTCCAGCAGTACCTGATGCTGCTTAAGGTCTCAAAATAGCCTAGAACATCAATGGTAAAATAATAAGCACACAATACACAATGTTAAAGGACATATATTTAACATTTTATTCACAGACTATTGTGGACTTGAGGAATGTGAATGTTTTGCTAATGTGTATGGAGAAAATACAGTCAAATAATGTAACTAGCTTCTTAGCGAAGAATGATTTCTCAAGGAAGAATTTCGCTAGGACTGTCTGGGAGTATGGCTGAGAAGGGGACAACTGAAAATGAGTTGTTATTGGCAGAGATGTTTGAAACTCTCTTTTTTATTGATATATTGACTAATTTACCGCCTTAGTGATGTCACGACGGAAAGGCCAAAGCTCTATCACACCAAAAACAGGCTGAAACTTCAGGCAGTCTTTTCAAACAGCTCTTAGGGTAACGAGTGCGCTGAGAGTCGGGAAGCAAGTTCAGGGAGTGAACATGAAACACAAACAATGCACCGACAATAACACCCGAGGAAAAAACCAAGGGGAGTGACAGATATAGGGAAGATAATCAAGGAGGTGATGGAGTCGAGGTGAGTGTCATGAGGCGCAGGTGCGCGAGACGATGGTGACAGGTGTGCGGGATAATAAGCAGCCTGATGACCTAGAGGGAGTGGGAGGGAGTATGTGTGACACTTAGACGAAAAAGGCATTATCATTTCACATTATTATTCCAAACTTCTACAGTAGAAATATATTTTAAACTCAGAAAGATCCCGTTTTTGACTGCACTGGGCCTTTAAACTTTGACTGCTCGGCACAAGAGGTGAATTTACCAAAGGGGAAAATGGGGCTTTAGCTGAGAGTTTCCTTTTGCGATGGTGGAGACTTCGCAAACCGGAACATCAAATTTGTAACACATATAGACCCAGAACTTAAAGGGATACTACAGGATTTGGGGATTTTGGGTAATTTCCTACTTACCCAGAGTCAAACGAACTCATGGTTACCCTTTGTATGTCTCTGTGTGCATTTTGAAGGAAGTTGAAGGTAGCAAATTGTTAGCTTAGAGCAATTGCTGGAAGTCTATGAATTTTACTCACCAGCTCCTCTCAAAATCAGGGAAATAGCTACTCAAAAGGGAGGGAAATTAACTTCTCAAAAGCTGGGTGGTTTAGATTTTGGTGCTCTAAGTGTTCTTTGCAGGCATATATGAAATTGTATTAATATGTCAAAGATAAATACACAAGAGACAGAGGACGAGAGGTCAAGAGGATGAGAGTCAATAGAGTACTAACAATCAATGGAAATAGTGTTTTTTCTGGAGTAGGGAATTATTCATCAATAGTTCAGAGACATGGGAGGAATATGTTTGCTGAAATAGAATACTTGTTATTTGGCCATTGGCTAGTTTTTCTGCAAATAATTCTAATTGGTCAACCACAGACTAGGGCTGGGTTATAAAACGACATGCTGTCCCTTTGTTCTAGGGAGAGAACCACAGGTGAGAACCAGAGGAGAGAATCACTGGAGAACATCACTGAGGACAAGGGGAGAATGACCATCTACCTCCCCGTATGATTTGTCCTCCTTGAATGAACCTATTTTCCTCCCCCTGATTTGCTTTGGAGTTTGTGTTTATTGAAGAATAACATAACTTGCGAACAAAATGATCATATTTGGAAAATAGTTTGAAAAACAAAACTACGCATTTCATTCATCCCTAGTGACGGTGGGCGCAGAGATAGGCTGTACCCGAGTGTCAATAAAGCTGACCAGCTGAGACAGTGGGCCAGCAGCAGTTTTTAATCCCACACTGTGAGCACAACCCATGTGGAATTCCCAAGTGTTGTGGTACTGCCGATCTGAGGTTAAACAAATAATAATTTCAGCCTATGCTGCCCTTCAGTCCATTTACTTTTTTGGCCTTAACGGAGAAATAGATCACCCCAGGGAACTAATGCTGCAGCTGCTCCAGCTGCTCTCTCTTTATCTTACATTTTCTCTAGTAGCTATGTTAATATGGTGACAACAATGTAGGCTGTGTGTATCGCCCAGCAGGTGCCCTTGTAGAGTTCCTTAATGTGCTTGACACCTTGATAAGCTCATTTTCTGACTGTGGCTCACCGCTCTTCACACTTGGCGTCTTAAACCTCCCGACTTCTTTCTTGGATTACTTTCTTTCCAACTCTCTCTTTCCTCTCCTTGCCTCTTTTGATCTCACCCTTTCCCAAACCCCGCTATCCAGACACTTGACCTGATCTTTACTAGAGGCTATTTTCCTACTGATCCCAATGCAACGGCCGGCTCGGCCATCCCCTCCTGCTCCGTGGCTCCGTGCGTCTGTGGCTGAGTGACTCATTGCGAGCTTACAGAACAGCGCTCTGGGCAGCTGAGCAAAAATGGAGGAAAACTAAACTTCCAGAGGACCTATCATCATTTCACTCAGTCCTCTCTACCTTTTCTTCCTTTGTATCTGCAGCTAAAGCCACTTTCTTTCACTCTAAAGTAACCCTAGGAAAACTCTTTTCCACCGTCTCCTACCTCCTTAATCCTCCATCCCTCCCCTTCACTCCTCCCTCTCTGCAAATTACTTTGTCATCCACTTTGAAAAGAAGGTTGACAACATGCACTCCTCATTCACTCAGCCTACAGAGTCCATTGGTCCCACTCACTCACTCACTCACTCACTCACTCACTCACTCACTCACTCACTCACTCACTCACTCACTCACTCACTCACACATACCTACCAGACGCCTTGACCTCTTTCTCCCCTCTCTCTTCAGATGAATCCTGCGACTCGTGAGGTCTGTCCGCCCGACATCCTGTCTGCTCGACCCCATCCCCTCCTCCCTTTTCCAGACCATCTCTGGGGATCTTCTCACTCCAACTTCCCTCATCAACTCATTCCTGACCACTGGCTGCATCCCCTCTGATTTCAAAATGGCCCAAGTTGCGCCCAACTTCAAGAAACCAACACTCAACTCATCTGATGTCAAATGCTGTAGACCTGTATCCCTTCTTTCCTTTCTTTCCAAAACACTTGAGCGTCCTGTCTCTGACCACATCTTTTGTTATCTCTCTTAGAAGGATCTTCTTGACATTAACAAATCAGGCTTCAAGACGGGTCAATCAACCCAGACTGCACTTCTCTGTGTCACGGAGGATCCCCTCACTGTCAAAGCTAACAAATGTTTCTTTGTTCTCATCCCCTTAGATCTATCCACTGCCATCGACACCGTGAACCGTCAGATTCTCCTCTCCACCCTCTCAAGGCTGGGTGTCTCAGGCTCTGCACACTCTTGGATTGCATCCTATTTGGCAGGCCGCTCCTACCATTTGATGTGGAGAGGATCTGTGTCTACACCACACACTCTTACTACTGGGGTACCCCAGGGATCGGTTCTAGGCCCTCTCCTATTTGCTTTATACACCAAGTCCCCGGCTCCATCATATCTTCCCATGGTCTCTCCAATCATTGCAATACGGATGACAATCAATTACTTTTCTCCTTTTATCCCCCCTTCCCTGACACCCAGGCGGCGACACACATCTCTGCATGCCTTGCAGACATCTTAGCTCAAAGACCTCTCAATCACGGTTGGCAATTACACAGTGTCGCCCTCCAAGAACGCAAAGAACCTTGGAGTGACCCTGGACAACACCCTTTCATTCTCAGCAAAAATGTTGTTGTTTGGACTCCCCGCTTGTGCCATCAAACCCCTGCAATTTGTCCACAACACTGCAGTACGCCTGATTTCCAAACTTCCCATGATATTCCATGTTATCCTGCTCCTCCACACACTCCACTGGCTTCCAGTCTCACATCCATTTCAAGACCATGGTGCTTGTCTACTTTCCTGAACCAACACTTGCATTTGACTCACAGGATTGTGTAGAGTCACAGATCTGGGGAAGGATACCAAAAAATGTCTGCAGCAGGTCCCCAAGAACACAGTGGCCTCCATCATTCCTAAATGGAAGAAGTTTGGAACCACCAAGACTCTCCTAGTGCTGGCCGCCTGGCCAAACTGAGCAATCGGGAGAGAAGGACCTTGGTCAGGGAGATGACCAAGAACTCGGTGATCACTCTGACAGAACTTCAGAGTTCCTCTGTGGAGATGGGAGAAACCTTCAGAATGACAACCATCTCTGCAGCACTCCAACAATCAGGCCTTTATGGTAAAGTGGCCAAATGGAAGCAACTCCTCAGTAAAAGGCACATGACAGCCCACTTGGAGTCTTCCAAAAGGCATCTAAATGACTCTCAGACCATGAGAAACAAGATTCCCTGTCCTGATGAAACCAAGATTGTGAACTCTTTGGCCTGATTGCCAAGCGTCAAGTATTGAGGAAACCTGGCACCATCCCTATGGTGAAGCATGGTGATTTTTTTCAGCAGCAGGGGCTGGGAGACTAGTCAGGATCAAGGGAAAGATGAGCAGATCAAAGTCTAGAGAGATCCTTGATGAAACCCTGCTCCAGAGCGCTCAGGACATCAGACAGGAGTGAAGGTTCACCTTCCAACAGGACAATGACCTTAAGCACACAGCCAAGACAACACAGCAGTGGCTTCGGGACAAGTTTCTTTATGTCCTTGAGTGGCCCGGCCAGAGCCTGGACTTGAACCCAATCGAACATCTCTGGAGAGACCTGAAAATAGCTGTGCAGCGACTCTCCCCGTCCATCTTGACAGAGTTTGAGAGGATCTGCAGAGGAAAATGGGAGGAAGTCCCCAAATACAAGTGTGCCAAGCTTGTAGAGTCATACCCAAGAAGACTTGAGGCTGTAATCGCTGCCAAAGGTGATTCAACAAATTATTGAGAAAAGGGCCTGAAAACTTATGTAAATGTCATATTTCCATTTTTCTTTGTCATTATTGCTTTTTGTGTGTAGATTGAAGAAAAAAAGTATTTAATACATTTTAGAATACCGCTGTAACTTAACAACATGTTGAAAAGTCAAGGGGTCTGAATACTTTCCGAATGCTCTGGATAATAGTAAATGTAGATAACACCACTCCTACCAAGGACCTCAAGGTTAATAATGTCTATTATGAGAAGATGGAACTGAGAAGCCATATGATGAGATGCTCCCTGTGAAAGTGGAATGGGGGTACATGTGATGATGAGCTTACATGATCTGATTGATTAAATAGTAGCTAGCTATTCTCATGATAGAATGTGAAAGGCCTGTCAATCGTCTTGTGGAAAGACTCAAAATGACTAAGAATGCTGAATACTATGTGCTGTCCTATTTTTATTATTACAAATCGAGTGCTGCCATTATTTTCATCGTGATTCAAGTACTTTCCAATTAATTATACAATTTCCACGTGCTTGTGAAACAAATAAATTGACTTGAACTTATAGTGTTAGCCATGTAATAGATGATATTATGCCACAAAAACAGAACAGCTATCATGGTCTTCAAGTGTGTTCTCCTTTCTTAATTTCAAATGAATGCCAACACTTCTTGTTCCGTTTTCCTTTATTTCTCACACGGGTTGAGATAGGACACTTACCTGCTGTGGACAGTCCTAAAGGAACGGACTCCATGTCTGCTGGAGTATTATCACATTCAGAACCAGAATAAAGGACAAGCCTCAAACGTTGCTGGTGAGTACTCAAAATATGACATCAATGTTCTTGTTTACACTTCAGCACTTGTTTTGTCATGGGATGGTAATGGAATCCTTGGCCTGTCCAGACAGATCTATTATAACAAAAGGGCATGTAGCCTAATTGTCCTGCCAGGATTGTTTGGTTGACTTTTGGAAAGTGGGGGGTTCCTTTTGGGGATGGTGCTCCCTTTAACGTGTGCTCAGAGGCACCCTTTTTCTGCACTGCACTAATCGCTACACTACATTAATCTGATGAACTGTATCCGGCATAAAGATAATAAAATAAAAAACGTGAGTAAATACTACAGTAAAGAATATGTGGACACCCCTTCAAATTAGTGGAGACAAACATTGGAACTAGAATGGCCTGTACAGAACAGCTCAGTGACTTTCATCTGTCATAGGATGCCACCTTTCCAACGAGTCAGTTTGTCAAATTTCTGCCCTGCTAGATCTGCCCTGGTAAGTACTGTTACTTACCAGGGCAGCTAAGTGGAAACATCTAGGAGCAACAACGACTCAGCCGCAAAGTCGTAGGCTACACAAGCTCACAGAACGGGACAGCCGAGTGCTAAAGCGAATAGCACATAAAAATCATCTGTCCTCGGTTGCAGCACTGCCGAGTTCCAAACTACCTCTGGAAGCAACGTCAGCACAAGAACTGTTTGTCGGAAGCTTCATGAAATGGGTTTCCATGGCCGAGCAGCCGTACACAAACCTAAGATCACCATGCGCAATGCCAAGTGTCGGCTGGAGTGGTGTAAAGCTTGCATCCATTGGACTCTGGAGCAGTGGAAACGTGTTCTTTGGAGTGACGAATCTCACTTCACCATCTGGCAAGCTGACGGAGGAATCTGGGTTCGGCAGTGTTTAACATGATTTTTAAATCCACATCTCTGTACCCCACACATCACCTGTAAGGTCCCTCATTTGAGCAATGAATTTAAAGCACAGATGAATTCACGAAGACCAGGGAGGTTTTCCAATTGTTCGCAAAGAAGGGGACCTATTAGTAGATTGGGAAAATATAATACATTGAATATCCCTTTGAGCATGGTGCAGTTATTAATTACACTTTGGATGGTGTATCAATACACCCAGTCACTACAAAGATACAGGATCACTTCCTAAATCATTTGTCAGAGAAGAAGGAAAACAGGGAGTAAAAATATGGAAGTCTGTATATGAATCCTGTTTGCAATATGGCACTAAAGTAATACTGCAAAAAATGTTCCAAAGAAATGAACTTTTTGTCCTGATACCTTGCGTTATGTTTGGGGCAAATCCAACACGACACACGCTTAATATTTTCAGGCATGGTGGTGGCTGCATAATGTAATAAATGTAATAGAGGTAAGCACAGGCGAAATCTTAGAGTAAAACCTGGTTCAGTCAGCTTTCCACCAGACACTGGGAGACAAATTTACCTTTCAACAGGACTATTAGCTATAACACAAGGCAAAATATACCCTGCAGTTGCTTACCAAGACGACATTGAATGTTCCTCAGTTATAGTTGTGAATTAATTCGGCTTGAAAATCTATGGCAAGATAAAATGTGTTTAATTTTTTTACAAGTTTTCTTTCACTTTGAGTATTTTGTGTACATCATTGACAACAAAAAAAGACAATTAAATCAATTTGGGTGTCGACCCGTTAGGAAGTCCAGGACCCAGTTGCACCACTTACACAGGCAGGGTTCAAACCCAGGTTCCCGAACTTTGTGATGAGCTTTCAGGGCACGATGGTGTTAAAGTCTGAGCTGTAGTCCATAGGGTCTGGGTGGGTTTTATGTCGTCTGTCCGCGCACAGTGGCGGCTCTGGCGCGGGATACGGACCCCACTTCACCATTGTCTTAGTCCGCCTTATTGTCTGCTTCCATGGCCTCACCTAACCACGGCGACCCCTCTAAATGACCCCACTGGACTGAGGGGCAGCTCTGGACAGAGGGGTGGAAGCTCTGGACAGAGGGGCAGAAGCTCTGGACAGAGGGGCGGAAGCTCTGGGCTAAGGGGCTCTGGCGGCTCTGGGCTGAGGGGCTCTGGCGGCTCTGGGCTGAGGGGCTCTGGCTGCCCCTGGCTGACTGGCGGCACTTGAGGCCCCTGGCTGACTGGCGGCCCCTGGCTGACTGGCGGCACTTGCGGCCCCTGGCTGACTGGCGGCACTGGCGGCCCCTGGCTGACTGGCGGCACTGGCGGCCCCTGGCTGACTGGCGGCACTGGCGGCCCCTGGCTGACTGGCGGCACTGGCGCCCCCTGGCTGACGGACAGCACTGCCGGCCCCTGGCAGACTGGCGGCACTGGCGGCCCCTTGCAGACTGGTGGCACAGGCGGCGCTGTGCAGATGGGAAGCTCAGATGGCGCTGGGCAGACGGGTGGCTCAGGCGGCGCTGGGCAGACGGGAAGCTCCGGCAACGCTGGAGAGGAAGGCTCTGACAGCGCTGGACTGAGTAGCTCTGGCGCCTCTGGACTGAGGTGGCTGGAGCTCTGGTAGCGCCGAACAGGTGGGAGACTCTGGCTGCGCTGGAGAGGAGGAAGGCTCTGGCAGCGCTGGAGAGGCGGGAGACTCTGACAGCGCTGGAGAGGAGGAAGGCTCCGGCAGCGCTGGAGAGGCGGGAGTCTCTGTAAGGATGAGCCGGAGAGACAGCCTGGTGCGGGGGGCTGCCACCGGAGGGCTGGTGCGTGGAGGTGGTGACGGTTAGACCGGACCGTGCAGGCGCACTGGAGCTCTTGAGCACCAAGCCTGCCCAACCTTACCCGGTTGAATGGTCCCGGTCGCCCTGCCAGTGTGGCGAGGTGGAATAGCCCGCACTGGGCTATGCAGGCGAACCGGGGACACCGTGCGTAAGGCTGGTGCCATGTAAGCCGGCCCAAGGAGACGCACTGGAGACCAGATGCGTAGAGCCGGCTTCATGGCACTTGGCTCGATGCCCACTCTAGCCCGGCCGATACGCGGAGCTGGAATGTACCGCACCGGGCTATGCACCCGCACTGGGGACACCGTGCGCTTCACAGCATAACACGGTGCCTGCCCGGTCTCTCTCGCCCCCCGGTAAGCACAGGAAGTTGGCGCAGGTCTCCTACCTGGCTTCGCTACACTTCCTGTGTGCCTCCACCCAAGAAATGTTTGGGGCTTACTCTCGGGCTTCCTTGCCAGCCGTGTTCCCTCATATCACCGTCTCCTCTCTCCGCCTGCCTCTGCTCTCCTAGCTGCCTCCACCTGTTCCCATGGAAGGCGATCCTTTCCCGCCAGGATCTCCTCCCAGGTGTAGCAACCCTTCCCGTCCAATACATCGTCCCATGTCCATTCCTCTTTGCGCCGCTGTTGCTGTTGCCCGTTACCACGCCGCTTGGTCCTGTTGTGGTGGGTGATTCTGTAAGGGTTTTCCTGTGGTGAAGTAGAGGCGGACCAAAATGCAGCGTGGTGGTTATTCATGTTCTTTAATGAAGGAACTATACATGAAATAACTAACAAAACAATAAATGTGCGAAAAACAAAAACAGTCCTATCTGGTGCAAACACAGAGACAGGAACAATCACCCCCACACACAGTGAAACCCAGGCTACCTAAGTATGATTCTCAATCAGAGACAACTAATGACACCTGCCTCTGATTGAGAACCATACTAGGCCGAAACATAGAAATACCCCAAAACATAGAAAAACAAACATAGACTGCCCACCCAACTCACGCCCTGACCATACTAAATAAATACAAAACAAAGGAAATAAAGGTCAGAACGTGACAATTATCTACACAATTAACATATTATTTTACCCCTTGCTCATAAGATGCATTTTGGATTGGACACCCTTTATAATTACAACATGCCCATTAACTTATGCGGGATCGGTGTCCCTTCCACGGGAAGATTGAGCTAACGTAGGCTAATGCGATTAACATGAGGTAAGTAACAAAAAAACAGGACAGGACATAGACATGTCTGATATTGGCAGAAAGCTTAAATTCTTGTTAATCTAACTGCACTGTTCAATTTACAGTAGCTATTACTGTAGCTATTAAATACTATCATGATATTGTTTGAGGAATGTGCACAGTTTTGAACATGAAAACTTGTTAATGAACAAATTAGGCACATTTGGGCAGTCTTGATACAGAATTTTGAACAGAAATGCAATGGTTCATTGGATCAGTCTTAAACATTGCACATACACTGCTGCCATCTAGTGGCCACACTTTAAATTTCACCTGGGCTGGAATAATACATTATGGCCTTTCTCTTGCATTTCAATGATGACAGTACAAAAAAAGCAGTTGTTTTTTTCTTTGTATGGTCTTTTACCAGATCTAATGTGTGTATTCTTCTACATTCCTTTCACATTTCCACAAACTCCAAAGTGTTTCAGTTAAAATGGCACCAAGCAAATGCATATCCTTGCTTCAGGGTCTAAGCTACAGGCAGTTAGATTTGGGTATGTTATTTTAAGTGAAATATTGAAAAAAGATCCTTAAGAGGTTTTAAGGTGAAACACCAGGTGAAAGCTATGATCTCTTATTGATGTCACTTGTTACATTTACTTCAATCAGTGTAGATGAAGGGGAGGAGACAGGTTGAATAAGGATTTTTAAGCCTTGAAAAAATTGAGACATGGATTGTGTGTGTTTCATTCAGAGAAAGACAAAATATTTAAGTGCCTTTGAACAGGGTAGTTTGGCACATACTATGGCAGTAGAACTGGTCCACCACCCAAAGGACATCCAGCCAACTTGACACAACTGTGGGAAGCATTGGAGTCAACATGGGCCAGCATCCATGTGGAATGCCTTCGACACCTTGCCCCGATGAATTGAGGCTGTTCTGAGGGCAAAGGGGATAAGCCTGGGTTCTGAGAGTATAAGCCTGGGATGTCATCCAATCAAAGTTGGCCTTAGTGGGAGTGACCATAGAATTCTATGGCAGTGACCTTACTGAGTAAAGTATTTGTCATCATTCCCCCTTGTCGTCACTAGTTAACACAGACACAAAGTCATAACTAAACCTAGCCCATTGCCACAATTTCTAATTTAAAATTAGATTTTAAACCTAATTCTAACTAATGAAGGCCAGACCTTCCACACATTTGGCAGGAACTCTCTGGGAACAAGATTAGGTGTAACGTGACTAACATGACTTTAGAGTTTGTGTAATCCTTCAGCACACCATGTCACCCTTTATAAAGCACATGTTTATATCATATATGATATAGTGGGTTATGTCACATTTGACATTGGTGTTTATGTTACACGGTTATATATAAGGACCTGTATTAAACATCTTATGAATCATTTTTAAATACTTTACAAGTTGTTTATAAATGTGTGATTAACTAGGTTACTAACATTTACAAATGTGGGAGTAATGATTAAGACATTTCGAATAAAGTATTTGGAAATTCACAGCACTAGAATGAAATGATTCTAAATCTTTATTTTGATTGGATTAATTTTCCTAAATCCATTTTTTTTCATGTCTGCCTTTTGTGATTGAGAATCAATCAAATTTGTGATGGATTGGTTTTTGACTCAAATGAATACAGGTGCTTTAAGGCCAGGCGCCACCCACTTATAGGATAATGTTTTCCCTTAATCATATCACAGTCAACTTTTACCAGGTGAATGCAGACACAAATATCAGACTATTTTGTATACATATTCTTCAGAAATATTTTATAAAAAATATCAAAATTATGTTTATATCTAATTAAATATGCACATATTTGCATGTCGGGCAAATCCATTTTTTTCTGGATGCTGGATGAAGTTAGACTAAATATTATTGTTTCATTTTTATTAAGACACTCCAGCACGGGTCTTGACCAGAGCCAATTATAATAAATACGTTGGTTCATTTTTAAAATACTAAAGACATAACATTTTTTAAAATCATTTTTCTAAAGAAAAATTGACAACATATCAACAATTCCAGAGAATAAGTATATAGAATATATCTAATGATAACCACACACATTTTGGTGAATGCAGATGCTTCTGAAAGCTGAGAAAAATGACTTGGCAAGTGGGAGTCTCACTTCAGGAAATGGCAGTCAAAGACCAGTAAACTGAATTCACGCTCAAAGCTTATTTGTGACCAACCGCCTGGATTCTGTCTTATGTAGCAATTTTGTATTTTTTATTTGATTTATTTTATTACATTGGATGAAAGTAGAGACTCAGAGTTAGATATTGGTATATCATACACTACAGTCGAGGAACAATGGGAAAGTAATTCTGCCTTGAAAGTTGATAAACTTGTAACCCCACTTTTGAGAAAATGGCCCTTGAATATTTTTGGGACACCTACTGGAGAGCTATTCTTTGTATACAACCATTCAGCATCGTTCTCACTCTCTTAAGCCTTAGTCCCACTCATCTCTTTAAGGATTCAAATGTGAGGCCATGTTGTAAACAAATGCTATATCAAATAAAATCTATGTTTATTTGTCACATGTGCAGGATACAGAAAGTGTAAATGTTACAGTGATAGTACTTGCATAGTAGCAAATTCAAAAACAGAAAGTGTCCAGATTTTTTTATTTTTTATCAATTATAAATATTTTACCGTTATTAGATGACGCTTACCCGACACACTTGTCTAAATTGATGTGTAATGTGAGGGAAATGCTATAGCTGCCAATCACCCACGTCTAGCTAAGTGGATGGGTAACTTTTGTCTAGACATTTACACATGTTCATGAAATAGAATCAATGGCCGTAATCAACCCCCAGACACACCTGCTAATTTGATGGGTCACTAAATATTCAGTCCGAAATGGAGTATTTTGTTTAGACACGTAGCTAGCTAGGTAGCTAGTTAGCTAAACAATCAACCAGCATAACCCCAACTCATACTACCACCAATAAAAATATTGTCATAGCTGTAGTATGAATCTGCAGGTAGCTAAAGCTAACACACTAGGTCAATGTTAACTAACTAATATTATAACTAGCAATGTAAATAGGTGTTTTATTCAAATAATTTCGCTACACAAATCATATATGAAACGTTAGCTAGCGAGCCAGCAAGTTAATGTTTGCTAGCTAACTAACAGTATGCTTTAACTTGCAACAACAATGACTTTCTGACTAAATTTGAAACTTATATCTGAAAATGTATCTAGACTCTTACCCGTATACATGGATGAACGCTTCATGGCAGACTGGAACTATTTAACTGTTTAACTGTTTTGTTTGTAGCTACGTCTTGTTTGGCCAGCTTTGTATCAAGTCACTCCGGTTCACACTGACCGGGGCGTGTGCAGAAAGTAGCCCATCACTTTTTCCTACTGATCTGTCGATAGTGCCTGTTAATTCAGAGCATCAATTTTGTTGAGAAAAGTAGCAAAACTTTTGTCGTTCTCGATGGCTAAAGCTGTATCTTTCAAAAACGGCGTGGTAGAAAGGATTGTCAACACATATCGAACAGCTCACGTTATAGACAGAAGTGAACAGTCCAAACTCATCTCCTGGCATGTCCAGCCCATACATTATCTCAGCCAATTCTGTCTTCTTCCATGGCTAAACATACTAGGCTCATAATTAAAACATAGTCGTATTTATGGATGGAATACAAGTTCACATGTTCCAGATGGCATTTCTGCCCACCCCAAAATACACATTTTGATTTAAAAAAAAGACATGTTTCCGTTCAAATGCTGCTCCTGTTAAGTAGTGACGTGCGACATACGCCAAGTTTCCTAAAACGAGTCACATTTACACTCAATCACCGTCTCTTCAAAGTAAGTTACTAAATATAGTCCACTTTGTAACACTTTCTATAAATAAAATGTGCATTTCAATTATGTTTAAATAAATGTATTGAGATTTGAAATGATTGCTGTACGTCCATTTTAAAGTGGTTGACATTCATTCAAATGTTGATGAAGGTAGTATGATAAACTAAAGATAATACACATTTTCATCAGGTTTTTTTTCAAAATTGATCGGTAGATGCAAAATGAAATTTCATCCTGTGGAGTCTGGCCTTAAATTAGCAAACTGGGGCTAGGTATGAATATTCATGAGCTGTAGTTTAGAGCGTGCAGTGTGATTGGCTCAACCATGTGTAGACATGTGTAAGACCTGTTGCAACAGCTCATGGGTCCCATTATGTCTGTTGAAAACCAAGCACTGCATTCCACAGTAAGAACCTCAAGCAAGGTGATGGTAGTATGATGGTTTGAGAATACTTAAACTTAACCATGAAATCTGCTCTGTACCAGAGAATTCTACAGGAGAAGTTCAGGCCATCCGTCTGTGAGCTGAAGCTGAAGCGCAGCAGGTTCAAATTTAGAATTTTAGGACCCCTTTAGGTATCACTTTAAAAATATATATAGAGAGATTTTCGCCTTTACTACTTCTGTAGCTCTGTTGGTAGAGCATGGCGCTTGTAACGCCAGGGTAGAACCAATACGTAGAATGTATGCACACATGACTGACTGTAAGTCGCATAAAAGCGTCTGCTAAATGGCATATATTATTATTATTATTATTACTCAAGCCCATAGAAAACGCATTGAATAGCACATTTATAAATGACTAAACTGACATTTACCTCAATTACCTCGAATAACCGGTGCCCCGCACGTTGACTCTGTACCGGTACCACCTGTATATAGTCTCGCTATTGTTATTTCACTGCTGCTCTTTAACTACTTGTTACTTTTATTTCTTATTCGTATTCGTATTTTTTAAACTGCATTGTTAAGTAAACATTTCACTGTTGTATTCGGCACAGGTGACTAATACAATTTTATGTGATTTGAAAATAAATAATAAGAAACAAGGTTTTGAAGTGGAGATAAAAAAAACTCAGGAAATACTTTGTTGTTTTATTTGCACATATTTAACCTCTTTTTTGGGATAGGCACAAAACTACCTTCATACTTTCATTTGTTTTTTAAACCAGTGCCGGTTACCTGCGGTGAAAGTGGTGTTTGTCAGACCATGAGACTTCCCGAAAATTGGTCTTCTCATGTAAACGTCTGTAGCAACCGATCAACCTACAAACTATTATGACCACTCTATGGACATGGGAGACACTCATGAACATCATGGCATCTATTATGCTCTACGACCCCCACAAGTGGCAAGGCACTGTAAAGTGACAGATTTTGATGGGATTATTATTATTATTATTATTATTATTATTATTATTATTATTATTATTGCACTGGTGCGTCAATCGACTCTAGGGGCTTAAACACTAACCTGCGGAGCTTCAAGCTAGTCCCCGGATGCCATAATACTTCAGAACCACTCTGTTTAACGAGGTAGTTACAGCATGGTATTACATGCTGTAACTCTCCATAACAGTCATATATTCACGTCAAGAGCAACATAAAGTTATTTTCTCATTTGTCTGAGAAGTCAGAGTAATTTGTGTGAATGTTCTTTTATACCTCCCTGGTGATACATACATTATGAGCAGCACTTTATGGCTCTCCAAAACGATGTGTTTTCTCTCAAAACGTGTTTTTTTATCCACTTTTTTCTTATTATTTTTTTTCGGTCAGTCTATCACAGATCCCTGATTCATTGTTAGATAAATGTATTTTAGAAGGTTCTAATGTCGAAATCTTTTCACTAATAATTTAAAAATGTTCTTCTTTTTCAATTACTCTCTCAGACTCCACATCTGTGAAAATCACAGAGGTTTCGGAAATGGGGTGATTTCACGTTTTCTCAAGACTCATTACTCAACAATAATGTTTTATTTGATGTAATGTGTGTAGTTCTGTCATCAATTAAGTCAATCTTTTCTTTTTTTTCAAGCAAATGTACAACCTGAGTGGATCCAGGGCCAATAACAAAAGTCTCCTCTTTGAGCCAACGAGACTAAATACGTCACTGAAACAGTACTTTTAGTTTAGAGACACAATTGTGTCTCCATTCCTTTTAGCGAGGATATTTTGCACCAAATGTCAAAGTGCAATTGGTTTATGGATGAAAAATAAGCAAACACAAATTTCAATTATGCTGTAGTTAACTCCACTCAGTTATGGCTGACAGCATTGAGGATGTATTACTGTAAGTTATTACCAGAGAACTTTCAAAAGGTTCAGTCAATTTAGAAAGTATGTGCATGTGTCTGTTTTACAGGACCAGAGGTCATTCGTTGAGGAAAAAAAAAGAACATGAGATCTGATGAGTTTGGAATCTGTTATCTTTCAACGCGTGTGCATGCGTGTTTGTGTGCCCGCCTGAGTGTGCATGAACGGGCACATCTGTATCTGTTTGAGTGTGTGTGCATGCACATGCACAAGTGTGTGTGTGTGTGTAAGTTATTCCACTTTAGCCACGGGAGTGGGAAAACAATTGTTCCTGACTGATTTTCCCCTAACCCCTTAATTTACCCCATGTGTACCTCTGAAAATCTAGGGCCTGGCTGAGCGGCACAGTGCAGGGCCCACTCTCCTGCTCTCAGCTTGATTAAAGCACCAGTCACTCACCTGTTCCTCATTAGCCTGGCCAGGACCCCACTAAATAAGTTATCACCCGTATGTTACAATTCCCCATGCTTTCTACATGTATGTACTATTTTGTTTGTATTAAGTTGACAGGTTTCTAAATTATGGGACGGGATTTAGTGATGCTGTGTGTGCTCTGGGGGGGAGGAGGAGTCAGCAGGGGAAAGAACCAGTGGTGGAGAAAGAGAGGAGACATCCTGTGTCCGTGGAGATAAATGAGGGGCTGGGTTAGGAAACAATGGTTTTGCAATAATCAGCAGTGTAAAAAAGCATACAGATGCAGGCAGGGAGCCTAGTGTATTTTTTTTTTTTTTTGTGGCTAGATCAGCTTTAATATTGCAGATAGATTGTGGCTTCTATCATTGTAATTGTCTGCATCATTTCCATATATTTTTGGGAAAAAAATAATATTTTTTATATATTTTCCTTCTTTATTATTTTCACCTAACCCTATCATCCCTAGTGAACCCTAGTCTAGTTAGAATAATACTACATCTCACTACGTTCACAAGCAGTACGACAAAATACAACTAAACAAACAAATGCAATATACTGTATTTGAGAGTTGTGATGGATATCGTGTGTATGGCGCCATCAAAACAAAAGGATGTATGCAATATATGCTAGACACTTGTTGAACAATTTAAATAAATAAATTAATAAATAGAAATGCACCAACAATGTTGGTCATTACTGAAACAGCTTAAGGGCATTGTGCATGATCAGATTATCCCGTTAATGTCATTTCTGTCTCTCCCCTACAAGCGAGTGACTATTCTGACCTCTGCCTGGTCGGCATGGATGCATATTAACACTCTGGGCTCTGAACAACATTTAAACAATTTGGCAAATTATCTGTGGGGCCACTTTTATAGGGCTTGCTCATTACCTGCAGGGTGAAGAAAGCCAATGTATACAAGAGAAATAAAAAGAGCGAGAAAAAGAGCAACCCCATTTCCATACATTATTGCAGCCTTGCCTTTCCCAGCAATCTACAGAGGAAACACCTGTTAGCTGTTCCCCCTGGCACCCCTCTCTCCTCCTTCGCTCCTCTCTTTCATCCCTCCCTCTATCACTCCAACTTCCCTCCCAATAGTCATAGAACCACTCCACAAACAGGTGTTCCCCTTCAAAGAGCTATTTCTCCACATAGCGAGGGCAGAACCTAGAGATAGAGATAGGGGGCCATTGTAGACCTGTGGGGCATGGGAGAGGTCTGGGAGGCAATAAAGTGAACCACTGCAGGGGCCCCTGGAGATAGAGGGCCGAACTGAACGAGCACTGTCCACCAGGTGTTTACCGTAATACCATCATAACGTATTGACCACACCTGGAGGTACAGTTGTTCCCCGGGCCCCTCCACTCCAAAACAAATTGTCAGAGGAGCAAAGAGTAAAAAAAAAAAAAAAAAAAGATACGTCTGTTCTGTGGGGGTTAAAGTTAATTTGATCGGGCATGTGTACTCTGGGCGAGTAGAACATCTGCATTCGGTGGCACGGCCCCATTTGTTGCAATTTTGTGTCTCATTTCCATTTGCAAGAGAGATAACTGCTCACATATGGAAGCAATAGATAGAAGAGGTCAATGCAATTTCTTTCACCAGAGGGATGGAGAGAGGGAGAACGGGGGGAAAAAATCCTCATGCAGTAATCTCAGCTGGCATAAGAAGAAACAAAGATGTGGTTGGTGGGATTTGGGGAAGGCATTCCTTCACTCCAGTGATTCCTGCTCTACCAGCCTAAAGAAGAATCAAGCCCAACCATCTCCATACCCACTCCAATCATTCCTATTATCAACTGATTGGCTCTGGTGACATGATGTTGCAGAGCTATGCCCTCATATGTGTTCTATCTTAACCATGGTAATCATCTACCGCAGCATTTGCTCTTGCAGGAAAGGCCGTAGTTCCCATTCTAATTAGGCAGCAAACTGAACCTGACGGAGAGACTCTGAACGCGCTGCGAAACGATCAAGTGACAAATGACCTGCTGTCAATTAAAGTGATTTAGAAACCTTGTTAGACGTGTTTTTGGAAGAGAACATTCGTATTTCAAATAACTATGTTCACGCCTCCTCTTATCTCCTCCAACCAGTCCCAAACACGTTCACATGCCATCAAAACTGTCCTAATGACAGAAATGTGGTAAAACTTAGGTCTAATTTCTTGCAGCAACATCAGTTTTGATAGTTTAATTTTTTTTGCGTGAAGTCGTGGCATTTTCAGCCAAGTGGTTTCACTACCACACAGCTTGCCATCAAAAGCCTTATTGCCTATGTATATCAATTACGGTAAAGAAGGAAACGACCTCTATGTTTTTAGAAAGTGCACGCATGCAGGAGGAATACAATTTAAAATACGGTGCAATGTCATGTCATCTCTCACCTAGCATCTAAAGACTCATTGGCTTTGATTTCTGTCTGCAATATCATTGTTGCACCAATGAAACTTTAACCATGTGGTCGCTCTTCATTCTCAGGCACAATTATGTTACAAATTAGCAGACGACTTCAAAGCCTACATGAGCAATAGTCACAACAAAGGGCAATAGGAGCTTCATATGCAGACGGCAAGATGATTTCAATCTCCTCTTTCATTTGAGACTAAAGAGCATCCAGCAATCACTCACTCCTTCCTCGCTCTTCTTGAAATCCTCTAATAAGGCAACTTAAACCCCCAGCTTCCAACGGGTATCAAAGTCACAAGAGAGCAATTAGGATTTAGCCGGAATAGTTAGCAAAAGACCAGAGGAATCTCGTTTCCCGCCATAATGTCAGGACTTTGGAGACTAATCTAATTGAGTGTCTTTTTTTGTGTGTGATTATTTATGATTATAAAGCGTTAGTGGAGAAGTCTGGAGGAGATACAGTATCTGGAAATGGGGAAAAGTTTGATGTGGATCAGTGTCATAGTGATCCCACTGATTAATTATGTCCGGAATGCCTAATGGGCTGCCTTTCGTTCGGTTTTAAGGAAAAAGCCCCAAACTTTTTAACATTTCTTTGATGGATAAATTGACTTTAGATACATGGAGTTGGAGTGATTAATATTTTCTGGATTTGAAAGATGGTGTGTTGCTTCACATGCTGTACACTGGGGCTTGTGAGAAAGCCTAAATCATTTTCAGAGTAAAAAATAAAAGTTCAAAACGTGATCCAACCCATGACGTACAATACATTTTTATTCATGTGACCTTTATTTAACTAGGCAAGTCAGTTTAAGAACAAATTCTGATTTTCAATGACGGCCTAGGAACAGTGGGTTAACTGCCTGTTCAGGGGCAGAACGTAGGAGTCTGTTTTTTCAACCCCAAAATACAAATCTATGGTACATTCCTCCATATTCAACTGATTAAATGTACTCAGCCTTACCACAAGTGGGACACTAGAGCATTAGTAGAATTTAAGGGCCTATTTCCAAAACAAAAACAAAAAAATCTATGATAAAACATTTACTGATTTGACCATGTATGAGAGTAACATTATGAAGCTTTAGAAGGAGTACATTTGGTAACACTGTGCACTATGTTTCCCCTATTACAATGTAACTACACAGTAACAAATGTTCTAACAAGATGGTAGCTACGTTGGTATTGCTATATAATTACATGGTGATAGGGTTTGGTCTTAAGAGTTGAGAAACATGGAAAGAACATAAAGGGGAGTAATCAGTGTAAAAAGATGCAATAATTGAGTGACAAGAAAATGATCATTATCAGTACTATGTCCTAAAATTGCATTCAATCGATCTCACCTTAATCATTCCACTGGGTTTTTGTTATTAGCGATATAGCTCAGACATGGTCTCTTCTCATCCCTAGTGTCTGTGACAACAGAGCTCAACAGACCCTCTTTCCTCAGAAGTGCCCCATAAGCCCTCATTTCCTGTGGTTGGGCTATGGAATTGGCTGAGGGGAACACTGGGTCCTGTGGGGGGCTTCTGCCGAGGCTGAGAGACATGGCTCATGTTCGTTAGGGCACACTGTAGCTCAACGTTTTGCAATGGAAAAATAACCATTTATGTTTCTTCATGGATAGGTTCAGAAAGTGCCTCACTGTTTTCCCAGTTTATGACTGTTTTTTTTTCTTTCAGTTTCATGTCTACTGAACATGGCCCTGGATTAGACACCACGCCATCTCTACCAATCCGGAGCCATACTGGCTGT
This sequence comes from Oncorhynchus keta, assembly GCF_023373465.1. NCBI lineage: Eukaryota > Metazoa > Chordata > Actinopteri > Salmoniformes > Salmonidae > Oncorhynchus > Oncorhynchus keta. Next base: position 3,271,553 of record NC_068427.1, read on the forward strand.
GGGCTGTAATATAATCAAACGTACAGTGGTGAAAAATAACATTGATCATGTGCCGCCTGCTAAAACATACCGTTTAATATTTCTGAAGAAAAAAAATGTATGAATTGAATTTTGTTTTTACCCAATTAACATAGTGGTTCAATTGCAACGAACAGACAAACTTAACTTGCGGCTGCAGGTTACCACTGGATTTCTTAATAAAACGCTGCTAACGGGAGACTATACGCACCTGCGGGCTAAACTAAGCTTGATTGCATTGAAACACCCACAAGGATAAACCATCAGATCAGTTGATCTCTTGTTGTTACCGGTTCAAGTGATTATGATACCAGATAGCTGGTCTAGATTCTTTACTCCCATCCCCAATGAAATAGCATCGAAAACCGCAAAGCTGGTGAAAGTTAAAATACTTATTTCAGTCTAAGAATATATACTGAATAAAAATATAAATGCAACACGCAACAATTTGAAAGATTCTACTGAAATCAGTCAATTTAAATACATTAATTTGGCCCTTATCTATGGATTTCACATGATTGGGAATACAGATGTGTATCTGTTAGTCACAGATACCTTAAAATAATGGTAGGGGCGTGGATCAGAAAACAAGTCAATATCTTGTGTGACCACCATTTGCCTCATGCAGCACGCAGAGTTGATCAGGCTGTTGATTGTGGCCTGTTGTCTCACTCCTCTTCAATTGCTTTGCGAAGTTGTTGGATAATGGCGGGAATTGGAACACGCTGTCGTACACGTCGGTCCAGAGCATCCCAAACATGCTCAATGGGTGACATGTCTGGTGAGTATGCAGGCCATGGAAGAACTGGGATATTTTCAGCTTCCAGGAATTGTGTACAGATCCTTGCGACATGGGGCTGTGCATTATCATGCTGAAACATGAGGTGATGGCGGTGGATGAATAGCAAGACAATGGGCCTAAGGACCTCATTAGGGTATCTGGCATCAATTAAAATGCAATTGTATTTATTGTCCGTAGCTTATGCCTGCCCATAATATAACCTCACCGCCACCATGGAGCACTCTGTTCAACATTCATTCAACATTGACATCAGCAATCCGCTCGCCCACACAACGTCATACACGCTGTCTGCCATCAGCCCGCTACAGTTGAAACCAGGATTCATCCATGAAGAGCACACTTCTCCAGCAGGCCGATGGCCATCAAACTTGAGCATTTGTCAACTGAAGTCAGATCAAGACTCTGGTGAGGACGATGAGCACGCAGATGAGCTTCCCTGAGACAGTTTCTGACAGTTCTTCGGTTGTGCAAACCCAGTATCATCAGCTGTACGGGTGGCTGTCCTCAGGCAGTCCCATAGGTGAAGAAGCCAGATGTATGTGGAGGTCCTGGTCTGGCGTGGTTACACGTGGCCGGTTGGACCTCGTGCCAAATTCTCTAAAAGAAATGAACAATACATCATCTGGCAACAGCTCTGGCGGACATTCTTGCAGTCAATTGCAAGCTCCCTCAAAACTTGAGACATCTGTGGCATTGTGTTGCGTGACAAAACTGCACATTTTAGAGTGGCCTTTTATTGTCCCCGGCACAAGGTGCACCTGTATAATGATAATGCTGTTTAATCAGCTTCTTGAAATGCCACATCTGTCAGGTAGACACATTATCTTGGCAACTGGGACGTAAACTAAATATGTGCACAACATTTGTGAGGAATAAGCTTTTTGTGTGTATGGAACATTTCTGGGATCTTTTATTTCAGCTCATGAACCAACACTTTACATGTTGCGTTTATATTTTTTGTTCAGTGTAGAAGTAGTAGGCCCATTTTTTCTTCAAAAGTTTAAATGTGAAAATAATATAATATATGCCATTCGAAATAAATCACGATGTACTTGATTTAGTTACATATTTCAAATATAGACTCTCCAGGGATTTCTTACCCCTGATCTTGATAAGGAAAGACCATATCAGACAACTTTCTTTTAAAATCAGTAGTAGATGATGGATTATACAAATGGTAAACAAATAAAATAACAAGAATAGGCCATCAACATTTGTTTTCTATGCGTACAACATCGTGTAAATTGCCACAGTAGATTTGTCGTGGTAAACTAGAAAATACATGACTTCAGTTGTACGGAACGATTGTCAAATAGATAAATCACTCGAATTCTGCTCATGAAGTAGGACTAAGTTGTTCCGATGATAAGACCAACCAGAGGGCGAAATAGTCCTGAAAATTGTTGGCCGTGATCAACAACAAAAAAGATAATGTCGACATCCGTATTAGGCGGGCGGAACATCGCTGGCCTATGTTGGTTGAAATTGATAATCAGCAGTGATTTTAGTGCGTATTGATGGTTTAACGGGTGATCAGCTGGTGATAAGCTGGTGGCTTCCGATGGTTGCTATTGGCCCAATTTATTTTGCTTTCTCGTTCGTTATTTTTCCGCATTGCAGATTTTCCTCAACGCAGGTTTTATTAAACCCCAGACCGTGACTGAGGGCCAACTGTGTGGCTTAAACTGTGTGGACAGAGCGAGCTCATTAAGAGGACCTGTGTTTGTTTAACAGATACCGAGGGCTCTTTTTCCTCCAATAACAACCAATCATTAATGAGGGTTTATGTGTGTAGAGGAATTAGGGTGGCTGTAGTCATGAATCATGAGACACATCAGTCTTGTGTTATTGATTTGATCTCAAACACACCACTGACAGGGATAAAACTGAGAGGAATCTGAGAGGCACGGAGAACAATATGCTCTCTTATATGCCTGCTTATACGTCCTCTCATACGCCCCGATTCAGTCATATAAAAATGGAAATCAGTCTATAGACTTCATTGTGTTTTCATCATTTTATAACAAATGTGGTGGGGAGATTAGATTTATTCTTCAGTACTTTCAGTTTATTCAGACACTGATAGTATGAAATGAGTTTGGAAACAGAGAGAGAGGGAAATGCAGAAAAGCTGTGGGGCCGGTATTCGTACCCACGCTAGGGTGGTGTATATGTGCTGGAGGCTGTGTTACCCATTGGGCCAGTGTCAGGTATATCAAAGTGAGTTGGCTTCATGTGTATTTTAGAATTATGTGTATTTTTAGGCAGGATAAAATAAGACTGGAACCTAACCTATGCAGTGACGAGTTTCGCATGTAAATCTTGGTGGGGCAACAAACAAAACACGAAACAATACATTAATTGCATTATAACAGTGCCAAACGGTGCCAACAAACTGTTAGGGCCTACATAAAGCTGTCCCAACAGCAAGAGTCACACCACCTTACCACTGCTACACCTGGCTATCAGTGGAGCCATGTCTGGCAGCGAAACTGTCACGACTTCCTCCGAAGGTGGCTCCTCTCCCTGTTCGGGCGGCGCTTGGCGGTCTACTAGCTGCCACCAATTCCCTTTCCCTTTTCTGTTGGTTTTGTCTTTATTGTTTTCAGCTGGACCTTGTTTGTGGTTAACCATTTTGGGATATGGGGCAGCATTTTCACTTTTGGATGAATAGCGTGCCCAGAGTGAACTACCTCCTACTCTGTCCCAGATGCTAATATATGCATATTATTATTAGCATTGGATAGAAAACACTCTGAAGTTTCTAAAACTGTTTGAATGATGTATGTGAGTACAGAACTCATATGGCAGGAAAAAAACTAGTTTTTCAAAGCTTGGAGGGGCTCATAAGACCTCTTTGAGTCAGTGGTCTGGCAGAGTGTCTCAGGCTTGTGACGCGCGCTCCCGACAGAGTTCCCTCTCGTTCCAGTGCATTTCTCCTGACATAGGAATTCTCCGGTTGGAAGCGTATTGATGTTTTATGTTAAAAACATCCTAAAGATTGATTCCTTACATTGTTTGTCTTGTTTCCATAACCTGTAATGGAACTTTTCAAGTTTTTGTCTCAACGAAGTGCTCACGCCTCATGAAGATGGATTACTGGGCTGAACACGCTAACAACAAGTGGCTATTTGGACATAAATGATGGACTTTATGGAACAAATCAGTAATTTATTGTCGAACTGGGATTCATGGGAGTGCCTTCTGATGAAGATCATCAAAGGTAAGTGAATATTTATGTTTATATATTTATTATGTTATCTAACTTCTGTTGACTCCAAAATGGCGGATATTTCTCTGGCTGGATTGGGCTCTGAGCTCCGTTCTCAGATTATGCTTTTTCCGTAAAGTTTTTTTGAAATCTGACACAGCGGTTGAATTAAGGAAAAGTCTATCTTTAATTCTGTGAATAAAAGTTGTATCTTTTATCAATGTTTATTATGAGTATTTCTGCAAAATCTCTGAATGTTTTGGAATCAAAACATTACTGCACGTAACGCGCCAATGTAAACTGAGATTTTTGGATATAAATATGCACATTATCGAACAAAACATACATGTATTGTGTAACACGAGGTCCTACGAGTGTCATCTGATGAAGATCATCAAAGGTTAGTGATTAATTTAATCTATATTTCTGCTTTTTGTGACTCCTATCTTTGGCTGGAAAAAATGGCTGTTTTTTTTTTACTTGGCTATGACCTAACATAATCATATGTTGTGCTTTCGCTGTAAATACATTTTTTAATCGGACACGATGGGTAGATTAACAAGATGTTTATCTTTCATTTGCTGTATTGGACTTGTTAATGTGTGAAAGTTACATATTACAAAAAAATATTTTTTTATTTCGCGGGCTGCCTTTTCAGCGGAATGTTGTCGAGGGGTTCCGCTAGCACTATTTAAGCCTTCAAGGCCCACCTGCTTTTTTGCGGGCTTATTTTCTTTACTGTCAGTGGAGGTTTGTGTTTGTTCCTTAACGGATTATTTTGGTGTCCCGTTTTGGGGGTTATTGTGCCTATTGTTTGTGGCTTGACCATTTTTGTAATAAATCCGTCTGTTTTGGAACCTTTGCTCTCTGCGCCTGACTCCACACCCACCACTCCTAGCTACCGTGACAGAAACAGTTAATTCATCCTCATGTACTGCCTTTTCAAAAAACAGCTGATATGGCTGACTTGCTTAAACAAATTTGGTTTCTACTGACAATTGAGATGGACAAACTATGGCATAAGGGGACGACAAGCGCATAGGAGGCAATCCGTAATTTTTATTGTGACATTAATTTGCGAGGTACGACGGACGTAGTCAATACAACTATTTGTTTAGTACTTTTGAAATGTACAGTGACAGAATTCAGAACATGGACAACATGTTGTGCAGTGTACTCCCTGTACAACAAGGCAGAGCCGTAGGATGAATAAAGGCGGCATATAAACAGACAATGAAAGCTCAATGATTGTATTTCTCTAAAACAGGTTATAGGCTACATGTTAACCACCAAGTCAGAACAGTAGGCGAAATGAAGAGGTGAAAATAGATCAAATTATTTGGGTGAGGCACGTTGAACTCCGTTTGGGTCTTTGCCTGTCAAAGAAGATAGACGTCATTTAACACTATTTGACAAGTTAAATAAGATTTTAATTTGACACATCAAATAACACCATTTTATTATATAATGTTGTGTGTGCTGAATTTGAATGTGCAAGCACACACCAGGCCACGAACGATGTGTTTACAATACCGCGTTGGGGAAAATAGACCAAATTATTAGGGTGAGGCACATGGGCTACTAACAGCTTACTACACATCATACACTTAGTAGTAATTTCTTAGCTACAGTATACATATCTCCTTGGCATATAACATCATTTTCGCAGCAGCATAAAATACATTTTTGCACTCACCTTGTTTCCTTTGCGTGAATTTTTTTTCATCAAACTTTGCCATCAAAGTCTGGTGTTCTCTGGATTTATGGTGGGAACTCGGGGGAAAAAACACACAGCCACTCCACTGAATAGCAGGTTAACATTAGTGGTTGCTTTGCAATGCTTGCAGTTAGCCACTGATTCCTTCCAAACGACTCACTGTTGAATTTGCGATTTCCAACATGTTCTTTATGTCCAATCGTCGATGAGCACCGATACTTTTTATCTATAATTTCTCTTTATTATTTCTCTTCATATGACAAGGATTAAAAAGGATTTGCCAGTAGATTGTCGACTTGATTCATGATGATGACTGCTAGCTAAGTCTTTGAAACTAAGATGTTGACATGATCAGTCCAATCAAAGCTACTGTGCATATAAAGTGATTTGACGTCATTTTATCTGTGGCCAATGACCTTGAGCCTTCTTGGAAAAGTACTTGCAATATAACTCTATGGAAGGACCAAAAGGGCTGAAAATGTGGATGTCTAACCTTACTAAGGACTTAAACTTGGCGATGACGTAGTGTCCCCATGAGTGACAGAGTGACAGCCAATCACGGTGCAATGCTCCTATTTTCTGCTGGCCCGCCCTACCACCACAGAAAGCACTGAGCTAGGCTGAAACACCTGCATTTTGGAGCTGCCTTACTCAAGAAAAAAAAAGAGACAATGTGTGTATGCAGCTTTATTAACTGAATGATATATATATATATATTTTTTTATGTTGTTTGCAAACTGATATGTAACACATATTAATGCCAGAATAACATGCACAAGCCCTCACCCCCCAGAAATACATATATATATATATACATTTATTATTATTATTATTATTATTATATATTTATATTCCTTCCCCAGCTACCCTGAATGACGTGTCACTACTGAACCTATGTAGTTTGTGTCATGCATTCATTGCGCAGTGAACTACTATTGTGTGGAAAGGTCATGGCTCAAGTTAAAGTATAGTCATCTTACATTGGACATGACGGAGATCAAAGGAAGGGCCCAATAATGATCTGTCTATGTTGAGAACTGAAACAGAAACCTTTTCTTTTGGCTGAGTAGTCCAAGCTGGGTACCAGTTTCTCATGCTAATCCACCCCTATCTCATGTACCAAAAACAAGAAGTGGCAAGGAGTGGAATGTCAGCTAAAGAGACTGCTGTTCAGGCTAGAGTAGTCCATCTGTGGAACCAAAGTTCTGACTTAAGGTCTACACTTAGGTAATACATGGTAAAACATCATTAATAAAGCCTTTCCGAATGATCTGTTCATTTACAAATTAATATTCTGACATCACAAAAACCAAGAAGTCATGTGTAACTATTAATTACAGTGATTTCACAGTAATGTTTTTGAAATTGTGACTAGATCAATATCAAATCCTTTATTTAACCTATTACTGGACCTTCATTTAGGGTGTTAGAGAGGTTTCTTGATCTCTTATGACCCTCTGATCAGGATAGTTTGTCAGGATAGAGGTTGGGGACACATGGTAGTGTGTTAAGGCCATATTGGGGTGGCCTGTGTGTCAGGAAGAATCTCTATTCAACAGCTTGTAACACACTGTAGACATGAATACAACCATAACCAGGGTCTCACAGAGAGAGAGAGAGAGAGAGAGAGAGAGAGAGAGAGAGAGAGAGAGAGAGAGAGAGAGAGAGAGAGAGAGAGAGAGAGAGAGAACAGCCACAACTAGAGGTAAATGAGCATGGCCTTGTCAAACAGTAAATACAGCCACCGTGTAATTGGCTTCAGCCACAAAGCCCAGCTACACTACTGTCCACTGGTAACGAGTTAAGCTGGGGATAAATGGCTTGTGATAAAACTGTGATGAAACACCACAGAACCACAGTGGCCCTGTTTAAGTCCCAGGTATACGAGCCATAAATAAAAGCCCCGCATTTCCTCCCAATCGCTCCCGACAATCCTGACATTTCCGCCATTCTTCCCCCCCAAAAAATGAAACCTAATTCCTGACGTGAGAACAAACTTGGGCACATGCTCAGACAAGCCAGCAGCAATTATCAGACAGAGGGAGAGAAGGAGTGGAGAGAGAAAGAGAGAGAGACAGTATAATCATAGTGATTTATGGTCTGTGTTCATGTTAAGCATGTTATGTGTATAATGATACCACCACGCGTTATTGCCAAATACTTGCCTGTTTACAATAAAACAAGTTCCCTTTCCCCCATTCAAAGAACCTGGGCTGCTGCGGGGAAGGAATTGCAATTAAATAATAATATTCAAAACGAAAAGGGGGCGAAATGGGGAGGTGGGGGAGGGGGGGGGGGGTTGTAATAATAGGGGTTTGGCGTGGCATTCTAGTTTCCAAGATTTACATTCAAGGAAGCTACTCAATTCAGTCAATTCCAGAAAGGTCCAGCTCATCTGGGTTCTGGTTCCTGAGTGTTATTACCTATCAAAAGCGTCCTCGTTTTTAGGAAGTTCTTTACTGAGTGTTTGACAAAGGGAGAAACTAGTTTAATGGCTTGTTAAGTCAAGGCATGGCCCCACAAGATTCCAATAATTCTGGGAGAATTTCTGGAAATGCAAAAAAACTTGCTTTTATGCTATCGTTCCTTTTATTATGAATTTGTTTTAAATTACGTCTTCGATTGCATAATTCAGTCAGGCTTTCACTCTCCATTATAATGTGGATTTGACATGAAAGATACAATGTGTACATGAAAGATACACCTTTTTTATTGAAGAATGTACATGACTACACTTGACGAGAAATAGTAACTTGGTGGATAAAAAATAACCAAAAACGCTTCCAATATAAATTGGAGAACTAAGGTATATTGGTGTACAACTGCTTAACAACAGTCCATCAAAGTATGGTGAAAGTGGAGGCCCGCCTGTGTGAAATACTAGCTGATTGGTGTATGATGTTGCAGCTCATACATACATACCCCTGTTCACTGCACAATAGCAGGTAGCCATTCGAAGTGGCAACCTGGTCATGATCAATAAGGCATCAGTGTTGGGGCTCCTAGAGTTGGATTTATTTTAATTCACTAATCCTGTAATGGCGGAGTCCTTTTCTCTCTCTCCCTCTTTCTCTCTCTCCTTCTCTCTGTGGCTGTGGGTCTTTACACTGAGAATGACAGGGTTCAGCCCATGCCTGGCCTGTCTCTCTCGACCTCTGGAGAAGTTACAGAGCCTCTAAGTGGCATTTGACTCCTTAAGCTCCTGGAGGAAGAAGGTGAGGGGCGTTGGGAGGGTTGGGGTGGGTGAGGGGGTTGGGTGGGGGTGGGGTGGGGGGGGGGGTGAAGGGGTTGGAGGTGAGGGGTTGGGGGGTGTAACAGACGAAACATTCAACCCTGAGAGTTTGCAGCATGCATGGCTCGGAGGGGGAGAAGTAGACTAATGGGGAAATTATTTATGAACTATTTGCAGTGCACCTGAAAATACCTCCAGTGAAATTATGTTTGGCAACGTGAACGGCTTTGAAGTCAATGGAGTGGCAATAAAAATTAGGCCTTCATTAGAGAAGCCGGGCCTTTCAAACTGAATCGGCACAGTCTGGGCAGGTCAGAGGCAGTTAGGCTGCGCTCGCCTCCACTCCGTTATGGCAGCCCCCAGATGGAACAGATGGAAGCAATTTTCCCTGATTCTCTGCTGTTTTTATGATTTTCCCCTTTAATTTTTTTCGGTCTCCGCGCTGCACTCCTTTTATGTCGCATTTAGGAAATTAACACTAACTGACAAATTACTTTGTAAATAAAGGGGGTATAGCTTCAGAATGTTGAAACCAGGAGTAGCCCAAGGGCCAGTGTTCTCCCAGCAACAAAGAAATCCTTGATAGCTGTTTAGATATGCCAGCCCACAGCCCGGCTTTATTTTATCAAGTGCACATCATTTTTCAATTGAATTAAATGTAAGGCATTCATTTCCCTGGTGTGCAGCACTTGTGCAACATGTCCACTCACAGAGGGGGGAAATGGTGCACTTGAGAAAGAAAAAAAGACAAGAACAGTCCTTGCAAGGATGTGGGGGTCATTTGTAAAGTTCTTTGGCCAAGAGCAGACAAATCGCATTCACAATAAAAAAGAAGGGGCCGACCTAAATGAAAGGCCGTAATCTTCAGAAAGCCAGACGCACCGAACTCCAAGGGATTGTAATCTACGGAGATGTAAGCTAATTACTTAATCACTTACATTTGTAAATCGTATTATTGTAAAAGGAATGACTGTAGTGATTCAATTACAGATATTTATCTCCTAATAGCGCTGATTAGCAAGTGATGCTAATCTGTCATTCTGAAAGGCTGATATTAACAGCATCAATCTAACAGAACAATAAACAGCTAATATGAAAGAAAACTTTTGTCTGCTGTGTGACCAGATGGTCCGCTTTACTGTGGAATGTGCAATATTCTGGCCTGGCTGGCCGCAGAGCTAATGATGGGAACCACAAACTGTTGACTTATTTAATTGAGTTGTTTTGGCCCATTAACCCTTTGTCTGACACACAGATGAAATAGGTTCTATAAGAACAAATATGTTTTTGTCTTGGGTTTAAGTACAAAACAAGCATTGAAGCTATTTCTTATCTTTGGTAGGACCCTATTTAACGGAAGAATTCACAACAACAGAGAGACAAACTAAATAGAATCATTCTGTTAATCTGTGCCTCAGAACATTGTGTCAATTTTATTCATAACATAAAGAAATAGTAATAATACACTTTTTCGTACAGTTTAACCATTTATCAAGACTCGGACACGTTGAAAGCAGTTGCATAATGCATTAAGCAAAGAAAACATGAGCAACCTTAATGTAAAATGTGATGTGAAAAAGTATGAACTGTAAATATTTCTGGCGACCTAGCCATGTGAATAATCGTGAAATATTAGATCCCCCCCTTTGCAAAAACAATGACCTTTTTCATTGTTTTTTGCATTTTTGTGCTCTGCACGAAATTCTTTGCAGAAAATTCCAAACGGAGGAAATGTGGAAGCGAACCTATTCTCTGGTGTTGGCAGTAATGCTACAGAAGCTGCTATAAATTATGCATCAGGAATATATGTATATGTATTGAATTTAATAATAAGAGTTAGTTCGTACGTGCCAGCTTTTGTACATGCTTAAGAATCACCGGGGGTTATCCTCGCACCCGACAGGTTTTTATTTACTGTTCTCTCATTCTAACACTCCTGCCGACTTTCACCGCTGTCTCGCGGCAAGCCATGGGAAATAAAACGAAAAGAGCATAATTAAAACAATAATAAAGTCTCCTCTTGTTTGGGGGCTCAGTTGCCAAGGTTATTTCCTCGCGGTTGCATTTGATTACAGTGGAGGAATTCGTCGGGACTGTCGAGGGGCGTTAGTACAGAGTTAACTAAACCAAACCCTGCCTCGATGGGCTACGTTCTCTAATCAAGTCAACACTGACAGTGAGTTCACAGCTCTTTCTCTTTTTCTCTTTCATCACAGACCTGACATTCTGTTGAGTGTCAATTTTGAATACCTTTTGATAGACAAAATACATCATTGCCACAATAGTAACAACATTACAAATCCAGACTCCACCACACATTCCCACTTATGAGTTACTCATACGCAAACACACACAGAGGGCTCATGGGGTTATCTTTGTATGCCTGTTCATCCATAACCTCCTCCCCATGTCCCCTTTGCCTCGACCCAGGTTGAGGTTGACTGTCCTGGACCTGTCACGTGTCCACTCTGCCTTAATTTTGTCTGGCTGGTTGGCCCCTGGTGCCTGGTCTGCGGCGGCAGGGTAGCAGAATGCTAAAGCATTTCGCCTTGCTCTGGGCGAGAACGTGTTGCGGTGCAGAGGAGAGGGAAGCTGTTGTTTCTCCCTTCTGCCGAGGCTCTGGAATCTTCTAGTCAATCACACACACACATACATTTACGCATGCACGCACATGAACACACACACAAATGTACGCATGCACGCACATGAACACACACACACACGTACGCATGCACACACAGTCAGTGAAATATTATAGCCGAGCTGGAATACATAACACCTGTTTCGGAACTGAAGACTCGTTGGCACTCTCTGTCAGATCCCAATAATTCTATGTCCTTCATGATGCTGCCCTTCTTGGAAGATAACATAAAATAGAGCCCGTGCTTTTTCTTTGATTTGTGGGTTTTGTGCCACATTTGATTCACAATAAAAATATTTTGTCAGTATACAACGGCCTAATCAGTATACTTTAATGGTTCATAATTGAGTGTCAGTCCTCACCCATACTTACTTTTTATTTACATTAATTTGTTTATCAATATTCATTTTCATGATATAAGTGTACAGTTGTCAAATGACTCTTATAATACATTATCAACATTCCATGTACAACTGAGATGTTCTAGCCAAGTGCAGAGGCCTGTCAGTGGATTGAGCTGTGAAAACCACAAAGTAGACCTACATATCATCAAACAAAAATGCTTAGGTATCCGTGCCGAAAGACGGACGCTAAACAGGGGGGACGCTATTAGGATGACATCAGGGACGACCTCTCAACAGCTGCATGGGAGTGCTGTCTTTGAGAAGCATGCCAGCGGAGCCAAAATGGACTCCAATACAAGGGAACACTGATGGACTAACAGCAACAAGAGCCTCCGAGTCATCACCAGCCTAACCACGCGCTGAGTGAGTTCTGCGCTTGTTTGAAGCAGCGGGGCTTAATAAAGGCCTTACTCGTCTACGGCTGATCACATGGGTACTTGTGAAAACATGCCATTTCAGTGACCGCTCCGCTCCATATTTCACAGAGCAGATGCCATGTTACACAGAATGTTGTCCCCCCTTTTTTTTGTCATTGTGGGACCCTGTGTTCTGATTGAGTTAACAGCTGCGATATGAGCCGGAGTGTTCTGTGTTTTCACTCACTGGAGCAATTTTGCTTATAAAAGGCTCCATCAGTACCACTCTGGCGGGCTGCGGAGTGTTGCTTTTAATCTCTTTGACTGTGCAATCTGCCAGCTGGTCAAACGGTGGAGCGAGGGAGAGAGAAAGTTGCTGGAGTGATGCTGTTATAAGTGATTCATTGTCCTTATGCATATGGACACACAACCACGCACACACTCACATGTATGCACAACTACTATACACACACACACACAGACAGTGTTATCTGAACATACACACGTACAGTACATACATGCACGGACCTCGTGAAAGTGAAAACCCCACTACTATTGCTGTTTGGACCCATGCTAATTCTTATGAAACACTGATAGATTTTTATGGAACAAATTACAACAGTAAGGAAATCAGGTATATTTGGATGACAGATTTATGCACGTTTTCTTTCTTTACTCGATTCCTTTGATTTGAGTTTGATGCACTAAATGAGCTTCTCGGTGCGAAATGTTTTGGCAACAATTCACAAAGTTTGGCTTGACCTCGGCTCACAGGTACTTGTGAATTAATTTTCATGTGTGGCTCTACTCTAGTCCGCTCAGCCTGGAGTCTGTTCCTCCCACGGGGGTCTCTTAAACATACGAAACCTCTACCCCTCAGAGTGCACACTGTGATTTAACACTTCAGCATTACCAACATAAAATCCCCTTTTCCACCACGTTCTCTGTCCAGTATCTTTCCATTGTGAAATTGAGAATGAAATCTATTTTCACTGCTCTGGTGATGGTAGTGGTGGTGTGTGTGTCAGTGGAAGCTTCTCAGAGGAGGAAGGGGAGGTCCATTCTACACATTGAATTTGGTTTAAAAAAACTAAGAATGTAAAAGGTTTGCCTTAAAAAAAAACTATACTAAATATATTCACATCAACAAATAACTGATCGAAACACACTGTTTTGCAATGTAGGTCTAGTGGCCTCAACAGACCTCTGTAGGGTAGCAGCATGGTGAAGCTGGAGGACAGCTATTTTCCATCCTCCTCTGGGTACATTGACTACAATACAAAACCTAGGAGGCTCATTGTTCTCAACCCCTTCCATAGACAACAAGAAGGCATCCTCCAACCTATCAGATCTCTTTGCAGCATGAACTGACATGTTGTCCATCCAATGAAAGGATCAGAGAATGAATCTAGTACTGAAAGCATAAGCTACAACTAGCTAGCACTGCAATGCATAATATGTGGTGAGTAGCTGACTCAAAGTGAGAAAAAGACAATAGTTGAACAGTTTTGAACAATATAATTTCTTCAAAAATTAAGGAAGCAGCAGAGTGGGAGAAATAGCTGTCTTTTTTTTCCACTTTCACTTAGCTAATGCAGCTACATTAACCTACTCAACAACTTGATTCAAACAGAGGTGAATGCTATTTATGTTAGCTAGCTGGCTAATTCTATCCAACACTCCAAAATATTCCAAGTCAAGGTAAGCTTTAGGTGTATTGCAACTGGGGCCCGCCTGTGTAACTGCTAAACTGCTTGCTGTGCACTGTACTGTGTGATTGTACACATGGATTGGATTGAGAGTTGATTAACACGTTATTTCTAGTAGCTATGTTGACTATGACATTAGCAAATATGGTGACAACAATGTAGGCTGTTTGTAGTGGATAGGGGTTATAGTATTAAGGTTTGGCTTGGATATTTTTTTTTCCGCCTGGTCACAGACAGCGATTGTGTTACCCGCTGAAGTCCACAAGGGAAGATGTGAGATGATAGCATGTAGATGTGATGATGCTGTTTGTATGGCTGCTATGAAAGTGAACTGTGTGTGCGGGTGATCACGGATGTATTCAACTGTTTGGACTAATGATTACACTCTAGATCAGATAGATGCAGGCAAGCGTGTGCAAGGCAATATTGAATGTGTCACTGTTGGTCGCCGTGATTACTCCAATTAGTCTCTCGACATGTGCACCGACATTATAAAAGTTCATTTGTCGGCTAAGTTAAAGCAACCTCATCATGGGTGTAGGGAAAATTTGAGTATCATGAAGTTGCCTAAACCTATCGGTGATACACCCCTCCCACAATCTTAAATGGCACCAGCCACCACTAATGTGTCTCTGTATTTTTAGGTTTTACTATCCTTGTGGGGACCACAAATTCGAACAAGTGGGGACATTTTGTCGGTCTCCACAAGGAAAAATATGATTTTAGGCTTTGAGGTTAGGTTTAGGGTTACACTGAAATTTAGGGTTAGGATTATGGAAATTTAGATTTTGAATGGGAATCCATTTTTTTTGTCCTCGCAAGCATAGTAAAACAAATGGGTGTGTGTGTGTGCAACTGTGTGTGTACGCTGAAGAGAAAGCACACATAGCCTGGAGTAAGCGAACCACCAGGGTAGAATAAGAAGAAAAAAGAATGGAAGAAAAAAAGGAAAAAACAAGACAACAAGCAGCTTAGCACGCTTAGCTTGTGCTTATTAGACCTTTGCCGACGCTTTGGCTGCTAAGAGATTGAATGGAGTTATTTGAACTGGTGAAGACTGAGTCTGGGGTATTCTGACGAAACACAGCGACACACACACACACACACACACGAGGTGGTGGCCCCAGAGCCTGTGTAGCTTTGGGCTGCTGTCTCAGAAAACAGAAAATAAATACATTCCTAAGAAGTGGATAGACTAATGTGTTTGTGTCTGTGGACCCTGCTGTTTACCCAAGTTGCTTACTAGTATGAGTTAGTGAGTTTATTAGGTATAGATGTTGTCCTTTACCATAATGCTTTACCTTAGAGCAGTGGTCAACTTAAGAAGAGATGGAGAAGATGGAATAAAGAATAGATGGAAGGAAGGAACCCAGTTAGCACATTTGATTCCTTGGAAGTTGTGGGAACGTATGTTTTTGGTTTCACATTGGTTGTGGGAACGAAACCATACCCCACTGGGAACAGACGTTAGTTCAACATATCGTTTGGATTTTCATTTGGTTGAGATGTCAGCTAACGTGAATTGAACGTCAAATAAACAAAACATTTCACCATGTCATTGGATTTAGGTAAAACGTTGGGTGAAAAAAATATGAATCTGTCAAGCCTGATCCCGCTCCCCGTCCCTGTCGCCAGGCTTCCAAACATTACGCACTCCTGCCACCATCAGTACGCACAGCTGCCTCCCCCCGTCACACGCACCAGCAATTATTGGACATCAGCAATTATTGGACCTGGATTCAATCACCTGTGTCATTACCTCCCCTATATCTGTCTGTTCCCAAGCTCTGTTCCCTGCTTCAGGATGAATGTTTGTCTTTGCGTACCCGGTTCTGACGCTGTCTCTGTCCTGTTTGATGTCTGTTCCATATTAAATGACATACCCAAATCTAACTGCCTGTAGCTCAGGCCCTGAAGCAAGGATATGCATATTCTTGTTACCATTTAAAAGGAAGCACTTTGAGGTTTGTGGAAATGTGAAAGGAATGTAGGAGAATATAACACAAAATAACTGGTAGAAGATAATACAAAGACAAAACCAACTGTTATGTTGTATTTTTTTTTTACCAGCATCTTTGAAATGCAAGAGAAATGCCATCATGTATTATTCCAGCCCAGGTGCAATTTAGATTTTGGCCACTAGATGGCAACAGTGTGTGTGCGACGTTTTAGGCTGATCCAAAGAACCATTGCATTTTTGTTCAAAATTGTGTATCAAGACTGCCCAAATATGCCTAATTTGTTGATTAATAACTTTTCATGTTCAAAATTGTGCACACTCCTCAAACAATAGCATGGTATTCTTTCAGAGTAATAGCTACTGTAAATTGGACACCAGGTGCACTCGATCAGTCTGGTAATTAGCTGACTTTATTTTTCCTTCTTCACCAGAAAGCAGCTCGCATTTTCACAAGAGGCTGTTTACATCGTAGATAGAAGCAGGCCATTGGCTACCTTCATGATTAGGGTTATGTACAGGAGTTGTGATTGGTTCTACGTTTGTTAGTAAAAGTAGCAAAACATCAGCTCCTCCGTCTACAGGAATCGATCAACTTTTAAGGCTTCGGTCCACCAACTATTCGACATTGGGAATGTTCTCAAATTGATCCAAGAACATTAAGAAATAATGTTATTTAGAGGGAATTTGACTACTTTCAGATAACGTTCTAAGAACGCTATTTAAAAAACATACATTCCATTTTCAGAACGGGAAGATAACACTCCATAAAAACCAAAAGAAAGCTTTACAGTAAACACATACATTCCATTCTCAGCATCAATAAAACTCTCTCCGTCCACTATCTTGTTAGTGCCAATATCATGCCAATCCATTTAATGTTCTACTAACTATGACTGATTGTGATACGTGTTTTCCATAATGTACAGCACATAGCATGCTTATACATACAAACAAAAAACACCATTACAAATAGTGTTTCACCATTTAATGAGCAAGGAGACAAATAGCAAATGTACTGTATATACATATAGTGTAAGCTACCAAGCAAGAGGCACAAGTCGGAGGTTTACATACACTTAGGTTGGAGTCATTAAAACTTGTTTTTCAACCACTCCACAAATTTCTGGAAAGTCGGTTAGGGCATCTACTTTGTGCAAGACACAAGTCATTTTTCCAACAATTGTTTACAGACAGATTATTTCACATATAATTCACTGTATCACAATTCCAGTGGGTCAGAAGTTTACATACACTAAGTTGACTATGCCTTCCCAAAAATGATGTCATGGCTTTATAAGCTTCTTATAGGCTATTTGACATAATTTGAGTCAATTGGAGGTGTACCTGTGGATGTATTTCAAGGCCTACCTTCAAACTCAGTGCCTCTTGCTTGACATCATGGGAAAATCAAAAGAAATCAGCCAAGACCTCAGAAAAAAAATTGTAGACCTCCACAAGTCTGGTTCAGCCTTGGGAGCAATTTCCAAACGCCTGAAGGTTCCACGATCATCTGTACAAACAATAGTACGCAAGTATAAACACCATGGGACCACGGAGCCGTCATACCGCTCAGGAAGGAGACGCGTTATGTCTACTAGAGATGAACGTACTTTGGTGCGAAAAGTGCAAACCAATCCTAGATCAACAGCCAGATGCTGGAGGAAAGAGGTACAAACGTACGGTATCTATGTCAGCAGTCAAACGAGTCCTATATCGACATAACCTGAAAGCAAAGAAGAAGCCACTGCTCCAAAACCGCCATAAAAAAAGCCAGACTACAATTTGCAACTGCACATGGGGACAAAGATCATACTTTTTTGAGAAATGTCTTCTGGTCTGATGAAACAAAAATAGAACTGTTTGGCCATAATGACCATCGTTATGTTATGTTTCCTAACTGTGAAGCATGGGGGTGGCAGCATCCTGTTGTGGGGGTGCTTTGCTGCAGGAGGGACTGGTGCACATCACAAAATAGATGGATCAAGAGGAAGGAAAATTACGTGGATATATTGAAGCAACATCTCAAGACATCAGTCAGGAAGTTAAAGCTTGGTCGCAAATGGGTCTTCCAAATGGACAATGACCCAAAGGATACTTCCAAAGTTGTGGTGGCAAAATGGCTTAGGGACAACAAAGGCAAGGTATTGGAGTGGCCATCACAAAGCCCTGACCTCAATCCTACAAAACAAAAATTGTGGCCAGAACTGAAAAAAATGTGTGCGAGCAAGGAGGCCTACAAACCTGACACAGTTACACCAGCTCTGTCAGGAGGAAGGGGCCAAAATGTACCCAAATTATTGTGAAACGTTTGACAAAAGTGAAACAATTTAAAGGCAATGCTACCAAATATGAATTGAGTGTATGCAAACTTCTGACCCACTGGGAATGTGATGAAAGAAATAAAAACTGAAAAAAATAATTCTCTGTACTATTATTCTGACATTTCTTAAAATAAAGTGGTGATCCTAACTGACCTAAGACTGGGACTTTTTACTAGGATTAAATGTCAGGAATTGTGAGTTTAAATCTATTTGGCTAAGGTGTATGCAAACTTCCGACTTCAACTGTATATCATGTGCAAAGAGGGCACTATCTTACAATGTTGCAGTCCAGAAATGATAGTTTTACCATAAAAAGCCAGGGCCTCTGATGAAGACTGTAGAACTGTCATCAACACTTGTTACTGCATGGTCGGAACTAGAAGCACAAGCATTTCGCTACACTCGCATTAATACCAGCTAACCATGTGTATGTGACAAATAAAATGTGATTTGATTTGGTGAATAGCTCTTAGTTGATCTGGGAGCGGGACGCAGGAGAGCTGAGTCGATCATCTGAGACAAAAGTGAGAGACGAGAATTAATGAAATAAATCATCACAGAAAAGTAATGTAGTTTGTGCTCAAGAAAATGAACATCATGCCAGTCTGAGGCTCTGCAATCATTCTGGTCCAACTCTTGAGAGGGATAATATGGCATTTCTTATTTGTAAGTATGATTGAAATTAGTCGGTCCTGACTGTATTAGATTTACTCTACTTTTCCTCTAGATTTTTGTAGCCTTAAATCATCACTTGGAATAAACTGAAATCTAAAATGCTCCTTATCCCGGAATGACATGCTAGCTAATGATAAAGCTATCAGCTTCTGCGAGCTAGCAACAGATCTACTCGTTGTAACTAACTAGCTAATAGTCAAAGAAGTCAATTCAACGTCTGGTTTTGATTTACATTTGTTGAGTTGTCAGCGATTGTGAACTCAACTTGAAATCAACAAGAAATGTCACCATGTCGTTGGACTTCGGTTAAAGTTAAGTATAAATACGACTAAATGCCCTTACGTTGATAACTTTTTGAGAGTACATTGAGTTTTCCAAGTTGATTCAACATCGTCACATAGATTTTGGGGGTTGAAATTACTTGGAAACGATGTTGATTCAACCAGTTTTTTCCTAGTGGGGACTCACAATTGCAAAATCCAACTAACATCTTACACAGCATATCATAGTCAAGACCTCCCAAATCTGAATACAGTCTGTCTCATAGTGTACAAGCGCCATGACATGCATATGCACGTACACTAAATAAGAGCAGTGTGTAAAATGCCAGTTGCGGTAGTGCAACCCTAACCTGATCCAAAGTCAGTTTGACAGCACAAACAGATCTGGGATCAGGCTAGTTCTGCCTCATCAACTCTAAGAACCTGTGGCAGGTTCTCACAACATGCAATCCTACCCGTGCATGCTGAGGAGAGTAATGAGAAGCATTGTGACTGGCTGGCCAGGGCTAATCTTTTCTTTGTTTCCCTGCCAAACTCAGGCCTCATGGAACACAGCCACATTACCCAAGCTCCAATCTCACATCAATGCCTTGCCATACGGACTAAGGAACCACGTTCCTGACACTGGTGTTCCAGAGCGGGGTAGTAACCACTGACGTTTTCACCTGTTGAGGAGTATAGCTTATGTTGTATCTACAGTATGAAACCCAATGGCCATTGTTTACCCCTTTGCCTTTACATGACTAGTTTAACCTACACTTTATGCTCATTATACTCTATCATATTGTGAATAAGTATGTGTTAAGAGTTTTCCCAGGAGGTCCAGGGCTAGAAGTATAGGCCTTGAATTTTGTATTTTTTTGACCCTGATGCTTGAGCTGGTTGTGAACGCTTATAGCAAGTCTTATAATGCACTATGGGGTGATATTAGGTGCTGTAAGTGCATCCATATTGCATTATAAACAGGAGGCTCATATACAGTAAAATGTTACTCTTCCCCATATTTTTCCCCTTCTTATTGGCCCCTACGATGAACTCGGGGAGGGGACTTTGGATCTGTGTTTGTTTGTCCGTCCATTCGTACGTTGGTGAATGATGCGTTTTGCCACAGAGATCTGTCAATTACACCGATTGGCTCAAGGGTGCTGCATCATTCGTGGGGATGACATGTTTATAGTTTTTCCCTCTTTCCCTCTCTCCCTCTCACTCTTTTTCACCTATCTCTCACTTCTTATCTTTTCCTTTTTTTTCCTCCCTACCCATGTTTCCCTCTTTCTCCCTGTACCCATCTGTACCTCTTTTGCTATCTCTTCCCCCCTCTCTTTTTCTCTCTTGCTCTCTTGCTCTCAAATGTAAAGGAGAGGTCTCAGACAGGTTTAATCTGAAGCTGACAATTGACCAAACGCTCTGCCTTAGCTCCACTTTGATCTGAAGAAACTTTGGTAAATTCTCCCATCACCCGATCACCCCAGCCCCCATCAGCCCCTGCTTCATTAGCCGACCTTTAGCTGCCACACAACAATTAGGCCTGTCGGGCACTATAGCTCCGCTGTCTATACCAAGGAATAAATCCTGACTAATGATTTGCTAAAAAGACCTGACAGCGTGTTACAGCTGGAGCTGTAATTTAATATAAGCTCTAACAAGCCTTTGAACGAGTGGAAGAAATATTTCATAAGCTTGATGCAATTTGGTGGGAGGACAAAATGAAAATAATGAATGCGCTCAGATTTTAACATGTAATTAACTAGGTTTCCAACCAAATTGCTGATAGATTTTCATTCCAATATTCGAAAATCTGCATAAAGATAATATGCGCATTTTCCCATCAGTGGTGTGTTTCCACCAAACAGACTTGCTGTTCAGTCCATGATGTAGTGCACACAATATGTACTTTTTCACTTAAGTTTTCATGTATTGTATGAAATTCTAAAGCTCAATGTATTTCCATCGCAATTTCAACTCTACCGATAGTTTTGCCACAAAAACTTTTGTTTCATGTGTTTCCTCTGGTCTTGGCATGTGCACGCAGATACAGTGCTGCAGTGGCGATTTTAGTGGGGCAACCTTCCCCCCAACCTTCCCCCTATCTTGGTGGGGCAACCTTCCCCCAAACGTTTTGAAGGATGCCATCAAGCCACTACACAACACAACACGAAACAATACATTAATTGCACTGTAACAGTGATCGACAGTGCCAACAAACTGTTAGGGCCTACATAAAGCTGTCCCAACAGCAAAGCTTAGTTTTCAGAAACATTTAGTGAATCCTTACTGCTACATCTGGCTATCAGCGGAGCCTTGTCTGGCAGCAAAAAATAGTTAATTCAGCCTCATTTACTGCCTTTTGAAAAAACAGCTGATATGGCTGATTTGCTTAAACAAATGTGGTTTCTACTGACAATTGAGATGTACAAACTATGGCATAAGGGGACAACGAGCAGATAATCAGTAATTTCGATTAAGACATTAATGAGCGAGCTAGGACGGACGTGGTCAATTTAACTATTTGTTTAGCACTTTTGAAATGTACAGCAACAAAATTCAGAACATGGGTCGTTCTTACAGCATTCTCCCTGTACTCCAAGTCAGAACCATAGGATATATAAAGGGGGCATGTAAGCAGACATTGAAAGCTCCTACAATATTTGATGATTACATTTCTCTAAAACAGGCTATAAGCTACATGTGCACCACCAAGTCAGAACAGTAGGCTCAATTATGAGGGGGAAAGGGACATGGGCTACTAATAGCTTACTACACAACATACACTGGGAATAAGGGCGCCGCAGGAGATGGCTGCCGTTTTACGGTCCCCTGACCAATTGTGCTATTGTGTGTGTTTTTTTTGCGTTATTTGTAACTTATTTTGTACATAATGTTTCTGCCACCGTGTCTTATGACCAAAAAGAGCTTCTAGATAACAACAAAGTGATTACTCACCCCGTACTGGAAGAATACATTTTCTTTAACGAGTCGGATGGGAAGATTTACTTCAGACACACAGCAAAGCCCTCATCCCCATAATTCACAGGAGAAAGAGACAGAGATATCGGGAACGACGGTCTGGGTGCCTTGTAAGGATCCGACGACGAGTGGGTAATCTGCCTTTACCATCGGTCCTATTAGCCAACGTACGCTCATTGGATAATAAAATAGACAAGCTATGAGCATGTATATCCTACCAACGGGACATTAAAAACTGTAATATATCTTATGTTTCACCGAGTCGTAGCTGAACGATGATAAGAATAACATACAGCTTGTCAGGTTAAATGTATTTTCTGCAAGATAGTACAGTGGCCTCTGGTAAGATAAGGGGAGACAGTCTATGTACACTACAGTTCAAAAGTTTGGGGTCACTTAGAAATGTCCTTGTTTTTGAAAGAAAAACACATTTTGTGTCTATTAAAACAACATCAAATTGATCAGAAATACAGTGTAGACATTGTTAATGTTGTAAATGGCTATTGTAGATGTAAATGGATGATTTTGTTATGGAATATCTACATAGGCGTACAGAGGCCCATTATCAGCAACCATCACTCTTGTGTTCCAATGGCACGTTGTGTTAGCTAATCCACGTTTATAATTTTAAAAGGCTAATTGATCATTAGAAAATCCTTTTGCAATTTTGTTAAAACACCTTCAATCTGATGTTCTGTTTAAAGAAGCAATAATACTGACCTACTTTAGACTAGTTGAGTATATGGAGCATCAGCATTTGTGGGTTCGATAACAGGCTCAAAATGGCAAGAAACATACCTTTCTTCTGAAGCTTGTCATGATGTCAGTGATCTTCAGGTTGGAGCTCTAGAAAGACGCCCGAGTTCCCTACTTGGAGTTCCGAGTAGGATGATCGTTCTAAACCTATTTTCCCAGTCAGAGCTCATTTTTTTCAGAGTTCCCAGTTATCTTGAACTCACTAAAGATTGAGATATCCCAGTTCTGAGTTTCCAGTTGTTTGAACCCAGCAAAAGTCATGCTGGATTAACAGCATGGCCAATGTTGAATCTTTATCCTTTTAAGCTCGGAAAAGAGACCCTTAAACCCAGACTTGGATAGACACACCCACTCCACTGAATAGCAGGCCAGGGATTGCTTTGCAATGTTTGCAGTTAGCCACTGATTCCTTCCAATCCGCTCATTGTTGAATTTGCAATTTTCAACTTGTTGTGTATTGTTTATGTCCAATGACCTTGAGCCTTCTTTTGGATGGGCATTTCGGATGTAACTCTATTGCAAATCCCAAGGGGCTTGAATTTTCAAGCTCTACCGTAGATTTTGCTGTGACGTAGTGACCCCTTGAGTGACAGAACACTATGCCAATCAAAGCGCAACTAGAGAACATTACCAGCCCCTACGCTCAATATTTTCCGCTGGCTGTCACCAACCACAGAAAGCACTGAGCTAGGCTGAAACATCTGCATTTAGGAGCTACCTTACTCAAGAAAGCAAAATGAAGGCCATGTTTGAATGGTCTCTATTTATTTATTTATAAATATATATATTTATTTAGCTAAACATGTGGGGTTCAGAACAGGTGGGGCTCTACTACACCTGTCCTGAATGTCGGGTCGCCACTGCAGTGCGGGTAGGCAGTGCGGGTAGGCTAGTCTACATGAGGAGATTATTATAGATAAGAGCGAGAATATATATATTTGTCAAACGGCAGTCAAGCATCGATCAACATGTCAACAGAATCAGATGGTCAATATTTATTGAAAAAGAACATCAAGATCACGGTGCACTTCACCACCCTGTGAAGTTCATCGTACGTTATTTAATCTGTAGCCTAATTAAACTGCATTGTTTCCCAAATAGTCGTGGGAGGACCACACACCATATCATCACGTAACTCCAAGTTTAGTTCGATATGATGGTTATTCTATCAATATTTGCACATAAAGATGTTTCCATAATACTTTTTAAATACATTTTACAGACACAAAATTAACCCACCATGTCGAAACGAACATGTTGTTTGTGGGCATTTACAAAATTGTACCGAAACGTCATGTATCCATCACAGCAGTCTTTTTTTTTATAATGACTTTCCTCGCATAAAAACGGTGGATGGAAACGTGGTGGCTGATGGCTTTTCTTTTTATTAATTGCAAATAATAACAAGCGCAGACACAGAGACACAGACGTCGACAGCAGCTCATCAGACGTCGTTCCTTTCTCCCCTGCATGTTGAGTAGGCTAGATAACACCATTGTTTCCTGCCATTTTGTAACCTTTTACATACCATTTTCTTTATGTCCCTGGCGTTTTTTAACAAGATTGATGTTCCAGTCTGAGAAACATCCTGTTATCCACAGAACATGGTGGCCCTTGACAACCAACTTTTTAATACATGGACAATACACAATTAAACGAATGTATTCTACCATGGAAAATCATTCTGGATGTACTTAATCGTTATGCTATATCCATATGTTATAGCTCTGTCTCTTTTAGTGTCCGCCTGTCTTTATCTGTCTTATACCCAGTCAAACTGGCTTTTAAACCATACATTCCCAAGTACTTCAACTATGTAAAAACACACACTAATTAGGACCTTCCGAAAAACAAACATTTAGTTACGTGAACCAGCCAGACTAATAATGTCGCATTTATGAATAATAATTCCTCTTTTGTTGGTAATGAAATCTGCTTGTCCTAAGAGGTAGAGAGCGGGGCAACAGAGAGTAAGAAAAGTTTTTGGCACCCAAAGTGGCCAAAGTGACCAAAATAATGCAAAACATGAAACACCAAAAGATAACCCGATATCATAAGCAGGACGTCTAGATCAGAGTGATGTCACGGGGGCCAGAAAATTAAAGGAAATCAATGATGAATTGGACCAAATTACGTTGAAAAAAACTATCAAATATTAAAATATATTTCACTTTGACATCAAGGGTACACAGAGAGTAATTGCTGGGCTGAAGTGATAATCATTTCCTCCATTTAGTGTAACAGTAATACAAGACTTGTCAGGGGTGTGGAGTGAAGAATATCCCTTGCCCCTCATTACCCCATGGGGAAGAACAGTGTTTCCTGGCCCCTAATCACAACAATATTTAGCCAAATAAGATCATTATGATAATGGTGATGCTGATAATAAGGCACATTTTCCTTGTTTGTTTCCTAGTTTGGGCATATTTATGTTATATTACACTGATGAACAAACGGACAGTCCATTTGATTGTATCCCTGTCTTTGATTTTGGTAGCGGAGGATGGGGATGTGTGCTTTGAATTCATCAGGGATTGAATTGAGATGAGGTTTGAATATTTAAACAAGGCCCTCCTCTGAGCTTGTTTTAGGAGATTATAGTTCTCTTTTTATTAGGATCATCTAGAGGAAGTAATTACCTGGGTTAGTTAGACTTGTCTAAAGTAGGTTACCACCGGTTGAAGTTTGGTCGTATTGAATTCCTCAGAACTCAATTGGTTTGGTAGAGTGAACTTGAGACATTTTATAGACATTTTATTATGAGCCAATATTCCCTGTAGAAGGCATGTAAGTGAACTATTTTTCAGTCTATCACGACTCAGGAAATGACCCAGATGCAGACACAGGAGGTGGATAGTACAGTTCTCAGATGATTTACTGTAAACACGGGGGAAAAGGTCAGGTTGAGGACAGGCAGGGGTTCGTGCTCAGCTTAGAGTTGGGCAGGTACAGGACGGCAGGCAGGCTCGGGGTCAGGGCAGGCAGAGGTTCGTAATTAGGTCAGAGTCAGGCAGGTACTAGACAGCAGGCAGGCTCGGGGTCAGGGCAGGCAGAGGTTCGTAATTAGGTCAGAGTCAGGCAGGTACTAGACAGCAGGCAGGCTCAGGGTCAGGGCAGGCAGAGGTTCGTAATTAGGTCAGAGTCAGGCAGGTACTAGACAGCAGGCAGGCTCGGGGTCAGGACAGGCAGAGTTTCGTAATTAGGTCAGAGTCCTGCAGGTACAGGACAGCAGGCAGGCTCGGGGTCAGGACAGGCAGAATAGTCAGAATGGGGAAAACTAGGAAACAGAACTTGAGAAAAAGGAAGACGGTAAAGCTCGCTGGTAAGGCCTGACAAGACAAGCGGAACTGTCAACAGACAAAGAGAGAACACAGGTATAAATGCACGGGGATAATGGGGAAGATGGGCGACAAGATGGGTGGAGACCAGCACAAAGACAGGTGAAACAGATCAGGGTGTGACACAGTCTATTGGTTATAAACTTTTCAGAAGATGTGCTGTACAGGTGAAGAACCTGATCTCAAGAGCTAACCATGTTCACCGGTTGCAAACATTGGTCCTGTGGTCCTTCTGTAGCTCAGTTGGTAGAGCATGGCGCTTGTAACGCCAGGGTAGTGGGTTCGATTCCCGCGACCACCCATACGTAGAATGTATGCACACATGACTGTAAGTCGCTTTGGATAAAAGCGTCCGCTAAATGGCATATATTATATATTATTGGATTTTGAAAAGTCTAAATATGACGTCTCAGAGGCAATATGAAGAGGTTGGCTCATCAAAATTACGACATTTGCGTTTCAGAATTATGACTTCAAAGATGCAAGGACCTTGGCTGAGGTGCCATTGCATGTCTAAAAGAGCAGATTGATAAGGAATTTAAAGGCACACAGTTTATTTATTTTTGTCTATATCGGGGACTTTTTTTCCTCACTGGTCTGTTTTTGGTTCTAACGGGGCACCTAAATAACAATATTGCATCTCTATATTTATGAACTCTAGGGCCTCTACCAAGAGGTCTGGACCATTACAACACAGGGGGTAGTGCACTTGTCCTGCATCCACAGGGTTGTCAAGCCCCGCTTTGTCTGTTCCCGTACAATCGCTACAACCATATTTACCAAGATACGTTCCTTGGGCCTCGTCTTAACAGACACAGGCCTGCGTGGCCTATCCAGCAGACGTCAGACAGCAGGGGTCTTTTCCTTTTGAAACCTCTCCCCCTGAAGTAAATGAACAGCCAGTGATGTTGACATCTTCGATGCCCGGCCCTGATCAAAGGCCAGATCGCCTATTACAGCAGAGGGACATGAAATCCTCGTCACAAGGCCAAACATGAGGCCCGAAGCAGCGCAACAGGTCAAGTAATTATCAGAATGTGTGTGTAAGATGTTTTGCTGTTTTTCAACTGCCACGTCGCCAGCGATCCCATTTTGAACATTTTATTATGCCTATTATAGGCACAACATTCCCGGCAAGGAGCGGGTGACATGGAACGGTCGCTACCTCAGACGAGGGCAGGAGAGAAAAAATACGGAATTAATTTGATGATGAATCAGTGACAGTCATTCCTGTCTTTTAATGCATCTCTCTATCCCTCCTTCGCTCTCCCGCGCTAATTGCACCGTAGACAGCTTTAAGCGCGTTGTGGGGAATCGCTGGCAGAGATTACCAGTCTCTCTATGCTTTGTTGAGGCGTTTAGTTGCATGGTAATCAGTCGATGGCAGTACGTATTCGGATGTATTTATTCTTTCACAACCATAGGTACACAGAGAGGGGGATAGTGTGTAAGAAAGAGAGGGCCCCCATGAATTAATTAGAGTCATCAGAGCATTCACTGAACTATGCCTTGATGTGTTTATTAAATGAGTACATCATTGACAGACGAGTCTCTTGTTTCCTCATTGTCATTCAAGTCCGGGTCTCTTTTCCAGCTTCAACACTTCTCCACCAGTGTCTCGATCCGTATATGGCCTTCTGAGGAACCTGCTGCACAGGTTAATAGCCTATGTATTTAAACTGGCTTGAACACATGTAAGTCAGGGCACAGAGCGGAATCCTGCACACACACAGTAGCCCTCCAGGAGGAGAGTTCACGTACAATCAAATCAAATTGTATTGGTCATTTACACGTGGTTAGCAGATGTTAATGCGAGTGTAGCGAAATGCTTGCGCTTCTAGTTCTGACAATGCAGTAATATCTAACAAGTAATCTAACAAATTCACAACAACTAGCTTATACACACAAGTGTAAAGGGATGAATAAGAATATGTACATATAAATACATGGATGAGCGATGGCAAGATGCAGTAGATGGTGTAGAATACAGTATATACATATGAGATGAGTAATGTAGGACATGTAAACATTATTAAAGTGGCGTTATTACAGACTAGTGACTAGTGATACCTTTATTAAATCCATTTATTAAAGGTATTAAATTGGCCAGAGATTTGAGTCTGTATGTTGGCAGCAGCCACTCTATATTATTGATGGCTGTTTAACAGTCTGATTGCCTTGAGATAGAAGCTGTTTTTCAGTCTCTCGGTCCCAGCTTTGATGCACCTGTACTGACCTCGCCTTCTGGATGATAGCGGGGTGAACAGGCAGTGGCTCGGGTGGTTGTTATCCTTGATTATCTTTCTGGCCTTCCTGTGTCATCGGATGCTGTAGGTGTCCTGGAGGGCAGGTAGTTTGCCCCCGGTGATGCGTTGTGCAGACTGCACTATCCTCTAGAGAGCCTTACGGTTGTGGGCGGAGCAGTTGCCGTACCAAGCGGTGATACAGGATGCTCTCGATTGTGCATCTGTAAAAGTTTGTGAGTGTTTTAGATGACAAGCCAAATTTCTTCAGCCTCTTGACGTTGTAGAGGCGCTTACCCCTCCTCCACTACTGTCCCATAGATGTGGATAGGGGGCTGCTCCCTCTGCTGTTTCCTGAAGTCCACGATCATCTCCTTTGTTTTGTTGACGTTGAGTGTGAGGTTATTTTCCTGACACCACACTCCGAGGGCCCTCACCTCCTCCCTGTAGGCCCTTTCGTCGTTGTTGTTAATCAAGCCTACCACTGTAATGATTTAAACCAAAGTGAGTACAACACAGTATTCATTCGTGCTTTACAGTACTAACATTCTTTAAAAAATGTATGAATATCAGTAAATATAACTGAGAGAAAAAAGTAAAATATGACCCCATTATCCACCAACAGTGAAGAATCGGTGGTCTGCAAAATTAAAGCTTAACAAAAAACACAAAAGTGTAGATAGAACCTTGGCACTTCACTGCTCCTTGACAGAGTGCCTATCAAACTGATGGAGAAGCCGTCTCCCTCCTCTCTTCTTTTCACTTCTCCTGGAGGGTCTGGGATAGGACAACGGAGGAACCAGCGTGGTCCCGTTGTGTTTGTGTACACACACACACACACACACACACACAACACACACCACCCCAGCCTATAACACTACAGCAGAAATCAAAACTAAAACACCTCCTTATTGTCTGCCTGTGTGTCCATCCCGCTCCCCGAACACAACTCGAGGTGGAACAAAGGGAACAATCTATGTGTGTGATAGAAGCCAACAGTTGGTAAGAGGTTTGAGATGAGTGCGTGGAGTGGTGGAGGATGCTATTTGCCTAGAGAGCGCCTGAGGATGCGGGCCGGTCGGTGCTGGTGGTGGAATAGGCCTGTCAGCTGGCATCCAGTGATAATTGCTTCCCATGGCAGGACCCCACCGGCCCGGGGAAGAACAGCGCGGCGAGGAGGTAGAAGCGGCCCTGGAATCCCATCTCCACAACAGCCCCAATCATAATTGTTTTGTGAGGGATGCAGAGACGTGTTGCCAATCTGCACGCTGGGCCTGGGCTCTGATTGACACTCATTGACCGGAGAGAGCAATGGAGGTGGGAGGGAAGGGTATGCTGCTGCAGACTATGGGCCTTGAGTATCGCAGCGTTTGTCACTCAGAAAGGTGGAGATGAGAAAGGGGGAAGTGGGGAAAAAAGGTAGAGGAGAAAAGATGGAGGAGAAAGTAGGGGATATGTTTATCACAGCATGTGTCACTCAGAAAGGAGGAGAGGAGAGAGGGAGGTATTCAGGGAACCGTCATGTGCTGTAATGTTGCTTTATAATTATCCATATATAACAGCATGATTAATTTGATATGTATCTATATTCTTTAAAACATATTTTCTCCTTAATATCCCAGGTGAATGATCAGTTAACCTTTTACACCATATACGGATTCAAAGAGGCAGATTTGGTCACTGACAAGTGCCTAAATTTGAAAGCTGTGGCTGTATAGTAACATGCTATAAATTACATCAGAGCTCAGGCTTTGCGTTTCACAGAGCTGTTTGGGTATTGACTGATAGCCGATCTAAACTTGAGCACGGTGCTCTACAAGAAGTTACCCACATCCCTCCCGCTAATTAGGCAACATTTTTGCTGAGAGTAAATGCTGTAAATTAAGATGAATCTATGTATTTTGAAAGATGGGAGATTGAAAATGAAAATAAACACCACTGTGATGTCATATAAGCAAACCAAACACCCATGAATTAAAATGTGCACTACACACTTCCACAACATATAACTCGTAATA
Organism: Oncorhynchus keta; assembly: GCF_023373465.1. Lineage (NCBI taxonomy): Eukaryota > Metazoa > Chordata > Actinopteri > Salmoniformes > Salmonidae > Oncorhynchus > Oncorhynchus keta. Next base: position 3,302,202 of record NC_068427.1, read on the forward strand.
TACAGTGCCAATGTTATGAAGACTATGTTTGATGTACAGTTACGAGATGACATGGTGTCATAACCTGGGTTGTTCTGAACATAATGAGTCTGTTTGACTATTGTGAAGAAAATGCACTGTGAAGCGCGCACCGGAATGCACACGACATCTTTCTATGGGGAGCAAAATTATGACCTGTTTCTCTGAATTGCGGTGTGAAAGCCTCACTGTAAGATCATATTTTATAACTTAGCTAGTCATGTTGGCAATAGAACAAGCTTTCAAATAATGCCCACCTGACCCAGATTGTGATTTATAATGGGTTGTTTTTGGATTGAGTAAACAACAGTAGTTGCGTGATGTTGGGGATGCACAACAACTAACACAACAACTACAAGTGTGTTTGCTCTAGGTTCTCAACGGCAAAGCTAGGAGAGCTCAAAAAAGCACCTTGTAGTGTAAGACTCTTCACTGAGTCATAAAAGTGCATTGAAATTGCTTAGGAACTGTGCAGACTTTGGAGAGGTGTGTGGCCACTTGACCACACCAGTTAGCCCTCTCACTCAAATCCATGTCATTTTTTTGGTCTAATGTTGCACCTACCCCCAGGAATATTCTTATCACGTTACTGAATGTATGCAGAGTATTTTCAGACTTCATTATCAACAATTGCGGCGAAAAGTACAGTAAATGTAAAATGCACATACAGTTGAAGTCGGAAGTTTACATACACCTTAGCCAAATACATTTAATCTCAGTGTTTCACAATTCCTGACGTTTAATCCAAGTAAAAATTCCCTGTCTTAGGTTAGTTAGGATCACCATTTTATTTTCAGAATGTGAAATGTCAGATTAATAGTGGAGAGAATGATTTATTTCAGCTTTTATTTACAGGTATTTCATCACATTCCCAGCGGGTCAGAAGTTTACATAACCTCAATTAGTATTTGGTAACATTGCCTTTAAATTGCTTAACTTGGGTCAAACGTTTTGGGCAACCTCCCACAAGCTTCCCACGATAAATTGGGTGAATTTTGTCCCATTCCTCCTGACAGAGCTGGTGTAACTGAGTCAGGTTTGTAGACCTCCTTGCTTGCACATGCTTTTTCAGTTCTGCCCACAAATGTTCTATAGGATTGAGGTCAGGGCTTTGTGATGGCCACTCCAAAACCTTGACTTTGTTGGCATTTTGCCACAACTTTGGAAGTACGTTTGGGGTCATTGTCCATTTGGAAGACCCATTTGCGACCAAGCTTTATCTTCCTGACTGATGTCTTGAGATGTTGTTTCGATATATCCACATCATTTTCCATCCTCATGAAAACATCTATTCGTGAAGTGCACCAGACCCTCCTGCAGCAAAGCACCCCCACAACATGATGCTGCCACCCACGTGCTTCACGGTTGGGATGGTGTTCTTCGGCTTGCAAGCCTCCCTATTTTTTCAGACCAGAGGATATTTCTAAAAAGTACGATCTTTGTCCCCATTTGCAGTTGCAAACCATAGTCTGGCTTTTTAATGGTGGTTTTGGAGCAGTGGCTTCTCCCTTGCTGAGCGGCCTTTCAGGTTATGTCGATATAGGACTCGTTTGAGTGTGGATATAGATACTTTTGTACCTGTTTTCTCCAGCATCTTCACAGGGTCCTTTGCTGTTGTTCTGGGATTGATTTGAATTAGAGTATTTTAATGTTTAACACTGATTTATGTATCTGATCATTTGCCATCTGATCATTTGTTTCCAGGCATTGTTGAGCACAGTGCTCAATCCATCAGCAGTAACTGTAGGATTTACAACAAGCATTACAAGATTGTGTATTTGCTTCTAACAAAAGTGGAAATGTGGGAATGGATCGTCAATTCTCTCTACTCTTGGTTATCCTCATAAAATATACTTACATTTGGAGCAACATTTGAAGTTGTATTAGTTCTCAAATTTGTGGGTGAATAAAATACAACATTCTTTGAAACTATTTATTATTGTTGGTGTTTTTTTTTTGTTTTTTTTTTGTCAATTTGAAATCACCCAAAGAATATTTTTTTGGACAGTTGAGTGTGAAAAATTCCAATGAAATTCCAATTAAATGTACCATCTTGCCCCAGACGTCACAGGTTCAATCACCGCTTCCACCTGTTCCACATTCACTCATTTTCTGTCTCCTGTTCTTTTGTGCAATTGCACCCAAAATATTTTCCATAGGCCGCCCTTAACATCAATCAATATTTAGGTTATAAACCATTTGCATTTCTTAACCATTTGATTGTTTAAGAGACGCGAAAAAAATGCTGTGTTTGGATGTTGCCTTTTACATGCACTGAAACCCCAAAAAGTGTTTTAATTCAGATTGAAAACCACTTTGGGTGTTTCAGAGTAGGTCTATTCTGTTTCAAAACACTTTCTGTGTATCATAACACTTACATTTGGGTTTACATTCAAACACCCTCCAAACACCAGATTGCAGGTTAGATGCACTCATTTTCATGGTTTCATTACACAATCATGGTGTTATGAGTCTTTCTATTTCTACAGTGAATGGGGAGTGATGCATATGTCATCCTCGGGTAAGCTGCAGGAAAACTATTGATCAGACTAATAATTGGTAAGCTCATCTTTAAAAGGACTCAAATCTCTGTCTGACAAACAGAAGACATATCTATCATTGACTGTTTTAAAATGGGTCATTATCACATTATTTTCTTGTTCAAGGACTTAATCTGTCTTGCATCTGCAAGGCTCTGGTCTTCTCTGATCCTGGTGAAAGCAGGGCTGCGTCCCAAATGGTACCCTACTCCCCATGTAGAGCACTACTTTTAACTAGAACCCTATGGACCCTGATGAAAAGTAGTGCACTAGATAGGGAATAGGGTGCCATTTGGGATGGAGAACAGGGCTTTATCACTCACCTGTCCAAAGCTAATTCCTGGCGGTGTCAAGCATGGGATTGGATTTAAAGGCACTCAAGCTGCGTGGGACTGTCTACTGTCAGCTTGTCCCGATGCCCCTACTTAGATGTCACTTCAGGAAGAAGGCTCGCTAAACCGCTAGCACAAGACATTCGATGTCACTTCAACAGAGCGCTAACATGCTAAATTGCTACATTGCTAGCACAGGGCTTCTTAGGGTCTCAGTGACAAGTGACATGCTATTATCTGTCGAGGAGAGAGAGAGGGAGAGGGAGAGAGAGAGAGAGAGAGAGCGTGCACTGTGTTGTCAAGAGATACATGTCTCTACATGTGTATAAATCATAGATGGTCCCTCATGAAATGTTGAAACCTGACAGGGCCGCAGACGCTTCCTGTACGGAGATAATAGAAAAGCATATTGGCAGAAGTCAGCGACGTGACCAAGGGCAGGATTGGGGTGTTTTTGATTTACGTGCAGCTGAGCTACAGTTCTAACATAATGTAAGAGAATGGAGCATTTCTCCATGATTAGTATATGTATTTATAAGTTTGTGGTCATACGCACATCTTTAAAAACATAGGTGCTGGGCTAATACAGAATACTAGTATAGAACAAGAAGGCCCACACACTGCTAAAGCTCCCAATTCACAGCTTTATTGACAAGGTTTCAATCTGCAACGGATCTTCATCAGATCAGAGTCTGAGTCTTCACATCCCAAAATATACACACTTCACCTCACATGACCATTGCGGACATGACGCATGGTGGGTGCAAAACACACTTGTATATCTCGAATAAGTAAATAACAGTGAGATGGGTGCATGTAATGGTTCCAGAAAATAATATATACATTTACAAAATGACCAAGTGGGTGACCTGGAAGGCAAGACAACTCAAAATGAAGTAATATATTCAGGTAAGAAATGGTCTGATATCAAACTCTTGGTTCAGAACTTTAGGAGACATGGTACACAAACGGTGAATCCAATATAATTCTCTTCTCAATAATAGATGATCAGTATCTTTAAGGGGAAATCCCGGAGCTCCAAGAATTAAATCCCACAGACCTATACGGGAAAAAACTACAACTAAAGTAATGTATATGTATTGTGAAATATATTTCATTTGATTGTATTTGTAAGAAATAAATATTTGCCACGAATGTAATATATATATATATATTTATACATACACACACACACACACACACACACACACACACACACACACACACACACATATATATATATGTCAAAAAAAATTATGTGAACCCTTTAGAATTACCTAGATTTCAGCATAAATAGGTCAGAAAATGTTATCTGATATTTGTCTATGTCACAACAATAGGCAAACATAGTCTGCTTAAACTTAAACAGTTTGACCCTCCTTTGGCAGCAATAACCTCAACCAAACCTGTAGTTGCGGATCAGACCTGCACAGTGGTCAGGATGAATTTTGGACCATTCCTCTTTACAAAACGGTTTCAGTTCCACAATATTCTTGGGATGTCTGTTGTGAACTGCTCTCTTGAGGTCATGCCACAGCATCTCAATCTGGTTGAGGTCAGGACTCTGACTGGTCCACTCCAGAAGGTGTATTGTCTTCTGTTCAAGCCATTCTGTTGTTGATTTACTGTACTTCTGTCTTTTGGGATGTTGTCCTGTTGCATCACCTAACTTCTGTTGAGCTTCAATTGGCAGACAGATAGCCTAAAATTCTTCTGCAAAATGCCTTGATAACCTTGGGAATGAATTTTTCCGTCTATGATAGCAAGCTGTCCAGGCCCTGAGGCAGCAAAGCAGCCCCAAACCATGATGCTTCCTCCACCATAGTTTACAGTTGGAATGAGGTTTGTTGGTGTGCTGTGCCTTTTTTCTCCACACATAGTGTTGTGTGTTCCTTCCAAACAACACAACTGTAGTTTCATCTGTCCACAGAATATTTTGCCAGTAGCGCTGTGGAACATCCAGGTGCCCTTTTAGAACTTCAGACGTGCAGCAATGTTTTTTTGGACAGCAGTGGCGTCTTCCGTGGTGTCCTCCCATGAACACCCTTCATGTTTAGTGTTTTACGTATTGTAGACTCGTCAACAGAGATATTAGCATCTTCCAGAGATTTCTGTAAGTCTTTAGCTGACACTCTAGGATTATTCTTAACCTTATTGAGCATTCTGCCCTGTGCTCTTGCAGTCATCTTTGCAGGACGGCCACTCCTAGGGAGAGTAGCAACAGTGCTGAAATTTCTCAATTTATAGACAATTTGTCTTACCGTGGACTGATTTTAAGAGGTACTTTTGTAACCCTTTCCAGCTTTATGCAAGGCAACAATTATTAATCCTAGGTCTTCAGATCTTTTTTGTTCGAGGCATGGTTCTTCTCAGGCAATGCTTCTTGTGAATAAAAAAAGACACATTTTGTGAGTGTTTTTTATAGGGCATGGCAGCCCTAACCAAAATCTCCAATTTTGTCTCATTGAATCGACTCCAGGTTAGCTGACTCCTGACTCCAATTAGCTTTTGAAGAAGTCATTAGCCTTGGGGTTCACATACTTTTTCCAACCTACACTGTGAATGTTTAAATTATGCACTCAATACAGACAATAAAAAATAAAATAATGTGTGTGTTATTAGTTTAAGCACACTGTGTTTGTCTATTGTTTTGACTTAAATGAAGATCAGATAACATTTTATGTCAAATTTATGCAGAAATCTAAATCATTCCAAAGGGTTGAAATACTTTTACTTGCCACTGTATATATATATATATATACAGTGGCAAGAAAAAGTATGTACTTTTTGTATGGATTTTTTTTTTTTTAAATCTGAAGAATATTGTAATGAAATGGTGACGATGGAGCTCTTTCGTATCACATGCACTTCACTGCTTGACTTTTTCCATATTTTGTTGTGTTACAGATTGAATTTAAAAAGGATCCGATGTGGATTTTTGGAAATGATTTAAAAATAAAAAGGTGAAATGTCTTGGGTCAATAATTATTCAACTCCTTCATTTTTGTTGAGTCTAAATAAGTTCTTGACGGAAAAAAATCTTAACAAGTCACATAATAAGAGGCATAGACCCACTCTGTGTGCCGCGGTAGTTTTAACATGCTTTTTGAATGACTACCTCATCCTGTACGCAATGCATACAATTATCTGTAAGGTCCATCAGTCGAGCAAAGAATTTCAAACACAGATTCAACCACAAAAACCAGGGAGGTTTTACAATGCCTCGCAAATCCTCTTAAGCTCTGTCGGGTTGGATGGGGAGCGTCGCTGCACAGGTATTTTCAGGTCTATCCAGAGATGTTTGATCGGGTTCAAGTCTGGGCTCTGGCTGGGCTCTGGCTGGCCAAAGAGTACAATCTTGGTTTCATCATGGTCTGAGAGGCCTTTAGGTGCCTGTTGGCAATGCCTGGCAGGCTGTCATGGGCCTTTTACTGTGGAGTGACTTCCGTCTGGTCACTCTAACATAAAGGCCTAATTGGGTGTCGCAGAGAAGGTTGTCCTTCTGGAAGGTTCTTCCATCTCCACAGAGAAACTCTGGAGCTCTGTCAGAATGACCATCGGATTCTTGGTCACCGCTCTTCTACCCCGATTGCTCAGTTTGTCCAGTTCTAGGAAGAGTATTGGTGGTTCCAAACTTCTTCCATTTAAGAATGATGGAGGCCACTGTATCCTTGGGGACCTTCAATGCTGCAGACATTTTTTGGTACCCTTCCCTAGATCACAATCCTGTCTCGGAGCTCTAAGGACATTTCCTTCAACCGCGTGGCTTGGTTTTGGCTCTGACGTGCACTGTCAACTGTGGGACCTTATATAGACAGGTTGTTGCCTTTCCAAATCATGTCCAATTAATTGAATTTACCACAGATGGACTCCAATCAAGTTGTAGAAACATCTCAAGGAAGATCAATGGAAACATAATGCACCTGAGCTCAATTTCGAGTCTTATAGCAAAGGGTCTGAATACTCATGTAAATAATGTATTTCTATTGTTTTTTAATATACATTTGCAAAAAAAACTAAAAACTGTTTTCATTACGGGGTATTGTGTGTAGATTGATGAGGGAAAAATAGTTTTTCATCCGTTTTAAAATAAGGCCGTAACGTAACAAAATGTGAAAAAAAGTCAAGGGGTCTGAATACTTTCCAAATGCACTGTATATCATTTTTAATACATTTGGAAACCTTTCTCAAAATATGTTTTCACTTTGTCATTATGGGTGATGGTTGAGAGAAAATGATTGTTAAGCCTGTTTGAATTCAGGCTGTGAACACAGCAAAATGTGGAATAAGTCAATTAGTATGAATTATTTCGGAAGGCACTGTACTGTATGTGAGTCTCATTATTAAGACTGTGGAACTGGCAGTGTACAAGCTCAACCTTTATTACCAATGTACAACATAGCACATGAACTGGCACTTTCTCACGTGGGTGGCCCAAAGAGAGCTAACCCAAGGCCAGGCATTCAACAAGCCTTGCCTCCAGATGCTTTAGCAAAATGTATTTTTATTGTACTTGACACATACCAAAAGCACTAAAATGCATTTAAATGACTACAAACATGACACATTATCGCTCATAGAGCGACTTCATGTCTTTCACATCTCGGGCATTAGAATTTTTCATCATTTAATTAAGCTGAAGAGAGGCACTTGCTATGTCCAATTTTAACCTCTTGAGATGTGAAAAGTGTTTTGTAGGAAGGTGAATATTTATGATCACTTATGACAGAATGTAAAAATGTTGTCAAATCAAATGTATTTTTTTTTTACTCACCATAACCATTTCTATTATATCACTGCCAAACTTTTGACTATTCCAAAATCAGCATGAAAACAATATGCACATTTGCCTACCTGAGATGCCTCCATCAAATTGATTTGATGTGGATAAAATGGCTGTGTGTAGTGCACATAAAAATACCCTTTGCGGTTAAATTCCAATGTACCAAATTAAGGCTTTGTCACAAAAAAATGATGCGTTATATAGCTAATGTGCCCACTCTGGTATTGGCACTTGCGCTCTAGCCAACAGCTTGCAGATACAGTGAGGGTGTACTGTAGTGGGTAGGCTAGCCTACATGATGAGATTGGTATGGACAAAGGAGCTATAGATTATTTTGTATTTGTCAAACTGTAGCAAAGCATCAATCATCATGTCACAAGAAAAAGACACTGGATATTTATTGGGAAGGACCATCTGTAGACTAGATGTTATAGCTATGCATTTCTGGAATTGTCAGGCATTACATGCATTTGAGCAAAGATGCAAACGTATGTACATATATTTGAAATACATTTTTAGGGAAGTTAAATACATAGAAATGGTCAAAACTGTCCGTATGGGGAGTCACGTGCAGGTAAGATGTTTTGATTTCTATATAGTATCAGTAAGAGCAGATTCGGAGGTTTCGAAAACGCTTGCCATTTCCAAATAACTCCAAAAAATGAAGAGATTAGCTTTATTTCAAAATATAACTTATTCCAAAAAGAAACACTTTTCCATGCCTCCGGACATGAGCACTTGGAAACAGATAGCTTACAGTAACATAACATAATACAAATGCTATTGTGTTCTTTTGAAATAATATTTTCTGATGTTACCCAAGACCTTCATAAACATAACCAAAGGATTATTTTTCCCATGGCATATATTACATTTATTTATTAGACTGTCAGAATGCTTGTGTCAAAATGACTGCTTAATTGCTCAAAGGGGGTCCCTCGAGGCACTGCTTTTGTAGTGTAAACTAATGGCATCATGAACGTTACCCAGTACCAGGACATTTTAGCCAAAAACCTTGTTGTCTCTTCCTGGAGGCTGAAACTTGTCCGCAACTGTAACTTCCAGTAAGACAATAGCCCCGAGCACACATCAAAATCCACAAAGAAATGCTTAATTGACCACAAAATCAACATTTTGCAATTGCCATCTCAGTCTCCAGACATGAATTAAAAACCTGTGGTTTGAATTGAAGAGGGTTGTCCATAAGCGCAGACAAAGGATATCAAGGATCTGGAAGGATTCTGTATGGAGAAATGGTGTAAGATTCCTACCAATGTGTTCTCCAATCTCATAAAACATTTTAGATGAAGGCTCAGTACCGTTGTCCTCGCATGTTGAGGTATTAAAGGTTATTAAAAACAGTGGTGCCAATAATTGTGACCCCTAACTTTTTGATGATCATTTTTTTACTTGGCAAACAAAATCTCTTCCTTTGAGAAATTGTATTATTATAACATAATATAACTACCCCCTTTTTTTTTACATACACTATAGTTCAGTATTTGTATTATTTATTCAATACAGTCTTTTTTGCTCATCTTTATATTTATATAACACTAATGATTAACTATTGTTGTTTTGAACCCACAGAAATGAATCAGTGCCTCCCGAGTGGTGCAGTGGTCTAAGGTACTGCATCAAAGTCTTTGCTGTGCCACTAGAGAACCTGGTTTGAGTCCTGCTCTGTTGCAGCCGGCCATGACCGGGAGACCCATGGGGTGGTTGGCCCAGCGTCATCAGGGTTAGGAGAGGATTTGGACGGCAGGGATGTTCTTGTCCCATTGCGCTCTAGCAACTCCTGTGGTGGGCTGGGCGCAATGTACACTGACACTATCGCCAGGTGTACGGTGTTTCCTCCCACATTGGTGTGGCTGGCTTCTGAGGTAAGTGGGAATTGTGTGAAGAAGGGGCTCGGCTGGGTTGTGTTTTGGAGGAAGCTTCCCCCTCGACCTTTGCCTCTCCCAAGTCCATACAGGAGTTGCAGCGATGGGACAAGATTGTAAATACCAATTGGATCCCATGAAAAAGGGGTAAATGAATAAATGAATGAATTATTTTTACAGAAGTGGGGTGCCATGTGTGTGTTCCTGGGTGCGCACATGTTTGTGTGTGTGTCGCTGACATGGAGGGAAATAATCACTCAAAGATCCACAAGACACCACACGATATCCACACACCAAATACACAAAAAGTCACGCCACACTCTTTGAATACAACACAATCGGCACAAAGCAACCCATAGAAATGCAACGTGTATGTATGGCTTTCTTGTCACCCAGGCTAAGGTCACAGCTGTATTTAAGGGCCTATCAGATTTAAGCGGGTGATTTGTGGGTCTCCCAATACCCCTCAGGGTGTCATAGCAATGAGGGGAATACTGCAGCACTACCATCGCTAAACCACTGTACAATACAGGTCCTAAATAAAACAGTGTATATATAATATAGGCCTCACTAAGGCATAATCTACACCTGCTGCTGTATTCCCCCTTGCCCACTCCACTCTGAAACACATGATTAGGTGCATCTCATTGGGGATGTTTGCACATATTATGGGTGATAATTGACAGATGCTTTTGCTCCTTTCCCCTCCCTCATGTCATTAAAGAGACGGATCGGCGGGTAGAGAAGTGTGGTAGAGAAGGCTGTCTGTGTGTGGGTGTTTTGTATGTGTGTTTGTGTCTGTTGTGAGTGAGCGTGTGTTGTCTGCGTGTGTGAACGCTACTGTCCTGTGATCTGAAGCAGTTTCTATCCTCCTGCATTCCACAAAACCACGTGGTTGCTATCATGTCATTATGCCGTGTGACGATAGACACCCCACTGAGTGTGGATGTGGATTCGGTAGCTGTTGTTATTTTGTCCCGCTTTATCTAACACCTGTATCCTGCCTGTCACGCTTTGTAATGCCTGCCACAGGTCAGTGACCACTGCTAACATCCACAGAAGAGCTCAGTAATTACCGTGGTAACAGAGCTGTTTAGGGATTGATCGGGGTCAAGGGTGAGGGATTATCCCAAAATATTTTTCCTGAGGAAAATGGCTACCTCAGCCATCTTCCTGGCTGGCTGGTTGGCCTTGAGACATTCAAATTGACAGGTCTCATTACCTCCTACACCCCCCAATACTCTCCTCCTTCTCCCACCATATGCACAGTCAGTCTGAATCTACTTGTCCAAGTCCTTACACTGCATCACCTCACCCCTCTCTTAACCCGGACACTTTCTCTCTCTCTCTTCACCAGACACAGCTCAGAGCCATAGCAGGAGAGAGTGAATGTGTGTGTAATTAATTGACATGTGTTATCTTTGAGTGTGTGTGTGTGTGTGTGTGTGTGTGTGTGTGTGTGTGTGTGTGTGTGTGTGTGTGTGTGTGTGTGTGTGTGTGTGTGTGTGTGTGTGTGTGTGTGTGTGTGTGTGTGTGTGTGTGTGTGTGTGTGTGTGTGTGTGTGTGTGTGTGTGTGTGTCATTGTGAATTAAACAGGCCTTTCGGTTGACAGTCTGACAAGGGTCCCCTTGTAAACAAACCAGAACAACTAGCGTGATCCGACCTTACCTTAAGAATTGTGCTGCAAATTGCAATGGGACGGAAGCGTCTCTCTGTCTTTTTCACATATACACACACACACACGGCAGTACCTTTACAGAATCTTAAGTACCTTATGCAAACTGTGTGTTTGTTGGGAAAAGCACAGGCAGAGCGCTGATGAGTGTCTCATTAAGGCAACACCAGCAGTACACACTGGGTATCGCATAATCAAAGCCTGGGGGTACGGATTAATTATCCGTTTGAATAGTGATGAAATTTTAAAAAGCTTCTCCTTAAGGCTCCCATCATCGGCAGATGAAACAAAGAGCGGCACAGCTTGCGCGCCCGGGCTCACATGTGTTTTTACATCTGTTCAGGATATTTCAATTTGATGCTCAACAAGCTGAGACTCAGATTAAAGGATAATAATGTGTCATCCTCTCTCACAAACATCTCTTCCACGGCGCTGTAATAGCATGTCGCCAGGCAGGCAGCTCTGCTCCTGGAGAAAAAGAGCTAGCAGCCGTCACAGACGACACAGATGTTACCGTCACACATGTATCTCTTGCTCGTCTAGTCATGGTTGCTGAGGCAAATCCTCTCTCACGAGATATAGTATGTACCGGTTGTCGAGGAAGAGAGAGGGAGAGAGTTTTTGTATCAATATTTGCTTGAAATAAATATTTATGAGCTGCTTTTCTTTTTTAAAAAGGGTTGTCATTAATGAACATGCTTTAAGATTGTTTCATCATCTATAATTTATAAAGTAAGGCTTTGTTGGCAAACAGGGCTCGTTTGTAAGTGTGAATTCCTAATAGTGATGAAAAAGTGCATCCTACACAGCTGCTGCTGCATTGGCATAGTATGACACTTCTGGAGCAGGGTCAAATGTTCCAGAGAAGGACTCGGTGTGTGTGTGTGCACACGCTAGCATGTGTCTGCAAATGTGTATTGTTGTGTGGACAGTCAAAGTCTACTCCACCTCTAGCGTCAGTGGAGACCTCCACCTCAAGTCAAATCCAGCTAGGCCCAACCTACAAGCCAAGTCCAGCTATGCCCAACCTACAAGCCAAGTCCAGCTAGGCCCAACCTACAAGCCAAGTCCAGCTAGACCCAACCTACAAGCCAAGTCCAGGTAGGTCCGACATACAAACGAAGGCAAGCTAGGCCTGACATACAAGTAATGTCCAGCTAGGCCCAACCTACAAGCCAAGTCCAGCTAGGCCCAACCTACAAGCCAAGTCCAGCTAGGCCCAACCTACAAGCCAAGTCCAGCTATGCCCAACCTACAAGCCAAGTCCAGCTAGGCCCAACCTACAAGCCAAGTCCAGCTATTCCCAACCTACAAGCCAAGTCCAGCTAGGCCCAACCTACAAGCCAAGTCCAGCTAGGGCCAACCTACAAGCCATGTCCAGCTATGCCCAACCTACAAGCTAAGTCCAGCTAGAACCAACCTACAAGCCATGTCCAGCTAGGCCCAACCTACAAGCCAAGTCCAGCTATGCCCAACCTACAAGCCAAGTCCAGCTAGGCCCAACCTACAAGCCAAGTCCAGCTAGGCCCAACCTACAAGCCAAGTCCAGGGAGGTCTGACATACAAATGAAGGCAAGCTAGGCCCGACCTACAAGCCAAATCAAGGTAGGCCCAACCTACAAGCCAAGTCCATCCACCACACATACAACAACACAGAGTTACACATGGAATAAACAAACATACAGTCAATAGTATAGTAGAAAACGTCTATATACAATGTTTCCAAATGAGGTAGGATAAGGGAGGTAAGGCAATAAATAGGCCATGATGGCAAAGTAATTACAATATAGCAATTAAACACTGGAATGGTAGATGTGCAGAAGATGAATGCGCAAGTAGAGATACTGGGAAGCAAAGGAGCAAGATAAATAAATAAATACAGTTTGGGGATGAGGTAGTTGGATGAGCAATTTACAGATGGGCTATGTACAGGTGCAGTGATCTGTGAACTGCTCTGACAGCTGGTGCTTAAAGCTAGTGAGGGAGATATGAGTCTCCAGCTTCAGCGAATTTTGCAATTCAGTCATTGGCAGCAGAGAACTGGAACGAAAGGTGGCCAAAGGAGGAATTACCTGTGACCAGTATGATACAGGTCGCAGTGGTGGGTAGTATATGGGCTTTGGTGACAAAACAGATGGCACTGTGATAGACGGCATGAATTTGTTGACTAGAGAGTTGGAGGCTAATTTGTAAATGACATCGCCGAAGTCGAGGAACTGTAGGATGGTCAGTTTTACGAGGGTATGTTTGGCAGCATGAGTGAAGGATGCTTTGTTGCGAAATAGGAAGCCGATTCTAGATTTAATTTTGGATTGGAGATGCTTAATGTGAGTCTAGAAGGAGAGTTTACAGTCTAACCAGACACCTAGGTATTTGTAGTTGTCCACATATTCTAAGTCAGAACCGTCCAGAGTAGTGATGTTGGACGGGCGGACAGGTGCGGGCAGCGATCGGTTGAAGAGCTTGCATTTAGTTATACTTGCATTTAAGAGGCGTTGGAGGCCACGGAAGGAGAGTAGTATAGCATTGAAGCTTGTCTGGAGGTTAGTTAACACAGTGTCCAAAGAAGCGCCAAAGGTATACAGAATGGTGTCGTCTGCGTGGAGGTGGATCAGAGAATCACCAGCAGCAAGTGCGACAGGATTGATGCATACAGAGAAGAGAGACAACCCGAGAATTGAACCCTGTGGCACCCCCATAGAGACTGCCAGAGGTCCGGACAACAGGCCCTCCAATTTGACACTCTGAACTTGGCAGGGGTGGCAGGGTAGCCTAGTGGTTAGAGCGTTGGACGGTGGCAAGTTCAAACCCCCGAGCTGACAAGGTACAAATCTGTCGTTATGCCCCTGAACAGGCAGTTAACCCACTGTTCCTAGGCCGTCATTGAAAATAAGAATTTGTTCTTAAAACTGACTTGCCTAGTTAAATAAAAATAAATCGATCTGAAAAGTAGTTAGTGAACCAGGCAAGGCAGTCATTAGAGAAACCAAGGCTGTTGAGTCTGCTGATAAGAATGTGGTGATTGACAGAGTCGAAAGCCTTGGCCAGGTCGATGAATATGGCTGCACAGTAAAGTCTCTTAAAGTTATGATATCGTTTAGGGCCTTGAGCGTGGCTTTGACCAGCTCTGAAACCAGATTGCATAGCGGAGAATGTATGGTGGGATTCGAAATGGTACGAAATATGTTTGTTAACTTGGCTTTCGAAGACAGAAAGGCAGGGCAATTGCACTATAACGGTGACACTATAACTGTTCCCCAGTAGGCCGTTATTGTAAATCAGAATTTGTTCTTAACTGACTTGCCTAGTTAAATAACGGTTACATTTTAAGCATTTAAATATAACGGTGACAAACGGTGCCCACAAACTGTTAGGGTCTACATAAAGCTGTCCCAACAGCAGAGCTTTTTTTTCAGCACCATGGAGTGAATCCTTACCACTGCTACACCTGGCTATCAGCGGAGACTTGTCTGGCAGCGAAACAGTTCAGAGTAATTTACAACCTTTTTAAAAAACATAGCTGATATGGCTGACTTGCTTAAACAAATGTGGGTTTTACTGACAATTGAGATGTACAAACTATGGCACGACGAGCGGAAGAGACAATCCATAATTTTGATTAAGACATTGATGAGCGAGCTGGGACGGATGAAGAAAAAAATTACTATTTGCTCTGCACTTTTGAAATGTACAGTTACGGAATTCAGAACATGGGCTTTCTTACAGTATTCTCCCTGTAAACCAAGTCAGACCCATAGGATAAATAAAGGTGGCATGTAAGCAGGCAATGAAAGCTCTTAGAATATTAGATGATTACATTTCTCTAAAACAGGTTAAAGGCAACATGTGCACCATCAAGTCAGAACAGTAGACTAAGTTATGAGGGAGGAAAGGGACCAAATTATTAGGATCAGGAACATGGGCTACTAACAGCTTACTAAACAAGTTATCTTGAACTCACTACAGTCCGAGATTTCCCAGTTCCGAGATTCCAGGTGTTTTTGAAAGCAACAGAAATCATGCTGGATCGACAGCATGGCCAACGTATTCAAACTTTTCTGGCCAATGGCGTTGCCCCCCTTTTCGTGATATCCAATTGGTAGTTACGATCTTGTCTAATCTGTCACACCCTGATATGTTCCACCTGTCCTTGTGATTGTCTCCACCTCCTCCAGGTATCGCTTATTATCCCCGGTGTATATATACAACTGTGTTTCCTGTCTCTCTGTGCCAGTTCATCTTGTTTGCCAAGTCAACCAGCATTTTACCTTGCTCCTATTCCCAGTCTCTTTTGGTTCTCGTCCTGCTGGTTTTGACCCTTGCCTGTCCTGACTCAGAACCCACCTGCTGACCACTCTGCCTGTTCTGTCTTCAAGCCTGCCTATCCCCTTGTACTGTTTGGACTCGGATCTGGTTACTGGCCTGGCCTCTAGACTGCCCTTCGTATGGTACTGTTTTGGACCCAGTTTATGAACTCTCGCTTGTCCCTGACCTACCTTTGCCTACCCCTTGGATTAATAAATATCAGAGCTCAACCATCTGCATCCTGTGTCTGCATTTGGGTCTCGCCTTGTGTCCTTAGATCATCGCTGCAACTCCCTTACAGGCTCAGCGAAGGTCGAGAGCCAAGCCACACTGCTTCTTGACAAACTGCTCGCTTCATCCGAAGGCCAGCCACACCAATGTGTTGGAGGAAACACTGTCAAACTGATGATCGAAGTCAGCTTGCAGGCACCCAGCCCGCCATAAGGAGTTGCTAGAGCACGATGAGGCAAGGACATCTGTCCAACCAAACCCTCCCACAACCTGGACGACGGTGGCCCAATTGTGCGCTACCTCATGGGTCTCCCAGTCACAGCCGGCTGTGACACAGTCATGGATCAAACCCGGGGTTGTAGTGACGCCTTAGCACTCATTTTTGAATTTGCGATTTCATACTTGCTGTATTATTTTTATCTATAATTTCTCTTCATATGACAAGGATTAAAAATAATTTGTCAGTAGATTGCCGACTTTGAAATGATGCAATGACTATTAATGCAGTTAAAGTACAGACTCAGTTTTAATGTGGGGGTATTTTCTTCCATATCGGGTGAACCATTTAGAAATTATAGCACTTTTTGTACACATAGAAATTAATGGTAAATAACGTGTTGTGTCATTTTGGATTCACTTTTATTGTAAATAAGAATATAATATATTACAGATGCACAGATATCATACCTTCACCATTACAATAACAGGGAAGGTTAGCATTTTTGGGGGGTGTGATATCTGTGCATTTGAACTTTCTCACTCCTCATTATTCACAATTCTTTTAGGATTATGCGTAATCATGATAGTGTCCATATTAACCCTCCTGCTGTGTTCCGGTCAAATTGGGAAACCAAATTGGACCGAGTTTTCTCTCTGAAAAATGTAGTTCATATAATCTGATTGTCTTAAGGTTCCATGACTTTGTCCACACAGGGCGTCTGAACACACAAAATACATTTAGATGATTTTCATTACATTTTGGGTGTTTTATTTAGCTTTTGTACACCTGTGGTGTTCCCTGTCAAAAATGACTGGTCATCAGAAATGAATGTGTGAGACTACAATTAGTGTATAAAATTGAGTTCAGGCACATGCCCATTCATCAGATGGACACACTTCCTCTCCCAGACCCACATGCATGTTTGTTTTAGCACACACACACACACACACACACACACACACACACACACACACACACACACACACACACACACACACACACACACACACACACACACACACACACACACACACACACACACACACACACACACACACACACACACACACACACACACACACACACACACACACACCTGAATTCCCTTCTTGGCATCCATGACAACGCCCACAGGAACCTTTCCCAACAGAATCCACACCTGTTGGCATTCTCACAAACAACCACAACATTGTTTCTATAATATATAGAACTTTTCTCGCAGCTCTGGTATGGAAAGATTTTTTTGGGGCCTTGTTCACAATTAATTCTGTGGCAGCACAATGACCAAACGATATACTGAACGTGAGGCTCCTGATCTTATCTTTGATCATATCACTGGTGAGGAGGAGAGAGTCATTGTTAAACTTTGACACAAAGTAGTCGGTGATAAATAGCACAATATGTTGTTATAGTCAAAATAATCCATACATTATTGCCTTTTTTTTTTACTCAAAGACGAGTCGTATGAGCTCAGGTCAATGAGGCCTACAGGCCATAAATAGCAAATGGAAGATCAAAACTTGTAATGTTCAAAACTTAAGTTGATAAAAAGATCTAACACAACATTAGGTGATAATATATGTATTAATATCTGTATTATTATTATATGTATTATTATGGATTTATAATCAGCTATAATGGGGCAGTCATTTTAGACCAGGAACACAGAATGAATTAACATGAAACGAACACAACAGCAGGGTTAATATAGAAGTCTTTAGAAACATATTCTATTCTTATTTACAATAAAAGCGACGTGAAAATGACACCTTATGTTATTCACCATTCACTTCTATTGGGCACAAAATAATCTGAAACAAAACCAAAACAAACAGCAAATGCATCCGACAAATTTGTAGAATCTCAAGCTTGATGTTGTCATTGTGCGCCATGAATATAGGACCAAATATTACACTTTTTACTACTTTAATACAACTAAGTGAATTCGTCCCAATACTTTTGGTCCCCTAAAATGAGAGGGACTATGCACAAAAATTGCTGTAATTTCTAAACGATTCACCCGACATGGATAAAAATAACAAGATCCTAAATCAAGGAGCTAACCCCAACGACAACACTCATTAGACCTCCTTTGGATTTGTGTCACACATTTGTCTGGTAAACACCTGAACTGCTGTTGGAGATGTAGATACACACTCGGGAATGACAGCGTTGGTGAACAGGCAAGGTCACAACCGATAACCAACAAATAAAAGGGAGATCAGCCTCAGCACTTATAAGTAAACAATGGAGAAACTCTAACCATATCACTTTATATTCTGTGTATTTGGACGTGCACATTAGCACAGTAAAAAACTAAAATAAAAAAACACAAAAAAACACTGTAGCTGTCAAGCTTTTACCCTGTTTGAGTTTCTCACTCTATGCACACACACACACACACACACACACACACACACACACACACACACACACACACACACACACACACACACACACACACACACACACACACACACACACACACACACACACACACACACACACACACACACACACACACACAGTTTGAAAGTGATTTTTCTATTTTTCAGGGATGTTGGTAAACCTGTCATCCTCACAGAGAGAAAAGCCAACTTATTTATTTATTTGACTTCAGAGTAATTAGAGGCGTTACCGTGGTGCCTCGCCGTGACAACCCTTTCTAGAATCAAGTGTCAGAGTGCGGAAGAGTTAAGGCATGCCGGGAGGAAACGGTAGAGGGAAATTAAATAGGTGAGCACTGTTTTTTCTCCTCTTCTAATCTTTAAGCAAATTAAATAGGTGAGCACAGTTTTTTCCCTCTGTCTTCCACACCTCCCCTTCTCTCTTTTCTCTCTCGAATATGGCAGAAAGGAAAAGCATTGTGGAACAGCTAGGAATACATTTAGATAGCACGGAAATCGTTTCCTGTCAGGGCTTCCATACACGTTGGTCCCCAGGAATTTTTCAATATGACTCACTGTGTAAAAGTGAAGACTGTACAGGGAAAACACCAGAGCCAACAATCCAATTGAAGGTATTTCTTTCCATTTCCGGCTATTTGGCAAAGACGAGAAAATATTCATTCCTCCTGAAAGGCTTCAGAGGAAATATGTTGATACTGTTGCCTCTTTTCTTTTACCCTAAATAATTGAACAGAGAGAGGAAGGCCTCTGCAGGGTTCATATTGAGTTTTACAGTTTCCACACATCTGTTTCACCCGCTCGTCTCCGCACGCACGCACGCACGCAAGCACGCAAGCGCACACGCAAGCGCACACACACACACACACACACACACACACACACACA
Organism: Oncorhynchus keta; assembly: GCF_023373465.1. Classification (NCBI taxonomy): domain Eukaryota; kingdom Metazoa; phylum Chordata; class Actinopteri; order Salmoniformes; family Salmonidae; genus Oncorhynchus; species Oncorhynchus keta. Next base: position 3,321,482 of record NC_068427.1, read on the forward strand.
CACACACACACACACACACACACACACACACACACACACACACACACACACACACACACACACACACACACACCTCTGCATAGAGTAGGTGACAAAGAGCCTGTATGTGCTTCAACTGCTTTGAGCTTTTTGACAAGGCGTAAAAGATAAAGACTAGCATACAGGTACAACATGGTCAGACTCCGCAGGGTCTCACCAACAGTAACACTCCTCCTCCACCACTAGACACCCACCACCCCAGAGCCCTGACAGGAGAGAAACGACATATTAAAAACAAGAGGACGGGAACAAAAACAACTTCCCCCTCTAAAACATACTGTTCTACATCTCCCTCACACGACAGCTTCAGGGACAGTTTATGTGAGAGAGACAAAGACTCTTTGACACTGTCAGCTTGTCACTGATGCAGCGGATGGTTGAGCGTTACAGTCGTCGCTACAGCAAAGCCATACACCCTTCCATCCCGCACCACTTGTGTGTTCTGCACTGTCTTGGGCGCCTTGTGAAAGCGTGTGAGTTGACTCACTCTTTTGTGCGACTGACTGAATGTCTGGAGGGTCTTATGATAATGAGTGCCAGAGCTAGGCGGTAGGCCCACTAAAATAGTTCAATAATACATGAAACAGTGCAGCTACTGGTTGATTCACACATAACATTGTGAGGAGAAGAGGAGCGGAAGATGTTACTGCCATTTTAAGAGAGCAAAGTCGAGCTGTTAAATGCATACACTATCCTAAACACAGGAACAAACCACGTGAAAGCTAGAAGCAGACCTGTTTTCTGGGGCGAAGGGGAACAATGTAGGGGTAATTAAGAGAGTCAAGTGTAAAGATTTAATCGTCTGGGTTGTTGATTATCCTGATTACCATTATTAAGTAGCTTCTAAAGAAACATGACTGGGAGCCATATACTGTATGCAGTGGTTGATTTATGAAACTGTTTGTTGGAGCACAAGAGATACAGTGGTAGAGGTATTAGCTTGGTTATACTGTAGAGCAAGAAAGAGATATACAGTACAGTTGTACAGAATAGGAGGGTTCCCCAAAAGATGTGCAGCTAACAGGGTTTTTTTCATTGAAATTGATTAAATGCTTGATTTGCTGATGGTTGATCGCTACAGCTTGCTAGGTATCAACAGCCAGCATAGAATTTGCATAATTCATATTTCAGATTCCCCAACTTTACGCACGCTCTGTTCACCGAGTTCCTCCCATTAAAAATAAATGGGCTCTGACATTTTATCGGACCCATCACACCCAGTGTACATGGGTCATAACGTGGAACTTTGTCTTGCCATGACCAAGAACAAGACCTATTGTAGAACAGCAAAGTGCTTCAGTTGGTGAATTTCACGCACAGAAGACTTACTGTCAAACATCAATCCAGTTCTATTAGTGTAACTCCCATTGCTGCAGTGTGGATAAAGAAGGTACCACATCAGCTAGGAGGCTTTCAGGAGTCTCATTCCAGTACAGTACAGTACTGACAGTGATTCACTCTGACTTAATGAACTGTGTGTGAACGTATTTACTAAGGCTACGGTAATTTAACACACATACACCATTATATTAACTAACCTTTACGTTATCTTGCCTTCCAACCATTTTGATAATCACTGATCAATAAATATCAACCATATTTGGAACAGCCATTTAAGGTCTGTAGACAGCTTTTGTTACACATGACACAAATTTGAACCCAATATTTCCTTAAGAATTTGAGACGACATAGAAACTCAAGGTGAGTATTGTGTTGTGTAGAAGCAGCTAAAGTCTGTTCTGCAGACCAGGGTTAGATTTCCTAAAATAATTGCAGCACTAAGATCATCTGTCATTTATTTAGTTTCAGTGGAATTATGATCTTAGTGCTATGATGCTTTTGGGAAACCCAGTCCTGACCAAAGAAAGGTAGCCCATTTTGTAATTTTAAAAAGTTTAGTGAAAACATTTTAGAGTCTCATTTTTTTGTGGAAGGATTAGCACACATTCAGGATCACTGATGATGAAATGTTTAAACACAAATCCTATGAAGCTCTCCAATTTGATTATCATAAAGACAATCGCATCAAACAAAGGCTTCTTTTTTTCCCCCTGATTGTAGTAGTCAGGGTGTGAGCAGTACCCCCCAGTTTGAGGTTAGAGCTCAGGTACCTGGCTCTCTCTCCCATCCACCACCCACCCACAGGCTGCAGACAGACTCTTCAAAGAGATGTTACCCACCACGGACTAGTTGGTTGTAGAAAAATATGAAATATTGATTAAAAAAAAGACAGATAGATCTAGGCTTGGGCGGTATACCAATATACCGTATACCGGGGTATTTGCAAATAGCCACGGGATGGTTTTTCAATTCCGCCAATACCGTCAGAACTATTTCTTTGAAGTTTTGTTTATACATTTTTTTTTTATTAGCTACTTTTGGGGTAAATAGCTGCAGTCAACTTGTGCAATATGTTAGGAGATACAGAAGATTGCGTGCTTCATTTCACCTGTCAATTAATGTTTCATTATGAAGCTTACCAGTTGTCCCCAGTCACGTGGTGTTTGTTTACAAGCAACAATGACGAGAGATCGAAGCCTTGTTAGTCACTCACTGTTGTGCAGCACGTGCCAGGTTATCTAGATACAGTTTGGAATTCACAACTAAATTTGCCAGCTGGATATCTTACAAATATCAAGTTAACTGTCTGAAATGTGATAAATGCTCTGCAGTTGTGCACTTGGTTTGCTAATTTAGTAGCTAGTTAACTATCTAGCTACGTGGTTAGCTTATTTCAAAATCATGTTTCGCTTGGTAACTGCAGAGAATCCCCTCCTAGTCTAATATTTGTTTTGTGGACGTAGCATGCTATGAGTAGCATTTTTTAATTACTTGTATAACTTTATGAGCTGGGATGTCTGTCCTGCAAATACTTTAGGTTAAAGACTGTATAAAATGTCCGCAATGCGCTAGTTAGCATTTCGTTAGCATTCTCCATCGAATTTTACATGCACTTAATAGCATTGCTAACCTTCGGATCACAAAGGCTCAGTGGGGTTTGAAAATAGCGGCCCTTGTGTTCAGTGCCGGTATTACCAAATATCTAGGTATGGCACAAGGTCGGTATGAAGGTTTGACAATCTGGATACCGCCCAAGCCTACATCTTTATTTCAAGAAGCATACTAGTTGTAAAAAGCTCCAATGGGTCAATTGTGATGAGGTGATAATTTGATGATAATGTGATGCAGTGATGTGCGGTGAGGTCTGAGGCTGAGTAGGCACACAGTTTCAATTGAGCATACTTGTAGACAGCGCTACACACATAAAATGCCTCGACATGTAATGTAATAATAGTAGATGGCGATACTGTAAATATGGATAAACGGATGTAAGTGACTGAACTGTAAAACTCCTCCCTGTTGGCCATCTCAGTGAGATGGAGACGATGGCAAGGGATGAGAGTCATCTTTGATCGGTCCGGTTTTGACAATATGTCTTTATCTGTTTTAGGGCATAAAATGACCTCTCAACGGATGCTGTTGTGGCTCGTATAGTCAGGATCAGCTGCAGTAACTTTATCGCCTCGGGGACATTCTGTGTCAGTTAATGCTGGAACAAAAAGCTGAGGAGCTATCCAGGTGATGTGTCTCGTACCATTTGTGAACTATACAATCCGACAAGATGTGTGAGTCTTAAGACTAACAAAATCAAAGTACATGGCATATTTTGACAGGCTTTCATTTGCTGGTGTTGAACTTTTGTGACATTGTTTCAAAATGTTCACCAAAGTGGTCAAACCTGGCTCTCATCTGAATATCTATTTTGTCCAGTATGTTGTAGTAGATTCGCCCCCTCAATTTGGCTGTTAACTACGAGTTTCGCTTTCTGCCATGCCCAGTTCAATGTATTTCTGCTTGAACAGATCAAAGTCTTATTGCTGCCATTCCATTGCTTTTACAATGTCGCTGATGATACGGGTGCGGCAGAAACCAACATACATTTTTTCTAAAGAACACAGAAGAGCGTGTCCGTTTCATTGAAAATTCCATCATAGGCCATGAGCAAAAAGCAAACACAGTTGCCGTTCTTAACTGTTTGTTTTTTCAGCAAAATCATGTAATAGTTCTACATACAGTTGAAGTCTGAAGTTTACATACACCTAGGTTTACATACAACACTTCACAAATTTCTTGTTAACTAACTCAAGTTTTGGCAAGTCGTTTAGGACATCTACTTTGTAATTTTTACAACAACTGTTTACAGACAGATTATTTCACTTATAATTCACAGTATCACAATTCCAGCCTTTAAACAGCTTGGAAAATTCCAGAAAATGTATTTCATGACTTTAGAAGCTTCTGACTGGCTAATTGACTTAATTTGAGTCAATTGGAGGAGTACATGTGGATGTATTTCAAGGTATACCTTCAAACTCAGTGCCTCTTCGCTTGACATCATGGGAAAATCAAAAGAGATCAGCCAAAAATTGTTGTCCTCCACAAGTCTGGTTCATCCTTGGGAGCAATTTCCAAATGCCTGAAGGTACCACGTTCATCTGTACAAACAATTGTACGCAAGTAAAACACCATGGGACCACGCAGCCATAATACCGCTCAGGAAGGAGACACATTCTGTCTTCTAGAGATGAACATACTTTGGTGCAAAAATGGCTAATCAATCCCAGAACAACAGCAAAGGACCCTGTGAAGATGCTGGAGGAAACAGGTACAACATGATCTATATCCACAGTAAAATGAGTCCGATATCAACATGAAAGCCCATCTCAGCAAAGAAGAAGCCACTTTCCATAACCACCATAAACAATCCAGACTATGGATTGCAACTGCACATGAGGACAAATATTGTACTTTTTGGATAAATGTTCCCAGGTCTGATGAAAAAATAAATAGAACTGTTTGGCCATAGAGGCCGTCGTTATGTTTGTAGGAAAAAGGGGGAACCTTGCAATCCGAAGAACACCATCCCAACCGTGAAGCACCGTGGTGGACGCATCATATTGTGGGGGTGCTTTGCTGCAGGAGGGTCTGGTGCACCTCACAAAATAGATTGTATCATGACGAGGGAAAATTATGTGGATATATTGAAGAAACATCTCAAGACATCAGTCAGAATGTTAAAGCTTGGTCGCAAATGGTTCTTCCAAATGGACAATGACCCAAGCATACTTCCAAAGTTGTGTCAAAATGGCTTAAGGACAACAAAGTCAAGGTATTGGAGTGGCCATCACAAAGCCCTGAATTCAAGCCTATAGAAAATGTGTGTGCAGAACTGAAAAAGCGTGTGTGAGCAAGGAGGCCTACAAACCTGACTCCGTTACACCAGCTTTGTCAGGAGGAATGGGACAAAACTTATTGTGGGAAGTTTGTGGAAGGCTACCCGAAACGTTTGACCCAAGTTAAACAATTTAAAGGCAATGCTACCAAATACTAATTGAGTGTATGTAAACTTCTTACCCACTGGGTATGTGATGAATGAAGTAAAAGCGGAAATAAAAATTCTTAATTTTTAACTGACCTAAGTTAGGGAATTTTTACTAGGATTAAATGTCAGGAATTGTGAAAAATTGAGTTTAAATGTACTTGGCAAAGGTGTATGTAAACTTCAACTGTAGTTGCCCTTGGTCTTGTTTGATGCGTTTTCACTCTCATCGTTGCCATGAAATGCCAACTCCTGTTTACCTAGGTAGCATGATTGAGCATTAATTAGCTAGGTCTTACAAAATCTCAGGGTTACCTTTTACCTTTGCGTTGTGCATGCTGATGTTCAATCTCCATTGTTCATTCAATGTCAGATCTATCTCTGAGCTGTCAAATGTCTTAAGAGCTATCTGGCTTTGGATGTGAGACAGATTTATCATGCTTGTTGAGTGCTATAGGCAAGTTGTTCAAGTCGCAGTAACCTGCTCTTGTCCACACGCTGTCGCTGGTGGAGAAGCAGGCAGGGGAAGCAGTAGTCGGCTGCTAGCAGTGCAGCCACAGAGCCCGTATTTACATTGACACCACTCAGATTGATATGATTGTGTTATTTTCTGTCCCTAAGGTCCCTAAACTCAGATGTTGGTCTTCCATCCCTTATCACCCCCTGTTTTGCTAGAAAATCCAAATGTGAAAACTGTTTCAGATGCAATATGTTAGCCATCTTTGGCTAGTAGTGAAATTAATGTAACCAGAATATGACATGTGACGTCCATAGGCAAGAGCTAGCTATGCCTGTCCTCCTGCCTATACCATTACTTTTTTTCACACCAATACGCAATCCCACCAGGAGCCATGGATTACAGGCAACATCCGTACTGTGCTAAAGACTATAGCTGCTGCATTCAAGGATCGGGACACTAATCTGAATGCTTATAAGAAATCCCACTACCCCGTCCGATGGACCATCAAACAGGCAAAGCATCAATACATGACTAAGATCGAATCCTACTACACCAGCTCTGATGCTCGTCGGATGTGGCAGGGCTTGCAAACTATCACAGATTACAAAGGGAAACACAGCCGCGAACTGTCCAGTGACGCGAGCCTACCATACAAGCTAAATACTTTCAAACACAAGTCATAATACAGTAGAAAAAAGTATATATAGTGTGTGCAAATGAGGTAAGATAACGGAGGTAAGGCAATAAAATAGGCCATAGTGGCGAGGTACTTATGATATAGCAATTAAACACTGGAGTGATAGGTGTGCAGAAGATGAATGTGCAAGTAGAGATACTTGGGTGCAAAAGAGGAAAATAAATAAATACAGTATGGGGATGAGGTAGTTGGATGGACTATTTACAGGTGGGCTATGTACATGTGCAATGATCTATGAGCTGCTCTGACAGCTGGTGCTTGAAGTTAGTGAGGGAGATAAGAGTCTCCAGCTTCAGCGATTCTTGCAGTTCGTACCAGTCATTGGGAGCAGAGAACTGGAAGGAAAGGTGACCAGTGAACTGAGATAAGGCGGGTCTTTACCTATCAAAGACTTGTAGATGACCTGGAGACAATGGGTTTGGCAACAAGTATGAAGCGAGGGTCAGCCAACGAGAGCATACAGGTCGCAGTGGTGGGTAGTATATGGGCTTTGGTGACAAAACGGATGGCACTGTGATAGACTGCATCTAAATTGTTGAGTAGAGTGCTGGAGGCTATTTTGTAAATGACATTGCCGAGGTCGAGGATCGGTAGGATAGTCAGTTTTACGAGGGTATGTTTCGCAGCATGAGTGAAGGTTGCTTTGTTGAGAAATAGGAAGCCGATTCTAGATTTAATTCTGGATTGGAGATGCTTAATGTGGGTCTGGAAGGAGAGTTTACAGTCTAACCAGACACCAAGGTATTTGTAGTTGTCCACATATTCTAAGTCAGAACAGTCCAGAGTAGTGAGTAGTTGGGCAGCAGCATACCACCCTGTATACCACTGCTGGCTTGCTTCTGAAGCTAAGCAGGGTTGGTCCTGGTCAGATCCTGGATGGGAGACAGGATGCTGCTGGAAGTGGTGTTGGTGGGCCAGTAGGACGCACTCTTTCCTCTGGTCTAAAGAAATAAAATACAATTATCCCTATGCTACAGGCCAGTGATTGGGGACACTGCCCTGCGTAGGGTGCTGTCTTTCGGATGGGACGTTAAATGGGTGTCCTGACTCTCAGGTCATTAAAGATCCCATGGCACTTATCGTAAGAGTAGGGGTGTTAACCCCTGTGTCCTTGCTAAATTCCCAATCTGGCCCTCAAACCATCACGGTTACCGAATAATCCCTGGTTTACAATTGGCTCATTCATCCCCCTCCTCTCCCCTGTAACTATTCCCCAGGTCGTTGCTGCAAATGAGAATGTGTTCTCGGTCAATTTACTTGATAAAATAAAGAAAGTGATGTTGGACAGGCCGGCAATGATCGGTTGAAGAGCATGCATTTAGTTTTACTTGCATTTAAGAGCCGTTGGAGGCCACGGAAGGAGAGTTGTATAGCATTGAAGCTCATCTGGAGGGTAGTTAACACAGTGTCCAAAGAAGCACCAGAAGTATACAGAATGGTGTCGTCTGCGTGGAGGTGGATCAGAGAATCACAAGCAGAAAGAGCGACATCATTGATGTATACAGAGAAGATAGTCGGCCCGAGAATTGGACTCTCTGGCACCCCATAGAGACTGCCAGAGGTCCGGACAACAGGCCCTCCGATTTGACACACTGAACTCTATCAGAGAAGTAGTTGGTGAACCAGGCGAGGCAGTCATTTCAGAAACCAAGGCTGTTGAGTCTGCCGATAAGAATGTGGTGATTGACAGAGTCGAAAGCCTTGGCCAGATCGATGAATATGGCTGCACAGTATTGTCTCCTATCGATGGCAATTATGATATCGTTTTGGACCTTGAGCATGGCTGAGGTGCACTAATGACCAGCTCGCGGCCAAGCTTCCTGCCATCCAGGTCCTCTATACCAGGCATTCAGAGGAAGGGCCTAAAATTGTCAAAAACTCCAGCCACCCAAGTCATAGACTGTTCTCTCTGCTACCACACTGTAAGAGGTACCCGTGCGCTAAGTCTGCGATCAAATGGCTCCTGAACAGCTTCTACCCCCAAGCCATAAGACTGTTGAACAGTTCATCAAATGGCTACCTGACTATTTGCAATGACCTCCTTTTTTTGCAGCACTGACATCTACCCACACACTAACAAACACTACACTCACACACACAAAACACACGCAAATACATATTTATGCCACACGCACACACACAATCACACACACAAACACACTTTCACATACACAGCTGCTACTCTGTTTATTATATATCCCTAGTCACTTTTTCTCCTACCTAAATGTACATATTACTTCAATTACCTAAACTACCTTGTACCCCTGTACATTGACCGGTTCTCCTTGTTTATAGCCTTATTGTTATTTTATTGTGTCACCATTTCCTTTTTTTTCTTCTTATTTGCTAATATTTTCTTAATTTTTTAACTCTGCATAGTTGGGAATGGGCTCGTAAGTAAGCATTTCATGGTAAAGTCTACACCTGTTGTATTCGGCGCATGTGACAAATACAATTTGATTTGCATTTATTATTTCAGTGCAATGAAAATGAATGGGATCTATTGACAGATGAAAGGAAGCAAAGCTCTCTGCCTGCCTTTCGGCGTCCATTAGCTGATAGTAGTATAAGGTAGAAACACGCATGCGCAAGTCATGTCAGTGCCATGCATTGAGTTTGAAGGGCAGAAGAAAGGCACACATTTTGTATCAGAACACTGCAAATTTGGGAAGACCTAGGTCAGAAATTTGATTTTATCATGCAAAAAAAACATTAAGATGACAAAATGAATATTGATAAAATGTACATTTATTTTTCATTACAGTTCTTTTTAAAATTCATTTTCACCTCTATCCTGGCAGCAAGTCACTGATGTGATGGGTGTTGTAATGTATTAGTTAATACATTACACATATATTATGTCAATGGACATTTTTCCATTTCACTTCTGGGGCTTTTTTCCAGACTCTACCTATAAACTATAAATATCCTGAACACTATGGGTGTGTGTGTGTGGCTTAATAGTGGACACAGAGTAATACAATGATTATAGCATTTGGTCATTGGTTTGTCACTGTGGCAATATACACAAGAGTAATCAGCCAGGAACTGAGAAGTGCTCTGACTATCATTTTACCTCTGCGCTCCTGTGTCCTACCCCTCAATTTCCTGTGTCTATTTTCCTATTGCTCCAATTCATCAGACACAGAGTTCTGGCATGCTAGACAGATTGTCAGGATTGAGGATTCAATCACCGTGTCTTGACTTGACGATGGCCTCACACTGATTATATATACAGTTATTATGCACAACATGCGCATTAATCTTTTAGATAAGCCTTCAAATTAACCTACACTTCCCTGTTTTACAAAGCCCCTGATGCTGAGAGAGCTTGTTGAGAGAAAGCTTGGGTGTAATTCATGTATTTTGAGTGCCCTCTTTTGGCCAGTAGCGGTATTACAGTCTGTGTAGACATTTTTGGGGGGCTCTGTTACAACTGGTTTGAGGAAGATGTAGGCCTGTCTAGTGAGTTTGCTAAATGGAAATATGGTGCATGTGGTATAATGAAGATTAAGATGTCTTAACTTGACATTTCCACAGTATAAATGCTTTATACTCATTGTATAAGTACTGTGGGACCTTTACTTCTCTAACCCAGTGAGACGGTGCAAACTATTCAATTCAGTAGATAATATATGGTAAATTCCAACATGTCTATGGTTATAATGAAGCTAATTGTAAGAAGAGGAAGAAAGCAAGTGCCAAGATTGACATTTTGAAAATGCTGGAGTCCTTGAGGTTTTTATTCTGCAAATGTATTTGTTGTTGGGGATTACTAGCCTTGTGTACCAGGCTAAAACCTATTATGTATTAACTGGTTGAACATTGCTTCAACATAATTTGTCAACATATTGTGACATGGAATCTACATGGAAAGTACAGTGGGGCCATACTTGCGAACATTAGAAACAGTTGCTCTGGCTCAAAATCGTCGATTTACTTGCACGTGATAGAACGTTACATTGTAGCTGGTCCCATCAGATAACCTGGCACATGATAGCCCGATGCGAACCTCACCAGATGACAATGATTCTTTCCTGGAACAAGTTCTGCATCAACCAATTACAAATGTTGACGTCAAAGGAAGTGAACAAACACTTTTCCATAATTATTTAAAAAAAGTTTATCACAACTGGACTCGAACCCACGATAGCGATCATCCACATTGGAGGCTAGTTTATCATTCTACAGTACACTTGTCAATTGACTGATCAACGCATCCTATTGCACACTGTAGTCCTAGTAATAAGGTGGTAACGCAACCATTCAGTGCTTTCAGTGTGTGTTCATTGACATAGTGACAACTGCAATGACAGATTCTAAAAACGTATATTTAAATGTAACAATTGGAACAGCAAACAGCGTTTAGTCTGCACATATTTTACATCATGTCATTGCTTGCCTTGAAGCTCAAGTGGTTTGCAAGTGATTTCTATCTTTCTAATTGTTGTCAATTCCTTTGGATCTTCTTTGTCACTATGCTCATCTCTCTGTATGTCCTGTGCAACTATCTAAAATGCATCAGTGCTACAATGTTATCATAACCAGCAAAAATGATCACACCAATGCACCTTTTCTCCTCAACTTTCCACGAGAGTTAATTTGGCTTATGTTGCAGGTAGGCCTGTTTTTCATCCAGCAATTAGCAAGAGCAAACCTGCTTCTTTCCTCGAATAGGCTATTAGCCCTATGTCACGCTGGTATAAAGGATATGTGGAGACAGGCGCAGGAATATACAATAGGGGTTTTTAATACACCCAAAATAAACAAGTATGCAAAAACACTGGGCTGAAGCCAAACAAAAGAGCGAGGGTAAACCTCATTAACCGACACGGGACGATACCCGTATTACACAATATATATATATATACCACGCAGCAAACCAGCTGCACCAACGCATAGGTACTTACACCACCAACAGACATGGGAACAATAACCAACAAAGACAGAGGGAACAGAGGGCACATATACAACATACTAATCAGTGGAAATGGGAACCAGGTGTGTGTAATCAGACAAGACAGTCTGGGGTTGATGATAATGAATCCCATTCAGTGGAGCCTAGAAAGCCTTTGATGTTGATCTCTGGAATTGGTGAACAGAATGAGCATCAGTACCGGGGGGATCTGTGACAGTGACACCAGCCTTGGGGGGCGGGTTGGTCTAGATGCTGATGGTGAAAATACCTGGTCAGCGAAGCATCCAGGATGTCCACCGCAAGAACCCAGCACTGCTCCTCTGTGCCATACCCCTCCCAGTCGATGAGGTACTGGAGACCCACCCGATGCCTTGAATCCAGGTCCTGCTGGACCGAGTATGCGGGACCTTCCTCAATGTCCAGAGGAGGCGGCGGGGCGTCACTGGGTCCAGCTTCAGCGAGGGGACCAGGCACCACTGGCCTGAGGAGAGACACATGAAAGGTTGTGTAATACGGTAATCAACAGGGAGTTGTAAATGGTACGTTACCACATTAAACCTCCTCAGCACTTTAAACAGCCCCACAAACCACGGGCTCAGCTTCCGGCAGGGCAGGCGAAGGGGCAGGTTCTGGTTGGAGAGCCAGACCCGGTTGCCTGGGAAGAAAACATGCGCCTCACTGAGGTGGCAGTCGGCCTGTTCCTTGTACCAACACGTGGTGCGCTGGAGACGAGATCTCCTCAGTGCGCCGAAACCATTTGTCCACCACAGGAGCCTCGGTCTGGCTCGGATGCCAAGGTGCCAGGGCCGGCTGATACCCCAATACACACTGAAAGGAGTGAGGTTAGTGGAGGAGTGGCGGAGGGAATTCTGCGCGCACTCCGCCCAAGTTAGAAACAGTCCCCCGGCCGATCCTGACAGTAGCACTGCAGGAACCTGCCCACCTCCTGGTTGGCCCTCTCCACCTGCCCATTTGCTTGAGGCCGATACCCAGAGGTGAGACTGACAGTGACCCCCAGAGGCATTCCATGAACGCCTTCCATACCCATGAGGTGAACTGAGAGACATGATCTGACACAATATCCTCCGGGATCCCATAGTGCCGGAAGATGTGCGTAAAAAAGCCTCCGTGGTTTGCATGGCCGACGGAAGCACAGGCAGAGGAAGGAGGCGACAAGCTTTGTAAAACCAGTCAACAATGATGAGATTGGTGGTGTTCCCCTGGGAGGAGGGGTGAGACCAGGGTCATTGTGGAACAGGCAGGGGAAGGAGCTTTCCATAAGGGAGGTGGCTGGGTGTGTTAGACTGAGCACAGATGCAGCAGGAGGTGAGGCACTGTGCCTGCCGTATGCCTGCCGTATGTCAGTGTCCACGTCCCATACCACTCGCCCAATGATGCGGGATGATGGGGTCTCCTCTCCCTGCCTCTCTGTGTCATAGAGGCGAGATAGGGCGTCCTCCTTCACATTCTTCGAGCCTGGCCTATAGGAAATTGTGAATTGGAACCTGGCAAAGAATAGAGCACACCTGGCCTGTCTTGGGTTTAGCCTCTTCGCTTCCCTGATGCACTCCAGGTTGCGGTGGTCCGTCCACACCAGGAAAGGGTGTTTGGAACCTCCCCAGCCAGTGCCTCCACGGCTTCAGAGCCTTCTTGACCACCAAGAGTTCCCGGTCCGCTACGTCGTAGTTCCTCGTCGTAGCTGCTTAGAGTAGAAATCGCAGAGCAGCAGCTTTGGAGGGGTTCCGGTATGATGGGACAGCACTGCCCTGTCTCCTACTTCGGAGGCATCCACCTCAACGATGAAGGGGATTGAGGGGTCGGGATGTGCCAATATGAGAGCAGTGGCAAAATATGCCTTCAGCGACTCGAACACCTTCTCCGCCTCCGCCATCCAACGAAGCTGCTGGGGACCTCCTCTCGACCACCGTGCTGAAACCCCGGATGAACCTCCGGAAATAGTTGGCGAACGCCAGGAATCGCTGGACTGCTTTCACAGAGGTGGGGATAGTCCATGACCTGACTGCGCTGACGTGATGCTCCTACCGTCTCCACTCCCTCCGTGGAGATGAGATAGCCCAAAAGGAAACAGACCTCTGGAAAGAACAGACATTTCTCCTGTTTAACATATAGATCCTTCTCCAACTCTGTCTTCTCAGCACAGACCTGACTAACGAGACATGCTGGACGTGGTCAAAAGAATAGACCAAAATGTGGTCTATATATACCACTACACCCCATCCCAGCATGTCCCGAAACACTTTGTTGATGAAGGCCTGGAAGACTTAGAGAGGCCAAAGGGCTTTACGAGATACCGTGGTTGTAGAACAAACAGTCTTCCATTCATTGCCTGCACGATTGCGCACCAAATTGTAGGCGCTCCTCAAGTCCAGCTTTGTGAAGTACTGCGCCCGTGCATTTGTTCGATGATGGTTGGGATGAGGGTAAAAGATAGCTGAACTTGATGGTGGCTGTCACGCCCTGATCTGTTTCACCTGTCCTTGTGATTGTCTCCACCCCCTCCATGTGTCGCTTATTGTCCCCAGTGTATTTATCCCTGTGTTTCCTGTCTCTCTGTGCCAGTTCGTGTTGTATGTTAGTCAAGTCAACCAGCATGTTTTTCGCATACTCCTTTTGCTATTCTCTTTTTGATAGTCTTCCTGGTTTTGACCTCTGCCTGACTCTGGACTACTTTTGCGCCTGCCTGACCATCCTGCCTGCCCTGACCTTGATTCTGCCTGCCCTTCGGTACCTTTTGGACTCGGAACTGGTTTTGACATCTTTACCTGTCCACGGCCATTCTCTTGCCTTACCCTATTGGATTAATATATATTGTAAGATTCCAACCATCTGCCTCCTGTGTCTGCTCCTGGGTCTCGCCTTGTGTCATGATAGTACAACCTGGCCATGACAGACCCAGGAGACTTGGACCAGCTCCGCCAAGCTGTCTTCCTGCAGGGAGCCACCATTGGGAGACATTAGGAGTTGCTACAGGGCCTTTTGGAAGGGCTCAGTTCCTTTATGGAATGCCACGACCATGGGTTAACTTCTTGCATCGAGCCATCCCGGATCCGGGATCGTGAATACAGCCTCAAGCTCATTACCATAACGCTACGTTAACTATTCATGAAAATCGCAAATGAAATGAAATTAATCTATTTGCTCTCAAGCTTAGCCTTTTGTTAACAACACTGTCATCTCAGATTTTCAAAATATGCTTCTCAACCATTGCAAAACAAGCATTTGTGTAACAGTATTGATGGCTAACGTAGCATTTAGCGTTAGCATTAAGCAGGCAACATTTTCACAAAAACCAGAAAAGCATTCATATAACGTAACGTCATTTTTTAAAATAAAAAAAGTTGACGATAAACTTTCACAAAACACTTCGAAATACTTTTGTAATGCAACTTTAGGTATTAGTAAATGTTAATAAGCGATCAAATTGATCACGAGGCGATGTATATTCTATAGCTGTACGTCTGGAAATAATGTCCAGGTAAATCTCAACCAAAATATCCGGTCGTGGACCGGAAGAACTGCGCTGCCTTGTTTCTGTTTGACCAAAAAACAAATAGTAGGCAAATGACAAGACTGTTGACATTGTGTGGAAGCTGTAGTTATTGCAACCTCGGCCCCATTTAATGTGGTTCACGTTTAACAATTGGTTGAAGTGGCGCATGGATATATTTTCCCATTTTCAGTGATCAGATTTTCCTGCACCTTTCGATGAAACGCACGTTCTGTTATAGTCACAGCCGTGATTTAATCTCTTGGTCCTACCTGGCACGCAGGCGTCCCATCTAGAGCTCTGGAAATGCAAATGCGCTACGCTAAATGCTAATAGTATTAGTTAAAACTCAAACGTTCATTAAAATACACATGCAGGGTATTGAATTAAAGCTACACTCGTTGTGAATCCAGGCAACAAGTCAGATTTTTAAAATGCTTTTCGGCGAAAGCATGAGAAGCTATTATCTGATAGCATGTAACACCCCAAAAGACCCGCAGGGGACGTAAACAAAATAATTAGCATAGTCGTCGCTACACAAACCGCACAAATAAAATATAAAACATTCATTACCTTTGACCATCTTCTTTGTTGGCACTCCTAGATGTCCCATAATCACTATTAAATCGGTCCATATATAGCCTAGATATCGATCTATGAAGACTGTGTGATAAACGGAAAAAAATAGCGTTTCATAACGTAACGTCATTTTTTAAAATTCAAAAAGTCGACGATAAACTTTCACAAAACACTTCGAAATACTTTTGTGAAGCATTTATTTGGGCTGTAATTTCTGAGGCTGGTAACTATAATGAACTTATCCTCTGCAGCAGAGGTAGCTCTGGGTCTTCCTTTCCTGTGGCGGTCCTCATGAGAGCCAGTTTCATCATAGCGCTTGATCAAGACAAAGGAGATGATTGTGGGCTACAGGAAAAAGAGGACAGAGCACGCCCCCATTCTCACCGACGGGGCTGCAGTTGAGCAGGTTGAGAGCTTCAAGTTCCTTAGTGTCCACATCGCCAACAAACTATCATGATCCAAGCACACCAAGACAGTTGTGAAGCGGGCACGAAAAAACCTATTCCCCCTCAGGAGACTGAAAACATTTGGCATGGGTCCTCAGATCCTCAAAAGGTTCTACAGCTGCACCATCGAGAGCATCCTGACTGGTTGCATCACTGCCTGATATGGCAACTGCGTGGCCTCCGACTGCAAGGCACTACAGAGGGTAATGCGAATGGCCCAGTACATCACTGGGGCCAAGCTTCCTGTCATCCAGGAACTCTATCAGAGGAAGGCACTAAAAATTGTAAAATACTCCAGCCACCCTAGTCATAGACTTCTCTCTGCAACCGCACAGAAAGAGGCTTCTAAACAGCTTATACCCCCAAGCCATAAGACACCTGAATATCTAGTCAAATGGATACCCAGTTGCATTGCCCTCCCCCCTCCCCTCCCCACCACTGCCACTCTGTTGTCATCTATGCATAGTCACTTTAATAACTCTACCTAGATGTACATACTACCTCAACTAACCGGTGCCCCCATCCATTGACTCCGTACCGGCACCCCCCGTACATATTGTTATTTTTTTATTGCTGCTCTTTAATTACTTATGACTTTTATCTCTTATTCTTATCCATATTTTTTTTTAACTGCACTGTTGGTTTGGGGCTCGTAAGCATTTCACTGTAAGGTCTACTACACCTGTTGTATTCGAAAGAAATTCCACAGATGAACTTTTAACAAGGAACACCTGTTATCTGAATTGCATTCCAGGAGTCTACTTCATGAAGCTTGCTGAGAGAATGCCAAGACTGTGGAAAGCTGTCATCAAGGCAAAGGCTGGCTACTTTGAAGAATCTCAAAAATAAAATAGATTTCGATTCGTTTAAACACTTTTTTTGTTTACTACATTATTACATATGTGTTATTTCACAGTTTCACTATTATTCTGAAATGTAGAAAGTAGTAAAAATTAAGAAAAACCAAAACTTTTGTCCAAAGTTTTGACAGGTACAGCGTATATACAAAAAAGTATGTGAACATCCCTTAAAATTAGTGGATTCAGCTATTTCAGCCACACCCGTTGCTGACAGGCGTATAAAATTGAGCACACAGCCATGCAATCTCCATAGACAAATATTGGCAGTAGAGGTCATAGAACGTGACCCCCGAATGCTTAAGCACGTAAAAATCGTCCGTCCTCAGTTGCAACACTCATTACAGAGTTCCAAGCTGCCTCTTGAAGCAACATCAGCACAATAACTGTTCGTTGGGAGCTTCATGAAAGGGGTTTCCATGGCTGAGCAGCCGCACACAAGTCTAAGATCACCATGCTCAATGCCAAGCATTGGCTGGAGTGGTGTAAGGCTCGCCGCCATTGGCATCTGGAACAGTGGAAATGCGTTAGCTGGAGTCTGATGGACAAATCTGGGTTTGGTGGCTGCCAGGAGAACGTTACCTGCCTGAGTGCATAGTGCCACCTGCAAAGTTTTGTGGAGGAGGAATAATGTTGTGGGGCTGTTTTCATGGTTCGGGCTAGGCCCCTTAGTTCCAGTGAAGAGAGATCTCAACACTACAGCATAAAATGGCATTCTAGATGATTCTGTGCTTCCAACTTTGTGGCAAAGGTTTGTGGAAGGCCCTTTCCTGTTTCAGATTGACAATGCCCCTGTGCACAAAGCGAGGTCTATACAGAAATGTTTTTTCAAGAAAGAACTTGACAGGCCTGCACAGAGCCCTAACCTCAATTCCATCGAACACCTTTGGGATGAATTGGAAAGTCGACTGCGAGCCAGGCCTAATCGCCCAACATCAGTGTCTGACCTCACTAATGCTCTTGTGGCTGAATGGATGTAAATCCCCATAGCAATGTTCCATCACCTAGAGGAAAGCCTTCCCTGAAGATTGGAGGATGTTATAGCAGCAAAGCGGAGCCATAGTTTTGGTCATGTAGTTCATGTTCCTTCCTGATAGCCACTCTAGCACAGCTGGGGTTAACCATTAACTTCTTCTGGTATAGAGAACGCTTGTGTCCCACTTGGCCAAAAGCCAGGGGAAATGCAGATCGGCAAATTCAAATAAATTGATATAAAAATCAAACATGTAAGATACCAAATTAAAGCTACACTTGTTGTGAAGCTTACCAACATGTCAGATTTTAAAAAGACTCTTCGGCGAATATGATGATAGCACAACAGTAGACAAAGAGGGTAACGTATTTCAACCCTGCAGGCGCTACACAAAACGCAGAAATAAAATATAAAACATGCATTACCTTTGACAAGCTTCTTTTGTTAATAATAATAATATTATTATATTATTATTATTATATTATTTTGTTGGCACTCCAATGTGTCCCATAAACATCACAATTGGTCCTTTTGTTCGATTAATTCCGTCCATATATATCCAAAATGTCAATTTATTTGGCGCGTTTGATCCAGAGAAAAACAGCTTCCAAATTGCTCAACGTCACTTAACAAATATCTTAACAAATGGTAACATCCTCACTAACAGGAATGTAAACAAATCTGTGCACGCCATTTAAGAGAAATAAGCTATTTGTGTTTATGAAAAATGTTGGAGATATTTTTTTTTCAGCTCATGAAACATGGGACCAGCACTTTACATGTTGCATTCATATTTTAGTTCAGTGTATATATCAATCAGTCATTCATTCGTTCATATCACACAGCCTACAAGTATACAAGTACAAGTTTATGCCTATAAATAATATCATAGCCTGCACTTTCACTCTGCTGTTAAAAATATGTTACCACATCAGATGAGGGAGAGTGATGACAGCCACAAATTCAGAATGACTGCCTACTCAAGCAATCAGATGATGGAGTGTGATGACACGTATGTCGACCAGCTTGCAGGGGCAGATGAGAGATATGCAATTATTTTATTATTTATTTATTTTATTATTTATTATTTATTAAACCAACTGTTTAAAATGCTAAGTGGTAATCGGATGTCATATTCAAACAGCTTGCAAGCTTATCATGATGTTTGCCCATATTCATAGTTACTTGGTACAACCCAAAATAGGTTTACTCCAATATATGCATTGTTTTTGAAATGGCATGTAGACAAAACATTTTACACATCTTGATTTTAGATTTTTATTTAAAAAATCCATAAGATAGTTTGCAGAGCTCTGTCCTACTATCCAGGTCTGTACCCAAACAATTTGAACTTCTACTTTTAAAAATCCACCTTTCTAAAAACAAGTCTCTCACCATTGCCGCCTGCTTTAGACCACCTTCTGCCCCCAGCTGTGCTCTGGACACCACCATGTGAACTGATTGCCCCCCATCTATCTTCAGAGCTCGTGCTGATAGGCGACCTAAACTGGAACATGCTTAACACCCCAGCCATCCTACAATCTAAGCATGATGCCCCCAATCTCACACAAATGATCAATGAACCTAACAGGTACCACCCCAAAGCCGTAAACACGGGCACACTCATAGATATCATCCTAACCAACTTGCCCTCTAAATACACCTCTGCTGTTTTCAACCAAGATCTCAGCGATTACTGCCTCATTGCCTGCATTCACTGCCAAACGCTCCGTGAAACACTTCTGCGAGCAAGCCTTTCTAATCGACCTGGCCGGGGTATCCTGGAAGGATATTGACCTCATCCCGTCAGTAGAGGATGCCTGGTTATTTTTATAAAATGCCTTCCTCACCATCTTAAATAAGCATTCCCCATTCAAGAAATGTAGAACCAGGAACAGATATAGCCCTTGGTTCTCTCCAGACCTGACTACCCTTAACCAACACAAAAACATACTATGGCGTTCTGCATTAGCATCGAACAGCTCCCGTGATATGCAACTTTTCAGGGAAGCTAGAAACCAAGGCAGTTAGAAAAGCCAAGGCTAGCTTTTTCAAACAGAAATTTTCTTCATGCAACACAAACTCAAAAAAGTTCTGGGACACTGTAAAGTCCATGGAGAATAAGAACACCTCCTCCCAGCTTCCCACTGCACTGAGGATAGGAAACACTGTCACCACCGATAAATCCACTATAATTGAGAATTTCAATAAGCATTTTTCTACGGCTGGCCATGCTTTCCACCTGGCTACCGCTACCCCGGTCAACAACACTGCACCCCCTACGGCAACTCGCCCAAGCCTTCCCCATTTCTCCTTCGCCCAAATTCAGTCAGCTGATGTTCTGAAAGAGCTGCAAAATCTGGACCCCTACAAATCCGTCGGGCTAGACAATCTGGACCCGTTCTTTCTAAAATTATCTGCCAAAATTGTTGCAACCCCTATTACTAGCCTGTTCAACCTCTCTTTCGTGTCATCTAAGATTCCCAAAGATTGGAAAGCAGCTGCGGTCATCCCCCTCTTCAAAGGGGGGAGCACTCTTGACCCAAACTGCTACAGACCTATATCTATCCTACCATGCCTTTCTAAGGTCTTTGAAAGCCAAGTCAACAAACAGATTACCGACCATTTTGAATCCCACCATAGCTTCTCCACTATGCAATCTGGTTTCAGAGCTGGTCATGGGTGCACTTCAACCACACTCAAGGTCCTAAACGATATCATAACCGCCATCGATAAGAAACAATATTGTGCAGCCGTATTTATTGATCTTGCCAATGCTTTCCACTGTCAATCTCCACATCCTCATCCGCAGACTCGATAGCCTTGGTTTCTCAAATGATTGCCTCACCTGGTTCACCAACTACTTCTCTGATAAGAGTTCAGTGTGTCAAATCGTAGGGCCTGTTGTCCGGGCCTCTGGCAGTCTCTATGGGGGTGCCTCAGGGTTCAATTCTTGGACCGACTCTCTTCTCTGTATACATCAATGATGTCGCTCTTGCTGCTGGTGAGTCTCTGATCCACCTCTATGCAGACGACAACATTCTGGATACTTCTGGCCCTTCTTTGGACACTGTGTTCACAGCCCTCCAGATGAGCTTCAATGCAATACAACTCTCCTTCCGTGGCCTCCACTTACTCTTAAATACAAGTAAAACTAAATGCATGCTCTTCAACCGATCGCTGCCTGCACCTGCCCGCCCGTCCAACATCACTACTCTGGATGGTTCTGACTTAGAATATGTGGACAACTACAAATACCTAGGTGTCTGGTTAGACTGTAAACTCTCCTTCCAGACTTACATCAAACATCTCCAATCCATAGTTAAATCTAGAATTGGCTTCCTATTTCGCAACAAAGCATCCTTCACTCATGCTGCCAAACATACCCTTGTAAAACTGACCATCCTACTGATCCTCGACTTCGGCAATGTCATTTAAAAAATAGCTTCCAATACCCTACTCAATAAATTGGATGCAGTCTATCACAGTGCCGCCCATTTTGTCACCAAATCACCATATACTACCCACTACTGCGACTTGTACGCTCTCGTTGGCTGGACGTTGCTTCATACTCGTCGCCAAACCCATTGGCTCCAGGTCATCTACAAGACCCTGCTAGGTAAATCCCCTCTTATCTCAACTCGCTGGTCACCATAGCAGCACCCACCTGTAGCACGCGCTCCAGCAGGTATATCTCTCTGGTCACCACCAAAACCAATTCCGCCTCTCCTTCCAGTTCTCTGCTGCCAATGACTGGAACAAACTACAAAAATCTCTGAAACTGGAAACACTTATCTCCCTCACTAGCTTTATTAAACATTATTGTAAATGCATGTATCTTACACCATTTAAAAGCTTGACTTCTTGTTAATCCAACCCATGTGTCAGATTTCAAAAAGGATTTATGGAGAAAGCATACCAAGCGATAACCTGAGGACAGCGCTCCGCACACACAAGTATTACTAGCATTTTCCAACCAAGCATTAGCATCACGAAAGTCAGAAATAGCAATAAAATAATCAATTACTTTTGAAGATCTTCTTCTTTTGGCAACACAAAAGGTCCAATCTTCACAATAAATGTTCATTTTGTTCGATAAAATCAATTTTTATAGCATAACACAATACATTTTGTAAACGGCTTGTGTCATGAATTCCGTCTCCTTCAACTTACGACGAACCATTCTATGTATTACACACACTAAACTTACGCTTATCTAGTCATGGATGATTTCTTTGCAATCCTCTATTTATCAGTAACACAGCCATACTTGATGGTTCTTTTTGAGGGACGTATTGACCGAAAGGAACTGATTTGAAAAAACCAAACAATGACCTCATTGCGTGCCAATGATATGACCAGTGCTTTGTTAATTGACTATATTTTGCCCCAATAACCACTGATCGTCTTGAAATCTAGCTTGGTAGATAGCCAATGAGCTGAGGTAAACGGCAAAATCTGATAGTTATACCCGGAAAGACCAGCTCTTATACGATAGTCGAGCGTAACACAGCCATTCGCCATTGAAATCTCTACCTGAAGGAGCCACGTTGTTTGCGCTTGATAATTTTCTGTTATTTTATCGAAAGAATTATGGCGAGTAAATCTGGAAAATCAAAGGCAAAGTCCAGGTATACAGATCTACACAATATTATTGACGAAATTGATAGAGAAGTTGACACAGATTTACTTGAAGATGAGTCAGATTATGAGACAAGTTTGGACTCCCAATTTGAAGAAATGTCTTTGCACGGAGAGGATGCAATTTTGGACTGGTAAGTAACTCTTGTGCCGTTGTTTGAAATTAATAATATAAAATATTATTAATTTGAGTTGTTTTGGAGATATTTTATTTGATATATCAATATATAATCAGTAATGAAATGTGTGAAGTACACATGGCTCTACATTGTGGGTAGGGGGTCTATATGTCTGTGTGTCTGTGTCTGTGTCTTAGATATTTTCTACATGTATTTGATCTAAACATGGAATGGAACAGCACCTCACCATAGTGATTGAGGTTCCCTACTCTATATAGAATATTTAGTCTTTATTTTACAGTCCCTCCAATTCTGATTGTGAGCCCCCACTGCAAATGTGCCCATCCCCCACAGGAGCTGGTTCAAATAGCCAGACCCCTGCTTGCTCCGGCTCCACACCTACCCCCGCCCGGCCAGGGGTGAAGTCATTGACAAAGAAGCGGAGGTGGGGAAGAGATAAACCTGCAATCAGAGAGGAGGTGGGTCATTGGCACTCTGTGCTGGAGGAGAATGAGGCGCCACCACCTCTAATATTCAGATCGAAAAGGCCACCAGGACCTCAGCTGGACATGACCTCAAAGTACAGCCCCATGCAACTTTTTCAGCAGTTTTTCAGTTGTTGATTCCCTTGTGTTGAACAGTATGTATGGTGCTAAGAAGCAGGCAGGCAAGAAAGAGGGATGGAAGCCCATTTCCATGTCAGATCTTTTTTGGTACCTGTCAATGGTCATTTGCATGGGTCTTGTGAAGCTGAAAACCCTGAAAGACTACTGGAAAACTGCTCCCCTCTATCAACTGCCTTTCCCCTCCACTGTCATGTCATGCAAAAGGTTTCTGACAATCTCACGGGCTCTTCATATCATACAGACCCAGAAGTTGATGAGGACAATGAGAAGAAGCGAGGCACAGCAAGGTTTGATAAGCTCTGCAAAATAAAACCTCTCTACCACAGTGTGGTTGAGGCCTGCAAGACCTATTTTCAGCCCGCCCAGAACCTTTCCATCGATGAGAGGATGGTAGCCTCAAAGGCCAGAATTGTCCTAAAAGAATACATGTCAACAAACCAACTAAGTGGGGTTACAAACTGTTTGTTTGGTAGATTCTGTCTGCACATGCAATTTTTTTGTTTATGAAGAGAAGAGCAGTTTTGCGACTGGTAGGGGACTCAGTTATGATTCCATTATGGAGTTATTTGATTTTCAACTGCTGGGGAAGGGCTACAAACCTTTTTGGACAACTTCTACACAAGCCCTACCCTGTTCGCAGACCTGAGGAAGCTGGTTGTGTGGGCTTGTGGCACCATTCGGACCAACAGAGTGGGCTTTCCAAAAACCAAGGTGAATGACATGCCTAAGCGGGCTGAGCGGGGTACCATGAGATGGATTCGCCAAGATGGCCTGCTCTTTGTGAAGTGGATGGATACCAGAGAGGTGGTCATGTGCTCCAGTATCCACGTCCTTCAGTGGAGATCACGTCGTCAGGCTTGTGAAGGGCGCTACTGGGGCATGGACCACCAAAAATGTCTCCATCCCTGCAGCTATCAAGGACTACAAGAAGGGCATGGGAGGTGTGGACCTGTCAGACGCGCTGATAGGCCACTACAATGTTCTCCACAAGACAAGGAAATGGTACAATATATTTTTCTATAATTTCATCGACATTGCTGTGGAGAATTCTTTCATCCTCCAGAAGGAAATGGCTAAGAGCTGTGGACAGCCCCTCATCTCACAGCTAGCCTTCAGAGAGCTGCTCATCCAGGAGCTTGCTTGCTACAGCAAGTCTACTGCAGCACCTTCTGTCCCCTCTACCTCTGTCCCTTCTGCTCCTTCAACCAGTGGTGTTCACCTGCCCAAATTCATCTCTGCAGGCATGAATGTACCTCAGGGCAAAAAGGACACAGTGGGGAGGAGTCATTGTGCGCTTTGTCACAATAAATGCCCCATGACCTGCACCACTTGCTCAGTAACCCTCTGCTTTAGAGCAGAAAGAGACTGCTATGGGGCATGGCATCAGAAGCACTGTACTGTGTAGAGGACGGAGGGTCTTCACAATATTGTACATTATAAATTGAATGTGTGTAAATAGTTACCCTTGTTATTTTTTATTTTTTCACATTTAATTTTTTTGTGTTTTTTTTTGGGGGGGGTGTTAGAATATAATTTTTGTATTTTGTATTTAGTTATTTACATCAAAATGTATCACTGTACCAATTCGGCCACAATTCGGCCATTTTGGGTACATTTGGGCAACTTGTGTGGGACACCTGGGTGACTACATGCTCAATGTCATGTGGTTCACTCATTCCTGAAGATATCTGTCTGAAACTTTTCTCAAATACTGGTACCCTCTTATGTTCTGCATCAAAATGATCTCCAGCATCATATCTGAATGTTTGGCTGTTCTTGTTCAGTAGAAAGATGATGCAAAAACAATCAAAAACAGAAAACGTATGTTTATTTCCTTGTATTTTCTTCTACCAGATCTATTAAGTTATTCTCCTACATTCAATTCCCATTTCCACAAACGTCAGAGTGCTTCCTTTCAAATGATACCAAGAATATGCATATCCTTGCTTCTAGGCCTTAGCTACAGACAGTTAGATTTGGGTATGTCTTCAGGCGGAAATTGAGAGAAGGGGGGTATCCCAAAGAAGTTAAAGGAATACTTCAGCATTTTAGCAATGAAGACATTGTCATGTCTCTGCGTGCAGTTTGAGTTAAATTGCTAAAGAATTAGAACAATTGAAAACCAATGACACTGCAATGATACTTGCAGATACCATAGACCTCCAGTCTAGGTGATATACAAGCCAGGGAGACACAATACAAATCCTGAAGTCTTGTCCCATATTTCCACTCAAGCTGAGCCTGAAAGAGAGGATACAAAGATAGATCCGTTGGTGATGGGACCAGATGAAGTGTATGTGTGTCTGTGGCCAGCTAAAAAAAAAAGCTGATGGAGGAAAAGAGAGAGGTGCAAGTTGATGTGCAGGCTGCAGTGAGGGGAAGCATCACAGATACCAGCTGGGAAGAAATCCAGAAACTCGAGAGTGATGAACCCACAATTCGCCCTGTGTTCTCCTCCGTGAACAAGAAATGTCAATCCGAAAAGGGACCAGGTACGTGAGATGGAGATGTTGCTGAAGAAGTTGGCTTACCAGTGGGACCACTTGAACATACTCAACGCTGTGCTGTTCCGCTGTATCTGGGACCCCAGAGACTCAGAGGAAGTGTGGCAGTTGGTCATGCCAGTGTTTGAATAGCAGCATAATCATAGAGGACATTTTGGAGAGAGGAGCACTCTGGAGATGATGGAGGAGCTACTATTGGCCCGAAATTAGTAAAGACATCCAGTGTTGGGTAAAGCAATGCAAGCGATGTGCTCTGGCCAAGGACATGTTCCCTAAGACTTGTGTCCCCATGACCTACAATAATGTGACTGCATCCTTAGAAGTGTTGGGTATGGACTACGCTCTGCTGAAGACATCATCAGAAGGATATGAGAACGTTCTTGTACTAAATGACATGTTCACAAGATTCACTGTTCCGGTGCATATGGAAGACCAAACTGCAAAGACTACCACCAAAACCCTTCTGAAACACTGGTTTATGTTACAAAGAGCCGAACCATCCACAGGGCAACGCTCAGTGCGAAAGATTCAATTGGACAATGCGTGAGATGTTGAGGTTCTTGCCACCTGAAAGAAAGAAGGGCTGGAAAGAATGACTTACCTCAGCTGGTGTTGGTGTACAATAGCCATGTCCATTCCTTGACGGGCTATTCACCATTCTACCTTCTCTTCGGAAGAGATGCATGGCTGCCTCTGGATTTTCTTAGAGGGAAGGATCTGCAGCACTGTGACGTAGACAACCTGGATGACTGGGTCCTAGACCACCATGAGAGACATGAAAGTAGCTCCAGACTTTGCAAAATCCACTGCACATGAGGCCTCAAGAAGATGTAAGAGGACTTATGATCGCAAGTGTCACGCGGCACCCATCAAGCCTCATGAGAAATCCCAAACCTAGTGGGAGAAGAAAGACATTTGGGAGCCCAACCTTGTACCTGGTAGTCTCACAAAATCAGCCAACATGCCTGTGTTTATTCTTAGGCCAGAGTCAGGGGGTCTCACAAAAGAAGTGCACAGAGATCAACTGAAACACTGTACCTTTCAGTCACCAACCAGGGGACGCACTACAAGTAGGGACATGAGTAGAAAGCCTGTAGGGAACACAGAATCTGCTGATCTAGTTTATATTCCTCATGCCACACTTGCACCCAACACCAAAACAAGGGTTAGGGTTAATTGTGAAGTAGCTAAATATATATGCTAAAGCGGAGGATGTAGCACCAGATGTTGTTTCTAGGTGGTGTAGGTAGACAATGTTGTCAGAAGATACTGATGAATCTGATATCAAAAGTGATGGTACTCAGGGGTTTAGCCACCCTCAGAGATGTGTCTTGGAAATTCTTACACAGGGACCCTCAAAGTCTTAAATGAAACATTGTTTATTTGTCAGCGCGCTGGAGAAGTTCCAACCAACTCATTGCACCATAGTACACGTTTCAATCAGGAGCTCTGCCTGGTCAGTCCCAGCAGTTGTCTTATATACAGCTATACACAGACAAGTTATATGTGCATGATTTAGCATAATTAATAACCATTACCTTGTTTCATTCATGTGACCGACCAATACTGGTTCATAACATGTGACAGACTAGCACCTCACAAGGCTTCATCTCTCTAAACTGAGATATCTTTTGTTCGTTCTCAAAACAAGGTCTGTGCGTACTGCCAAATTGCAGCTACTGATGGTGAGGATTTGTTCAATCAGCCTGAACACAGAAAATGGTTTATAGAACAGCACATGAATAGAACACAGAAAATAGATACAATTCCATTGCAGATATATAAGGGTTAAACTTTCTGTGAGGTATTGGGATGAATATGTTCTGAAAGCTGTGACATGTACTTGTGATGTGTGTATGCACTAATGTGTATATTACTCTGTTACAGAAGCCAAGCGGCTGTGGAAGGGTCACGTAACGGCATGGTTTAGCAGGGGGGATGGTATATATGGACAATATTTCCCGAGACTAGTGTAGCCCCCCCAAGGACACTGTGCATTAAATTAATTTGGAAATTGACCATTTAAATGTTAAATTATATGTCAAAATAGATTTTGATGAAGTGCAAATCATATAGTAAGAGCTGAGGGCAGGCACATGAACAAAAAAATGCGCATAAGATGCTTGTGAAACAGACTGTGAAACGGTTTTCAGAGAAGTAGATGTACAGTGGGGTAAAAAAGTATTTAGTCAGCCACCAATTGTGCAAGTTCTCCCACTTAAAAAGATGAGAGAGGCCTGTAATTTTTTATCATAGGTACACTTCAACTATGACAGACAAAATGAGAAAATAAATCCAGAAAATCACATTGTAAGATTTTCAATGAATTTATTTGCAAATTATGGTGGAAAATAAGTTTTTGGTCACCTACAAAAAAAGCAAGATTTCTGGCTCTCACAGACCTGTAACTTCCTCTTTAACTTCTTGGATATAGGGGGCGCTCTTTTAATTTTTGGATAAAAAAACTTTCCCGTTTTAAACAAGATATTTTGTCACGAAAAGATGCTCGACTATGCATATAATTGACAGCTTTGGAAAGAAAACACTCTGACGTTTCCAAAACTGCAAAGATATTGTCTGTGAGTGCCACAGAACTGATGCTACAGGCGAAACCAAGATGAAATTTCAAACAGGAAGTGCCCCAGATTTTGAAGGCGCTGTGTTCCAATGTCTCCTTATATGGCTGTGAATGGGCCAGGAATGAGCTTACACTTTCTGTCATTTCCCCAAGGTGTCTGGAGCATTGTGACGTATTTGTAGGCATATCATTGGAAGATTGACCATTTTACACGACATCTACCAGGTGCTCGTTTGGTGTCCTCCGTCGCAATTATTGCGTAATCTCCAGCTGCGTGTATTTTTCCATTTGCTTCCGAGGAGAAACCCAACTGCCACGAATGATTTATCATCGAATAGATATGTGAAAAACACCTTGAGGATTGATTCTAAACAATGTTAGCCATGTTTCTGTCGATATTATGGAGTTAATTTGGAAAAAAGTTTGCCGTTGTAATGACTGAATTTTCGGGGGGTTTTCTTAGCCAAACGTGATGAACAAAACGGAGCGATTTCTCCTACACAAATAATCTTTTGGGAAAAAAATGAACATTTGCTATCTAACTGAGAGTCTCCTCATTGAAAACATCCGAAGTTCTTCAAAGGTAAATGATTTTATTTGAATGCTTTTCTTGTTTTTGTGAAAATGTTGCCTGCTGAATGCTAGGCTTAATGCTATGCTAGCTATCAATACTCTTACACAAATGCTTGTGTAGCTATGGTTGAAAAGCATATTTTGAAAATCTGAGATGACAGTGTTGTTAGCAAAAGGCTAAGCTTGTGAGTGAATATATTTCTTTCATTTCATTTGCGATTTTCATGAATAGTTAACGTTGTGTTATGGTAATGAGCTTGAGGCTATGATTACGCTCCCGGATACGGGATTGCTCGACACAAGAAGTTAAGAGGCTCCTCTGTCCTCCAGTCGTCACCTGTATTAATGGCACCTGTTTGAACTTGTTATCAGTATAAAAGACACCTGTCCACAACCTCAAACAGTCACACTCCAAACTCCACTATGTCCAAGACCAAAGATCTGTCAAAGGACACCAGAAACAAAATTGTAGACCTGCACCAGGCTGGGAAGACTGAATCTGCAATAGGTAAGCAGCTTGGTTTGAAGAAATCAACTGTGGGAACAATTATTAGGAAATGGAAGACATACAAGACCACTGATAATCTCCCTCGATCTGGGGCTCCACGCAAGATCTCACCCCATGGGGTCAAAATGATCACAAGAACGGTGAGCAAAAATCCCAGAACCACATGGGGGGACCTAGTGAATGACCTGCAGAGAGCTGGGACCAAAGTAACAAAGCCTACCATCAGTACCACATTACGCCGCCAGGGACTCAGATGGACTCGGCGCCAGACGTGTCCCCCTGCTTAAGCCAGTACATGTCCAGGCCCGTCTGAATTTGCTAGAGAGCATTTGGATAATCCAGAAGAAGATTGGGAGAATGTCGTATGGTCAGATGAAACCAAAATATAACTTTTTGGTAAAAACTCAATTCGTCGTGTTTGGAGGACAAAGAATGCTGTGTTGCATGCAAAGAACACCATACCTACTGTGAAGCATGGGGGTGGAAACATCATGCTTTGGGGCTGTTTTTCTGCAAAGGGACCAGGACGACTGATCCGTGTAAAGGAAAGAATGAATGGGGCCATGTAACGTGACATTTTGAGTGAAAACCTCCTTCCATCAGCAAGGGCATTGAAGATGAAACGTGGCTGGGTCTTTCAGCATGACAATGATCGCAAACACACCACCCGGGCAATGAAGGAGAGGCTTCGTAAGAAGCATTTCAAGGTCCTGGAGTGGCCTAGCCAGTCTCCAGATCTCAACCCCATAGAAAATCTTTGGTGGGAGTTGAATGTCCGTGTTGCCCAGCAACAGCCCCAAAACATCACTGCTCTAGAGGAGATCTGCATGGAGGAATGGGACAAAATACCAGCAACAGTGTGTGAAAACCTTGTGAAGACTTACAGAAAATGTTTGACCTCTGTCATTGCCAACAAAGGGTATTTAACAAAGTATTGAGATAAACTTTTGTTATTGACCAAATACTTATTTTCCACCATAATTTGCAAATAAAAAATTAAAAAATGGATTTTTCTTTCTCATTTTGTCTGTCATAGTTCAAGTTTACCTATGATGAAAATTACAGGCCCCTCTCATCTTTTTAAGTGGGAGAACTTGCACAATTGGTGGCCGACTAAATACTTTCCCCCCCACTGTATGTAGAAGGGAATGGCAGAGTAAAATGTAAATTTGCCAGCTCATCCAAAATATAATTTGCTCTTTATTATGTTGAGTACAAGTTAGTCTGTAAAGCAGTTCAGCACAATTGTGAAAAAAGTGTCACAAGTTGGCCATCACCACCGAGTGGAAGCTGACTAGCTGGTCAAGGTTTCTAACTGCTAGCTAGCTGGAGTTGCATCGAGCGAGAGAAGCTAGCTGATGTGCATTGTACTTTGCCAGGAACCGACAGAGAGGAATGTGGATCTGCGTCGCCAATCAAAGCTGTAGACAAGAGATAGAGATAGAATGAGGTCAAGAAGGGAGAGAACGGAGGACCTGTGGGTCGCGAGCGGCGGACACGAGTGGGGAGTCGCAGCTAAGGGGCTAAATTAGACAAATATATCCTGCCACAGTGACCAATCCACAAGAACCTGGTGTTCTGAGGGGGGCGTTGTCATAAGACTGTGCAGAATATATTATTTAAAGTTCTATTGAATGAAGAGTTCTGTCACGAATCTCGCCGACGATGGTGCCTCTTCCTGTTCGGGCGGCGGCCGGCGGTCGTCGTCGCCGGCCTACTAGCTACCATTGATGACCTTTCTTTTGTTTCTGTTAGTTTGGTCTAATTGGTTACACCTGTTTTGAGTTAAGTTTTTTTAGTAGGCTATTTAAGGGCTCTAGGCCCACTGGCTATTGTGCGGCTTGTTCTCTGTTCATGGAGTTGGATTATTTTGTGGTCTCTATTTCTCCAGACAGTTTTCATCCTGTTTGTTGGACGGGTTATTTCATGCGCCCATGTGTTTTGCATGTCCGTTTTCATTGTCTTTGGAATAAAGATCCACATTCGAAAATAACCTGCTCTCTGCGCCTGACTCCTCCACCCACTATTTCTAGAAGCCATAACAGAAGCCCGCACCATAAGAATGGAGTCAGCAGAAGCAGCGACCACCCCTCTCCCAACTATGGAGGAGCGCGTCCATCATCATACAGCTGTCCTTCATCGGATCGGTTCAGCTATGGACAAGAAGATGGAGAGGATGGAGCGATGGGAGAGGAGTGGTCTCCCGACATCCACCCCAGCTCCCCCACAGACGACGCAACCCACTCCACCAACGTCATTGTCTGGGTCCAGTGCATTGCGTCTCACCCCCCGAGGGAGTACGATGGAGCGGCGGCTGGGTGCCAGGGATTTTTGCTCCAGCTCGAACTCTACATGGCTACCGTGCGTCCGACTCCCTCGGGTGAGGAAAGTGTGAGCCTCCTCGTCTCCGATTTGTCGGGTAGGGCCCTGGACTGGGCCAACTGGAACAGCCCAGACTCGGCTCGGGACCACTACCCGGAGTTCACCCGCCGTTTTCGAGCTGTGTTCGACCACCCACCAGAGGGTCGAGCGGCGGGTGAGCGACTGTTCCACCTCAGACAGGAGACGAGGAGAGCGCGGTACTTCGCTTTAGAGTTCCGGACCCTGGCTGCTGGTGCAGGGTGGAATGACAGGGCCCTTATGGACCATTACCGATGCAGCCTCCGGGAGGACGTCCGCCGTGAGATAGCTTGTCGGGACACCACACTCTCCCTCGATGAACTTATAGACATGTCGATCCGACTGGACAACCTGCTAGCTGCCCGCGGGGGTTCAGAGGGAGGCCTGTCAATTCCACCTCCCAGCCCTCCCGCTCCAACTCCAATGGAGTTGGGAGGAATTGCATCTAGGGGGACCGGAGGAGGAGGCTCCTCCTGCACCTACTGTGGCCAGAGAGGACACACTTCAGACCGGTGCTGGAGGAGTCCCTCTGGGAGTTGAGATGGCAGGTGGAACATTTCTCGGCCACCCCAGGTGAGTAGGCACAAAACTCGCCCAGAGCTCCCTGTTGGTCACATGTTTTTGTTTATTTTTTTCCCTGCGTTTTTTCCCTCTCTCCAGCTTAAGGCGCTAGTTGATTCAGGCACAGCTGGGAGTTTTATGGATCGCGGACTCGCCCGTAAGTTGGGTATTCCGTTGGTGCAGATAGACCCACCTTTCCCAGTACACTTCTTAGATAGCCGACCGTTAGGGTCAGGGCTGGTCAGGGAGGCCACGATTCCGCTGGACATGGTAACGCAGAGGGATCATAGGGAGCAGATCAGTTTCTACCTTATTGATTCACCTGGGTTTCCAGTGGTGTTAGGGGTTCCCTGGCTAGCTATTCACAATCCCCTCATTTCCTGGAGACAGGGGGCTCTTCAGGGATGGTCAGACGAGTGTTCAGGTAGGTGTATAGGAGTTTCCATCGGTGCCACGACGGTGGAGAGTCCAGACCAGGTTTCCACCGTTCGCATTCCCCCAGAATAGGCCGATTTGGCTATCGCTTTTAGTAAGAAAAAGGCGACCGAATTACCACCCCATCGACGGTGGGATTGCGTGATAAACTTCCAGGAGAACGCTGCACTACCCAGGAGTCACGTGTGCCCATTGTCACAGGAGGAGACGTTGGCTATGGAGACATATGTCACGGAAGCTCTGAGACAGGGGTACATTCGGCCCTCCATGTCACCCGTCTCCTCGAGTTTCTTTTTTGTGAGGAAAAAGAATGGAGGACTGCGTCCGTGCAGATCACAGTGGGATTTAGTTGTCCGCTACCTCTCATCGCTACGGCGGTGGAATCATTCCACAGAGCGCGTTTCTTCACAAAACTGGACCTCAGGAGCACGTATAATCTGGTGCGTATTCGGGGAGGAGACGAGAGGAAAACAGCGTTTAGTACCACATCAGGCCACTATGAGTACCTCGTCAGGCCGTATGGGTTGAAGAATGCTCCAGCCGTCTTCCAATCCTTTATAGATGAGATTCTCAGGGACTTGCACCGGCAGGGTGTGGTAGTATATATTGATGACATCTTGATCTATTCTGCCACACGCACCGCGCATGTCTCCCTGGTGCGCAAGGTCCTTGGGCGACTGCTGGAGCATGACCTACCCGTCAAGGCTGAGAAATGTGTGTTCTCCAAACAAGCCGTTTCCTTCCTGGGTTATCGCATTTTCACCTCGGAGGTGGTGATGGAGTGCGACCACGTTAACGCCGTGCGTAATTGGCCGACTCTGACCACGGTAAAGGAGGTGCAGCGGTTTTTAGGGTTTGCCAATTACTACCGCAGGTTTATCCGGGGTTTTGGCCAGGTGGTGGCGCCCATTACCTCACTGCTGAAGGGGGGGCCGGTGTGTCTATGGTGGTCGGCCGAGGCAGATGGAGCCTTCAACCGGTTGGAGGGGCTGTTTACTGAAGCTCCCGTGTTGGCGCATCGGGACCCTTCGTTAGCATTCATAGTGGAGGTGGATGCGTCCGAGGCTGGGGTTGGAGCCGTGCTGTCACAGCGCCATCGAAGCTCCGTCCCTGCGCTTTCTTTTCTAAGAAGCTGGGTCCAGCGGAACTATGATGTGGGGGACCGGGAGTTACTAGCTATGGTGAAAGCCCTGAAGGTGTGGAGACACTGGCTTGCGGGGGCTAAACACCCTTTCCTCATCTGGACTGACCACCGCAATGTATATTTTGGCGAGGAGACTGAATTTTCCGGACATTTTTCAGGCTGTTTGGGCCATGTTTTTCACAAGCTTTAGATTTACGATCTCTTATAGACCAGGTTCCCATAACACTAAGGCCGACGCACTGTCCTGTCTCTATGACACCGAGGACCGGTCCATCGATCCTTTTATTTTTCCAGCCTCTTGTTCTGGTGGCCCTTGATGGTATGGGAGCTGGATGGTACATGAGCGGGCGTAAATGAGGGTTGAACCTGCGCCTTTTCACAGTGTCCAACCAGTCGTAGGTACGTGCCGCTTGGTGTCCATGATCAATTGATTCGGTGGGCTCACACACGACCTTCTTCGGGTCATCCTGGGATTGCGAGGACAGTGCGGGGTCTTAGGGGGAAATACTGGTAGCCCACCTTAGCTAAGGACGTGAAGCTCTATGTCTCTTCCTGTTCGGTATGCGCTCAGAGTAAGGCTCCTAGGCATCTGCCTAGAGGGAAGTTACAACCCCTCCCGGTTACACAACCGCCATGGTCTCTCATCACTCTGTAGATTTTCTTACTGATCTTTCCCCATCTCAGGGGAACACTACCGTTCTGGTCGTTGTGGATCTGCTCTCTAAGTCCTGCAGTCTCCTCCCATTGCCTGGTTTCCCTACGGCCCTACAGACTGCGGAGGCTCTATTTACCCACGTCTTCCGGCACTACGGGGTTCCGGAGGACATCGTATCTGATCGAGGTCCCCAGTTCACGTTCCGGATTTGGAGGGTGTTTATGGAGCGTCTGGGGGTCTCGGTCAGCCTTACCTCTGGTTATCACCCCGAGAGTAATGGGCAGGTGGAGAGAGTAAACCAGGAAGTGGGTAGGTTTCTACGGTAGTATTTCCAGGACCGGCCAGGAGAAATCACTCCGTCACTCATCCACGAACATGTCGCCATTCAAATGCGTACTGGGCTACCAGTCGGTCCTGGCTCCGTGGCATCCGAGTCAGACCGAAGCTCCTGCGGTGGAGGAGTGGGTACAGTGCTCTAGAGAGACCTGGCGGGCAGTCCAGGATTCTCTCAGGCAGGCCAGTGAACGGCAGAAAAAGAGCGCTGACCGCCACCGCAGTGAGGCCCCTGTGTTCGCACCAGGGGACAGGGTATGGCTCTCGACCCAAAACCTTCTCCTCCGCCTGCCCTGCTGGAAGCTGGGGCCGCAGTGTGTGAAGCCATTCAAAGTCCTGAGGAGGATAAACGAGGTGTGTTATAGATTGCAACTTCCCTCTTACTATCGCATTAACCCCTCGTTTCATGTGTCTCTCCTCAGGCCGGTGGTAGCTGGTCCCCTACAAGAAGGTGAGGTACCGGAGGTCCCTCCGCCCCCTCTGGACATTGAGGGGTCCCCGGCGTACACAGAGCTATTCTGGACTCGAGACGCCGGGTGAGGGGCCTGCAGTACCTCGTGGACTGGGAGGGGTACGGTCCGGAGGAGAGGTGCTGGGTACTGGAGAGGGACATTTTAGATCCTTCCCTCTAGAGGGATTTCCACCGCCTCCACCCAGATCGCCCTGCGCCTCGCCCTCCGGGTCGCCCTCGAGGCCAGGGTCGGCACGCTGCGGGAGCCGCACGTCAGGGGGGGTACTGTCACGAATTCCGTCGAAGATGGTGCCTCTTCCTGTTCGGGCGGCTCTCGGCGGTCGTCGTCCCCGGCCTACTAGCTGCCATCGATTCCCTTTCTTTTGTTTCTGTTAGTTTGGTCTCATTGGTTACACCTGTTTTGAGTTCATTTCTGTTTGTAGGCTATTTAAGGGCACTAGGCCCGCTGGCTATTGTGCGTGCTTGTTCTCTGTTCATGGTGTTGTATTATTTTGTGGTCTCTATTTTTCCGGACATTTTTCATCCTGTTTGTTTGGACGGGTTATTTCATGCGCCCATGTGTTTGCCATGTCCGTTTTCATTGTCTTTGGAATAAAGATCCACTTTTGGAACTAACCTGCTCTCTGCGCCTGACTCCTCCACCCACTATTCCTAGAAGCCGTAACAAGTTCTTATTTTTGACAGTTTCTTATGGTACTGACCTGATTTAAATAAGGGTTATTATTATGTTCTATTTTCAAAAGTGAAACTTAAGTTTTTATCTGAAAAGGTTGAAACAAGGTAAAGGTTGAAAAATTTAACAAAGGTTACAAAAAATAACACTGAAACAATATTGATTATTGAACTGATTAAGGTTTTGTTTTGAAACAAAGGGAAAGGAATTATATTTGCGGGATATATAATATTCTATTGGTACGATGAGTTACTAAAAATAATAGTGTTTTTTCATTTTTAATTATTAGATAGGGACTATCTACTAGATTATCATAATTTAGATATGGCCAAATAAACTAAATTGAAAAAAAAATACAAATACAATTTCGGGTATCGTTTGGTTTATGGGAGGATGTACAATATTCTAAGGGGACAAGCTTCCCTTGTCCCGGTACATAGGCTACACCTACAGTCAGACTGTTATAAGGAAGGTATGTGTGGTCTTTCGATGATCATTTCGGTCATGACCCGATGTCTCATTCCCCGCTTCCTTCTCTTTCTATTTTTCCCTCTCCCCCTTTTCTCCCTCCATCCTTCTCTCTCCCAGTGTGAAGGCTGTGTATAATGAGCTCCTTAACACACTCTCATGGCCATCAATGACCAGGACAAACTGCGCTGGTAGAAGAACACCCACAGATCAGGCATGTCTACTAATGGAAGTTAATGGGGCCTAATGGAGTGTACTGTAATATGGGACGATGTAGACTTCAGCCTCTTTGTTATTGTCAGAGTTATTCTAATGGAGTGAACAGTGTTACAAGCTAATGTAGCAGAATATATAACAGTCTTATTAGGTACTGCTGGAGGGTAATATACTGGACAGGTCTGCCTTGTTCAGTGGAGTCTAATGAAACCTCTCTTTCAGGAGTGGGCACCATAGAAGAAAAGCAAAAAAGGGAGGAAAGAAAAAGAGGTAGAGGCACAGCAACGCACAATAGAGGTGAGCATGTCTCCATCTGTCTTTTTGACCTCATGCTACAGTACTACTCTATCTCAGTGATGCTAAAGGACTTTCCAGACTGTATGCCAGATTCAATATTTTATGATTATCACATGTCACACTGTGAGATGTTACCCAATTAACATTGTGATATCATCTTGGCCAGATTGTAGGATTTGCTTCAGTTCTGTTATCACATTTTGCGATCGGCCTGCGATTCTACATGAGCCGACGTGGACTACATCCACTGCAGTGGTGTATTTGATCAGTGCTTGAGAGAGGCTATTCTCCTGTTGTAAAGATTAAACATGTGCTTAATATTAGGAAAGTTGAGAAATAGATATAGTAGGTCTAGACTATAGAAAGTTGATGGGATCCTCCTGTATTTAGTAGAGGCCATCACTCTGTTTTCTCGTGAAATTGCATAGCCTATAGAAATGTTGCGCAACATGAGCTCATGGGCTCTCATTAAGTTTTTGATTAGATTTTCATTGACATCCGTGATTAGAGGGACAATAGAGTGCTGAGTACCAGGCAGTAAGCAAGTATGGTAGGCTACTAATGACCATCAGCAGCATCAGAGCTTGGAGAAGCCCAATTCCCGTGACTAAACGGCCACTTGGAATTTGACAGCCATCATGACTCATTACCGTCCGTGTTGCAGTAACATGGTCACCGCAACAGCCCTAGTCGAATGCCACTACTTCACAGGAGATTTCCCAAAGATTGGAAAGCAGCTGCGGTCATCCCCTTCTTCAAAGGGGGACACACTCTTGACCCAACCTGCTACAGGTCTATATCTATCCTACCCTGACTTTCTAAGGTCTTCGAAAGCCAAGTCAACAAACAGATTACCGACCATTTCGAATCTCACCATACCTTCTCTGCTATGCAATCTGGTTTCAGAGCTGGTCATGGGTGCACCTCAGCCACGCTCAAGGTCCTAAACGATATCTTAACCGCCATCGATAAGAAATATTACTGTGCAGCCGTATTCATTGATCTGGCCAAGGCTTTCAATCACCACATCCTCATTGGCAGACTCGATAGCCTTGGATTCTCAAATGATTGCCTCGCCTGGTTCACCAACTACTTCTCTGTTAGAGTTCAGTATGTCAAATCGGAGGGTCTGCTGTCTGGACCTCTGGCAGTCTCTATGGGGGTGCCACAGGGTTCAATTCTTGGACCGACTCTCTTCTCTGTATACATCAATGATGTCACTCTTGCTGCTGGTGAGTCTCTGATCCACCTCTACGCAGATGACACCATTCTGTATACTTCTGGCCTTCTTTGGACACTGTGTTAACAACCCTCCAGGCAAGCTTCAATGCCATACAACTCTCGTTCCGGGGCCTCCAATTGCTCTTAAATACAAGTAAAACTAAATGCATGCTCTTCAACCGATCGCTGCCTTCACCTGCCCGCCTGTCCAACATCACTACTCTGGACAGCTCTGACTTAGAATATGTGGACAACTACAAATACCTAGGTGTCTGGTTAGACTCTAAACTCTCCTTCCAGACCCACATCAAACATCTCCAATCCAAAGATAAATCTAGAATTGGCTTCCTATTTCGCAACAAAGCATCCTTCACTCATGCTGCCAAACACACCCTTGTAAAACTGACCATCCTACCAATCCTCGACTTCGGCGATACCTCCAATACCCTACTCAACAAATTGGATGCAGTCCATCACAGTGCAATCCGTTTTGTCACCAAAGCCGCATATACTACCCACCATTGCAACCTGTACGCTCTCGTTGGCTGGCCCTCGCTTCATACTCGTTGCCAAACCCACTGGCTCCATGTCATCTACAAGACCCTGCTAGGTAAAGTCCCCCCTTATCTCAGCTCGCTGGTCACCATAGCATCACCCACCCGTAGCATGCGCTCCACCAGGTAAGTATTTAGTCAGCCACCAATTGTGCAAGTTCTCCCACTTAAAAATATGAGAGAGGCCTGTAATTTTTTATCATAGGTACACTTCAACTATGACAGACAAAAATGAGGGAAAAAAATCCAGAAAATCACATTGTAGGATTTTAAATGAATTTATTTGCAAATTATGGTGGAAAATAAGTATTTGGTCACCTACAAACAAGCAAGATTTCTGGCTCTCACAGACCTGTAACTTCTTTAATGGGCTCCTCTGTCCTCCACTTGTTAGCTGTATTAATGGCACCTGTTTGAACTTGTTATCAGTATAAAAGACACCTGTCCACAACCTCAAACAGTCACACTGTAAACTCCACTATGGCCAAGACCAAAGAGCTGTCAAAGGACACCAGAAACAAAATTGTAGACCTGCACCAGGCTGGGAAGACTGAATATGCAATGGGTAAGCAGCTTGGTTTGAAGAAATCAACTGTGGGAGCAATTATTAGGAAATGGAAGACATACAAGACCACTGATAATCTCCCTCGATCTGGGGCTCCACGCAAGATCTCACCCGTGGGGTCAAAATTATCACGGTGGGCAAAAATCCCAGAACCACACGGGGGGACCTAGTGAATGACCTGCAGAGAGCTGGGACCAAAGTAACAAAGCCTATCATCAGTAACACACTACGCCGCCAGGGACTCAGATCCTGCAGTGGCAGACGTGTCCCCCTGCTTAATCCAGTACATGTCCAGGCCCGTCTGAAGTTTGCTAGAGAGCATTTGGATGATCCAGAAGAAGATTGAGAGAATGTCATATGGTCAGATGAAACCAAAATATAACTTTTTGATAAAAACTCAACTCGTCGTGTTTGGAGGACAAAGAATGCTGAGTTGCATCCAAAGAACACCATACCTACTGTGAAGCATGGGGGTCGAAACATCATGCTTTGGGGCTGTTTTTAAAGGAAAGAATGAATGTGCAAACCTGGTCAAGAACTACAGGAAACGTATGATCTCTGTAATTGCAAACAAAGGTTTCTGTACCAAATATTAAGTTCTGCTTTTCTGATGTATCAAATACTTATGTCATGCAATAAAATGCAAATTAATTACTTAAAAATCATTCAATGTGATTTTCTGGATTTTTGTTTTAGATTCCGTCTCTCACAGTTGAAGTATACCTATGATAAAAATTACAGATCTCTACATGCTTTGTAAGTATAAAAACCTGCAAAATAAGCAGTGTATCAAGTACTTGTTCTCCCCACTGTAAGTAAATGCAATATAATATCAAAAAATATATTATTGGTCGGTGTTTGTCTGTGTGTGTAGCCATTATTTAACGAGGCAAATTGGTTAAGAACAGGTTCTTATTTACAATGACGACCTACCCCGGCCAACGCTGGGCGCCGCCCTATGGGACTCCCAATCATGGCCAGATGTGATACACTCGATTCGAACCAGGGACTGTAGTGGCGACTCTTGCACTGTGTCCATGCGTGTGTGTTAACTATGTAACTGTACTAGAATACTTAAAAGGCCGCTAAAATTGTAAATATTGGTCATCGCTATCTGGGTTTTTTTGCAAGGAAAATATCTGATATTGATATCGTACAAAAATTTCATATTGGTGCATCCCTAGTCTCTACAGAAAGTGTAAACAGTACAGCAAAATATTTTATTGCATAGTAGCAATATCAAAAATAAATAATGTCAATATAAAGAAAAAAGAACAAGTGTCAATAGAGAAAGAACAAAATAACATACAGTATGTTCAAGAACAATATCAATAACTATGTCAGTGATATTGGTGATAGATGAGGTAGTTATATGCATACAATCAGAGGTAAAGTTTCTGAGCTGTAGGATAAAAACAATAAATAGTAGCAGCAACGTATGGCGTGTGTGAGAGAGTCATGTGAATAGAGGCACTGCAGATAGTGCTGATGATTTGGAACTCGCTCCCAGTGATGAACTGGTCCATCCAAACCATGCATGAACAAGGAAATCTATATTCAGAGAGCCTGTTTCTGTCCTGCCCTTGACTTTAGCCCGGTGTGGTACATTCCAGCTCCTCGTATCGGCCGGGCTAGAGTGGACATCGAGCCAGGTGACATGAAGCCAGCTCTACGTATCTGGTCTGCAGTGCGTCTCCTTGGGCCAGCGTACATGTCACCAGCCTTACGCATATATCCCCGGTTCGCCAGCACAGCCAGGGACGGCTCTGGCAGCCAGGAGCTGCCAGAGCCTGTCCTGTGTCCGTGTTTGTGCCAAACGGGACTGTTTCGTTTCCATTTCACTTTGTTATTTTGTATTTGTGTCATGTTCAGTCTTTTCTATTAAAACATGGACACTTACCACGCTGCGTATTTGTCCGATCCTTGCTACCCCTCTTCAGAAGAAGAGGAGGAAATCCGTTACACATGCATGTGTTGTGTAACATGAAGTCCTATGAGTGTCATCTGATGAAGATTAGCAAAGGTTAGTGATTAATTTTATCTCTATGTGCTTTTTCTCTCTCTCTCTTTGGCTGGTAAAATTGGCTGTGTAATTTAGTGAGTTGTTGGTGAGCTAACATAATCGTTTGTGGTGCTTTCCCCCAAAATCCTATTTGAAATCGGGCACTGTGGTGGGATTAACAACAAGACTACCTTGAATACGATATAAGATAAGAATTTTAATTATGAGATTTCTGTTCTTTTGAATATGGCGCCCTGTACTATCACTTGTTGTTGTTATATCGCTCCCGGTAACGGGATCTCAGCCATGAGAAGTTAACCAGCATAGCTACCACAGCATTCTGCTGCGATATTAAATCCCGTCTGGTTTGCGCTAAGTGGGACTATAATTTATTTTTCAACAGGACAGTGACCCAAAACACACCTCCAGGCTTTATAAAGGCTATTTGACCAAGAAGTAAAGTCATGGAGTGCTGCATCAGATTACTTGGCCACCACCATCACCCGACCTCAACCCAATTGGGATGAGTTAGACCGCAGAGTGAAGGAAAAGCAGCCAACAAGTGCTCAGCATGGGAACCCCTTCAAGACTGTTGGAAAAGCATTCATGATGAAGATGGTTGGGAGAATGCGAAGAGGGTGCACAGCTGTGTTCAAGGTAAAGGATGGCTACTTTGAAGAATCTCACATATATTTGGATTTGTTTAAAACCTCTCTAGGGTCTGTGGGATGGTAGCGTCTCACCTCGTCAACAGCCAGTGAAACTGCAGGGCGCCAAATTCAAAACAACAGAAGTGCCATTATTAAAATTCCTCAAGCATACATGTATTTTACACCTTTTTAAAGATACACTAGTTATAAATCCAGCCACAGTGTCCGATTTCAAAAAGGCTTTACGACGAAAGCAAACCAAACGATTATGTTAGGTCAGAGCCAAGTCACAGAAAAACACAGCCATTTTCCAGCCAAAGAGAGGAGTCACAAAAAGCAGATATAGAGATCAAATGAATCACTAACCTTTGATGGTCTGTGGTCCTTCTGTAGCTCAGTTGGTAGAGCATGGCGCTTGTGACGCCAGGGTAGTGGGTTCGATTCCCGGGACCACCCATACGTAGAATGTATGCACACATGACTGTAAGTCGCTTTGGATAAAAGCGTCTGCTAAATGGCATATATTATTATTATTATTATTTATCAGATGACACTCATAGGACTTCATGTTACACAATACATGTATGTTTTGTTCGGTAAAGTTCATATTTATATCCAAATATCTGAGTTTATATTGACGCGTTATGTTCAGTAGTTCCAAAACATCTGGTGATTTTGCAGAGAGACAGGTCAATTAACAGAAATAGTAATCGTAAATGTTGATGAAAATACTAGTGTTGTACATGGAAGTTTAGATGCAAAAATGTAGATTCACAAAAACGGAAAAAGCAAACCATGCAATAATCAGAGTACGGCACTCAGACAACAAATCAACCCAAAAGTCAGAAATAGCATTATAAACATTCACTTACCTTAGATGATCTTCATCAGAATGCACTCCCAGGAATCCCAGTTCCGAAATAAATGTTTGTTTTGTTCGATAATGTCCATCATTTATGCCCAAATTCCTCCTTGTTGTTCACGCGTTCAGTACACAATCTAAACTCATGACGAGCGTGCTAGTCCAGCGGAAAGTACGGACAAAAAATCCAAAAAGTTATGTTACAGTCCGTAGAAACATGGCAAACGATGTATAGAATCAATCTTAAGGATGTTTTTAACATAAATCTTCAATAATGTTCCAACTGGAGAATTCCTTTGTCTTTAGAAATGCGGGTGCACGTGAGATCAGCTCATGGCCTTCTGCCAGACCTCTGGTTGAAACAGCTCTCATTCTCTCCTCCTTCATAGTAGAAGCCTCAAACAAGGTTCTAAAGACTGTTGACATCTAGTGGAAGTCTTAGGAAGTGCACATGGACCAAAATTAGAGTTGAAAAACTACAAACCTCAGATTTCCCACTTCCTGGTTGGATTTTTCTCAGGTTTTCACCTGCCATATGAGTTCTGTAATACTGTTTTAAAAACTCAGAGTGTTTTCTATCCAAATCCAATAATAATATGCATATAGTAGCATCTGGGACAGAGTAGGAGGCAGTTCACTCTGGGCATGCTATTCATCCAAAAGTGAAAATGCTGCACCCTATCCCAAAATCGTTTTAAACAGTGATGAACCATCAACAAAATGACAGACTGAAATCAACACCAACGAGCAATGGAAAGGAACCAGAATCACTGCCCGGGCATCCTGAGTTCATCGGGCCAGTCAATCTCGCATTTCTGCAGTATTTTTGAGCATATCAAATTCATGATGGTAAATGCCCATTGAAACATATTGCAAATGGACAACAGTGCGCCTGGTAATTGGTACCAGGAACATATTTAAAAAATGTTTTTAATGACTTTAGGGGGTTGCAAGGGGTCCACGGTTGTGTAGGGAGCACCCCCCCCCCACCTGTGCCCATCCAATAGGGGACACCCCTGGTAATTTTGGATGTTTTTCAAAAAATCGTTAAAATACCAGAGTCCCACTTCTCTCATGTCACCATCGAGCGATGGAGAGGAACCACTACCACTGCCCGGCCATCCCGAGTTCATAGGGCCAGTCAATTTTGAATTTCTGCAGTATTTTTGAGCATGTCAAATTTGTGATGGTAAATACCCATTGAAACATATTGCAAATGGACAGCAGTGCGCCTGGTGATTTGGAATGGGTTACCAGGAGCACATTTTTAAAATGTTTTTTTAATGCCTTTAGGGGGAGCAAGGGGTCTTCGGTTGGGTAGGGGGCACGCCCCACCCATGGCCATCCAATAGCGGGCACCCTAGTCCCACTTCTTCCTCATCATACATGATAAATAGACCATCTAGATTGATTTATGGCTTAACATAGTGCTATATGTCATTTGGGCAGTATAAATGCCATTTGGACATGGTTCACTAACTTTTGGGTTTGGTAACTGACTTCCTATGATCGTACATGGCAAATGGACAAAATATCCTGATTTGGCACTTTCAATACTTTCATATTGCATTTGGACATGTCTTATGGCATTTGGCAATGGTTCACTGACTTTTGACTTTGACTTTTGACTTCCTATGAAATTGTATTGCAAATAGACAAAACATATGCCTTATGGACAATTAAAATAAAACAATATGACAATAAAATAAGACAAAAGTACATTTATACAGTTGTTATACATGTATAATTGACAAAAGAAATCGAAAGAATTTCGATAAACGGTCCAGACAGCACTTTTTTTTTACCTCTCTAGGGTATGTGAGATGCTAGCGTCCCATCTGGCCAACATCCAGTGAGGTTGCAGAGCACCAGATTCAATTACAGAAATGCTCATTATAAAAATTCAGAAAACAAAACATGTTTTACATAGGTTTAAAGATTAACTTCTTGTTAAACCAATTATAATGTCATATTTATAAAATGCTTTTCGGCGATAGCATACCTAGCCCAGAACATACCTAGCCCAGAACATAGCCCAGTTGCCAAATTATTACAAACAGTAACC
The DNA here is from genome assembly GCF_023373465.1 of Oncorhynchus keta. Classification (NCBI taxonomy): domain Eukaryota; kingdom Metazoa; phylum Chordata; class Actinopteri; order Salmoniformes; family Salmonidae; genus Oncorhynchus; species Oncorhynchus keta. The sequence continues at coordinate 3,366,461 of NC_068427.1, forward strand.
AGCCAAGCAGAAGCGTTACAAAACTCAGAAATAGAGATACAATCCCTTACATATCAACAACACTCCGGGAAGTGGAGCTGACCCCTGATCCCCTTTTCCGCCAGTGACTGTCTGATTGGAAAGTATTCCTTAAGTCTTTTTCTCAGCTTAGAAGACAATTCCTTGACTAATCAAATAGTCTGGCCTTGGATTTTGATCTCCTTTCCCCCTTCAGAATGTTGACTTTGGTCTGATAGTTTCATAGTCTGAAGATTACCATGCATGGGTATTTTGCGTTCTTCTGTTTCACGCCAATCCTATGGCATCGCGCCAGAACTTCTGGTGATATACCCACGTCAAGTTCCTCTTATATCAGTTTGATCACGTAACTGGAAAAGTCCTTTTTGCTCGTCTTATGTTGAGGCCAATATTCTCTGTTTCTTACATCTCATTCTGTTTTCTTGGTGGTCCAATTCTTCTGAAGTTTGCAACTTTGTTTCCAAAAGGCACATTTTGTTGTCTTGATCGTTCATGAGCACGCCTTGGTTGTGCTTGTCTGACACGATAGCCTCTTACTGTTTTTTTGGAGCGAATCTACTAAAAACACCAGATTATAGCTTTGTTTTGGTGTGCATTGAAAGTATTTTAGCTACGTTTTGTTGGTAGGCATTTAACTGTTCATTACTTTAATTTGCGTCTCCAAGTTGCTCCTTGTCTTTTCCTTTGAAGGAAGCCATGGTCTGTTGGATTTGTATCGCTGCGCTATTTTACCAACTGATTGGTTCACTGTTGTACAAAAATGACCGTTCACACTTTCCCAGTTGCTTGGAGATATGCTGTTTTATCAACTTGATTTAAACTTTGTCTGGTTTCTATATATAAACACATTTTTGCCAGTAAAAAACGGAGTATGTGCCTCTGCAATATCTGGAAATGCATTGTAAATATATATTTGGGATTCTGATAGAGTATTATAGAAACAAGCTGATAGTGGGATTTTTTAAAAATCTCGTCAGACAAAATACTGAGACAGCAAAAATTGTGCATGTCTGCACATGCAGATACTATCTACATTTGTTCTCAAAGCTGAAAATCACTTTTCTATCCTCGTGTATGTTTTATGATAGTTATCATACATCGACATAAAGAATCATCCTTCTCCTGTTCAAAAAGCCATTATTAATTTCATAATTGTATGTTAATTCTCAATTAAACCATCAACCCAGTGATGGAAAGCAAACAGTTGCAAAGGCACTGGTGATCAAAACACCCATTTCCCCCCAGTTTCCACAGCCACTAATAACGGCAAACTCTGTGGCATGCTGGAGGCTGTGTGACCCGTCTATCTCCCTGGCCCATCAGACAGTTCTGTGAACATCTCACCTCAGCCAGACAGTACCTATAAGCTTACCCCAGTATTTGGAGGGGGAGACGGAAGGAAGACTGAGATAATAGGTCAACTCTCTCTTCTCTCTTTGTAGGATGGTGGCATGAGGTCTTTTTCACAGTGCCCGAGTCATCTCAATGTGCAAGTTGTTTTCATGCATGTGGCATTTGACTTCTGTGTATGTAGATCTGTGTTGCTGTAAGTAACAGCAACCACTACATGGTATTGAGAACACTCGCATTCTGCAATTCCTATTCCTTATTACTCATAAGATGGCCGAGATTCCTCAGCCCTGGTTCCTCCTACTTTTCACACTGGACTGCGAATCTAAATCAGTAGCCTTAAAATAGCAGTCTTTTTGTTCCTGCCCAGGTCTAACACACAATCATAATCATCCAATAAAACCTCGATCAGGTTCAATCCAATTAAGAGCTGGGCTGGAACAAAAGCCTGCAGACCATGGTCCTCCTGGGCTGGGCTGTTGGTTCAGTATGAGAGCAAGCAGATTCTCACAGACAGAGCAGGCCAATGTGGGGAGGGAAAGGGAAGAGTCAAAGAAAGAAAGAAACCAGAGAGTATAGGCAAAGTCTTTGAATCCCGCAGAATTCCTCTCCTCCTCCACTGCATATGTCCTCTGGGAAGCGATTGGCGCCTGTGGAGAGAGCGAGTTAAGACGGGGCCTGTCAGGAACAAAGCTCCAAATTCACATGATATGTTTAGCTAAAAGGGTGAAAGAGAAAATGAATCAAAGCTTTGGCGGGATCAAAGACAATGCAAAAGTAAAGTCAAGCCGGTTGCCGTGGGACCAGCAGGAGATGCATATCATTTAGAAGTTGTTCTCTGGCTCCATGTCTGATGTGGGGGGAATTTATTGCTATTGTTTGGTGGAGTGTAGACTGGGAACTGGGAAGCTTAGGGGGGGTTAAGAGCGGGGGTCAGCGTTTCACAGCGAGAGAGAGCTACCGCCTCGTCTGTTTTAAACAGCAGCATTCTGTTATCCCTGTCTGAGGGTCACACTACAGTAGCACCCTTCACTCAGAACTGAGACAACCAAAACAGATTCACAGTGCACTTCGTGGCCAACATAAATATCTAATCAACACGAACCACATAGGCTAAGTTGTGTCTATTTGTTTTGTGGCACCGGGTTAAGAATGTTCTCGTGAACCATTTGAAAATGAAATCACTTCATGTCAGACTTAGTAAACAAACGAATGCTGTTCATTTATGTGATTTGAAAAGCGGAATATTGTTGCCTATTGCTGTAGTTCTCTGTATAGGCTACAGAGTAAAATCCACCATCTTTGATAGAGATCAGATTATATTCGTTGTCATGGGAACACTGACAACGAATATAAAAACTAAAAACGCCCTACAGCCAGCGTAAAAACAAGTCATATATATTGAGTGTACAAATTATACTCTTTCCATGACATAGACTGACCAAGTGAATCCAAGTGAAAGCTACAGTATGATCCCGTACTGATGTCACCTGTTTGAATATTGCTGTTCATCAAAGATTCCCCCAAAACAATTACTGAGCATGATCAATTTTGAAAAAAACAATGGATATATGTTGCCCTACGAGTTGTGCAAGGTTGGTAGAATGTTGTTCAAAATATCAGTAGATCCTTATTTTGTATTTCTTAGTCATTTGTAGTAGGTTGTGTACATCGCTAAGGAAAAATATCAATATTAATACCTTTTTTCGATTTTATTTTAGGGCAGCAAAATATGAAGACTGCAAGTGGTGTGTAAAACTTCACTTACAACTGTATATGTTGTTGTGATTTCCTTCCAGTATTGGGGGAGGACTTGTATTTTTTGGTTCAATATCAAGACAAAAATTCTAATATACAATATATATAGTTTATAATTGTGAAGTATGAAGTTAGACTATATAAATAATTTTGTCATTTGAAATAACGTCCAATATACTTTTAAAACGTCCAATATGTTTAATGTGGCACACCATCAAAAATGGTCAATTTAAAGTTCTGGAAATCTGAACCAATTTCCGTACTAAGAGGGAAACTATTTTCATTCACCATTCTACACTGGAAGTGACAGCAATCCATCAATGCACAGAACAATCAGTGGTAAAATAAGTGATTATATTGAAAGCAGCATATGAAGAAATAAGTCAAAAAGACACACACATTCCTCTCAACCAAAACCCGCAAGCTGGTTTGATTGACGTGACAGTGAACATGTCGCAGCGTATTGTCTAGTGGGATGCGTATGTGTGTTTGGAGATGAGAAGTAGTCTGTCTGCTGCGAGCTGAGATTGCCCCTGTGAGATATCCCAAAATAACAACAAAGGGCCCTCAGTGGGTCGGATGAAAGCCCTGTCACCAACCATTTCAGCTCGGAAATAGTAGGAAAGTCCCCTCCCCTACTGTAGCTCTGACTGACTGACACAACACTCATCTTATGGGAGAGGAAACACAGGAAATCTCTAGTTTGACCATGACAAGGTTTTCCAAATACAATGCGAGCTAATGAGATATCAGAATTAACACTAAATTGTCTCCATTTAATCTATTTTTGATCCTCGCTTCTCTCAATGATATTGTTAATGCATATGCTATTCTATAGGGGTTGCTTCATGAGTGGGTGAGTCAATTGAGAAGGGCTCTGAGTTTCCACAGAAAGTAAGTTCTGATACATGGCGTGTATACCTAATTATTCACTCACTGATAATGTGAAATAATTTGATGCATATTTCAGACTTTTGTTTCATTATTTCATCTTTATTGGGGTACATTGCATAATTGTTGTATGCATCCTCTTTGTTGACAGACAGGATCCAACCATGTTGTGAAAACAGGCCTCTGTCACACTGTGAACACATAGCTGTCACACTGGGAAATCCCCTCAATATTCATCCTCGGTCCAACCCGAGAGAGACACACACAAGACCACAAACAGCAGAAGGTCTCCCTTGTTATTTCAAACGGGTATAAAACCCACCAGTTATGTTCTTCTATCTTTGAAACATCAATGAAACTCGACACAATTTGAACAAATCAAATGGTGGTTGAGGATCTTGCTATCATCTGACTTGTAGGGTGAAGTAGTGGTCTGATCAGTAATTATTTAAGTGCCTTTTTATTCCATTTTGGAGACTGATTAGACAGCAATCAAATTGATTTTCTGAAAGCACAACTGAATGAATAGCAGTGATAGTGTACTTTACAAATGATTGTAGAAATTGATGATCATAACACATAAATTTTAACTGACGTTTTTTAGCAACTCTGAAAAATAACACAATATAGTACCTATGACATATTACAGAGTCAACTTTTAGAATATACATTTCTTAATTGAACAAAAACTGAGTAGACAGACAATCTCAACTTTTCTATTCTTAACTCAACACATAAAGGACCATACTTCTGTAAGAACTTTTGAGGTAAAAAAAAAAACAGCACTGAGCAAAATAAAACTATATAGATGTATACATTGGTCTGGGAAATAGCCACATATTGCTGTTTTCTTAGCCAACATTGCCCTCAAGTGGGTAAAAACTAGGGTGCACTAAATGCCTCAATACTCAGCAACAAATGAGGCTCAAGTAAGCAGTGTTACTTTACATAAACTATTGTATTGTAATGAATAATGTAATGCATTTATATACCAATATAACATTTGTTTGTCAATAATATTAGTCTCCATATTTATGTTGGGGCATCTTTTGGCGGCTGCCAAGCTGACATGTAATGCTTGCATCCCATGTTGTTCATAAACTCTCAGCTTATGCCTGCATATCAACAGAAGTGGTTGCAGATATCCTGCTATCTACAAGCAGCAAATTGTTTTAAATCAGTCATTTTAATAGCAAAACACAAGTATCGTAATGACTTGCAGGTGGAATACCATGCTGCTTGTCAAAGCTGCATTTGAAGAAAGTTACTGCATATTTATCCAACATGTACAGTATGGTACAAGTGCTCAACAAGCTCAAGATCACATTACAGAAGATTGCTCTGCATTTCTTTGCCATTTTCCTAAATTACATTGGCCTTTGATCTCAGCTAAAATTGATTGACTTGAATGGTTTTCATTACAAAGTCCTTTGTATTTACGCTGGTTAACAAATGCTAAGACATTTAAGGATGATTGCGTGAGTGAAGCAGGGATAGTGGACGATAATGATTACAAGATCTTTTGATACCCCATGTTTTTAGGCAACACTCAATTAGCCACTTCACCTCTGATTTCTTCATCTTGAATTGAACTCCTATAGGACCAATACTTTTCCCACGACAACAAATGCAATTGCTTTGCCTCTGGTTGTTGGTGCTTTGCATTCTGTGCTTAAACATATGAATCCTCTTTTCGAGAGTGCCATATACAGTGCCTTCAGAAAGTATTCACACCCCTTGACTTTTCAACATTTTGTTGTTTTACAGCCTGAATTTTAAATGGATTCAATTGGCATATTATGTCACTGGCCTACACAAAATACCCCATAATGTCAAAGTGGAATGTTATGTTTTTAATATTTTTTTACAAATTAATGACAAAAATCTTGAGTCAAAAAGTATTCAACCCCTTTGTTTCGGCAAGCCTAAAAAAATGTGCTTAACAACTCACATTATATGTTGCATGGACTCAATCTGTGTGCAATAATAGTGTTTAAAATTATTTTTGAATGACAAACTCATCCCTGTACATCACATATACAGTGGGGCAAAAAAGTATTTAGTCAGCCACCAATTTTGCAAGTTCTCCCACTTAAAAAGATGAGAGAGGCCTGTAATTTTCATCATAGGTACACTTCAGCTATGACGGACAAAACGAGAAAAAAAATCCAGAAAATCACATTGTAGGATTTTTAATGAATTTATTTGCAAATTATGGTGGGAAAAAAGTATTTGGTCATCTACAAACAAGCAAGATTTCTGGCTCTCACAGACCTGTAAGAAGCTCCTCTATCCTCCACTCGTTACCTGTATTAATGGCACCTGTTTGAACTTGTTATCAGTATAAAAGACACCTGTCCACAACCTCAAACAGTCACACTCCAAACTCCACTATGGCCAAGACCAAAGAGCTATCAAAGGACACCAGAAACAAAATTGTAGACCTGCACCAGGCTGGGAAGACTGAATATGCAATAGGTAAGCAGCTTGGTTTGAAGAAATCAACTGTGGGAGCAATTATTAGGAAATGGAAGACATGGGGCTCCATGCAAGATCTCACCCCGTGGGGTCAAAATTATCACAAGAACGGTGAGCAAAAATCCCAGAACCACACGGGGGACCTAGTGAATGACCTGCAGTGAGCTGGGACCAAAGTAACAAAGCCTACCCTCAGTAACACACTACGCCGCCAGGGACTCAAATCCTGCAGTGCCAGACGTATCCCCCTGCTTAAGCAAGTACATGTCCAGGCCCGTCTGAGAGAGCATTTGGATGATCCAGAAGAAGATTGAGAGAATGTCATATGGTCAGAAAAAACTCAACTCGTCGTGTTTGAAGGACAAAGAATGCTGAGTTGCATCCAAAGAACACCATACCTACTGCGAAGCATGGGGGTGTAAACATCATGGTTTGGGGCTGTTTTTCTGCACAGGGACCAGGACGACTGATCCGTGTAAAGGAAAGAATGAATGGGGCCATGTATCGGGATATTTTAAGTGAAAACCTCCTTCCATCAGCAAGGGCATTGAAGATGAAACGACATCTTTGTTGTCATTGCCAACAAAGGGTATATAAGAAACTTTTGTATTTGACCAAATACTTACTTTCCACCATAATTTGGAAATAAATTCATTACAAATCCTACAATGTGATTTTCTGGATTTTTTTTTCTCATTTTGTCTGTCATAGTTGAATTGTACCTATGATTAGAATTACAGTCCTCTCTCGTCTTTTTAAGTGGGAGAACTTGCACAATTGGTGGCTGACTAAATACTTTTTGCACCACTGTACAGTGCATTTGGAAAGTATTCAGACCCCAAGACTTTTTTCACAATTTGTTATGTTAAAGCCTTATTCTAAAATGGATTAAATCGATTTTGTTTCCCCTCGTCAATCTACACACAATACCCTATAATGACACATCAAATAAAGGTTTTTCGAATATTTTACAAATGTATAAAAATATAAAGAAAAAATAGAAATGAAGACCCTGCACTCAGTACTTTGTTGAAGTACCTTTGACAGCGGTTATAGCCTCGAGTCTTCTTGGGTATGACGCGACAAGCTTGGCACGCCTGTATTTGGGGAGTTTCTGTCACGAATCCCGCCCGAAGATGGTGCCTCTTCCTGTTCAGGTGGCACTCGGTGGTCGTCGTCGCCGGCCTAATAGCTGCCACCGATCCCCTTTGCTGTTTAATTTAGTTGTGTCTGATTAGTTGCACCTGTTTCGTGTTTAGGTTTTGGTGGTGGGCTATTTTAACCCAGTAGGCCCGCCGGCTTTTGTGCGGGCTTGTTTTTCTGTTTATGGTGTGTGATTATTTTGTGGTATTCATTTTTCCGATCAGTTTCGTTCTGTTTGATTGGACTGGGTCTTTACACGCCCTTGTGTGTGTGGCGTGACTGTCTCTCTGGGTTTTTGGAAAATAAAGATCCACATCTTGTGAACTACCCTGCTCTCTGCGCCTGACTCCTCCACCCACTACATATAGAAGCCGTGACAGTTTCTCCCATTCTTCTCTGTAGATCCTCTCAAGCTCTGTCAGGTTGGATAGGAAGCGTCGCTGCACAGCTATTTTCAGGTCTCTCCAGAGATGTTCTATTGGGTTCAAGTCCGGCATCTGGCTGGGCCACTCAAGAACTTTCAGAGACTTGTCCCGAAGCCACTCCTGCGTTGTCCTGGCTGTGTGCTTAGGGTCTTTGTCCTGTTGGAAGGTGAACCTTCGCCCCAGTCTGAGGTCCTGAGAGCTACGAAGCAGGTTTTCATCAAGGATCTCTGTACTTTGCTCCATTCATCTTTCGCCCGATCCTGATTAGTCTCCCAGTCCCTGCCGCTGTAAAACATCCCCACAGCATGATGCTGCCACCACCATGCTTCACTGTAGGGATGGTGTCAGGTTTCCTCCAGACGTTGACGCATGAAATTCAGGTGAAAGAGTCCAATCTTGGTTTCATCAGACCAGAGAACTGTGGCAAGCTCCAAGCGTGCCTTCATGTGCCTTTTACTGAGGCTTCCGTCTGACAAATCTACCATACATAAAGGCCTGATTGGTGGAGTGCTGCAACCAGTTGGTTGTCTTTCTGGAAGGATTTCCCATCTCCACAGAGGAACTCTGGAGTTCTGTCAGAGTGACAATTGGTTTTTGGTCACCTCCCAGGCCAAGGCCCTTCTCCCCGGGCGTCCAGCTCTAGGAATTCTTGGTGGTTCCAAACTTCTTACATTTAAGAATGATGGAGACCACTGTGTTCTTGAGCACCTTCAATGCTGCAGAAATCTTTTGGTATCCCTCCCCAGATCTGTGCCTTGACACAATCCTGTCTCGGAGCTCTATGGACAATTCCTTCAACCTCATGGCTTGGTATTTGCTCTGACATGCACTGTCAACTGTGGGACCTTATATAGACAGGTGTGTGCCTTTCCAAACCATGTCCAATCAATTGCATTTACCACAGGGGGACTCTAATCCAGTTGTAGAAACATCTCAAGGCTGAGCAATGGAAACAGGACGAACCTGAACTCGATTTCGAGCTTCATAGCAAAGGGTCTGTATACGTATGTAAATAGGGTATTTCTGTTTTTAATTTGTAATACATATGCAAAAAATTCTAATAACCAGTTTTTTCCTTTGTCATTATGCGCATTGTTTGTAGATTGATGAGGAAAAAATGATTTAATCTATTTTAGAATAAGGCTGTAACGAAACAAAATGTGGAAAAAGTCAAGGGGTCTGAAAACTCTGAATTCCTGCCTATTTCTGTTCTCTGGTCCAAACTGAGAACATCAAAATAGTAATGTATGGATTGAATAAGTGACAGACATAATGACATTCAACAACGTACCTATGTCTTTCATGACTTACAGGACCAAGGATTCCCCGGGTTGAGTGATGTGGACCGACTGAGCAAGCGGTGATATTGTTATATTTACATAAAGTGAGATGTGGATGACATTGTAAAACAAAAAAAAACACAAAATGGGTCCATGTTTTGTTTATCCTTCAATGCCTGTTCTGATAATACTTACACAACCAACTAAAATTATATTCTGAGCAAACAATAAAATGGACAATCAATTGTTCACTATAGTCTACTCATGTGCTCAGGTTTCTATCCCATATTGATAACATCAATTAAAATAAAATATTAATGGTCGCGTAAACATATTTAACAGATGTTATTGCGGGCGTAGCGAAATGCTTGTGTTCCCAACTCCAACAGTGCAGCAATATCTAACAATTAAGTGATAATGCCCGAGAAGATGGTGTTTGGAGGATAGGCCCGAGACGAAAAACCATGTCAATATATCCTCAAAACACTGGCTTCAAGGGCATTATCACTTTTATACAACGGTTAACCAACATATTCAAATAGTGATTGACATATTTTCATAAAACAATACAATTTCATTCCTTCACAAGATATAGTCCCGACACAAATCTAGGGTTGCTACCTAAGCCGGCTGATTGTTCATTCTATCAGTTCGGTTGCTAGAGACGCGACCCATTTGTTCACTCTTTTTGTTCTGCATCTATGGACGTGACCAAGTTGTTCGTTCTAAATGTTCCAGTGCCATATGGCTGGCAACGTTCTTATCCCTTGCTTGCTAGCTAGCCAACTACTGCTATTAAAGTCACATCAAAAAGTGCAGCCAGAATAACAGCAAAGTAGCCACATTTGCTTTTATTTAAGCTGTTTTCTAGTGACACTTATTCGGATACAGCCATAACAATGAGCTAATGATTTCACCTGGCATAGAACATTTGCTCACTTGTCAGGACACTGTTGTTCAGGGGATCTAGCAAACAACACAGCGAACACAATCACCTCAAACTGAAGCTGGAAAGACTGCAAACTAGCTGCACTTTCAATTGGCATTCTTTGTGTATAATATATTGTACAGTCAGATGGAACAGAGTAAATAGGCATTTTAACGTTATGGATTTAGCCGTTGATAACTTGTGGAATAGACACCAGCTGAAATGTGGGTTTAACCAATCACCATTCAGGTTAAGACCCACTCGCTGTATAATTCACAACAATACACACAAATTAAAAGTAAAACAATGGAATTAAGAAATATGTAAATATTAGGACGAGCAATGTCGGAGTCCAGAGTATAAATATATATCCAGTACCAGTCAAAAGTTTGGACACACCTACTCATTCCAAATCAAATCAAACTGTATTTGCCACATGCGCCGAATACAACAAGTGTAGACTTTACTGTGAAATGCTTACTTACAAGCCCTTAACCAACAGTGGAGTTCAAGAAAAAGAAAATATTTACCAAGTAAGCTAAAATAAAAAGTAATAATAAAAAGTAACACAATAAGAACAACAATAACAAGGCTATATACAGGGGGCACCAGTACCGAGTGAGTGTGCAGGGGTACAAGCTAGTTGAGGTAATCTGTACATGTAGGTGGGGACGCATAGGTAACAAACAAACAGCGAGTAACAGCAGTGTACAAGAGGGGGGGGGGTGTCAATGTAAATTGTCAGGTGGTTATTTTTATAAATTGTTCAGCAGTCTAATGGCTTGGGGGTCGAAGTTGTTGAGGAGCCTTTTAGTCCTAGACATGGCGCTCTGGTACCGCTTGCCGTGCAGTAGCAGAGAAAACAGTCTATAAATTGGGTGACTGACAATTTTATGGGCTTTCCTCTGACACCGCCTATTATATAGCTCCTGGATGGCAGGAAGCTTGGCCCCAGTGATGTACTGGGCCATTCGCACGGCCTTCTGTAGCGCCTTACGGTCAGACGCCGAGCAGTTGCCATACCAGGCAGTGGTGCAACCAATCAGGATGCTCTTGATGATGCAGCTGTAGAACCTTTTGAGGATCTGGGGACCCATGCCAAACCTTTTCAGTCTCCTGAGGGGGAAAAGGTTTTGTCATACCCTCTTCACGACTGTCTTGGTATGCTTGGACCATGATAGTTTGTTGGCGTTTTGGACACCAAGGAACTTGAAGCTCTCGACCCGCTCCACTACAGCCCCGTCAATGTCAACCTCTTGCTCCTACCTGACACGCAGGCGTCCCATCTAGACATCTGGAAATGCAAATGCGCTACGCTAAATGCTAATAGTACTAGTTAAAACTCAAACGTTCATTAAAATACACATGCAGGGTATTGAATTAAAGCTACACTCGTTGTGAATCCAGGCAACAAGTCAGATTTTTAAAATGCTTTTCGGCGAAAGCATGAGAAGCTATTATCTGATAGCATGTAACACCCCAAAAGACCCGCAGGGGACGTAAACAAAATAATTAGCATAGTCGTCGCTACACAAACCGCACAAATAAAATATAAAACATTCATTACCTTTGACCATCTTCTTTGTTGGTACTCCTAGATGTCCCATAATCACTATTGGGTATTTTTTTTAGATTAAATCGGTCCATATATAGCCTAGATATCGATCTATGAAGACTGTGTGATAAACGAAAAAAATAGCGATAAAACGTCATTTTTTTAAATTAAAAAGTCGACGATAAACTTTCACAAAACACTTTGAAATACTTTTGTAATGCAACTTTAGGTATTAGTAAACGTTAATAAGCGATCAAATTGTGCCCGAGGCGAAGTATATTCTTCAGCTGTCCGTCTGGAAATAATGTCCGGGTAAATCTCAACCAAAATATCCAGTCGGAGGCTTGAACAAATGGCTTGTCTCTTCTTCGTTTGACCAAGAAACAAAGCCTAGGCAAATGACAAGACTGTTGACATCGTGTGGAAGCTGTAGGTATTGCAACCTCAGCCCCATTTATTGTGGTTCGCCTTTATCAATGGGTTGAAGTGGCGGATGGATATATATTTCCATTTTCAGTGATCAGATTTTCCTGCGCTTTTCGATGAAACGCACGTTCCGTTATAGTCACAGCCGTGATTTAACCAGTTTTATAAACGTCTGAGTGTTTTCTATCCACACATACTAATCATATGCATATACTATATTCCTGGCATGAGCAGCAGGGCGCTGAAATGTTGCGCGATTTTTAACAGAATGTTCGAAAAAGTAGGGGGTAGGAGTAACAGGTTAATGGGGGCCTGTTTGGCCCGCCTTTTCCTGTAATCCACGATCTGCTCAATTTGTCTTGCCCACATTGAGGGAGAGGTTGTTGTCCTGGCACCACAATGCCAGTTCAATGATGTCTCATCGTTGTTGGTGATCAGGCCTACCACTGTTGTGTCGTCAGCAAACTTAATGATGGTGTTGGAGTCGGTTTTGGCCACACAGTCATGGGTGAACAGGGAATACAGGAGGGGACTAAGTACACACCTCTGATTGGCCCCAGTGTTATACTACCTGGGGGCGGCCCGTCAGGAAGTCCATGATCCAGTTGCAAAGGGAGGTGTTTAGTCCCAGAGTCCTTAGCTTAGTGATGAGCTTCGTGGGCACTATGGTGTTGAACGCTGAGCTGTAGTACATGAACAGCATTCTCACATAGGGGTTAATTTTGTCCAGGTGAGAAAGGGAAGTGTGGAGTGTGATTGAGATTGAGTAATCTGTGGATCTGTTGGGGTGGTATGCGAATTGGAGTGGGTCTAAGGTGTCTGGGAGGATGCTGTTGATGTGAGCCATGACCAGCCTCTCAAAGCACTTCATGGGTACAGAAGTGAGTGCCACGGGGTGGTAATGATTTAGGCAGGTTACCTTCACTTCTTTGGGCACAGGGACTATGGTGGTCTCCTTGAAACATGTAGGTATTACAGACTCAGTCAGGGAGAGGTTGAAAATGTCAGTGAAGACATTTGACAGTTGGTCCATGCATGCTTTGAGTACACGTCCTGGTAATCCGTCTGGCCCAGTGGCTTTGTGAATGTTGACCTGTTTAAAGATTTTCTTCACATTGGCTACAGAGAGCGTTATCACGCAGTCATTCAGAACAGCTGGTGCACTTGTGCATGCTTCAGTGTTGCTTGCCTCGAAGCGAGTACAAAAGGCATTTAGCTCATCTGGTAGGCTTGCGTCACTGGGCAGCTCACGTCTGGGTTTCCCTTTGTAGTCCGTAATAGTTTTCGAGCCCTGCCACATCCGACGAGCATCAGAGCCAGGGTAGTAGGATTCAATCTTAATCCTGTATTGACTCTTTTTGCTTGTTTGATGATTTGTCTGAGGGCATAGCAGGATTTTTTATAAGCGTCCACATTAGTCTCCTGCCCCTTGAACACAGCAGCTCTAGCCTTTAGCTCGATGCGGATGTTGCCTGTAATCCATCGCTTCTGGTTGGGATATGTACGTACAGTCACTATGGGGACGACGTTGTCGATGCACTTATTGATGAAGCCAATGACTGAGGTGGTGTATTCCTCAATGCCATTGGATGAATCCCAGAGCATATTCCAGTCTGTGCTAGCAAAACAGTCCTGTAGTGTAGCATCCATGTCATCTGACCAGTTCCATATCGAGCGAGTCACTGGTACTTCCTGCCTTAGTTTTTGCTTGTGTAAGCAAGAATCAGGGGGATAGAATTGTGGTCAGATTTGCCAAATGGAGTGCGGGGAGTGACGTCAGGTGTAACAAGGATAGGAGCGGATGTAAAACGCTTCTTGAGGAGATCAAAAGCTCCCTGGGCGGAAACGGACCACTTAAAGCACGTCTTGACAGAAGTAAGGGCTGTGAGAGGAGCTGCCACCTGACCGAAATTACGAATGAAATGACGATAGAAATTCGCGAAACCGAGAATGCGCTGCAGCTCGACACGTGACTTAGGGTAGGGCCAATCGCTGACAGCTTGGACCTTAGCGGAATCCATCTGAATGCCTTCAGCGGAAATAACAGAACCGAGAAATGTGACGGAGGAGACATGAAAAGCGCACTTCTCAGCCTTCACATAAAGACAATTCTCTAAAAGGCGCTGGAGAACACGTCGAACGTGCTGAACATGAATCTGGAGTGACGGTGAAAAAAATCAGGATATCGTCAAGGTAAACGAAAACAAAGATGTTCAGCATGTCTCTCAGTACATCATTCACTAATGCCTGAAAGACAGCTGGAGCGTTAGCGAGACCGAACGGCAGAACCCGGTATTCAAAGTGCCCTAACGGAGTGTTAAACGCCGTTTTCCACTCGTCCCCCTCCCTGATGCGCACGAGATGGTAAGCGTTACGAAGGTCCAACTTAGTGAAAAACCTGGCTCCCTGCAGGATCTCGAAGGCTGATGACATAAGGGGAAGCGGATAACGATTCTTAACCGTTATGTCATTCAGCCCACGATAATCCACGCAGGGGGCGCAGGGTCCCGTCCTTTTTCTTAACAAAAAAACCCCGCTCCGGCGGGAGAGGAGGAAGGAACTACGGTACCGGCGTCGAGAGCAACAGACAAATAATCTTCGAGAGCCTTACGTTCGGGAGCCGACAGAGAGTATAGTCTACCCGGGGGAGTGGTACCCGGAAGGAGATCAATACTACAATCATACAACCGGTGAGGAGGAAGGGAGGTGGCCCTGGACCGACTGAAGACCGTGCGCAGATCATGATATTCCTCCGGCACCCCTGTCAAATCACCAGGCTCCTCCTGTGAAGAGGGGGCAGAAGAAACAGGAGGGATAGCAGACATTAAACATTTCACATGACAAGAAACGTTCCAGGGAGAGGATAGAATTACTAGACCAATTAATAGAAGGATTATGACACACTAGCCAGGGATGACCCAAAACAACAGGTGTAAAAGGTGAACGAAAAATCAAAAAAGAAATGGTTTCGCTATGATTACCAGAGACAGTGAGGGTTAAAGGTAGCGTTTCACACTGAATCCTGGGGAAAGGACTACCATCCAAGGCGAACATGGCCGTGGGCTCCCTAACTGTCTGAGAGGAATGTCATGTTCCCGAGCCCAGGCTTCGTCCATAAAACAGCCCTCCGCCCCAGAGTCTATCAAGGCACTGCAGGAAGCTGCCGAACCGGTCCAGCGTAGATGGACCGACAAGGTAGTACAGGATCTTGACGGAGAGACCTGAGTAGTAGCGCTCACCAGTAGCCCTCCGCTTACTGATGAGCTCTGGCTTTACTGGGCATGAAATTACAAAATGACCAACCGCAATAGAGACAGAGGCGGTTGGTGACTCTCCGTTCCCTCTCCTTAGTCGAGATGCGAATACCCCCCCAGCTGCATGGGCTCAGCACCTGAGCCAGTGGAGGAAGATGGTAGTGATGCGGAGAGGGGGAAACGGATAACGCGAGCTCTCTTCCACGAGCTCGGTGACGAAGATCTACCCATCGTTCTATGCGAATAGCGAGTTCAATCAAAGAATCCACGCTGGAAGGAACCTCCCGGGAGAGAATCTCATCCTTTACCTCCGCGTGGAGACCTCTCCAGAAAACGAGCGAGCAACGCCGGCTCGTTCCAGTCACTGGAGGCAGCAAGAGTGCGAAACTCTATAGAGTAATCCGTTATGGATCGATTACCTTGACATAGGGAAGACAGGGCCCTGGAAGCTTCTTTCCCAAAAAACTGAACGATCAAAACCCGTATCATCTCCTCCTTAAAGTTCTGATACTGGTTAGTACACTCAGCCCTTGCCTCCCAGATTGCCGTGCCCCACCACGAGCCCGTCCAGTAAGGAGAGATATGACGTAGGCGATACGAGCTGTACCCTGGAGTACGTGTTGGGCTGGAGAGAGAACACAATATCACACTGGGTGAGGAAAGAGCGGCATTCAGTGGGCTGCCCAGAGTAACACGGTGGGTTATTAATTCTGGGCTCCGGAGACTCGGAAGCCCTGGAAGTAGCTGGTGGATCGAGGCGGAGATTGTGAATATGTTTTGAGAGGTCGGAGACTTGGGCGGCCAGGGTCTCAACGGCATGTCGAGCAGCAGACAATTCCTGCTCGTGTCTGCCTAGCATCGCTCCCTGGATCTCGACGGCTGAGTAGCGAGGATCCGAAGTCGCTGGGTCCATTCTTGGTCGGATTCTTCTGTTATGCAGGTGAGTGAGGACCCAAAAGCGGTTTAACAGAAACAGAGTCTTTTTAATGTCCAAACAGGGAAAACATAAATCCTCTATCTTTACAGGAGAGTCCCCCTTCTAGTTGTAGAGGAGAATTGCAGGGCTAGCGGCAACAGACTGCAGGTCCCTTCGGGTAGGCGCGGGCCGTAGAGGATAGAGACACCTGCACACACGCAGTATCTGATGGAGAGGCAGAATACGACAGGACGGAACAAGGGCAAAGCAAACAAGAATCCGACAAGGACAGAAGCAGAAACAGAGAGAGAAATAGAGACTTAATCAGAGGGAAAAAGAGGGGACAGGTGTGAGAGAGTAAACAAGGTCGTTAGGAGAATGAGGAACAGCTGGGAGCAGGAACGGAACGATAGAGGGAGAGAGAGATAGAGAGAGAAAAAGTAACCTAATACGACCAGCAGGGGGAAACGAAGAGAAGAGAAAGCACAGGGACAAGACATGACAATACATGACAATACATGACAATACATGACAGGACCGGGGACAGCAAGGAGTCATCATGTCAGGTAGTCCTGGGGCACGGTCCTAGGGCTCAGGTCCTCCGAGAGAGAGAAAGAAAGAGAGAATTCAGAACCTTGGTGTGATGCCATTAAAAGGTAATTTACCACCTTCATGAGTTCAGTCTCAGTGCTATGATGGGGTCTAAAACCAGACTGAATGGTTTCGTATACATTGTTTGTCTCCAGGTAGGCAGGAATCATTTTTGAGAGGAATGGGAGATTCGATATAAGCCGATAGTTTTTTTAATTTTCTGGGTGACGTTTTAGCTTGTTCAAGAGAGGCTTTATTACTGCCACTTTGAGTGAGTTTGGTACACATCAGGTGGATAGGAAGCTGTGTATTTTATTCAATATAGGAGGGCCAAGCACAGGAAGCAGCTCTTTCAGTAGATTAGTTGGAATAGGGTCCAGTAAGCAGCTTGATGGTTTATAGGCCAAGACTATTTTCATCAATGTGTCAAGAGATATAGTATTAAAAAACTTGAGTGTCTCCCTTGATCCTAGGTCCTGGCAGTGATGTGCAGATTCAGGACAACTGAGTTTTGGAGAAATACCCAGATTTAAAGAAGAGTCCGTAATTTGCTTTCTTAATAATAATGATCTTTTCGTCAAAAAAGTTCATGACTTTATCACTGCTGAAGTGAAAGCTGGGGAATGCTGCTTTTTAGTTATATTTGCGACAGTATCAAAAATGCATTTTGGATTGTTCTATTCTCCTCAATTAAGTTGGAAAAATAGGATGAAGGAGCAGCAGTCAGGGCTCTTCGATACTGCACGGTACTGTCTTTCCAAGCTAGTCGGAAGACTTCCAGTTTGGTGTAGGGCCATTTCCGTTACAACTTTCTGGAAGCTTCTTCAGGGCTCAGATATTTTCTGTATAGCAGGGAGCTAGTTTCTTATGACAAATGTTTTTAGTTTTTAGTGGTGCGACTGCATCTAGGGTATTGTGCAAGGTTACATTTAGTTCCTCAGTTAGGTGGTTAACTGATTTTTGTTCTCTGATGTCCTTGGCATCTCGCAATCTTTGGGTTGTCTGAGAATTTCTAGCACAGCTTTTAATTATCCTTGGTTGGGGTCTGAGCAGATTATTTGTTGCGACTGCAAACGTAATAAAATGGTGGTCCGATCGTCAAGGATTATGAGGAAAAACATTAAGATCCACAATATTTATTCCACAGGACAAATCTAGGTCCAGAGTATGACTGTGGCAGTGAGTAGGTCCAGAGATGCTGGACAAAACCCACTGAGTCAATGATGGCTCCAAAAGCCTTTTGGAGTGGGTCTGTGGACTTTTCCATGTGAATATTAAAGTCACCAAAAATGTGAATATTATCTGCCATGACTACAAGGTCCGATAGGAATACAGGGAACTCAGTGAGGAACGCTGTATACGGCCCAGGATGCCTGTAAACAGTAGCCATAAAAAGTGATTGAGTAGGCTGCATAGATTTCATAGAAGCTCCAAAAGACAAACGCAATCATTTTTTTTGTACATTTAAATTTGCTATCATAAATGTTAGCAACACCTTTGCAGGATGCGTGGGGGATATGTTCACTAGTGTAACCAGGAGGAGTGTTGGTAAGAGTGTCCACGATTGGGTCTTTAAAGGTAGAGATAGATATAAAACTGTCCAGTTTGAGTGTTTTTTGCAGCTCGTTACAGTCACTAGCTGTAGCGAACTGAAAAGAGGAGTGACCTAGTGACCTGTGTGTGCTTTGTGGAACTTTAACCCAACGTTCACAGGAGGTACATGGTTGCATAGGCCGTTTGGTGTTTGAGGTGAACTGAGGACCAGGGCATTGATGGATATCACCCGATAAGAGAAGCCATATAGAGTTATTATAAGATCTCCACCATTAATTTGAGATTTCAGACGATCGTTCGATGATCGTTTGGGTTTGTGCCAAGGTGTAATGAAAGTTTCGTATATGACATTCCTTCCAAATCCGAAGTGCTGGATGCCATCAAAAGTGTTTGCATGACTGAGAAGTTGCTGAGAATTAGCCGTTCTTCCATCTAGATTGCAAATGCAAATATTTACAATGATGTTTAAAACAAACCCATCAAGTAAAAGTGCTGCCACCATGCCAAACTTGACGTTCGTCATCTTCCTCATACATCCATGACAATGAGCTAATGATGCTACATTTTTTCCTGGCATAGAAAATGCGCTTTTGTCAGGATACTATTGTTCAGAGGAGCTTGCCAACAACACAGCTAACACAATCACTTCAAACTGAAGCTGGATAGACTGCAAACCAGCTGCACTTTGTTTCGTTTGACCTTTTCTTCTACTGAGAATTATTTTTATATATCCATAAAAATGATGCCAACTGATTCATGATTTTGACTGGCTGAGAAACGCTGCCTGTCTTGTTTACGACCCCTGCCATGTTATTACTATGGGACAGCTGGAGGTTTATACAAATTTCCACTGTTGAAAACTAAATGTTAGTCTAAAAGAAATGTGAGAATGTCTAGATGCTTTTTATAGTGGAGATCAAATTTATACATTGCCTGGCTGGGCTGATGAGACAGCGTTTTGGCGCAGTCAGATGGAACAGAGTAAATAGGCATTTTAACGTCATAGATTTAGCCGGTGGTAACTTGTAGAATAGACATCGGCTGGAATGCGTTTTTTAATTTATTTTACATTTATAATAATATAATTTATAATTTTGGGCTTTAAAATTGGCAAAATGAAAAAAGGCATTTTTGTTTCTTGCTTTGGTTTGAAAAATTAAAAAATGATTAATTTCCTCTTGTTTGGGCTTGCCGAAATGAAAGGAAATATTAATTATCAATGAGTAGACAGATCAATTTTCCAATGTCAAGCTCTTTCCAAAAGCCTAATCTCTGATAAAGCAAGCTAAATGACATGTTGTTTGCTTAGCTAGCTAGCTTAATGCTAAATGGATAGGCTACTTCACGTATCTGAAATTACATGAACAATTGATGTTTACTGATCATGAAAATTCAGTTACTTGCTGTATAATTCTGATGATAGAGCTAATGTGGATTCTGAAATAATCTGAAATTTGTAGTTCTGACTATGCTCTTCAAGAAGTGTTGATATTAAAACCATAACATTTATTTAATAATCCCTTGAAAACGGCACATAGTTGTCAATGGTTTTAGCAGAGCTGTGGATCTCCTTGCCCCCCAGCAGCCAAATCAAACACTCTGCACCGTATTGTGCCGTTTTATTGATAACGACCTATATAGAAATAATTACGCTCAAATGTAAAAATCATTTGAATTTCTAACATCCAAATCGAGGTGTCCCACTGGGCACAAGCTGCTTGAATCAAGTCAATCTTCCCTTCAACCAACAATATAAGTTCATTAATATGACTAAATCAAATGTCGCAAGTCTGTGGAGATCTTCACAATTGCTATAATGACCTGTGCAGAATCTTGAACACCATTGATTACTTGCACTATGTACTTTTAATGTCATCTCAACAATCCAGGTCATGTGGTTGTGCTATTAGATGAAGCATAGTGATAACACATTATAAATAAAACATATGACATCGTATTACCATTTGAACTTTGTTGCGCTTTTAAATGGTTGAAAGTGCAATGATAACAAATTTAGATGGCTAATAAAAACTAAACAAATCAGACATTGTTTTTCCATTGGAATTTGGTTGTGCCTTTAGATGGTTGAAATCACAGTGATAACACATTGGGAATTCAACATACCGCTGGCCGTCTTTTTGAGTGGGTGAACAAATGTTGAAATCTCATTGATCAACGTCGCAACCAAATATTACCAAAATGTCCATGTTGAAATTATGTGGTGTGCCCAGTGGGGTATTTTACATCTCTTACATTTCAGTGTGGCTGCATGGGATTTATATTAATGTGACTCTGTGCAGCCAATGGCAATGTCCGCTTTAGGTATAATGCCGGGAGCCACTTGTGGATTTGACAGCTCTAATGCAGTTCCACATCCGACACCGCCAAAACAACTGCCATGCGGATGTTGGCTAAAGCGGATCTGATTGAACAGAGCCCAAATTGTTCCAAAGACTGGAAGGATGACTGAAAGTATCATGTCATATATACACACACACACACACACACACACACACACACACACACACACACACACACACACACACACACACACACACACACACACAATACTGTAATTTACTCTGGATTAGCAAAAACATGCTCACATTTACACCCTTCATGCACACAAGGCAAAGTTATTTCAGGTGGGACTTGTTGATTATGATCATATGAGTTTTTCGTCTACTAAATGCTGATATGTCTAACTATTAATCAGTGATTAGAAGTTTTGCCCGTCACTGTTAGTCTATTCCATTGTTGTTTTGTATTCCACTCCAGCCTTAACAGCCGTGTCACCATAAGATCAGAGTGGGGCGTTAAGCATTCGCCTCCGGGGTCATACATTTGAAATTGAGTGCTGCTTGCTGAAAGAATGTGCCGATGCATGGGCGGAGCAATTTTATTGACCAATTATGTGACGGCTTTCAAATTAATTGTGGGCGGGGGGACGAGTTAGCATTCAATTTCAAATGTAAGATTGAGGCCATCTGCACATATTAACATTTGTTTTGTGTTTATTGTTTGAGGTAGAGCGAGCTGAAGATATAGAAAAAATAATAAGACGTATGTGAGATTTCAACAAGCACACAAACAAGAGTATGCTGGATTTCTAAAATGTTCTTGCTTTCAGCAACTACACTAATGATACTTTGTGAGATTTCTAGAGTGTTCTTGATTTCAGCAAGCACATAAATTAAGTATATTTCACAAGGATTTGATGAGGTACCATGTTTTATTGAATTTATAAAAGCGATCACATTGTTTAGCCAGTGCGGGACAATGACATTATAAATATATGGCTTCTCAATGCATTCAGAATGTGTGAAAATATATCTTATATGTGCTACACAACTGTAAAAGTCACCCATCGTCAGTCTCCTCTTATTACCAAGATTTAAGTCTAGATAATCAAAGTCAGCTTGATACCACCAACAGCCTCGTCTCAGACTGACAGGAAAATAGCCATGAAAATGATTTCCCTTATTACCCAACTAGAAAAACACTTCGGTGAACCAAAATGAATAATAATGCAGATACCCTTTACATGTCAAAAATAATAGTAGGCGAGAGCGATTTATTCTGTCTACACTTTGGCTGTGCTGCTGTTCGCCTCAATGCTGACAGACAAAAAACATGTCTGCGAAGAATTAAAGACTTTCATGTTGCTGAGAGCCTATATGACATAAGATTCTGCATCCAACACTTTACCAATCCCAAACTTGACAACATAACTCTTTATTCCCTTTGTCATAAAATTGCTTTAGTATGCATTCCCAGTTCTCTGAGATGTTTCAATAGTGTAACAAAATATCGAAGTCTGTATAACTTCAAAGAAAATTGGAGAGGCATGAGGGAAGTGTGGTTTAGTGACGCAATCTTGAGGAGCATTTCGGACACAGCAAGACATGACACAAATGACTCCAAACTGCAAAGCAAATATTTATGGGATCATTCTAGCGATATCACATCTCACTCAGAATTTGGGTTTCACAGCTAAACAATAAGAAGTATAAAACAATATTTTTTCCTCACAATTGTACTTTTAGAGGAAATAAAAGTAATATACAGTGCATTCGGAAAGTATTCAGACTCCTTCCCTTTTTCCATTTAAAAAAAAAAGTTACAGCCTTATTCTAAAAATGATTAAATAAAAGCAATTCCTTATCAATCTACACACAATACCCATAATGACAAAGCGAAAACAGACTTTTAGAAATGTTTGCACATGTATTAAAAATACAGGCAGAAATACCTTTTTTACATAAGTTTTCAGACCCTTTGTTTTGAGACTCGAAATTGAGCTGAGGTGCATCCTGTTTCCATTTATCATCCTTGAGATGTTTCTACAACTTGTTTGGAGTCGAACTGTGGTAAATTCAATTGATTGGACATGGTTTGGAAAGGCACACACCTGTCTATATAAGGTCCCACAGTTGACAGTGCATATCAGAGCAAAAACTAAGCCATGAGGTTGAAGGAACTGTCGTAGAGCTCCGAGACAGGATTGTGCTGAGGCATATATCTGGGGAAGGATACCAAAACATTTCTGCAGCATTGAAGGTCCCCAAGAACACAGTGGCCTCCATCATTCTTAAAATGTAAGAAGTTTGGAACCACCAAGACTCTTCCTAGAGCTGGCCGCCCTGCCAAACTGAGCGATCAGGGGAGTAGACCTTGGTCAGCGAGGTGACCAAGAACCCAATGGTCACTCTGACAGAGCTCCAGAGTTCCTCTCTGGAGAAGGGAGTATCTTCCAGAAGAACACCCATCTCTGAAGCATTCCACCATTTAGGCCTTTATGGTAGAGTGGCCAGATGGAAGCCACTCCTCAGTAAAAGGACATGACAGCCCAGTTTGGAGTTTTCCAAAAGGCACCTAAAGGACTCTCAGACCATGAGAAACAAGATTGTCTGGTCTGATGAACCTAGATTGAACTCTTTGGCCTGAATACCAAGCGTCAAGTCTGGAGGAAAACTAGCACCATCCCTACGGTGAAGCATGGTGGTGGCAGCATCGTGTTGTGGGGATGTTTTTCAGTGGAAGGGACTGGGAGACTAGTCAGGATCGAGGGAAAGATGAACAGAGAAAAGTACAGAGAGATCCTTGATGAAAACCTGCTCCAGAGCGCTCAGGACCTCAGACTGGGGTGAAGGTTCACCTTCCAACAGGACAGTGACTCTAAGCACACAGCCAAGACAACATAGGAGTGGCTTCGGGAGAAGTCTCTGAATGTTCTTGAGTGGCCCAGCCAGAGTCCGCATGTGAACCCGATCGAACATCTCTGGAGAGACCTGAAAATAGCTGTTCACTGACGCTCCCCATCCAACCTGACAGAACTTGAGAGGATCTGCAGAATAATGGGAGAAACTCCCCAAATACAGACTTGCCAAGCTTATAGCGTCATACCAAAGAAGACTTGAGGCTGTAATCGCTGCCAAAGGTGCTTCAGCAAAGTACTGAGTAAAGAGTCTGAATATTTTGAGTCAATTTGAAAAAAATATATAAAAACCTGTTTTTGCTTTGTCATTATGGGGTATTATGTGTAGATTGATGAAGGGAAAAAACTATTTCGTCAACATCAGTATAAGGCTGCAATGTAACAAAATGTTGAAAAAGGTCAAGGGGTCTGAATACTTTCCCGAATGCACTGTATAGTGTAGCTAGCTAGCTAGCTAGCTAACCAGCTAACAATATTTAGGCCCAACTTGCTAAGAAATAACAAACTAGCTGTTTGCAGATGTAACAAACACAAAGTAACGATTTTGTGTTATTATAGAACACTAGAGGATTTATATTAGAAGCAAAGTGAAAACAACATAGGTGTCTGCATTGATCATGCAGACTGAACGCAAGTGACAGGGCTAGGTCTGTGTGGAAAGCGGCGATTTACAATTGTAGTCAATTTCGACATTGTTTAAAATAAGGTATCAGATATGCAAGGGAAAAAAAATCTGAGTTTACATTTTGTTGTGTTACAGCCTGAATTTAAAATGTATTTTCTCACCCATCTACACACAATACCCTATAATGACAAAGTGAAAACATGTTTTTACAATTCTTAGCATATTTATTGAAAATGTATTACAGAAATCTCATTTACATACAGTGCAGAGAAAAAGTATTTGCCCCATTTCTGAATTTCTCTATTTTTGACCAATAACTAATATTAGATAAAGGGAACCTGAGTTTATGAATAACAAAAACGTAGTAATTACCCCCTTACACTCAATAACTGGTTATGCCACCTTCAGCTGCAATGACTCCAACCAAATGCATCAGTTGTTGATCAGTTAGACCCACTTTTGCATACAGAACTGCTTTAACACAGCAACATTTGTGGGTTTTCAAGCATGAACTGCTCGTTTCATGCCCTTCCACACCGCAATTGGGATTCGGTCTGGACTTTGACTAGGCCATTTCAAAACTTAAAATGTGTTTGCTTTTTAACCATTTAACCATCTTGCTGCATGACTTTGCTGAGCTTCAGCTTCAGCTTCAGCTCACAGATGGATGGCCTGAAATTCTCCTGTAGAATTCTCTGATACAGAGCAGAATTCATGGTTCCTTCTATTAAAGCAAGTCGTCCAGGTCCTGAGGCAACAAAGCATCTCCAAACCTTCACACGACTATCACCATGCTTGACCATTGGTGTAAGGTTCTTACTGTGGAATGCAGTGTTTGGTTTTTGCCAAACATAATAGGACCCATCTGGTCCAAAAACTTGACTCAAGTTTGACAAAAAGCACCTGGAAGATCATCAAGACTCTTGGAAGAATGGTCTATGAACAGATTAGTCAAAATTAGAACTTTTTGGACAACTGTCTGGTGGAAAGCAGACTGAACCAGGTTTTCCTCTAGGATTTTTCCTGTGCTTAGCTCCATTCTGTTTATTTTTTTATCCTACAAATTCCCCAGTCCTTAGAGATTACAAGCATACCCATAACATGATGCAGCTTCTACTAGGATTGAACAAAATGGAGACTGGTACTCAGTAATGTTTGGATTTGCCCCAAACATAACACTTTGTATTCAGGACAAAAAAGTGAATTGCTTTGCCACATGTTTTGCAGTATTAGTTTAGTGCCTTGTTTGCAAACAGGATGCATGTTTTGGAATATTTGTATTCCGTACAGGATTTCTTCTTTTCACTCTGTCAATTAGGTTACTATTGAGGAGTAACTACAATGTTGTTGATCTCTCCTGAGTTCTCTCTTATCACAACCATTAAACTTGCAAAGGTTTTAAAGTGACCATTGGCCTAATGGTGAAATCCCTTAGCGGATTCTGTCCTCTCTGGCAACTGAGTTAGGAATGACACATGGGTGCATTGTCATGCTGAAACAAGAAAGGCCTTCCCCAAACTGTTGCCACAAAGTTGGAAGCACAGAATCGTCTAGAATGCTGTTGCGTTCAGATTTCTCTTTACTGGAACTAAGGGGCTTAGCCCAAACCATTAAAAACAGCCCCAGACCATTAATCCTCCTCTACCAACTTTACAGTTGGCACTATGCATTGGGGCAGGTAGCATTCTCCTGGCATCCGCCAAACCCAGATTAGTCCGTCGGACTACCAGTTGGTGAAGCGTGATTCATCACTCCAGAGAATGCGTTTCCACCCCTCCATAGTCTAATGGCGGCAAGTTATACACCACTCCAGCTGATGCTTGGCATTGCGTATGGAGATCCTCGGCCATGGAAACCTATTTCAAGAAGCCTTGCTTCTAGATGCAGTTTGGAACTCTGTAGTGAGTGCTGCAACCTAGGACAGACTATTTTTACACGCTTCAGCACTCATCAGTCCTGTTCTGTGAGCTTGTGTCCTACCACTTCACGGTTGAGCCTTTGTTGCTCATAGATGTTTCCACTTCACAATAGCAGTACTTACGGTTGACCATGGCAGCTCTAGCAGCGCAGAAATCTGATTAACTGACTTGTTGGAGAGGTGGCATCCTATGACGAAAGTCACTGAGCTCTTCAGTATGGGCCATTCTACTGCCAATGTGTGGCTATGAAGATTGCATGGTGGTGTGCTCAATTTTATACACCTGTAAGCAATGGGTGTGGCTGAAATAGCCAAATCCACAAATTTGAAGGGTTGTCCACATATTTTTGGCCATGTAGTGTACCTTAAAGTTAAAGCTGACAGTCTGCACTTTAACCTCA
The DNA here is from genome assembly GCF_023373465.1 of Oncorhynchus keta. Taxonomy (NCBI): domain Eukaryota; kingdom Metazoa; phylum Chordata; class Actinopteri; order Salmoniformes; family Salmonidae; genus Oncorhynchus; species Oncorhynchus keta. The sequence continues at coordinate 3,393,190 of NC_068427.1, forward strand.
GTCATTTCAAGTCCCAAAAATGTGTCACTGTCCCAATACTTTTGGAGCTCACTGCATGGCAATGATGCCTCGAGTAATAAAATGTGAATACGGCTTTGTAACAATGTTTCATTTCAGAATATGGATTACAACACGTTGCTTCCTAAACCTGCTGCCTGCTCAAAAATGCTTTATTAACAGAGCAGCTTCGCACCTAAATTGTGCATGATAATGCCAGTAGTATGCATAGCCCACGAGGCATTAAAATGTACCTATTATGAAGAGGATATTCATAGAAATTTCAAGATAAGTGTACTGCTAGCCATAAAGTAGCAGTCATCCTTTTTTTTCCCCCAAAAAAGACATCTTTATTGGATAGTTTTATATAACTATTTTTCAAATCTCTTCATGAAAACAAACAAAAAACAGAAGGAAGGTGTCTATTACAGCTAACAAGAATCTGATTTCACTTCGTTTCCAATCTCAGTTCAGGCATCAGCTGAATCCAACAGAACAGTGTAGAAAACGCTGAGACTTTCAACAGCATCAAACTCAGCACCTGCAATGTTATTTTGCCTTCTCTTCATGGTGGTAAATTATGATGAATATCAAAGTTATGTTCTTCTTGGCTCAAGTGTGAAATACTGCTTAATAATAGATGGCTCGAGTCACCTTGTGTTTCCTATCACAAATAGCTGCAGTCTACGACATCTAGAAACAGGATTATGTAAGAATTGTCGTTAGTCACATTATACAAGAGAATTGACAAAGCATATTGTTGACAACCTAAACATTCTCCTCTCCGTCTCCTATCACACTTAAATGCTGAAACACACACACACAAATGATTTGGTTTACAGATTCTACATCCAACACTGAAAATACATTTAGAATTTCTTAAATACAATTGTCACTACTTTGTATATTTTCTATGTGATAAAATCTATAGACTTTCTTTTAAAAATACCAGTCAAATGGAATCACAAAAAAGGCATGTCAAATATGATCTCTGTGGATGAGGAGGTAGTATTCCCTCACAGGCAGGTAGTAGACAGACACATAGGGACGGTTTCCCGGACAGTTTCATCTTAACGCTGGACTATAAAGCTTCTCTATTGACCAAGCTTCTTAGGCCAGGACAAAGCTTCATCTGTGCCCGGGAAACCGCCATATAATGTGCTGCCTCAGGAACACTTCTCATAAAAACAATGACATGTCTTCATTCTTGCAAGGCTTCCGGCCCAGACGGCATCCCTAGCCGCGTCCTTAGATCATGCGCAGACCCGCTGGCTGGAGTGTTTACGGACATACTCAAACTCTCCCTATCCCAGTCTGCTGTCGCCACTTGCTTCAAGATGTCCACCATTGTTCCTGTAGCCAAGAAAGCAAAGGTATCTGAACTAAATGACTATCGCCCCATAGCACTCACTTCTGTCATCATGAAGTGCTTTGAGAGGCTAGCTAAGGATCACATCACCTCCACCCTACCTGACAACCTAGACCCATTTCAATTTGCTTACCGCCCCAATAGATCCACAGACGATGCAATCGCCATCGCACTGCTCTGTCCCATCATGACAATAGGAATACCTATGTAAGAATGCTGTTCATTGACTATAGCTCAGCATTCAACTCCATAGTACCCTCCAAGCTCATCATTAAGCTTGAGACCCTGGGCCTGAACACCGCCCTGTGCAACTGGGTCCTGGACTTCCTGACGGGGCAACCCCAGCTCCCGATCCCTTTTTTGTTTGTCTGTTGGTTTTGTCTTATTAGTTTCACCTGTGTGTATTTTGGTTTAATTAGCTTCCCTATATGTAGTAGTTTGACCCGCCCTTCTTTTGTGCGGGATTGTTTTTTGTAACTCTGTTGGTTTTGGTTTCATGTTTGTATTCTCCGGACTGTTTGGTCCTGTGTTTGGGGCTGGACTGTTTTATGCGCCCTGTATGTTGGCGTGATTTACCGAACTCTGCTCTCTGCGCTTGATTCCAACCCACCACTCCTAGTAGGCTGTGACAAGCCTGCCTATCCCCTTGTACTGTTTTGGACTCGGGCCTGGTTTCTGACCACCGCCTGGCCTGACCTCGAGACTGCCTATCATCTGGTACTGTTTGGACTCTGACCTGGTGTATGAACTCTCGCCTGTCCCCGACCTGCCTTTGCCTACTCCCTTTGTTATAATAAATATCGGTGCTCTACCATCTTCCTCCTGTGTCGGCATTTGGGTCTCGCCTTGTGCCCTTATACATAGAGCAATGACTACATGGAACTTTATTCCACATCAGTTAACTGATGTAGGCTTGCGTGTGATGCAAGCAGTAGATTTAAAAAGAAGATAGAAATACACCTTATGGAACAGAGGAGACTGTGAAGCAACACCCACATAGGAACAGACACATGCGCACACACACACACGATAACATACACACTATACATACACGTACACATGATTTTGTGTTGTAGATATGTGGTAGTGGAGTAGGGGCCTGAGGGCACACACGTAGTGTGTTGTGAAACCTGTTATAAATGTATTCTATTTATTTTTATGTATAACTGCCTTAATTTTTCCAGACCCCAGGAAGAGTAGCAGCTTGATGGGGATCCATAATAAATGCGTACAAATGACTGTGCTATTGTACCCAGGGGTGACACAACATGGGAATAACACACAAGAAACAAACAACTTCCTTTAGCTTCAGTCCCGTCATGCTTGACAAAACACAATCTAATCGCGTCCAGAAGAAATTCTCTGTGATGTACAGAATACAACAAAGGAGAACAAGATGAAAAGGTTTCCATTATGTATTGGGAATGATTGACCTTTGTTACTCTCCTACCCCAATCATGGGTGACCCAATCTTCAAATCCTTTTGAAATTATTTGCGCAAAGGTTTGACCCAGAATCGTTGTAAAGTTTAAATGATTTCAACGGCGAGTGCAGCTCCATCAACCCCAAAGCCTTGTGCATGCATGCCCGTCTAGTAACACACAAGCCTACAATCTGGCAGCCCGATAGAGAGCAATAGTAATGTCGTGTTTTTGTAGGCACTAATAACTCCGCCATGGCTCGTCAAAGCCTATGGAGAAGTTAATGTTTTTTTTTTTTTCATAAACGGAAAAAAAATAATTCTGTGGTAAACAGGGGTTCTATGAGATCATCTTCATCAGCTCACGTCACTTTTTGTGAGTTTTGAAGCATTTATATAATCAAAACCAGCACATAAAGGCTTCATAATTCATAGGCGTAAATATTGTGAAAGGCTTATCAGAGTAGACAGACTGGACTACTCGTCTCCGCTCTTTTCCGAGCCCGTTTCCATGGCGACGGCCTCGTAGCAGTGGTCCGCCGTCGCGTGTTCTGGCGAGCGGTTCATGGGAAGCTCATAACCTTTCATCGCAGAGCTCACGCGCTTGCGATTGTGTGCGCCTGGCTGGTAGAGCTGCATGGCAGGCCGGTCCTGTATGGAGAGAAAGAGGGAGAAACACAGGAGAGAGATCTCGGTTACAATAACAGCACAAACTCACTGCTAACACAAAATGGGTGCTAAACTATACTATATTTTACTGGACACAGATTGACAAGTCCTGGACTAAAAAGCAATCTCAATGGAGATTCTACATTGCGCTTTCTTTTAATTCCAGAGGCCATATCAACAAAGCGTCTCAGAGTAGAAAATTGGTCGTGAGTCAGTGGTTCCTGCGCCACATTCACAAGCTTTGGGCTTGTAAGAATGTGTTGATGTTTCTATTCAGCACATTTATTGAATATGAAATACAGAAATATCGCATTTACATAAGTATTCAACACCTCTGATGCAATACTTTGTAGAAGCACCTTTGGCAGAGTTTATAGCTGTGAGTGTTTCTGGGTAAGTCTCTTAAGAGCTTTCCACATCTCCCCTTTGGCAGTGTTTATAGCTGTGAGTGTTTCTGGGTAAGTCTCTAAGAGCTGTCCACATCTGGATAGTGTTAGAAACACCTTTGGCAGTGTTTATAGCTGTGAGTGTTTCTGGGTAAGTCTCTACGAGCTTTCTACATCTGGATTGTGTTAGAAACACCTTTGGCAGCGTTTATAGCTGTGAGTGTTTCTGGGTAAGTCTAAGAGCTTTCTACATCTGGATTGTGCAACATTTGCCAATTATTATTCTCCAACTCTAGTGTAGATTTGGCTTTGTGTTTTAGGTTATTGTCCTGCTGAAAGGTGGAATTCATCTCCCAGTGTCTCATGGAAAGTAGACTGAACCATGATTTCCTATAGGATTTTGTCTGTGCTTAGCTCCATTCCATTTCTCTTTTATCCTGAAAAACTCCCCAGTCCTTAACGAATACAAGCATACCCATAACATGATGCAGCCAACACTATGCTTGAAAATATGGAGAGTGGTACTCAGTAATGTATTATATTGGATTTGCCCCAAACATAACACTTTGTATTCAGGACAGAAAGTAAATAGCTTTGCCACATGTCTTGCAGTACTTCAGTGCCTTATTGCAAACAAGATGTTCTGGAAAATTTTTGTTCTGTACAGGCTTCTTTTCATTTTGTCAATTAGGTTAGTATTGTGGAGTAACTACAATGTTGTTGATCCATCCAAATGTTTCTCCTATCACAGCCATTAAACTTGGAAACAGTTTTAATGTCACAATTGGCCTCATGGTGAAATCGCTGAGTGGTTAGGAAGGATGGCTGTAATATTTGTAGTGACTGGGTGTATTGATACACCATCCAAAGTGTTAATTAATAACTTCACCATGCTCAAAGGGATATTCAGTGTCTTTATTTGTTTACCCATCGACCAATAGGTAACCTAATTTGCAGGGCATTGGAAAACCTCCCTGGTCTTTGTGGTTGAATCTGTGTTTGAATTTCACTTCTCAATTGTGTGATCTTCGCATGTGTGTAGTACAGAGATGCGGTAGTCATTCAAAAATAATGTTAAACGCTGTTATTTCACACATAGTGAGTCCAACGTATTATGCGAGTCGTTAAGCACATTTTTACATTTCAACTTATTTAGGCTTGCCATAACAAAGGGGTTGAATACTTATTGACTCAAGACATTTCATCTTTCCATTGATTTGAGAGAAAAAAAATATTGAAAAACACAATTCCACTTTGGCATTATGGGGTATTGTGTGTAATCCATTTCAAATTGAGGCTGTAACACAACAAAATGTGTAATAATACATGGGGTGTGAATACTATTTGAAGGCACTGCATAACCACATAGGCAGATAAATAGTCACAGATTTTTATTTTTGGTTATTCAATTACCCCACATCATGTTATTTCAAGTTATCCGTTTGGAGCGCAATAACACATTGAAAAAAATATGCCATGCCTATAAGTTTAGCAATTTAAAGGCATCTAGGGCCTATGTTAATTAACTTTGATTGTGTTTAATGACAATTATAGACCCTTGAAAAGTTTTATGTAACATTATCAGCAAGTGATTTGATGCCAACTGTACTGAAAGGGGACAAAAAGAAAATGCAACCCGTCTCGGAGTTTACCGTAAGAGGCCAATGTTTTTTTGTGCTAGTTCTGTATCGTACAATATATTTATTTTAATCTTTGAGAATGGAACTGTCTACACTGAGTGTACAAAACATTAAGAACACCGGCTCTTTCCATGACAAACTAACAAGGTGAATCCAGGTGAAAGATATGATCCCTTATTGATGTCACTTGATAAATCCACTTCAATCAGTGTAGATGAAGGGGAGGAAACAGGTTAAAGAAGGATTTTTAAGCATTGAGAGAATTGAGAAATGGATTGTGTATGGGTGCCATTCAGAGGGTGTAAGGGTGCCATTCAGAGGGTGACTGGGCAAGAGTTACAGGGTATGGTAGTAAGTTCCAGGGGCACTGGTTTGTGTCTAGAACGGCAACGCTCAACAGTTTTCCGTGTGTATCAAGAATGGTCCACCACCCAAAGGATCTCCAGACAACTTGACACAACTGTGGGAAGCATTGGAGTCAACATGGGCCACCATCCCTGTGGACTGCTTTCGACTCCTCGTCGAGTCCATGCGCTGCTAAATTGAGGCTGTTCTGAGGGCAAAATGGGGGGGGGGTTCAACTCAATATTAGGAAGGTGTTTTTAATGTTTTGTACACTCAGTGTATATTAATTTATCTTTATGTCATTGAAAATGGAGCCTCCAAAAGATGTGGTGAGATGCCTTCAATTATTTCAGTAGTAAAGCAACTGGGTCATTCCACCAATTTAGTACCTTTCGGGTAGTGTACCTTGGTAAAAGGAAAAAGAAAGTCCCCTAATTTCAACATTTCCATAAAGAGCACACGTTCAACGTAATAAAAACATGTTTTACCATCTCAAGAAAAATACTATAGCAAGTGCTTATTAACATTTACATTTAAGTCATTTAGCAGACGCTCTTATCCAGAGCGACTTACAAATTGGTGCATTCACCTTATGAGATCCAGTGGAACAGTCACTTATGGCTCCCCAAGGGCCCGTAAGCAAGCTTTAACCTCTATATCGTCAATGGATACTGTGACTGAAAGCGAGCGAGAAAAAGTCAGCCAATACCTCAGACTGAAGCTCACTCACGTGTTCCGCAAGCTCAGGGGACCCAAAATAAAGTAACAGGGTTGATGATTTAATCTTAAATCAGCCATAAATCCCCTTGTGACAGGGGTAATGGAAGCTTGTTGTGTGCAACAGGGAGGGGCAATTGACTAAATGCAAACTTCACAAAACAATTGAAATTTGTTGAAACATTTGTAGCCTGTCTTCCGTTGTATGGGTAACAGGGGTGATGTGTTTTGTTCGTCCCACTTAGATGTCCACCACAAAACACTAGAAAATGGCCAAAAAGAGTAGAACCAGCTCACCTGCTTTTACACTATGATTCGACAATTATATGTTCAATGTTTCTATGGATTTTTATTTTTTTATTTTAAAAGGAATAGTTTGGCCATATTAAAACAACAGTTCAGTTCACATAAAAGGATTGACCTTAAAATGAGGGACATTTTTTGGGGTGAAGCGGGTTACAATGTTCCTAGAAGTAACAGGATGCACAGAGGGAAATGTCAAAATTCTGAATTTACTTTAGCAAGTTTTCATTCATATTAAAAATCAGATTTACTGAATTTTCCATGTGTTTTTTTTATTAAAAGTAACTTCATTTAATATAATTGGCTTTTTAAAGTTAAAATTGGTGCACAATTTCTACTTAAAATGTCAAAGGGACGCAAAACACACTTTTTTTGTGGTACGATCTAACTATAGAAAGGCTACTAGTAAGACTAGCAGTCCATTGGCTAGTAAACCTCACTCACTATAGAAAAACTAGGTGTACTAGCAGATTTTCAAATAGTATTTTTTTTCTTCTTTATCAGCTCTTAATTGAGCTTGCCTGATGCAATAGAGTACTCCCAAAAGTGCAAACCCTGCTCTCTTCTGGCACTCCAGGCAGGCTCAAACAAACCTTAAAGGTATTTGAAAGGCAGCAAATACTATTTTAAAAACAGATATGCCACTTATGTAGAAAGGACCAAAGGGTAGAAGAGTAGCTATACATCTATACTTTGGTGCACCATCCCACTACCTTGTGTGCCCCTCCTCATCCCCAATGTAGAAAGGCTAGCTATAGCTGTACCTTGGCCGGTGGTGGAAAGACGAGCTGACTATACCTTGTTTGGCAGAGCCCCTCGTATCTGGTGTGGCCCCTCTGACTGGGACATCCTTCTGTCCTGATAGGTTAACACAGACTGAGAGACACAGGCCTGGATCAATGGGGGTTACATACAAATATGTCATTATGTCAAGGTATTTATACATGTGAGTTTGTATGTATGTGTGTTGTTATGTGTAGTGCACATGTACTGCAATTCTCACTGTTTTTAATACAATGTATGATGACTGTACCTTTGATCATCTTTAGCTTGTAAATCTTTCATCTCGTGGACAATAATGTTATATTGAAGTGTAAATGTCTCCACTTCCCTGCAACAGTATAGCACTGTCTGTTTGCACAGCTGATGAAACACAGACTAGGTTGTACAAGCAGTGTGACAAGCAGCTTGAAATGTGTGTGGTGGGGTTGTATTGTAAAAAAAAACAGAATATATCACAACAACATAAAACAACCTTTGTTTACTTGAAAATATTTAAAAATCGGTATAACGACAGGTTGAACTCCTCAAGGAATTCCAAAGGACTCAAAACTGGCAACAATACTTGTTATATTGTACTTTCAAGAATAATTACACATTAATAAAGGTGTAACCTACTTATATGATCATTGTTCTTTAAATTAAAATCAACCACAAAACAACAACCTACCTCTCTTGCTCACCTTGTCGCTCACCTTGTTCCGGACGCGGTCCTTCCTGCTACCGCCAATGTCCTCTCTGGCCTCCTTGCCCACCTTGTCGCACGTGTCATAGGAGTAGGAGCTGTGGTATTGGCCATCTTTCTTTGCCCGGTCCTGGCAGTAGCCTTTACCCCAATTGGTATCCTCCTTGCACCGCATGGACTTGTCGAACTCGTAGTGGTGGCGCTGTCGTTTCCTCTCCTCGTCTCTTCCTCTGTGGTCTTTGTCTCTCTGCCTGCGGCCGTGCTCTCTCTGCTCCTTATCGCTCTCCATCTGACCCCTAGTGGCAGGAAAGGGAAGCACAGTTTGACTGGTTATGACTCGGGCTGTGACATTACATTTTGTCAGCTGGTTATTGTCAATGCAAAAGCCTGAACTTAGCTGAATGAAATTGTAACGGCAGATCTCCTCTTCGTCTGAAGAGGAGTAAGGATCGGACCAAGATGCAGCGTGGTAAGTGTTCATGATGATTACTTTAATAAATAAACTGAACACTATGAAAAAAACAAAACAATAAACGTGAACATGAAACGAAACCGAAACAGTACCGTGTGGCGACAAACACTGACATGGAAACAACACACCCACAAACCAACAGTGCAACCCAGGCTACCTAAGTATGATTCTCAATCAGAGACAACTAACGACACCTGCCTCTGATTGAGAACCATACTAGGCCGAAACAGAAACCAAACATAGACTGCCCACCCCAACTCACGCCCTGACCATACAAAATAAAGACAAAACAAAGGAAATAAAGGTCAGAACGTGACAGAAATAGAAAGGAGATGTTTCCCATTCCGGAGAAAGTGTGCATAATGTTGTGGCTATGTTGAGTGTAAAAGTGATCATTTGAAGCAGGTCCTGTACATTACATTTAGAGTTAGTTGGCAACTTTAGTTGTGAATGATACTTACCTTAAAATGTCTTCGAAATCAAAACACATATGGGGTGCATGATGCGACTATGCGACTACAGGATATTGATGATTTGAGAAAGTCGGGGGAAAAAGCTTGCTCTCTGTTCCTTGCATCAGGTTGCACAGCTGTTCTCTCATCAAGTGATCATATTTTCACCCATCAGACTATTCTCAATTGAATCTTGTCTTTACTAATATGTCAAATTAGTCTCAATTTAGAATGGCCCATTGAGCAGGGACAGGGGGGAAAACACATCATCCACACTCGATTAGCGAAAAGTGGCCACGTGTTTTCCCGTGGTCCGTTTTTCAGTTACGCCGGATAGGCTTACTTGGTTAATTGGGTTTTGTAGGGGAGCTATGCTTAATATGAGCAGCTGAGAAATAAATACAAGTACCCTTATCTCACTCCACATATCAACCAGTGTTTCACTCGCTACACAACAGGCGATTTTCTGGATGCCATGGGCTCAAACTCTATTCCTGCAGCTACCCAATGCTTAATTTGGGAAACCAAATGAAATCTGTCGGTAACAAGGATAGTAACATGTTTTCACAGCAAAACATATTTCACTGAACTGTTGTCATCCCCTCTGCACGCTTGAGAAAGGAATAAAAGGAGAGGAGCAGATGGAAACGATTGGTGGTGAGATATTTTGTAGCTAAAAAGGTAACGTTAATACGTCAGCCGATTAATTATGAAAATAAAATAAAAATCCCTATTACTAGGCTATTCAAAATCACATACAAATTTACCACAACTGTAAGACCTCTGCAATCAATGAACCAACAACATCGCCTAGGGGTATACATTATATATATGTATATATATATATATGCCATTTAGCAGACGCTTTTATCCAAAGCGACTTACAGTCATGTGTGCATACATTCTACATATGGGTGGTCCCGGGAATCGAACCCACTACCCTGGCGTTACAAGCGCCATGCTCTACCAACTGAGCTACAGAAGGACCATTCTCTCCTAGACTCCTGGATATACATTTTGGAGTGTAGCATGAGGTAACCCAGGCCATCCAGTTTGCATAATAATACAATGTGTTTAATTTTGGAGTAGGCCTAAATGCTAGACCAATTATGTACCAAAGACACATTAAATCAGTAGGCTATGTATTGGATAACAGCACAATCATTATTTTAATTCAGTTTTTTTACCCCCGAGCTTGGCCTCTAATGCATATGCATAAGCTCTAATATGCGTGTGGTTGTTTTGAATGAATCATCACCATTTTGTTGTGTTAGGCTTTGAAACAACATCCACAATGACCGACCGTGTTTTCCACTCAGTTTCAACCTGCTGTTGAACTTCTTTCTTCAAATGTATCATCACAGTGGGGTGAGTTTTGAAAGCATGATATTGTTTTGATAATAAGTGTTGTGATTTTCAATTGCATTTGCATTGATGTCAGAGTGTTTAAAGGGACAATAGACCCCTGAGTACCAGGCCATTAGCCACCTAATGTTCGTTAGGGTACTACCAACACATGACCCGAGTGCATAAAAGGAGATTACCGTGTCTCAAAAGTCACTGTATAATTTTACTGCGGTCATGACTCATGACTGCCAGTGTGGTGTTAATAAGAACACTGCAACAGCCCTAGGTATGACACTGGAGGGGTGCGGTATCAGATTATGACCAGGCCTTGGCTAGAAACATTGGTTTTGTCACAAAGCTGTAAAGGCTCCAGGTTGGTCAAAGCCAAATGTGGCATCCACTGTGATAAGGATAGAAAACTCACAGTATAGAAGAAATCTCGTCCTTTACCACTAGCTAACTTCAATTTGGGTTTCTCATAACTGAGAAAAACAAAGCATCAGAGACTGATATAAAACAAAAATACCATTGAATAGTGCATTAAAAGCTCCTTACGGGTCCTTGGTTTCCTTTGACTTCATGTGTCCACTGGGTTTGTCCCACTTGGCCCTCTCTGTGTCCCCACTGTCTCCTTTGTCCTTGAGCCTGTCAGAGTCCACATCATCGTCCCAGTCACTCTTCTTCAGGAGCTGAGGCAAGCCCAAAACACACTTAGTACCCAACAACTACCAACAGTTATTAACAAAACAGTCACTAACTCTAAAATCTGGTCACAGCCTTAACTCTGGGTACCGAAATTACTGTCTATCTGACTAATAGTTACGACTAACAAAATCCAGCTCACAAAGTGCTTCCTAAATGCTTTCATTTGGTGAATGTGCATATACCACTCAAAATGGGACACGTTCCAGAAAACTAGGTGGATGTCGTGCGCCACCAGAGACCCATTTGAACATAATTTTTTAAAATTTTGATCTAAATGTGGGTTTTTTTTGGCAGAAATGCCTTCTGGAACATGTGGACTTTCATATGCCTTAATAAAAAACATGCATGCCATCTGTAGATACAAATAAAATGGTTAAATCACGAGCCAAGTCGGTTTAGCCACAGAAAAAGTTGGCAACCTTCCCACTAGCCATGATTGGCTGAGATAATGAGTGTGTTGGACATGCCAAGAGAGGAGTTCAGATTGGTCTGCCATGTAGCACGCTTCTGTCATGAGCTGGTCAGTATGAGTAGATATTCCTTTCTAAGATGTCTTTTTTGAAATATATCACATAATAGAACTACATAAATGTTGCTCTCCACTTTCTGAAGGACCGAGTTTTGAAATCAGTGGAATTAGAGTATGATAGCTAAGGAGATGAGGAAATTCTGGTGTTTGTTTGCAAATATGCAGACTGAGTCAAAAAGAGACCACTGAGAAGGCTGTTGTATAACTGTTGGGGATAGGGCTGTTTACTGCCCCCTCTGGAGTAATTGCGTGCCCATAGTAAACAGATTTTTTTTTGTCAAAAGTTGCTAATATATGCAAATAACAAATATTATTGAATAGAAAACACTCTAAAGCTTCTAAAACCGTTTAAATTATGTCTGTATGTAAAGCAGAACTCTCAGGGCAGTCATTCTCCCAAACTCTCTCTTGTCATCAGAAAAGTTGGCCCAACTTTGACGTCATCGCCCCCACCCTTCCCAAGCACCTACAGGTCTGGGAACAGTCTCTTTGTCTTCAGCGCGATGTCTGCTTCCAATCGGGCTTCTCATTGTGAGAATCGCGCGCTCACGAGAGTTTTGGCGGGCCAAAACCTTTCGGTCACTCGAAAAAACAGGTTACTCTCATGCGCGCTCTGCTCCGGTCCTGTCTTTTTTCCAAGATCGATTAAACGGTGCCTGTGTTTCTGTTCGTCCTCACAATTGCTGTACACCTTTATAACATGTTAAAGCTTGATTATGAACTTAGTTTGACAAGTTTAGTCGACATATAATATGTAATTTCAACGTTTTGGTGCGCATCCACTTGACTTTTGGCTGCATTTCAACCAAAATGTGTCGTGTTTGAGAACCGAAAGACACAGACTGCAAAACTAAACGCTGTTTTTGGTAAGTATAATTCCTTCCAGGTCTTCTGATGGAAGAACAGCAAAGGTAAGGGAATATTTACGTGGTAAATTTGGGTTTCTGTGGACTCCAAGATAGAGGAGCCATAATGCTACTTTTTGAGCGCCGACTCATAGTATAGCCTAGTGAACGAAACCTGTAACGTTAAAAATAAATGTAACACAGCGATTGCATTCAGAAGAAGTATATCTTCCTATATATATGTAGAACATGCATATTTAGTCAAAGTTTATGATGTATATTCCTTGTTAGCTGACGTTATCTGCCGGAGCTATCGTCATTTCTCAGGACATTTGAGTTGCATTTTTTGAACAATGCATCATTGTAAACAGAGATTTATGGATATATATAGCATATTATTGAAAAAAAACATAAATGTACTGTGTAACATGTTATATTACTGTCATCTGATGAAGATTTCAAAAGGTTAGTGAAATTATTTTTCTTTTAATCCTGCGTTTGTTGATTGCATATTTTTTTCAACTTGGCTATGCAAATTAGCTGTGTCTTCGGTGGTGTTTTGACATAAATATGTGCTATGTTTTCGCCGTAAAACATTTTAGAAATCTGACTTGCTGGGTAGATAAACAAGGTGTTTATCTTTCATTTGAGCCATTGGACTTGTTAATGTGTGGAGGTTAAATATTTTTAGGAATATTTTTGCGTTCCATGCGCCACCTTCCAGCTGAACGTGGGGGAGGGGGGTTCCCAAATTGGAACCCTAACCCCCTTCTGGATAAAACACCTTTCTCCGGATTACATCTTCAAACAATTTATTTTTATTTTTTATTTTTTTGTACACTGCTCAAAAAAATAAAGGGAACACTTAAACAACACAATGTAACTCCAAGTCAATCACACTTCTGTGAAATCAAACTGTCCACTTAGGAAGCAACACTGATTGACAATAAATTTCACATGCTGTTGTGCAAATGGAATAGTCAACAGGTGGAAATTATAGGTAATTAGCAAGACACCCCCAATAAAGCACAGACCACTTCTCAGTTCCTATGCTTCCTGGCTGATGATTTGGTCACTTTTGAATGCTGACGGTGCTTTCACTCTAGTGGTAGCATGAGACGGAGTCTACAACCCACACAAGTGGCTCAGGTAGTGCAGCTCATCCAGGATAGTACATCAATGCGAGCTGTGGCAAGAATGTTTGCTGTGTCTGTCAGCGTAGGGTCCAGAGCATGGAGGCGCTACCAGGAGACAGGCCAGCACATCAGGAGACGTGGAGGAGGCCGTAGGAGGGCAACAACCCAGCAGCCGGACCGCTACCTCCGCCTTTGTGCATGGAGGAGCAGGCCAGAGCCCTGCAAAATGACCTCCAGCAGGCCACAAATGTGCATGTGTCTGCTCAAACGGTCAGAAACAGACTCCATGAGGGTGCTATGAGGGCCCGACGTCCACAGGTGGGGGTTGTGCTTATAATAATAATAATAATATATGCCATTTAGCAGACACCGTTACAGTCATGTGTGCATACATTTTACGTATGGGTGGTCATTTGCGTTACAGAGAAACTGAGCTACAAGGACCACATGGCAGGAATTTGCCAGAGAACACTGGCACTAGCGCCCTGTGCTCTTCACAGATAAAAGTAGGTTCACACCGAGCACGTGATAGACGCGACAGTCTGGAGACGCCGTGGAGAACGTTCTGCTGCCTGCAACATCCTCCAGCATGACCGGTTTGGCGGTGGGTCAGTCATGGTGTGGGGTGGCATTTCTTTGGGGGCCGCACAGCCCTCCATGTGCTCGCCAGAGGTAGCCTGACTGCCATTAGGTACCGAGATGAGATCCTCAGACCCCTTGTGAGACCATATGCTGGTGCGGTTGGCCCTGGGTTCCTTCTAATGCAAGACAATGCTAGACCTCATGTAGCTGGAGTGTGTCAGCAGTTCCTGCAAGAGGAAGGCATTGATGCTATGGACTGGCCCTCCCAATCCCCAGACCTGAATCCAGAGCACATCTGGGAGACCATCCACCAGGAGTTGGCCTCAGGTCTGGGAGGAGATCCCTCAGCCATCCACCACCTCATCAGGAGCATGCCCAGGCGTTGTAGGGAGGTCATACAGGCACGTGGAGGTTACACACACAACTGAGCCTCATTTTGACTTGTTTTGATTACATCAAAGTTGGATCAGCCTGTAGTGTGGTTCTCCACTTTAATTTTGAGTGTGACTCCAAATCCAGACCTCCATGGGTTGATCAATTTGATTTCCATTGATAATTTTTGTGTGATTTTGTTGTCAGCACATTCAACTATGTAAAGAAAAAACTATTTAACTTCCTGCGTCGAGCCATCCCGGATCCGGGATCGTGACTAGTCTCAACTCCATTACCATAACGCAACGTTAACTATTCATGAAAATTGCAAATGAAATAACTATTCATGAAAATGTTGTCTGCAAATGAAATTTTGTCTTGCTGCTTTTTGTTCTAAATAAATCTATGGTGCTAGCTCCTCCCAGGGACTGCTTGAAAATTAGCCTTTTTTACTGTTATTAATGTGCAAAAAATAAAATAAACACTGTCATCTCAGATTTTCAAAATATGCTTCTCAACCATAGCAAAACAAGCATTTGTGTAACAGTATTGATAGCTAGCGTAGCATTTAGCATTAGCATTCAGCAGGCAACATTTTCACAAAAACCAGAAAAGCATTCAAATAAAATCATTTACCTTTGAAGAAATTTGGATGTTTTCAATGTCATGTTTTCAGAGCCTCAAATTCTGCTCATTTCCTGTTTGAAGTTTCATCTTAGTTTCACCTGTTGCATCAGTTCTGTGGCACTCACAGATAATATCTTTGCAGTTTTGAAACGTCAGAGTGTTTTCTTTCCAAAGCTGTCAATTTTATCCATAGTCAAGCATCTTTTTGTGTCAAAATATTGAGCTTAAAATGGGCACGTTTTTTTAATCCAATAATGAAATAGCGCCCCCATAGGTTGAAGAGGTTAATAAGAATATTTCATTAATTCAGATCTAGGATGTGTTATTTTAGTGTTCCCTTTATTTTTTTGAGCAGTGTATATATATTTTTTCTATATACCCTTTTCTCCCCAATTTCACGGTATGCAATTGCCTTAGACCACTGAGCCACTCGATAGACGTAGCTGGTAAATTCGCTCTGGCGATCTACTCCGATTTCAGAACACTCTCGTCTGAGTGTGCCAGAGCGCAGAATAACTGACGATTTGTGAACACTCAACGCAACACCTGTTGAATATGGCCGGTGTCAGCAAACGTTGGCAAAAAAAGCGTATTTAAATTGTTGCCAACAGCACAGTTGCAGTAACTAACGCTCCGGATAACATAAAAAAGCCTAACCAGCTCTGCTAGATTGAGAGTGAAAAGCTCTGAATTTATGAACGGACAATCTGGCAACGCTCTTAGTTTACGAATACCCAGAGCGCACTATGAGCACACTCTGGCACCGCAGATTAAATTTACGACACACCCGTAGTATAAACCAACTTTCAGTCTTGAAATCTTTAGTTGTTTAGTATATGGCCTCACATTTGAATCCTTAATGAGATGGGTGGGGCTAAAGGTTAGAGGGTGTGAACGATGCGAAATGGGTGTAGACAAAGTTGAGCTCTCCACTAGGTGTACCAAACCATTCAAGGGCCATTTTCTCAAAAGGGAGGTTACAAGTTTATCAACTTTCATAGCAGAATTACGTTAACCATTGTTCCTCAACTGTAGTGTATGATATACCATTTTCTAGCTCTGTGTCTCTGCTTTTATCCAATGTAAAAAACACAATATAAAATGTTGGTACATAAGACAGAATCGAATGGGTCGGTCACAAATGTTCTTTGGTTTTAACTTTGTGTCAACAGAACCAGTGACCACCTTGATCTTGATCTCCTTCTCCGATAGTTTCTTCTGTTTATCCGCCTCCTTGCGTTTGCGTCTCTCCTCCTCCCTCCGTTTCCTCTTTTCCTCCTCCCTCTGCCGTTTCTTCTCCAGCTCCCTGCGTCGACGCTCCTCTCTCTTCTCTTCTCTTATCCTCTACAGAGAAATTGTATATTTTTTGAGAGTTGATCTACATCTGGACAGGAGTCCACAAAGGGCAACGGTAAACGCATTATTTCTCACTGTTACATTACTCTTACGTGCTTCTCAAGTTTCTTATTCTTGATGTACTCCAGAAGAGGTGTTGTTCTTTTGGCTGAAATTCAATCAGATATAAATGTAAAGTCAGATTGATTGATTGGCTGACTTATTGGTTGATAGACTGACTGACTGATTGATCCAATACCTATGAGTTTCTTTGTCTTGGCCTCTATCTCTCCCAGCAGGGTTTCAGGGTTGGCCATGGACTTCTCCTCATCACAGGAGTAGTTCTCCAGAAACCGCCGGTACTCCGGGTCTGCAAGGGGGAGAAGGGTAAGGATGAGTCAAGAAGAGGGAGGATGTCAAATCAGTCACTTTGTTACAAAAGGATGTAGTGGTAAAGAAAAATGTGGGTAAAGATCGAGTTTAAAAGCTCAAGATGACAGGCGGTAACGTTATTGGGCGGGGCCACGCTAATGGTGATCGACATAATAGCTGCGTATCTCTATTCACAAAATAGAAAAGTGTAGAAAGGTATGTTACGTTTATCCTTCACTGTATCCCAATTTGCCCAAGATAAAAATACAGATATTTCTACGCATTTTTACATAGCTGAGTGCTAACTCCGCTGCTGTGCTCAGTGCTCCGCTGCCGCTGCCGCTCCCCCCTCCTTGACCATATTGTAAACAAAACGGTTTGAACTATTGCATTCCCTCAGTAGGCTATTAACAAGGTCGAGGAGTAAAGGATTACATGTAATCTGTTACATGTAAGGGATTACAAAAAACTAACAGTAATCTGTGGCATTACCAGCAAAAAGATAGTAATCAGATTACACGCACTTTTGAAAAACTATATTTAAAAAAAAAACATGGATTAATTTAACCTTTATTTAACTTGGCAAGTCAGTTAAGAACAAATTCTTATTTGATTACTTTGAGGATTACTTTTAAATTCAGAAAGGATGTTTGCGAGAAAAACAAACATCTTTGACACTTCTCTGTTTTCTCAATGACATTCAAATTTTATTTGTCACATACACATGGTTAGCAGATGTTAATGCGAGTGTAGCGAAATGCTTGTGCTTCTAGTTCCGACAATGCAGTAATAACCAACAAGTAATCTAACTAACAATTCCAAAACTACTGTCTTATACACAGTGTAAGGGGATAAAGAATATGTACATAAAGATATATAAATGAGTGATGGTACAGAGCAGCATAGGCAAGATACAGTAGATGGTATCGAGTACAGTATATACATATGAGATGAGTATGTAAACAAAGTGTCATAGTTAAAGTTGCTAGTGATACATGTATTACATAAGGATGCAGTAGATGATAGAGTACAGTATATACGTGTGCATATGAGATGAATAATGTAGGGTATGTAACATTATATTAGGTAGCATTGTTTAAAGTGGCTAGTGATATATTTTACATCATTTCCCATCAATTCCCGTTATTAAAGTGGCTGGAGTTGAGTCAGTGTCAGTGTGTTGGCAGCAGCCACTCAATGTTAGTGGTTGCTGTTTAACA
This sequence comes from Oncorhynchus keta, assembly GCF_023373465.1. Lineage (NCBI taxonomy): Eukaryota > Metazoa > Chordata > Actinopteri > Salmoniformes > Salmonidae > Oncorhynchus > Oncorhynchus keta. Next base: position 3,411,495 of record NC_068427.1, read on the forward strand.
GTCTGATGGCCTTGAGATAGCTGTTTTTCAGTCTCTCACTGCCTTCTGGATGATAGCGGGGTGAACAGGCAGTGGCTCGGGTGGTTGTTGTCCTTGATGATCTTTATGGCCTTCCTGTAACATCGGGTGGTGTAGGTGTCCTGGAGGGCAGGTAGTTTGCCCCCGGTGATGCGTTGTGCAGACCTCACTACCCTCTGGAGAGCCTTACGGTTGTGGGCGGAGCAGTTGCCGTACCAGGCGGTGATACAGCCCGCCAGGATGCTCTCGATTGTGCATCTGTAGAAGTTTGTGAGTGCTTTTGGTGACAAGCCGAATTTCTTCAGCCTCCTGAGGTTGAAGAGGCGCTGCTGCGCCTTCTTCATGATGCTGTCTGTGTGAGTGGACCAAATCAGTTTGTCTGTGATGTGTATGCCGAGGAAATTAAAACTTACTACCCTCTCCACTACTGTTCCATCGATGTGGATAGGGGGGTGTTCCCTCTGCTGTTTCCTGAAGTCCACAATCATCTCGTTAGTTTTGTTGACGTTGAGTGTGAGGTTATTTTCCTGACACCACACTCCGAGGGCCCTCACCTCCTCCCTGTAGGCCGTCTCGTCGTTGTTGGTAATCAAGCCTACCACTGTTGTGTCGTCCGCAAACTTGATGATTGAGTTGGAGGCGTGCGTGGCCACGCAGTCGTGGGTGAACAGGGAGTACAGGAGAGGGCTCAGAACGCATCCTTGTGGGGACCCAGTGTTGAGGATCAGCGGGGTGGAGATGTTGTTGCCTACCCTCACCACCTGGGGGCGGCCTGTCAGGAAAGTTCAGTACCCAGTTGCACAGGGCAGGGTCGAGACCCAGGGTCTCGAGCTTGATGGCGAGCTTGGAGGGTACTATGGTGTTGATTGCCGAGCTGTAGTCGATGAACAGCATTCTCACATATGTATTCCTCTTGTCCAGATGGGTTAGGGCAGTGTGCAGTGTGGTTGAGATTGCATCGTCTGTGGACCTATTTGGGCGGTAAGCAAATTGGAGTGGGTCTAGGGTGTCAGGTAGGGTGGAGGTGATATGGTCCTTGACTAGTCTCTCAAAGCACTTCATGATGACGGAAGTGAGTGCTACGGGGCGGTAGTCATTTAGCTCAGTTACCTTAGCTTTATTGGGAACAGGAACAATGGTGGCCTTCTTGAAGCATGTGGGAACAGCAGACGGGTATAGGGATTGATTGAATATGTCCGTAAACACACCGGCCAGCTGGTCTGCGCCTGCTCTGAGGGCGCGACTGGGGATGCCGTCTGGGCCTGCAGCCTTGTGAGGGTTAACACGTTTAAATGTTTTACTCACCTCGGCTGCAGTAAAGGAGAGACCGCATGTTTTCGTTGCAGGCCGTGTCAGTGGCACTGTATTGTCCTCAAAGCGGGCAAAAAAGTGATTTAGTCTGCCTGGGAGCAAGACATCCTGGTCCGTGACTGGGCTGGTTTTCTTCTTGTAGTCCCTGCCACATACCTCTTGTGTCTGAGCCGTTGAATTGGGATTCTACTTTGTCTCTATACTGACGCTTAGCTTGTTTGATAGCCTTGCGGAGGGAATAGCTGCACTGTTTGTATTCGGTCATGTTACCAGTCACCTTGCCCTGATTAAAAGCAGTTTCACGCGAATGCTGCCATCAATCCATGGTTTCTAGTTAGGGAATGTTTTAATCGTTGCTATGGGAACGACATCTTCAATGCACGTTCTAATGAACTCGCACACCGAATCAGCGTATTCGTCAATGTTGTCATCTGACGCAATACAAAACATATCCCAGTCCACGTGATGGAAGCAGTCTTGGAGTGTGGAATCAGCTTGGTCGGACCAGCGTTGGACAGATCTCAGCGTGGGAGCTTCTTGTTTTAGTTTCTGTCTGTAGGCAGGGATCAACAAAATGGAGTCGTGGTCAGCTTTTCCGAGAGGAGGGCGGGGCAGGGCCTTATATCGTCGCGGAAGTTATAGTAACAATGATCCAAGGTTTCTCCAGCCCTGGTTGCGCAATCGATATGCTGATCAAATTTAGGGAGTCTTGTTTTCAGATTAGCCTTGTTAAAATCCCCAGCTACAATGAATGCAGCCTCCGCATTGAAAAAAGACGCAAGTTCAAGTTTGTTCCACCTGAGCAAGTTTGACCACAAGTCAGAGACCACTGATGACACACCAAATGGGTTTGATGGATCGCTGGAAAAGAGCAGGAATGTGCTTTTGTTGGCTACAGTTCAAGCTATGTCTTCCAATGGTGCGACTGCTGTCGGCATCCAAAGATTATCCAACTTGAATAAACGCTTGGAGGTAAGTATGAGTGCAGTGGTGTAGTCTACGTCGATACGGATATCACTTATTATCGATATCTGCATAGAACATTAATGTGAATCACACTGCTGCTCTCTCATTTAGCTATTTGCACCTTACAGATTGTAGATGTTCTGGATGGCTGTTCACAAATCTAAATGTGTATTTGAACCCAAAATTGGTTGAATTCAAGAACTTTAAGTTGACTATCAATCATTGTTTTTGAAACCGGTGGACAGCCAGTGAAAAATGCACTCTTGCAACAGCTGCATAGTGCGGATCCCAGCCTATGGAATAAAAATCCATAGGCCTAATGGACACATGCTCAAACTCGCACACTTGTATTAGACTTAAAGGGGCAATCTGTAGTTGCTACATCTATTTTGGACTTAAAAATTATATATATTACACATACACTGATTCTTGAAGAATATAACTTAGAAATTCCTCATGAGCTTCGTTCAACTGTCACACTCCATGAGAACCCAACATATAAGCTTATTTTTATCCAGTGTTTGTAAACCTGGTAAATGTAAACAAACACTGTATAGCCTCATAACAAGGTTAAAACAATCATTTTGATATCATGAGGTATGGTTACATTTCTCCACACCCATCCCTCAGCTTTTTACCAAAACAGAGGCGGGGCACCCCATTTGGTTATTGTTTCATATATTGATTCGGCCTTTAAACAGCTGCATATGATCAAAATATCAAAGTGTCACCACCAACAAAAAGATAAACAATAGGCCTATAGCAAATGTCGCATATGGCATTCCTTTTTCACATGTAAATAGCACTTTCAGTAGTGCTCAAAGCATGCCAAAGTCCTTAGTTGAAATGACTGGAATTCTGGTAGACTTTGGTTTTTAATGTAAATATCTAATTTAATCGTATTATTATTTGTAGTAGAAAGCGATGGGGTCGAAGAAGCCGACACAACCAACCCATAAAGTACAATTTAACATCCATATACAGCCAGCTTTGTAAACTTAAACATTTATTTATCCTGCAATGTTGTTGTTCAATTGGTAACATACATGGTTTGTCTTCTTCTACTGCCTCTTGATGGGAAAGTAATCTAAAAGTAACTGAATGTAATCAGATTACGTTACTGACTTTGGCTAATCTAAAAGTTAGGTTACTGATTACAGTTTTGGACAGGTAACTTGTAACGGATTACATTTAGAAAGTAACCTACCCAACCCTGGCTATTAAGCATAAGCGCAATTTCCAACAAACTACAAAAATAAAATAAAATTCCAACTTTGCATTACATGCCCCAGTAAGCATGAGCTTGATGTCATGTTCCTTTTGCAGGAGGGAAGTAGGCTACATGAAGCTATTTACATGTTTTACACAGAATAGGCCTAAATTCTTGACATGTTCATACAAACTTTGTTGTCAGTATTAGAGACATAAGCTTGATACAAACAGGCAGTCTAGCTATTTCATGCTCTTTTTAGCTGCTAAGTTGCATGCAGTTATTTACTCTTGCCACTATACAGCAGCATACACTGAGTGTACAAAGCATTAAGAACACCTTACCCACCCAGCCTACTACCATACCCTGTTCAAAGGCACTTAACTCTTTTGGCTTGCCCATTTACCCTCTGATGGCGTTAGACAACCCCCCTGGTGGAAAGCGGTACCAGTGCCTCCGTATTCCACCCACTCTCGGTGACGAGGATGCGGAACTCAATGGCGAAGTCAGCCACTGGTCTGGCCCCTTGACGGATGTTGAACAGTCGGCTGGCCACTTCTTGTCCACTAACTGGGTGGTCGAAAGACTCTTCGCAGTGAAGGAGCTGCAGAATGGTGCTGCAGAATGGTGGCTGCTGTTCCCACACCGCCGTTACCCACGTCAGGGCCTTGCCCGAGAGTAGAGAGATTATGTAGGCGTTCATGGCCCGATTGGTGTGGAACAAGGAGGTGAGGAATCCCTTGCGTCCTCCTGGGTGGCCGTCATACCGCTCAGGGGGCTGAGATCTTGGGTTCCAAGTGCAGTGTTTCTGAAGGAACTATGGAGACACCTGTAGCACTGGGTGATGAGACTTGGGCATTGGCTCCTCCTGTGTTGGGGTTGGGACTGTGGTTGGAGGGAGCCGGTAAGTGCCCGGAGGGTTTCTGATATCTGGAAGAGTTGTTCTTGCTGCCTCCCAAGCAGTGATCCTTGGTGGGTTACAACATTCTTGATCTGGGTGATCTCTGCTGGGTCCATGTTATTGGCTGAAGCTTGTTGTGACATGGTGAGGTTGGACTCAGGTGCAGAGAAGACACCAGACGGGGAATCAGTGGTTAAGGATAAAAATCATACTTTAATCGGAAACGGTAATGGAAGGATCACAGTAACACTGAAAACTCACTCAGGAGACAATGCAGATGGCACACAATTCAAGCTTCAGCAAAGACCAACAGAAAACATACCTCTTAACTTCTTACGGCTGAAATCACGTTAACGGATCGATTTGACAACAGCCATTGAAAGTGCAAGGCTCCAAATTCAAACAACAGAAATCTCATAATTAAAATTCCTCAAACATATATACACCTCAAAGTATTATACACCATTTTAAAAGATAAACTTGTTGTTAATCCCACCAGTGTCCTATTTCAAAAAGGCTTTACGACGAAAGCATACCATGCGATTATGTTACATAAAAACACAGCCCTTTTTCCAGCCAAAGAGAGGAGTCACATAAAGCAGAAATAGAGATAAAATGAATCACTAACCTTTGATGATCTTCATCAAATGGCACTCATAGGACTTCATGTTACACAATACATGTATGTTTTGTTTCATATTTATATAAAAAAATCTCAGTTTACATTGGCATGTTATGTTCAGTAATGTTTTGCTTCCAAAACATCAGGTGATTTTGCAGAGAGCCACATCAATTTACAGAAATACTCATCATAAATGTTGATGAAAATACAAGTGTTATGCATGGAATTAAAGATATACTTCTCCTTAATGCAACCACTTTGTCAGATTTCAAAAAAGCTTTACAGCGAAAGCACATCATGGAATAATCTGAGTACAGCACTCAGAGACCAAAACAAGCCATAAAGATACCTGCCATGTTGTGGAGTCAACATAAGTCAGATATAGCATTATAAATATTCACTTACCCTTGATGATCTTCTTCGGAATGCACTCCCAGGAATCCCAGTTCCACAATACATTTTTATTTTGTTTGATAAAGTCCATAATTTATGTCCAAATACCTCCTTTTTGTTCGCGCATTTAGTTCACAAATCCAAATTCACAAGGCGCAGGCACTAGGTTCAGACGAAAAGTTTAAAAAGTTATATTACAGTTCGTAGAAACATGTCAAACGATGTATATAATCAATCTTTAGGATGTTTTCATAAATCTTCCATAATGTTCCAACCGAACAATTCCATTGTCTTTAAAAATGAAAAGGAACGCAGCTCGCTCTCACGGCACGCGCGCGAGACTTAGCTCATGGCATTCTGCCAGACACCTGGTTCAAACAGCTCTCATTCTCTCCTCCTTCACAGTAGAAGCCTGAAACAATGTTCTCAAGACTGTTGACATCTAGTGGAAGCCTTAGGAAGTGCAATATGACCAAATTGTACACTGTATATTGGATAGGAAAAGACTTGAAAACCTACTAACCTCAGATTTCCCACTTTCTGGTTGGATTTTTTCGTCAGGTTTTTGCCTGCCATATGAGTTCTGTTATACTCACAGATATCATTCAAACAGTTTGAGAAACTTCAGAGTGTTGTCTATCCAAATCTAATAATATGCTTATCTTTGCTTCTGGGCCTGAGTAGCAGGCAGTTTACTGTGGGCACCGTATTCATCTAAGCTACTCAATACTGCCCCCAGCCATAAGAAGTTAACAGGGAAATCTTAATGAGTAAATAGGACACACCTGAGTGTCATTAATGTCTCTAGGACAGCCTCTGCCGCCCTCTGGTGACAGGTGGAACCATGACATAACGATGATGATGTAGCCTATGTAGTCACCTTATATTTCTGAACAGCTGAAATAAAAATCCTGTGGCGATTTGAACAAACATTCCAAACATACACTGTATATTATGAAGGCTATAACCCTTCTCTATCTTTCTGTTAACAGATATTGCAGTTGCACAAGCAGGACGCAGTCCCTACACTTTGGTGCAAAAACAATCAGTTTTGTGTGATGATGTAGGCTAATCTTTGTACTTGCTGCCATATCGTAGTTCCTGAAAAAAATACACTACTTGTCTGCCTCCTGTGCAGCTTAGCCAACGTTGGCAATGCTGTTAAATAAATAACATTCAATCGCTAATTAGACTACGGGTCTGTGTCTTGCTGCGTTCCACCTCTGGGCAGCCACACGTTCTAGGCAACCGAGAGTGTATCCAGTCTGATAAAAGAGTCTGACAGTGGGCGAGTATACATGTCCTGGTAATCTGTCTGGCCCTGTGGCCTTGTGAATGTTGACCTGTTGTAAGGTCTTACTCACATCGGCTGCAGAGAGCGTGAACACACAGTCGTCCAGAACAGCTGATGCTCTCATGCATGTTTCAGTGTTACTTGCCTCGAACCGAGCAAAGAAGTAATTTAGCTCGTCTGGTAGGCTCGTGTCACTGGGCAGCTCACTTGTCTGACCACATGCATGATGACGGGTTTCTCACACGACTGGCCTATCTGGGTGATGTTTTTTCTCGCCTGAATGATCTGAATCTAGGATTACAGAGACTCTCCGGCAAACTATATTCAATGTGCGGGACAAAATTGAGGCTATGATTAAGAAGTTGGGGCTCTTTTTCTGTCTGCATTAAAACACAGGTCTTTCCATCATTGTATGATTTTTTTCTGTGTGTACAAATGAACTCAAGCTTACGGACAATGTCAAATGTGATATAGCGAAGTACCTGAGTGAGCTGGGAGCGATATTATGCAGGTACTTTCCCGAAATGGACGACACAAACAACTGGATTTGTTATCCCTTTATTGCCCTGCCTCCAATCCACTTACCGATATCTGAACAAGAGAGCCTCATCGAAATTGCAAGAAGCGGTTCTGTGAAAATTGAATTTAAATCAGAAGCTACTGCCAGATTTCTGGATAGGGCTGCACTCAGAGTATCTTGCCTTGTCAAATCGCGCTGTTAAGACACTGATGCCCTTTGCAACCCCGTATCTATGCGAGAGTGGATTCTCGGGTCATCACTAGCATGAAAACTAAATACAGGCACAGACTGTGTGTGGAAAATGATTTAAGACTGAGACTCTCTCCAATACAACCCAACATTGCAGAGTTGTGTGCATCCTTTCAAGCAGACCCTTCTCATTAACCTATGTTGAGTTATTCACAATTTTGAATGAACAAAATGGTTTTATATGTAAGATGGCTAAATAAAGAGAAAAATGTTTTATTATTATTATTTGTGCCCTGGTCATATAAGAGCTCTTTGTCACTACTCACGAGCCGGGTTGTGACAAAAACACACTAATTTTTATGTTTAATAAATGTATCGTATAGTGTGTGTGTGGCAGGCTTACGATGATGGCAAAAAACAACATTTGAGAGTGCGCTGACCCTGATGCTAGAGGGAGTACGTAGCTGGAGGTTGAGTGTTTGAAGGGGTACGGGGTCTATAAAAAGTTTGTCAAACAGTGTTGCAGAGGAAGGTGTGCTACATACCCAGAGCAGACGGGAAATACCAGGGCTCAACAGTACAAGGTGAGACCCTGACGAGCTGTGCAGTTACCTCCCGGTTACCCAGCCACAGTCTGTCACTACCTGCAACCCTCCACTGTGACAACCGTCAGCACCAGATTCAAGCCTTCGTGGACTCCGGGCCGCAGATAATTGCATTAATCAAGACTTCACCAGAGAATTACCAATCCCCTTCGTGAAATGTCCCATCCCTCTGAAGATTCAAGCCCTCGACCTGGCTCCGGCCAGGTGGAATACCAAACCAAGCCCATTCTACTGCAGGTTGGGGTGAACCACTCAGAGACTCTTAGTTTTCTTTTGATCACGGCTCCCGAGAACCCCCTTATCCTAGGGTACTCCTGGCTAGTGCTACATAACACACTACTCTCCTGAAGAAGAAGAGTGTGAGAGCAGCAGCTATGTTAGAAAAACTAATTTGTGCGTAAAATATCACATGCGCAGAACGTGATCTCGATCCTTAGCTTTGAGAAAGAGAATTCCCGGATGGGTGGGGCGCAGACGAAAACTCTGTATCCATATCCACGACCTATATTTTATATTTGTGTTATTCAGCAGATGCTGAATCAATGCATGAAGTACAATGAGGGGTCTGAAAACACATACTATAAATTTAAAAGGAAGCTTGGGTGCCAGTCTCTGTCTGTCTGTCCCAACGTCTTTTGACAATGAATGCAGAAACAATCAGGTATCCAAGCTGTATGTCTGGATAGTTTCGGATTAGAGAAAAGTCCAGCACCTACCTTCTTCAATGCTTCCAGCTTTGGAATCTTTCTTTTTGAGCTTCTTCTTGGAGACTTTCTGAAAGGGGGCAAACTCTACCACAGCTGGGTACTCCTGGCCTGAGCAAATATTGACATAGAGACAGATAATCATTAGACAACACCTGACACACAGATCAAACCATTACCATGGCACCTGTGGCTGTACAAGGATACACACCTACAGAGAGAGGGCCATCATTGTTTGTCACCATAAACAAAATCCCATGGAGCATCACAACAAAACACTGACCACTGACCGTTTGGGATGCTAAAACACATAGCCTAACATATTCATTGAATTATATACTGAACAAAAATATCAACGCAACATGCAAAGTGTCCCATGTTTTATGAGCTGAAATAAAATATTCCATAGACAAAAAGCTTATTTCTCTCAAATGTTTTGCAAAAATGTGTTTACATCTGTTTGTGAGCATTTCTCCTTTTGCCAAGATAATCCATCCACCTGACAGGTGTGGCATATCAAGAAGCTGATTAAACAGCATGATCATTACACAGGTGCACCTTGTGCTTGAGACAATAAAATGTGCAGTTTTGTCACCGTCTCAAGTTTTGATGGAGCGTGAAATTGATATGCTGAGCTGTTGCCAGAGAATTTAATGTTAATTTCTCTAATATAAACGTCACCAGCCACCCAGACAGCTGATGAAACTGTGGGTTTGCACAACCGAAGAATTTCTGCACAAACTGTCAGAAACCGTCTAAGGGAAGCTCCTCTGAATGCTCGTCACCAGGGTCTTGACCTGATTGCAGTTCGGCGTCATTACCAACTTCAGTGGGTAAATGCTCACCTACGATGGCCACTGGCACACTGGAGATATCATGGTTTCAACTGTACCGGGCAGATGGCGTCCTGTGGACGAGTGGTTTGCTGAATGCAATTTGATTTTTTATTTATTTATTTATTTATTTTACCTTTATTTAACCAGGCAAGTCAGTTAAGAACACATTCTTATTTTCAATGACGGCCTGGGAACAGTGGGTTAACTGCCTGTTCAGGGGCAGAACGACAGATTTGTACCTTGTCAGCTCGGGGGTTTGAACTCACAACCTTCCGGTTACTAGTCCAACGCTCTAACCACTAGGCTACGCTGCCGCCCCAATACACTGGAAGCTGTTGAAATTGTTGCATGCAGCGTTTATATTTTTGTTCAGTGCATATATAGCACTATACACCTACTTTCATGTGCTGAAAAACATTCTAACATAGAGCTTAGCAGTTTGTGTAAACACTAACACATTGGTAATAAGGAATATTTAGGATAGGTTTCCAGGACACATATTAAGCCTAGTCCTGTACTAAAAAGCAAGCCCAATAGAGAATCTCCATCAAAAATGCATTTTAGTCCAAGACTAGGCTGGTGTGTCTGGGAAACTGCCCCATGACGTTTATATTATAGGTCTATGTGAAAAAGGTACCTCTGTTATCAATGAAAACATAGCCATCAAAGCGGTCTCTGAAGAGCAGGATGTCTTCGGGGTTTCTGAAGTTAATGTAAACTCTGGAGAACAGGTGTGGATAGAGGCTGCAGGAAATGAGCAGGTTATCTTAGAAACCCATTCAACGAGAGGAGCCTATCAAGAGTGTGGGCATAATAGGGAGACTCCATAGGCATGATGATGACATTCTCTTCTCCAGTCCCTGCTTTTAGGTGGTAGCCTAATAATTAGATGGCTGTGCTAGCATCCTTTCTTTGTTTTGGCCAGATAATTTTGAATGTATCCACTCAAGCTGAATAGGTTTCAACAGCAGAGGTTAGGTGAAGTCAATTGTTTGATAGGGGGGGAATGTCAATATCACGATGCAGCATGAATCTGAGAAAAACACTGATCTGTGCTGTCAATCTGGCATTTCGGGCAAATGCCAGATGGGCTGGTCCATTTTAGCTTAGTGGGCCCGTCTAACTTGGGTTTTTTGATAATTAGCCGGTTAGTGGCGGGCCTCAAGGGTGGACAAAAATGGGCAGGTGTATTTTATATTTATTATGGCTCCCCATTGCCAAGGCAGCAGCTACTCAAAGCCAGTGACATGTTGTTAGTAAAGATTGAAAAAAGTAAGGGGCCTAGACAGCTGCCCTGGCGATTTCCTGATTCTACCTGGATTTTGTTGGAGAGGCTTCCATTAAAGAAATGGGCCGGTGTGGGGTCCCAATCTGCCCCTGGTAGGCACTCTGGCCCAACACATGGTGTCATTGCATTAAATGTTCTAAATATTCACCTTTGATCAGCAGGGAAAAACTCAAAGTAGTCATAGGATGGAAGAGGACTGAGCTGTTCTTCCAGCTGGTCCTTGGACAGGTTGGGTGGAAGTCGCCTTATTACTACCTGGAACCGAGAAGGACATAAATGCACAAACACAGAATAGTGGGTTGAAATTACACAAAAATTGCCAAGACATCAAAGACATTCAAGGTCATGAGCAAAGTTGGAATGTCTTCTTTATCATAGCCCAAAGGCCGGCAGACAGCAATATTGAGTTTAGTCATCTTACCATCCAAATGCATTGTATGCAGGTCGACAATACATTTGTATCCCTATTGGATCGTTCGTACCTAAAAAAATATACATTTAGGCTGCATAGGCTTTGATTTCCTCAACTTAATGGCGTAAACCAGAAAAAAAAGGGGAAAATGTGCACTTTCCTTATGACACACCATTTTCCACCACCATGATAGAGGCTAAATACTAATCCTGGATATTGTGTATCATAATCAGCCAATCAGGTTAAAACTATCAGGACAGGGGTTCTGTTTCTTTTAAGCCCGCTGCGTAAGCAGCGTCATAAATCAAGACTGTACGGTCGTGGCCAAAAGTTGAGAATGACACAAATATTAATTTCCACAAAGTTTACTGCTTCACTGCTTCAGTGTCTTTAAATATTTTTGTTGCTATGGAATACTGAAGTATAATTACAAGCATTTCATAAGTGTCAAAGGCTTTTGACAATTACATGAAGTTGATGCAAAGAGTCAATATTTGCAGTGTTGACCCTTCTTTTTCAAGACCTCTGCAATCCACCCTGGCATGCTGTCAGTTAACTTCTGGGCCACATCCTGACTGATGGCAGCCCATTCTTGCATAATCAATGCTTGGAGTTTGTCAGAATTTGTGGGGTTATGTTTGTCCACTCGCCTCTTGAGGATTGACTATAAGTTCTCAATGGGATTAAGGTCTGGGGAGTTTCCTGGCCATGGATCCAAAATATTGATGTTTTGTTCCCCGAGCCACTTAGTTATCACTTTTTCCTTATGGCAAGGTGCTGCATCATGCTGGAAAATACATTGTTTTGTCACCAAACTGTGTGTAGGTACCATTCTTTATTCATGGCTGTGTTCTTAGGCAAAATTGGGAGTGTGCCCACTCCCTTGGCTGAGAAGCAACCCCACACATGAATGGTCACATGATGCGTTACTGTTGGAATGACACAGGACAGATGGTAGAGCTCACCTTGTCTTCTCCAGGACAAGCTATTTTCCGGATGCACCAAACAATCAGAAAGGGGATTCATCAGAGAAAATGACTTTACCCCAGTCCTCAGCAGTCCAATCCCTGTACCTTTTGCAGAATATCAGTCTGTCCCTGATGTGTTTCCTGGAGAGAAGTGGCTTCTTTGCTGCCCTTATTGACACCAGGCCATCCTTCAAAAGTCTTTGCCTCACTGTGCGTGTAGATTCAATCACACCTGCCTGCTGTCATTCCTGAGCAAACTCTGTACTGGTGGTGCCCCTTGATGATCCGATAAATAGTTGATTTAGGTGCAATCTTACTGGCAGAAATATCCTTGCCTTTGAAGCCCTATTTGTGCAAAGCAATGATGACGGCACATGTTTCCTTACAGGTAACCATGATTGACAGAGGAAGAACAATGATTCCAAGCACCACCCTCCTTTTGAAGCTTCCAGTCTGTTATTCGTTCTCGATCAGCATGACAGAGTGATCTCCAGCCTTGTGCTCGTCCACACTCACACCTGTGTTAACGAGAGAATCACTGACATGATGTCAGCTGGTCCTTTTGTGGCAGGGCTGAAATGCAGTGGAAATGTTTTTGGGGGATTCAGTTCATTCGCATGTCAAAGAGGGACTTTGCAATTAATTGCAATTCATCTGATCACTCTTCTTAACATTTTGGAGTATATGCAAATTGCCATCATACAAACTGAGGCAGCAGACTTAATTAATTAATATTAATATTTGTGTCATTCTCAAAACTTTTGGCCACGACTGGTTGTAGCTAGATATTTTTATATTAGATTAGATGTATTTGCAGAGTACAGTGCTATTCGTAAACTACGAGCTCCAACAGCAGAGGCCCAAAAGAGAAGTGAATGAAACAATGATTTAAAATATAAATATTGGTAAATACATACAGTACCAGTCAAAAGTTTAGACAAACCTACTCATTCAAGGGTTTTTCTTGATTTTCACAAATTACTACATTGTAGAATAATAATGAAGACATCACAACTATGAAATAACACATATGGAATCATGTAGTAACCAAAAAAAGTGTTAAGCGAATATTTGAGATTCTTCAAAGTAGTCATCCTTTGCCTTGATGACAGCTTTGCACATTCTCTCAACCAGCTTCACGAGGAAAGATTCAACAGTCTTTAAGTAGTTCCCACATATTCTGAGCACTTGTTGGCTGCTTTCCCTTCACTCAGCATCCAACTCATCCCAAACCATATCAATTGGGTTGTGGTCAGGTGATTGTGGAGGCCAGGTCATCTGATGCAGTACTCCACTCTCCTCCTTGGTCAAATAGCCCTTACACAGCCTGGAGGTGTGTTGGGTCATTATCCTGATGAAAAACAAAAGATAGTGGGACGAAGCACAAACCAGATGGGATGGTGTATTGCTGCAGAAGGCTGTGGTAGCCATGCTGGTTAGTGTGCCTTCAATTTGAAATAAATCAGTGTCACCAGCAAAGCACCCCCACAACTCCTCCCCCAAGCTTCACGGTGGGAACCACACATGCAGAGATCATCCGTTCATCTACTCTGTGTCTCACAAAGACACAGGGATTGGAACCAAAAATCTCAAATTTGAACTCTGATTTCCACCGGTCTAAATGTCCATTGCTCGTGTTTCTTGGCCCAAGCAAGTCTCTTCTTATTATTGGTGTCCTTTAGTAATGGTTTCTTTGCAGCAAATTGACCATGAAGAACTGATTCAGACCAAATGGACTTGGTCTTTTACCACAACAACTGATTGGCTCAAACGCATTAAGGAAAGAAATTCCACAAATTAACAAGGCACACCTGTTAATTGAAATGCATTCCAGGTGACAACCTCATGAAGCTAGTTGAGAGAAAGCCAAATGTGCAAAGCTGTCATCAAGGCAAAGGGTGACTATTTTAATTTGTTTACCACTTTTTTATGTGTGTTATTTCATAGTTTTGATGTCTTCACTATTATTCTACAATGTAGAAAATAGTAAATGAGTAGGTGTGTCCAAACTTTTGTTTGTCCATTGTGGGGGCAGGGTAAAAGCCAATGGAGGGGGCGGTAGGTAGCTGACTAGTGGTGGCTTTTCAGCAGCCTGATGGTCTGGGGCAGAAACTATTGGCCAGTCTTACAGTTGTTGTAATGCTCCTATAATCAAAATAAAATTGTATTGGTCACATACACATATTTAGCAGATGTTTTTGCAGGTGTATCAAAATGCTTGTTTTCCTAGCTCTAACAGTGCAGTAGTATCTAATAATTCATAACAATATACACATCTAAAAGTAAAAGAATGGAATTAAGAAATATATCTATATTAGGAGAAATATTGGAGTGGCATTGACTAAAATACAGTAGAATAGAATATAGTATATGAGATGAGTACAGCAGTACGTAAACATTAAAGTGACTAGTGTTCCACGTCGGAGTGATGGAAGCTGGGAGAGATGGTAATGTTGCCTACCTTCACCACCTGTTTGAGTCCTGTCAGAGAAAGCGTAGCATTTTAGCTAATTCGAACCCTTTTCCTAATCTTAACCTAATTCTACTAACTTTCCATGTAAATTCTCCTAGCCTGCTATGAAAAGTCATTTCTGCTAGTCAAAACTGGCAGACCTGCCCTCAGAACAGTCTTGGTTTCTACTAAAGCGATACAGTGCTGCGTCAGAGAGGAATATGCCAAGCGAGAGGGGATACCTGGACCCAAAATGTTGTCTTCTCCAGCAGGTCCCGTTTTTTCACTCACCAAGCAAGGAATATTTGTATGGAAGTCAATGAGAAAGTGTTGAATTTAGTTAACAAAAAAATGTCATGGCTTATTTGCTACGAGTGGCTTATTTGATCTAACAGAAGTTTGGGAATGATTAGGTTGCTAGAATTATACTGAAATCAGTAGGACATGTGACAACCCAGCAACTTTATGAAAAAACTATTTATATTGGAGTTGTGCCTGGTTGTCACTAATTATCATAGCCACAGACATGAACCCCGACCTATTTCTACAATTTCTGTTCTTAAAATGTGAACCTAGTCCTAACCTTAACCAAAATGCTAACCTTATGCCTAACCTTAAATTAAAACCAAAAATCAATTTTTTCTGGAATTTTTACGATATAGCCAATTTCGACTTTGTGTCTGTGGTAGAGGTCTTGATGGGTCCACCAGATCTGACATTCCGAGATCCAACCCAGGGACCCGAGCCGGTCCGGATCCAAAATGCTTAGTTTTGTCCCGGATCTGGGTCGGGTCTGACATAATTGTCAGGGATCTCCGTCTGTGCAATTAAAAATGTATTTACACAATTTGACCCATCCTCTGTTAATTAAATGTGTGACTGAGGTGATGAGAACTGTGTGAGCTTGTTATGACTAACTATTTCAGGGCAGGCGGAGTACCTGCTAAACAGAAAAGTGCAATTTTGGTAAAAGTGTGTAAAATGTGTAAAAGTCTGTGTAAAAGATTTGCGGCCCGTCTGTAGTCAGTTACACATGCATTACGATGCATTTTATTGATAAGGAGTGGGAGGCAAGGATCTCTGTACTTTGTTCTGCTCATCTTTCCCTCGATCATGACAAGTCTCTCAGTCCCTGCCGCTGAAAAACATCCCCACAGCATGATGCTACCACCACTGCATGATGCTACCACCACCATGCTTCACCGTAGGGATGATGCCAGATTTCCTCCAGATGTAACACTTGGCATTCAGGGCAAAGAGTTCAATCTTGGTTTCATCAGACCAGAGAATCTCGTTCTCTGTTCTGCCTTTTACTGAGGAGTGGCTTCCATCTGGCCACTCTACTATAAGGCCTGATTGGCAGAGTGCTGCAGAGATGGCGGTCTTTCTGAAAGGTTCTCCCATGTCCTCTGTCAGAGTGACCACCGAATCCTTTGTCACCTCCCTGACCAAGGTCCTTCTCCCCTGATTGCTCAGTTTGGCCAGGTGGCAGCTCTAATGAGTCTTGGTGGTTCCAAACTTCTTCCATTTAAGAATGATGTGAGGCCACTGTGTTCTTGGGAACCTTCAATGACGCAGAAATGTTTTGGGACCACATCTGTGCCTCAACACAATCCTGTCTCGGAGCTCTATGGACAATTTCTTCAACCTCATGGCTTTGTTTTTGCTCTGACATGCACTGTCAACTGTGGGACCTTATAAAGACGGGTGTGTGCCTTCCCACATCATGTCCAATCAATTGAATTTACCACAGGTGGACTCCAATCAAGTTGTAGAAACATCTCAAGGATGATCAATGGAAACAGGATGCACCTGATCTCAATTGAGTCTTATTGCAAAGGAATACTTATGTAAATAAGGTATGTTTTTTTATTTTTAAGGCTTTAACATAACAAAATGTGTAAAGTCAAGGGGTCAGAATGCACTTTACCTCTAGGCAGTATTTTCTACGGCACTATTTTAGAGGGAAAGTTCACCCAAATTAATTCATTATTTACATGTTGGTTTCATATGGAGACCGCAATCCATCATATGGTTAGCCACTGCCACCAACCATTAATATTAGCATGTTCTAACCAAAAAACTGCAATTCAATGTACCCCAGTTAGAAAACTCTAAATCCCATGCCCAAATAATCTCAAAGTAATTTAAAGTAATTCAAAGTAGCTAAAATGTAAAATAATCCCAAACCCACCTGACCTGTGACTTGTATATATATATATTATATAAAATATATATATATTATATAAAATATATATATATATATTATATATTATATATATATATATACACACACACACACACACACACACAATGTACAAATAGTTAAAGGACACAAGATAAAATAAATAAGCATAAATATGGGTTGTATTTACAATGGTGTTTGTTCTTCACTGGAAATCTCACTCTAAGACATATTCTAAAGTTTGCCACCCACGGAAAAGTACACATTTTCCCGTCTTCTCGAGATTAAATAAAGTTAAGGACGAACTCGAAGTCTATGCAGCCTGAATGGAGAATGTTGTAGGTACAAACAGGTCGACAGGAATAATAATGTATTGCCGGCAACATACAATGCATTTGGACGTTAAGGTACGACTCAATATCGCCATCTGCCGGCAGTTGGGCAATTTTTATTACTGAATTCTACACTACGTTTCGGAGGTTGTTTTACGACATAATGACATGTTCATATCTAGTAATAATCAACTTCCGTTGCCTTTGACAGGTAGGCCCAAATACAGTCAACAAAACACAAGTCTGCGCTTGTTTCCAGGCGCTGGTCATTGCATTTAATCTTTGGGCACCGGTGCAGACTACTTTTGCCTTTTTATCAACATAGCATAAGCTACAGTAAATAGCTTTACATGCATACACCTACGACAGTATTATGGCAAATTACAGCTATATTGCTGTGCACAAACAAGCATGCATCAGATCTGCTGTTGACATACAGTATATTGAATGCGCCTGTCATTGCAGAGCGTTGCATGGCTACGCATCCTTCTCGCGTTCGCTGTCTGTGGTGCTGATTATCTTGCTCCTCATATCTGCGATCGATAGCAATAACAAACAAACCATCAGTGCTCTGCCTACCTTAGTAAAGACCTCCTTCTTCTCTTCTTTCTGCTTTGAGTCGACGAAGACGGCGTCCTGTCCCCTCGGAATATCTCTGAATTGTATTTCGACGACACTTTCCTCCCTGCCCCCGGTCATTTGGTCCGTTTCAGACCTCATCTTTCTCCCTCTCCTGTGAAGTCATTTTCCCCTCGCGAGAGTTCCAAGCTGAAGAGCTCTGCTAGAGCTGGTGCTGCTGTGTTTATGCGGTGCGCTATCTTCCCGGTAATCACACACCATTCACGCAAATTATTTAGGTATGTTTTGCATTAAAAAAAAAGGCCTATTGGAAAACACCTTGTTCATATAATAAGGACGACCTGTCCCAAAATAAAAATTTGGTTCAATTAATTCGGCTACAATAGTTTATCATTAAACAGTCTACAGGTCTGAGCTGCGAATAGGCGAATATTATTTTGATTGGCTGGTCGGTGGTGTTCAGATTAGTGAGAGAGTAGTGTATCAAGCCTTAATAAAACCGTCACAACAGAAGTTAAACGTGATCACCTGTGTTTTATGTAGATCTCCAAACTATGAGGTTGAAACCGATCACTATATCTGCACTTGCAGGCCCGTCCAACATCACTACTCTGGACGGTTCTGACTTAGAATATATGGACAACTACAAATACCTAGGTGTCTGGTTAGACTGTAAACTCTCCTTCCAGACTCACATCAAACATCTCCAATCCAAAAGTTAAATCTAGAATTGGCTTCCTATTTCGCAACAAAGCATGCTTCACTCATGCTGCCAAACATACCCTTGTAAAACTGACCATCCTACCAATCCTCAACTTCGACGATGTCATTTACAAAATAGCCTGCAATACCCTACTCAATCAATTGAATGCAGTCTATCAGTGCCATCCGTTTTGTCACCAAAGCCCCATATACTACCCACCACTGCAACCTGTACGCTCTCGTTGACTGGCCCTCGCTTCATTCTCGTCACAAAACGAAAAGTCCCCCTTATCTCAGCTCGCTGGTCACCATAGCAGCACCCACATGTAGCACACGCTCCAGCAGGTATATCTCTCTGGTCACCCCCAAAACCAATTCTTCCTTTGGCTGCCTCTCCTTCCAGTTCTCTGCTGCCAATGACTGGAACGAACTACAAAAATCTGAAACTGGAAACACTTATCTCCCTCACTAGCTTTACGCACCAACTGTCAGAGCAGCTCATAGATTACTGCACCTGTACATAGCCCATCTATAATTTAGCCCAGACAACTACCTCTCCCCCTACTGTATTTATCTATTTTGCTCCTTTGCATCCCATTATTTCTCTCTACCTTGCACATTGTTCCACTGCAAATCAACCATTCCAGTGTTACTTGCTATATTGTATTTACTTTGCCACCATGGCCTTTTTTATTTTTACTTTACCTCCCTTATCTAACCTCATTTGTTCACATTGTATATAGACTTTTTTTCTACTGTATTATAGACTGTTTGATTTACTCGATGTGTTGTTGTGTGTCAAACTGCTTTGCTTTATCTTGGCCAGGTCGCAATTGTAAATGAGAACTTGTTCTCAAGTTGCCTACCTGGTTAAATAAAGGTGAAATAAAATAAATACAAAAATTGTGAAATTGATGATATAGGCCATTTTAATGTACAAGCTATTTGAAAAGACCATCTGAAATGTTCAGCCTGTTTTAGTGGGTTGGCAGCCTGGTCTCAGACTAGACCTAACATAAATGTAAATCCGGGACACACAAATTAATATGATTTGTAACCATACCAAATGTAACATAAAACCGATTACTTAAGGCAAACATGAAAGTAGGGTCGTTGGTCTGGGTGAGTGTATAACACAAACGTCTAGCAACCCAAATGTTGCGTGGTCAAATCTCATCACGGACTTTTAGCTAATTAGCAACTACTTACTACTTTGTAGCTATTTTCCAACTATTTAGCATGTTAGCTAACCCTTCCCCTAACCTAGCTAACATTAGCCACCTAGCTAACGTTATCATTATCCACCTAGCTAACATTAGACAACACATTGTAATTCGTAACATATCTTATGAAATGGATGGATATAAACAAATGTATAATTACAATACGAAACATATATTACATTTACTCGAGTCCAGGTTGGGGATGGAGCTTTGACCTCCCAGTAGTTTACGGTCATGACCTCGCCAGGCAGTAACATTTGTTAATAGACCAATAAGAGAGTTCCAAACCTATTTGCCAATAACAGATCGTTTTCAGGTTTCCCTCTTCCAGACAGTCCTAGCAAAATGATTGCTTGATACATTGCTTTTGCAAAAGAAGCTATTTGTTTCTTTTAGACCATTTTGATAGTTTTCAAACACAGTAAGGGACTTAATTGTTACCCAGAAATTATTTGATATTGAAGTAAAAACGGCTACATGGGGCCTTTAATAAACTGTTTTAAGAAATGTGTCCTTTCCCGGGACATTCTTGGCCATGAAGGATAACATCAGTGACATTCATAAGGGAAATCAACATTATCAAAGTTCTTCAGAAACTACTTTTCTTGAGATCTGGACCTCAGTGCGCCAACCACGCACTTCATTTTGCTTGCAGAGTCCTATAGTATAGACAGTATAGACGCAAATCTGTCTCCGCAGATTGTCCGTCCCCTCTAGCCGCATGTGGGAGTCTCATCCCCGTCAGAGTCGCTGTCTCTCTCGCTGCAGCTTGGCTTGAGGATAGAGTGTGGCAGGCAGAGCGGGCTGGCAGTGGTTGCAGTGGTGAAAGTGCTCCACGCATCCGGGCTAGAAGGCTGGCTTAAAGATCGCCCATAGCTGTCATGGTACGGAACTGCATATAGAGGAGATTAACAGTAATGACTATAGCAAAGTGACCACTCACAGGTGTCTGCACTGGCAATTAATTGACATTCATGTGTCCAAGCCTTTTAACTGGATTTTATTTGAGCTACTAATACCTTAACACATCAGCCTAAGCCTAAACACTATATTTTAAGCCACCAATAAATTACAATTAACAATGCTGCAATACAAAATAGGCTACATTATCCCTTTACAATGCTCTGTAAGTACTTTGAGATACCATGAGAAGAATCAACATGCTGGTGGCTACTTATAGTATAGTGCCCCGTTAAATATACTTTATTTCCCCAAACCTTCCGATAAAGTCATTGAGTGACAATCCTCTCACCACTGAGGAAGGTCTGCTTGCCGCTGCTGGTCTCCAGACAGAGCTGAGGCGAGGGTCTCTTCGGGGTAGACACGGAACTCTTGAGACTGGGGACAAAGGTGGAGCAGGTGTCCAAGTCCCGACACACCCTGTCCTGGGTGTAGTTGATGGAGGACTTAGACGGAGTGCAGCCCATCACTACTCCTTCTGCTTGCTGCTGCTCTACTCCATGAGGAAAGGAGCACTCTACTGCACGTGTTCTGCTGAGAGACTGAGGAGAGAGGGTGAAAGAGAGAGAGAGAGAGGCTAGTAGAGTGCAGTGGGTGAGTGTTATGTGTGTATGTATGAGAGGGGGATAAGTGGAGTAGTGGAGTGAGAACTCTGGTGGTTGTCAGGGGCGCAGCTGGAATCCTTGCTTTTAGTTGTCAGGAAGGCGATCGAGAGTAGTAACCAGCCCTCATTTGAAAGCAGCACAAGGAGAAATATCAGAAATTAAACATCACTCCTCCCTTCCATCTGACCTTTAAATGGTTCTCCAAAAAGACGGCATCACAAAGACCCCCCCCAAAACGTGCTTTTCTCTATTACATGGCTGTGTGAGTAGACCTGAGCACTATATCCTGACAGCTCTTGAGATGTAAAACGAACACACTGAGCATTACTTTCCACGATGGTGAGGAAGTGGTTAAGTAGGGACCAAATAAGGGCATGGTACGCTTCGTGACAATCATTGGGCTTGGCTGCTTGAAATGAAATGGAAAGCCGACTGCCTACTTGGTTGATCGACCAAGATCATTACTTGGAACAGGAACCATGGATTTAGTTTCAGTTCGATTCCATTATGCATTTGTCTCGGTCCTAACTTCTGTTGTTTGTGCGTCTCTGCGGAACTCCCATCAACCATTATTTATGAAACTGAAGTTCAAGGGGGCTGTGCATAATGTGTAGTGCGTTGACTTAAAATGAGATAGAGTCTCTACCATCAAATTGACGTAGCCATGTAGGTGTTGCATAATTACACAATATTGATAACGCAAATAGGTTGACACAATGTACTGTATAAGTACCATATCAATAACACTAGGGGAAGATTAAAAATACTGGGGTCCGTTGACAAACTTCACCGCTCAATGCTTTGTATTTTCATGACTGACATACCGGAGTGTTATTACAAGCATTTTTGTTTAGGAATTTAACAGTTAAACTCAAGGGACAATTGATAACATGAGATCATCTCCCTGTCAATGCTTTCGAGTGTTACTATCAAGAGACAAACCGTGCCAGGATTACAATGATCACAGAAATAAATATAAAAAGACAAATGCATGGTTTATTGTAGGAATTACCAACAATATTTTCAACAAAAAGTTCTGGCATTCAGACAGTTTTGTTTATTCAAAGTAAAAATCCACAGGTAAGCATCCCACATGTTCCTGCCAGGAGGCAGGGATACGGGGCACAGTCAGTTGGAGCTCAAAGGGTGTTGCGGCTGCATTAAGCATCCCACATGTTCTTGCTAGGAGGCAGGGATACGGGACACAGTCAGTTGGAGCTCAAAGGGTGTTGCGGCTGCATTAAGCATCCCACATGTTCCTGCTAGGAGGCAGGGATACGGGACACAGTCAGTTGGAGCTCAAAGGGTGTTGCGGCTGCATTAAGCATCCCACATGTTCCTGCTAGGAGGCAGGGATACGGGACACAGTCAGTTGGAGCTCAAAGGGTGTTGCGGCTGCATTAAGCATCCCACATGTTCCTGCTAGGAGGCAGGGATAAGGGGCACAGTCAGTTGGAGCTCAAAGGGTGTTGCGGCTGCATTAAGCATCCCACATGTTCCTGCTAGGAGGCAGGGATACGGGACACAGTCAGTTGGAGCTCAAAGGGTGTTGCGGCTGCATTAAGCATCCCACATGTTCCTGCTAGGAGGCAGGGATACGGGGCACAGTCAGTTGGAGCTCAAAGGGTGTTGCGGCTGCATTAAGCATCCCACATGTTCCTGCTAGGAGGCAGGGATACGGGACACAGTCAGTTGGAGCTCAAAGGGTGTTGCGGCTGCATTGAGCATCCCACATGTTCCTGCTAGGAGGCAGGGATAAGGGGCACAGTCAGTTGGAGCTCAAAGGGTGTTGCGGCTGCATTAAGCATCCCACATGTTCCTGCTAGGAGGCAGGGATACGGGACACAGTCAGTTGGAGCTCAAAGGGTGTTGCGGCTGCATTAAGCATCCCACATGTTCCTGCTAGGAGGCAGGGATACGGGGCACAGTCAGTTGGAGCTCAAAGGGTGTTGCGGCTGCATTAAGCATCCCACATGTTCCTGCTAGGAGGCAGGGATACGGGACACAGTCAGTTGGAGCTCAAAGGGTGTTGCGGCTGCATTAATTCCGTTCAGTCAAGCATCCGAGGACAATGTCTCTGCTTTCCCCACTTCTTCAACAAACTACCTACCTGAGGCCCTATTCCAAACCAATCACTCACCCCACATCCCTGGGCCCTTGGGAATCTGAAAGGACTGGATTACTGGGAGCAATATTAATTCAGCCGCAAAAAAAAATAATTTTACTATACGGTAGAAAACCAGTTGGACTAGAGCTCAAATTTATGCTAAAAACTCTGCCTTACATTCTATTAAGCGAGACCCAGGTTGTTCCCCACCGCTTAAGCTACACCAATCCAATCATTTCAAATCCCAAAGAGGGGAAGTCGACAAGAAACCTAAAGATAAGTGCCAAAGGTCTGGTTTAGAATTGGTCCCACAACTGGTCACTACGACGATCATGTCATCAGTGACATTACGTGCTGGTGTCCGACATCGAGGTCTCAAGCATCATGTCGCTCTCGTACATGTCACACTCCAGGGGCAGCGAGCGCCGAAGGGGCGTGTCCAACAAGGCCTTGTCCTGATTGGACGGCAACGTCTCTCGGACCATGATGACGCTCTCCTCCAGAAGTGGCGTGGCTCGAGCGTCACTGGGTTCCGTTGACATGTTCAGCATCTTCATCAACACTGGCGTGCTCAGCGTTCCGCGGACTTTGTCCTTTATGTCCGTCCCTGAAAGACACATTACCATTAAAATGCTGAATGTACCATCAGTGTTCAAGTCTGAACTACCTTATTCTTATAGTCAGTCTGTGAAGAACTCCTTGCTCCCTCAGTCATGAGCTGTGGCATCACATCGGTGAAAGTCTGCACACACACACACACACGGCTCTCAATCCTTCAGTTTCCAGCCAAGCTACACTACAGCACCTTTCAAACATTATCCAGTGTTCTTTCCCTATATTTTGAAGTTGTGTGCGTTTATGAAAACACGAGTATTTCTTCTATATGTCATAATATCGGACCGTATTATGGTGGTTGTATAGATCGCCAGTTATAACTCCCTGCAACCTTCCATCATGTGCAAGCTTGCCTTGATCATTTATAATTGTCAGCCATATTCTAGCTACACTATATGATCAAAAGTATGTAGACAACTGCTTGTCGAACATCTCAATCCAAAATAATGTGTATTGGTATGGAGTTGGTCACCCCCTTTGCTGCTATAACAGCCTCCAGGGCTCTGTGCAGGCCAGTCAAGTATTTCCACACCGATCTCGACAACCCATTTCTGTATGGACCTCGCCTTGTGCACGGGGGCATTGTCATGCTAAAACAGGAAAGGGCCTTCCCCAAACTGTTGCCACAAAGTTGGAAGCACAGAACCGTATATAAATGTCATTGTATGCTGTAGCGTTAAGATTTCCCGTCACTGGAACTAAGGGGCCTAGCCCGAACCATGAAAAACCTCCCCAAATCATTATTCCTCCCCCACAAAACTTCAGTTGGCACTATGCATTGGGGGCATCCACCAAACCCAGATTCGTCCATTGGACTGCAAGATGGTGAAGCATGATTAATCACTCCAGACAACGCGTTTCCACGTTTCCGGAGTCCAATGGCGGCAAGCTTTACGCCACTCCAGCCGATGCTTGGAATTGCGCATAGTTATCTTAGGCTTGTGTGCGGTTGCTCAGCCATGCAAACCCATTTCATAAAGCTCCCAACGAACAGTTATTGTGCGGACATTGCTTCCAGAGGGAGTTTGGAACTCAGTAGTGAGTATTGTAACAGATGAGACTTTTTATTTGATTTTATACGCTATGCACTCGGTGGTAATGTTCTGTGAGCTTGTGTGGCCTACCACTTCGCAGCTGAGCCGTTGTTGCTCCTAGACAATTCCACATCACAATAACAGCACACCGGGGCAGCTCTAGCAAGGCAGAAATTTGACAAACTGAGTTGGCATCCTATGACGGTAACGCATTGAAAGTCACTGAGCTCAAACCTACCGACAATGTTTGTCTATGGAGAGATCATGGCTG
Source organism: Oncorhynchus keta (assembly GCF_023373465.1). NCBI lineage: Eukaryota > Metazoa > Chordata > Actinopteri > Salmoniformes > Salmonidae > Oncorhynchus > Oncorhynchus keta. The sequence goes on from NC_068427.1 coordinate 3,436,797, forward strand.
TGTGCTCGATTTTATACACCTGTCAGCAACGGGTGTGGCCGAAAAAGCCAAATCCAAAATTTGAAGGAGTGTCCATACTTTTATATATATATATTGTGTAAATGTTACAAAGTTGTACTCCTCTAGCTCCGGGTTTTCCACCACCTTCATGGATGTCAGCCATAAAGAGCTGTTACTAATGACTGTATATAAACTCAGCCATTTTTTTAAAGATCATTAGTAAAAATCCAAATAACTTCACAGATCTTCATTGTAAAGGGTTTAAAATGCTGTTTCCCATGCTTAATTAATGAACATGCACCTGTGGAACGGTCGTTAAGACACTAACAGCTTACAGACGGTAGGTAATTAAGGTCACAGTTATGAAAACTTTGGACACTAAAGAGGCCTTTCTACTGACTCTGAAAAACACCAAAAGAAAGATGCCCAGGGTCTGTGCTCATCTGCGTGAACATGCCTTAGCCATACTGCAAGGAGGCATGAGGACTGCAGATGTGGCCAGGGCAATAAATTGCAATGTCCGTACTGTGAGATGCCTAAGACCGCGCTACAGGGAGACAGGACAGACAGCTGATCATCCTCGCAGTGGCAGTCCACTGAGGGCTTGTAGGCCTGTTGTAAAGGCAGGTCCTCACCAGACATCACCTGCAACAACGTTGCCCATGTGCACAAACCCACCATCACTGGACCAGACAAGACTGGCAAAAAGTGCTCTTCACTGGCGAGTCAAGGGATGATGGTCGGATTCACGTTTATCGTCGAAGGAATAAGCATTATGCCGAGGCCTGTACTCTGGAGCGGGACCGATTTGGAGGTGGAGGGTGCGTCATGGTCTGGGGCAGTGTGTCACAGCATCATCGGACTGAGTTTGTTGTCATTGCAAACAATCTCAATGCTGTGCGTTAAAGGGAAGACATCCTCCTCCCTCATGTGGTACCCTTCCTGCAGGCTCATCCTGACATGACCCTCCAGCATGACAATGCCACCAGCCATATTACTCGTTCTGTGCGTGACTTCCTGCAAGACAGGAATGTCAATCCCATTGAGCGCGTCCGGGACCTGCTGGATCAGCGGGTGAGGGCTAGGGCCATTCCCCCCAGAAATGTCCGGGAATTTGCAGGTGCCTTGGTGGAACTGGCAAGAACTGGCAAGTCTGGTGCAGTCCATGAGGAGATGCACTGCAGTACTTAACGCAGCTGGTGGCCACACCAGAGACTGACTTTTACTTTTGACCCCCCTTTTGTTCAGGGACACATTATTCTATTTTTGTCAGTCACAGGTCTGTGGAACTTCTTCAGTTTATGTCTCAGTTGTTGAATCTTGTTATGTTCATACAAATATTTACATGTTAAGTTTGCTGAAAATAAACTCAGTTGACAGTGAGAGGACGTTTATTTTTCTAAGTTTATAATAACCATGATATCAAAGTAAACTTGGAGTCCCGTGATATGGTGCATTCCTCACACTACGACTCAGGAAAGCATGCAGCTACAGATTAAATTAGCTATGATGAACTCCACAGGGTGGCGAAAGTGCACTGTGAGGACCTTGATGCTCCTTTCCAATAAATATCGAGGTTCTTCTTCTGGTGACATTATGATCGATGCTCGGCTGCCATTTGACAAAAATAATCTCTCTTTTGTTCATAATAATCTCATGTTGGCTATACCCGCACTGTTATCTGCGAGCTGTTGGCTAGATCCCACATGCCAATACCATTGGGCACATTCGCTATATAACGCAACATTTTTTGTGAAGAAAATGTGATGGAAAACCACTACATGGGTATTTCACCACAAAAGTAATTTTATGTGCACTGCATCACACACAGCCTTTTATGAAAACATCTATAGTTTGAAAAATGCATGTAGATTTTACAATATTCACATACAAATCTGTTCGCCAATTGAAAATTAAAACAGCTAGTGTGGAAATAACACATTTTTAGCTGCACTGCCCCTTTAACACATGTAATTCACCCACAAGGCACACGCTAGCAACTAGACTAGGAGAAAGAAAAAACGAAAACTTAAAATCAACAGTTGCCTTGTATCAAGTCTGATGTTCATTGTTAAAAATACACATGCTATTATTTTTTGTTTTGTTTGTATAGGTGTTCTAACATGGGTTGCAAAGTAGTTTTACCCATGTAGGAAGTTTGACCTATGTAGGCATCCGTGTCTCCAATGTACATCTCAATGCAGTGGCCGAGCATAGTCACAGAAAACGTGTCATCTCTTTTAAGACCGAGTGCCTGTCAAAAAGAAGCAAAAAACTCAATTGTTGTAATAACATACAAAAAATGTATAGCAATATTTATTCAACATATCACATGGTCATGTCAATGGATTTAACATTTTAAATAAAGGAACAAAAAAACACCCAAAAACTGAATAACCAGTACCGTGTGAAAGTAGTCGATGGCGCTCTCGAAGTCTCCCATGAGGCTGTGCACATATCCGATGACCGAGTAGGTTGAGGCGTGCTGAGGGATGAGAACCAGGGCCTGGCGGTGGTACTCCAACGCCTGGTCATACTTCCTATTGGAGGACAGAAAAAAATAACCAATCAGACAGTTCTCACAGAGCCAATCTAGAGATCTGCCTGGTCTGGGTGTGTTCCACAGGAGGTTGGTGGCACCTTAATTGTGGAGGATGGGCTCCTGGTAATGGCTGGAGCAGTATAGGTGGAACCATGTGTTTGATAGCTTTCCAGACATTATTATGAGCTGTTCCTCCCCTCAGCAGCCCCCTGTGGTGTGTTCAGAGATCCAAAATAAGATGTAAACACATCTTCCTCTCTCAGACCGGTGTCCAAATAGTACTTTTCAAATTCAACACATAGGAAAACAGCCCATCATGTTTTGTACAAATCAAATACTGAACCATGTGTATGTCATTCACAGGAGTATGACTTAAACTGATTCAATCAATTGGTCAGTACACACTGCAGTTCAGTTAAGAAGCCTTTATTGACATAAAAACAACACATTAACTGCAAGGTGCAGATTACCAAAGATTGCCCTTTACATAAAGTACCCAAACCTTTTCAAAACCTCCACTTGTACAGCAAAGCCTCTCTCTAGATCTGCCGAGTGGCTCCTACGCATTATTCATGAACAGATCTGTGCATGAATACTCAATTAGAGACCTACTTATACAGAAGGACTGAGGAGAGCAAGTGTGTCTCTGAAAATAGTCAGAGGAGAGAGAGGTCCTATCATCACCTCAGGCTTTCCACCTGAAATTACCACTCAGGTTAATTTTGGATCCCTGTCCTTTAACGTAGTACCTGGAAGACAATAGATAAATGCCTGCCTACCCATCCCATAAGTAATGAGAACATGGAAATTACAACGATGGCATCATAGGAGAGCTACAGATACAGAGATATGCCAGTCAGAACTTCCTTTCTGTTCAGTTCCATCCCCTCAAAAGATGAAATGTCACAAAGCCAGCTATAAATATTCTGGATGAGCTAAAGCTAGCTAGCTTCAGTTTGCTCCACATTTCAGCTCAGAATTCATCCATATCACAAAGGTGGATATCTAACCAAACACCTTCCACATGTTGCACATTGACAACCCAGGATGATTCATACTCACTTCAGTTTTCGACAAACGTGACCCAGGTTGTTCAGGAGAGGCTCCCACTTGTCCACGGTCACCTGACAAATAAAAAAACTGAAATCATGGCAAAAGAGGAATGTTTGCATTGAACAGGACTCTGAAACGGAATCTTACAACTCAACGATACTGGCTGCCAGTTCTTAACCCTCATACTATCGACTGGTAAACCAAAGGTGGTTTAGTCAATTCTTAAAATTGACCAGGTAATTAACAAAAATCTAAATAATGCGTTTCTGTATCAATATGGACTTAAATATTCAAGACCTTTGGGGTCATTTTGACCTGTCACCCCCCAAAAAAGAGTATATATAATAATCTGACTATAGTAATTTCACAGATATTATTTGAATCTAGGTTTCTCTGGAGACATAAGATATCACCCCATGTGTGTATTGTCTAAGAAGGAAAGTCATTCTAGCACAAATCTAAAAACATCTTTATTTGAATCCAGGATTCTCTGGAGACCTAATAAGTTATCCATACCACCACAAGAGGGTGAAGGGGGACCTGTATAATTGATTTTGACTAGATAGACAGAACGAACACCTGCAGTGATGATTCACCTTATGTAGCCTAGTGGTTAGAGTGTTGGAATAGTAACCGAAAGGTTGCAAGATTGAATCTGTCATTCTGCCCCTAAAGGCAGTCAACCCACTGTTCTTAGGCCGTCATTGAAAATAAGAATTGACGTGCCTAGTTAAATAAATATTTGTAAAAAATTAATACAAGTGTACGCCTATGGTTATAAGTATAACCGTGAACAAAATTTAACCTTGAAATTAAAAAAAGTGTCAGTACTAAGAATACCTGGTAGAACTAATACAGAAACCAGCTACCCTCTATATGAACAGTGCTCTAGTCATGTGTATTCTCAAAAAAAAAGAAGCTATTTTACAGGAAATGTTATAAATACCAGAATTCCTATAATATTCTGTGTTTGAGACTTGTTATGGTATTTGGGTTACTGTACATTTGGTTTGAAGTGACTGGGGAGTTTGGCATGCTTTTTGAAACGTCCTACAGTAGGCCCTACCACTCCCAACGTCTAACTAGCAGAGATGCCAACACTGCCCGTAGGGTAAGTACATGTTTTAAAACATGTCTCATTTTAACTAGGCAAGTCAGTTAACAACAAATTATTATTTACCTCCGACGGCCTACCACGGCCAAACCCTCCCCTAACCCAGACGACGCTGGGCCAATTGTGCGCCGCCCTATGGGATTCCCGATCATGGCCGGTTGTTATACAGCCCGGGATCGAACCAGGGTCTGTAGTGATGCCTCTAGCACTGAGATACAGGGCCTTAAGAGCGCTGCGCAACACGGGAGCCACAAAATAATATATCTTTGTGAGCATATAACTTGTACTTGCCAACCTTCCTTACCCATTAGAATTGACCCCTAACTTTTGCTCTCATCTCTCCTGTCCAGGTGCCATCTCCCTCTGTTGTACATAGGGCTGGAGTATGGCCTTACTAACAACTCTAAACTGACCTAGCGCTTCTTCAGCCAGGCCTTGAGCATCGCACCAGAAGACCCCTTTGTCATGCATGAGGTGGCCGTGGTGGTCTTCCAGATCGGAGTGAGTAACACGCGTATTATTATTTTTGCATGGTCTCTATGCACACACACAGGGCCCTGCACACGGACACTCCAACACAAACAATCACTCAAACACAAATATACTGACGACACACACATACCCAATCAGCAAATTACCTGCTACTCTGTTTATCATATATCCTGATGCCTAGTCACCTTATGCTTATACATATCTACCTCTATCACTCCAATATCCCTTCACATTGTAAATATGGTACTGGAACTGACTGACCGTGTGTGTGTGTGTGTGTGTGTGTGTGTGTGTGTGGTATGCTTGCTTTCTCGTGTTAATTTTATTTCTAATGGGCTTTTGTTGTTTTTAGTATTACATTGTTATTGGGCATTTCACCATACTTGTACATGGGACATTAAAACTTAAATGGGGAAATGTATATTTTTGTTTTACAGAATATGCAAATTAACTGTGCTAAAAGTCTCCTGGTAATTTTGATTCTCCAGATAACATTACTACATGTCTTATACTGTTTTAATAACAATTTTGCTATGACTATTGGGGGAAAAAGCAACAGTTTCTTATTGGGGTCAAAGTGAACCCAGTTGGTAATCCATGCATGGAGAAGATGTTGGTCGTATGATTAAGAAGTCCCAAAACTTAAAGACTCGAGCATGATACGTGGCACTCGATTGAAATGAGCAGCTACCTCGTTCCCAATGGCTTTGATCTTGTCCATGGCATCCAGGAACAACTTCTCGGCTGTTTTCCAGCTGAAAAGGGAAGAACCCAAGACATTTCAGCAAAATCCACACATTAATAAGTAAATAAAAAATAAGGCAATAGTACCTTTCACACATCGTGTCAGCCTGAACAGTACTGTGCTCGTTCAAATTGTCTTTTCAAATGGTCCTTTCCAGCACAGTTCCAGCAACTATGGTGGACACGTTGCCAGGTACAGCTGTTGGATAATCTTTTCCCGACTAAATAGACAGAACCCGTGTTTTTAGTCACGACCTAATCTCTATTAACCCAGAAGTAAAATCTTACGTAATTTGGTCAGCTGCGTCTAAGAGTTCGAAGTTCAGATTTCCGGCAAAGATGTCGCGACCCTCACAAAAGGAAAAGTACTCATCCAAATGTGTGCACGTGGAGGTATTCTACATCATATTCGGGTGCATGTGCGTGTCTGTGTGTGAGTAGAAATACACATTATCCCAGTACGTGTTAGGGCCAGGATGATGCCAGTATCGTGACACTCGTTAGTATCGTGACAAGGAAAAACAAGAAGCAAATTCTACTTCAGGAAAACAGCCCATTGTTACACATACAGCAGGGTTTTAAAAGGACTAAAGACATTGGTCTGCTTTGTGTTTTCATTTTTGACGTGGAAAAGAATATTGCAAATTCTAAAAACAACAAAAACACATGAGAAAGCAAGCATCACAGTCAGTCCGTTCCAGTACCATATTTACAATGTGAAGGGATATTGGATTGATAGTGGTAGATGTGTAAACATAAGGCATCAGGATAAACAGTTGAAGTCAGAAGTTCACATACACCTTAGCCAAATACATTTAAACACAGTTTTTCACAATTTCTGACATTTAATCCTAGTAAAAATTCCCTGTCTTAGGTCAGTTAGGATCACCACTTTATTTTAATAATGTGAAATGTCAGAATAATAGTAGAGAGAATGATTTATTTCAGCTTTTATTTACAGGTATTTCATCACATTCCCAGCGGGTCAGAAGTTTACATACACTCAATTAGTATTTGGTAGCATTGCCTTGAAATTGTTGAACTTGGGTCAAACAAGCTTCCCAGAATAAGTTGGGTGAATTCTGGCCCATTCCTCCTGACAGAGCTGGTGTAACAGAGTCAGGTTTGTAGGCCTCCTTGCTTGCACATGCTTTTTCAGTTCTGCTCACACATTTTCTAGGTCAGGGCTTTGTGATGGCCACTCCAATACCTTCACTTTGTTGTCCTTAAGCCATTTTGCCACAACATTGGAAGTATGCTTGTGGTCATTGTCCATTTGGAAGACCCATTTGCAACAAAGCTTTAACTTCCTGACTGATGCCTTCAGATGTTGTTTGAAAATATCCACATGATTTCCCTACCTCATGATGCCATCTATTTTGTGATGTGCACCAGTCCCTCCTGCAGCAAAGCACCCCCACAACATGATGCCGCCACCCCTGTGCTTCACGGTTGGGATGGTGTTCTTCAGATTGCAAGCCTCCCCCTTTTTCCTCCAAATATAATGATGGTCATTGTGGCCAAACAGTTCCATTTTTGTTTCATCAAACCAGAGGACATTTCTCCAAAAAGTTGCTCAGCGGCCTTTCAGGTTATGCCGATATAGGGCTCGTTTTACTGTGAATATAGATACAAAAGTATCTTCACAAGGTTCTTTGCTGTTGTTCTGGGATTGAGTTGCACTTTTCACACCAAAGTACGTTCATCTCTAGGAGACAGAACGAGTCGCCTTCCTGAGCGGTATGACGGCTGCGTGGTCCTATGGTGTTTATACTTGCGTACTATTGTTTGTACAGATGAACGTGGTTCCTTCAGGCGTTTGGAAATTGCTCCCAAGGACAAACCAGACTTGGAGGTCTACAATTTTTTTTATGAGGTCTTGGCTGATTTCTTTTGATCTTCCCATGACGTCAAGCAAAGAGGCACTGAGATTGAAGGTAGGCCTTGAAATACATCCACAGGTACACCTCCAATTGACTCAATGATGTCAATTAGCCTAACAGAAGCTTCTAAAGCCATGACATAATTTTCTGTAATTGTCCAAGCTGTTTAAATCCACAGTCAACTTAGTGTATGTAAACTTCTGACCCACTGGAATTGTGATACAGTGAATGATAAGTGAAATGATCTGACTGTAAACAATTGTTGGAAAAATTACTTGTGTCACGCACAAAGTAGATGTCCTAACTGACTTGCCAAAACTATAGTTTGTTAACAAGAAATTTGTAGAGTGGTTGAAAAACAAGTTAATGACTCCAACCTAAGTGTATGTAAACTTCCGACTATATACTGATTGGATGTCAGTGGGTATGCATGTGTGTAGAGTCAGTATAAATGTATGTGCATATTATGACTGTGAGCAAAAGATGGAGTGAGTGTTTTGAGTTGGAGTGTCAGTGTACCTGAGTGTGCAGGGACCTGTGTGTGTGCATAGAGACCATGCAAAAATAATATTCTGCGTGTTACTCACTCTCCGTTCTGGAAGGCCACCACGGCCACCTCGTGCATGACAAAGGGGTCTTCTGGTGCGATACTCAAGGCCTGGCTGAAGAAGCGCTCGGCCAGTTTAGAGTTGTTAGTAAGGCCATACTCCAGCCCTATGTACAACAGAGGGAGATGGCACCTGGACAGGAGAGATGAGAGCAAAGGTTAGGGGTCCATTGGGGCGGCAGGGTAGCCTAGTGGTTAGATCCCCGAGCTGACAAGGTACAAATCTGTCGTTCTGCCGCTGAACAGGCAGTTAACCCACTGTTCCTAGGCCGTCATTGAAAATAACTTTCACACACATCCTGTTCTGTGGGGGTATCTGGGTGTCCATGTGCGTGTGTGTGCAAGGGGAGTCTGGGTTCAATAACAGTACATACCCCTTCATCAGTTGCGCAGCGGTGAAGTAGGCAGCCATGGCCTGGTCGTGTTCACTCTCCACCGCAAACGAGTGACCGTAGGCGATCCATGCCGGACCGTACGTCCGCTCCAAAGTTGTTGCCTTGCTGGGGGAGACAGAATTAGGATGTTCGTGTAAATAAGAGATATTCTACTCAGTCACGGAACGAATGCAGAGTAAATATTATTATTAGTATGTAAGTAATACAGTACCAGTCAAAAGTTGACACTTACTCATGCCAGGGTTTTTCTTAATTGTCTACATTGTAGAAGAAGAGTGATGACATTACAACTATGGAATCATGTAGTAACCAAAAAAGTAACCACCTTTATGACAGCTTTGCACACTTGGCATTCTATCAACCAGCTTAATAAGGCAGTCAGTCACCTGGAATGCATTTGAAATAACAGGTGTGCCTTGTCAAAAGTTAATTTGTGGAGTTTATTTCCTTCTTAATAAGTTTGAGCCAATCAGTTGTGCTGTGACAAGGTAAGGGGGGGGTATACAGAAGATGGTATTTTACCAAAAAAGGACTAAATCCATTTGATGGCAAGAACAGCTCAAATAAGCAAAGAGAAATGACAGTCCAGCATTACTTTACGACATGAAGGTCAGTCAATACAGAACGTTTCAAGAACTGAAAGTTTCTTCAAGTGAAGTCACAAAAACCAAGCTCTATTATGGAACTGGCTCTCATGAGGACCGACACAGGAAAGAAGACCCAGAGTTACCTCTGCTGCGGAGGATAAGTTCATTAGATACCAGCCTCAGAAATTGCAGCCCAAATAAATGCTTCACAGAGTTCAAGTAACAAACAACATCAACTGTTCAGAGAAGACTGCATGAAATCAGGCCTTCATGGTGAAATTGCTGCAAAGAATCCCCTACTAAAGGACACCAATAAGAGGAAAAGACTTGCTTGGGCCAAGAAACACAAGCAATGGACATTAGACCAGTGGAAACCTGTCCTTTGGTCTGATGAGTCCAAATTTGAGATTTTTGGTTGAAACAGCCATGTCTTTGTGGGATGCAGAGTAGGTGAACAGATGATCCCTGTATGTGAGGTTCCCACCCTGTATGTGAGGTTCCCACCGTGTAGCATGGAGGTAGTGTTATGGTGCCTTGCTGGTGACACTGATTTATCTAGAATTCAAATCACATGCCATCCCATCTGGTTTGCGCTCAGTGGGACTATGATTTATTTTTCAACAGGACAATGACCCAACAAACCTCCAGTCAGTGTAAGGGCTATTTGAACAAGAAGGATAATGATGGATTGCTACATCAGATGACCTGGCCTCCACAATCACCCAACCTCAACCCAATTAAGATGGTTTGGGATGAGTTGGACTGCAGCGTGAAGGAAAAGCAGCCAACAAGTGCTCAGCATGTGGTAACTCCTTCAAGACTGTTGGAAAAGCATTCCAGGTGAAGCTGGTTGAGAGAATGCCAAGCGTGTGCAAAGCTGTCATCAAGGCAAAGGGTGGCTACTTCGAATAATCTCAAATATAAAATATATATAATATAATAATAATAATAATAAATGCCATTTAGCTGACGCTTTTATCCAAAGCGACTTACAGTCATGTGTGCATACATTCTACGTATGTCAAGGCAAAGGGTGGCTACTTCGAATAATCTCAAATATAAAATATATGACTTGTTTAACACTTTTTTGGTTACGACATGATTCCATGTGTCATGTCATATTTTAACGCCTTCACTATTATTGTACAATGTAGAAAATAGTAAAAAATAAAGTAAAGTAAAAAACACTTGAATGAGTAGGTGTCTCCAAACTTGTGATTCATCAGCAAAGTGAATGAATCTAAATATTTGGATATCAACATCTGACTGCTGAATAGGCCTGGCAATAAGAACATGACATCTGGTACCTGAGATATCTACGAGCGTGTTCATTTTTGTGACCGACCATTAGATAGTAGCATCCCACAGCAAACCAAGAGACCTAGATGAAAACAACGCTTACCATTTGGTTAGTGGTCAAATATTAAATCCATTAATTTTTTTTTTTTTTTTTAAACATACTGTACCAATCAGAGCTTAGACATATGCCCTGTCAAGATGCAAGTATAGAGGGGTATCACAGGAGGTTGGTGGCACCGTAATTGGGGAGGAGGGTAATGGCTGGTAGCAGGATGAGTGGAACGGCATCAAACATGTGGTTTGTAGGCGTTTGATGCCATTCCATTTTCTCCAGCCATTATTATGAGCAGTATTCCCCTCAGCAGCCTCCTGTGGCGGGTATACTCATAGCAGAGGAAAGTAGTGGGAAACAAAGCAGGGGTTATACTTACTGGGTTGTTGGGATACAAGTCCACAAGCTTGTGTGAAAGGTAAAACAGTTCTGTAGGGGAATAAAGAGCAGAGAATCGTGGTACATATATTGTCTCTCTCCAAACAATCTTTCCTGAGTATGTATGAATAAACACACTTAAAGGGAGAGCATCAACTGTATTACCATTTGCTTTGCTGAGCTCCACCAGTGTTCCTATATGAACAGGTAAGCAGTTGGCATGGAATGGGTCTTTCACCATCACCCTTGAAGAAACAAGACATTCAGGTGATATGTAGACGGGGCCAAATTATAAGTATGCAATTTATACCCTATTCACAGAACTGGAGAGAATAATATTCCTGAGTGTACAAAACATTAAGAACTCCTGTTCTTTCCATGACAGACTGACCAGGTGAAAGCTAGGATCTCTTATTCAGGTCACTTGTTAAATCCACTTCAATCAGTGTAGATGAAAGGGAGGAGACAAGTTAAAGAAGGAATTTTAAGCCTTAAGAAAATTGAGACATGGATTGTGTGTGTGCATTTCAGAGGGTGAATGGGCAAGACAAAAGATTTAAGTGCCTTTGAACGGGGTATTAGTTGCAGGGGCACCGTTTGTGTCAAGAACTGCAACGCTGCTGGGTTTTTCCACACTAAACAGTTTCCGTTGTGTATCAAGATGGGTCCACCACCCAAAGGACATCCAGCCAATTTGACAACTGTGGGAAACAATGGAGTCAACATGGGCCAGCATCACAGTGGAACACTTTCAACACCTTGTAGAGTCCATGGCCAATTAATTGAGGACATTCTAAGGCAAAAAGGGGGTGCAGCTTAATATTAGGAAGGTGTTCCTCATGTTTTGTACACTCAAGTGTATATCATAAGATCTTATGAACAAAAAAAGGTTTGGCCGTTTTAACACCTGCAGACTCATCTTAAAGTAACCCATACCAACGAACTGAAGTAGTTTTGTGCCAACAATTCGTTAAATATGTGTCCCCCAAAAATGTCATATCTCCTAAATATAGGACAGACATTTCAAAACCTTGTGATTTTTCAATGCTTCTATGGGCTATAGTAGTTAGGCCAAATTCAATATTTCATCAAATAATATATTTGTTTTTATACCTGAAGGGTACTTAAAATTCAAAATCAAATTGCGAAATGATCCTTGGTATGACCATCTTTAAACCATTCCATATGTTAGCTTCGCTGTTGGGGGGGGGGTACTTAGACTGAGGTTATAAACAAACAAAAAAATTGTTAGTTTTGCAGATTAACACCAGCAGACTGCCAATAAATCTCAAGAGGAACCGGTCTATGTATTTCTAGTTAAAAGGTTAAGGTGGGCCAGCGATTAGTTATCAAACTTACATGGATGTGAGTTTGTAGCACATTTTGAAGTCGCAGTTGTAATAATGCCTCTCTGCGATGGAGACCACCACATCCAAGTTGTCCTGGAGACCGTTGACCATCTCTGGGACCACCATATCACTGGGTTTGTTATACTGAGGGAAGGAAAGAGGAATGGATGGATGGAGGGACAAAAAGGGTGGGGAGAACATTTTAGGGTCATGCTGTCATGGTTACTGGTTGACTGACAAGGGCAGCTGTAGATGACCAATACGACAATAGGAGTAATTGTACTATGGTTCATTCTGAACTATAGGGCAAAATCCAAAGTGATATGCGATGACCTACTGTGGCGGTTGTGAGATTCTTTCTGTCGGTTATTGTCATGCAAAAGACTGTTCGTCTCACGGGAAATGACCGTTAACATAAGCAAGTTAAGCCTCTAGGCCTCCACGTATACCAAGTGGCTGATGCGTGCCTTTGGAATATCTACAATTTTTTTTTTAAAGTCTGATTTATCAATTTAATATACACCATTACAATAAATCCATGATTTATTTTAGTCAGGTCTAAAGAAACATGACCAAGAAAATGTATTTCAGTAGAACAGAATACGAGTTTGCCTACTGTATGTTATCTGGCTTGGTCATTTGGCAGACAACCTTTGCTTAGAAGTCCCGTTCCATTATTTAATATTATAGTAAGAACAATGATACTCAACTTAACATGAATGAAATCGAGATTTTCCCCATTCTGGAGAGAGTGCACATACGTGACTACGTTGAGCATAAAAGTGATCCTTTGAAACCGTTCCTATATTTAGTTATTTGACAACTTCAGTTGTGAATGATAAGAATGTCTTAGAAAATCAAAACATGGGTTGCATGATGCGACTATAGGCTATTGATGATTTAACAAATTGCAAAAAAATGCTTGCCGCAGGCTGCACAGCTGCTCTATCATATTTTCACTCATCAAACTATACTTAATTTAACCTGGTCTTCACTAATATGTCAAATTAGAACACCCCATTATCAAATGGGCAGGATTAAAAAAATAAAAAGTAATCTGTATGCAACTGAATAGTGAACGGAGGCGTGCGCTTTCCCGCCAGTCCGTTTTTCAATGATGGCGCTACTTCGGTTTTATATAGTGGTGCATGTGCATAACACGAGCAGCTGAGAAGTAAAATATGAACACACTTATTCCACTCCACAACCACTGTTCTGAGGAGCATGCGTTCGCTGCGTGACAGGTGATATTCCACCCAACTGTATGCCATGGGCTCTCCAACACAGTTCCTGCAGCTACCCAGTGATTCATTTGGAAAGTAAAATCTGTTCGGGAATGTCGACAGTAACATTTTCACAACAAAACGTTTAAACTGTTGACAACCCCTCTGCGCACTCCATAAAGGAATAAAGGAGCGCAAGGAAAGATGGAAACACATGGTGGAGATATATTCTGTATAGCTAAAAAAGGTAATGTGTCATCCAATTATTTTTGAAAATACATTTAAATTCATTTTACTAGGCTATTCAAAATCAAATTCCATATAATAATAGGCTAACTGAGCCGCCCTGCAAAAGCAATGAACCAACAGCATCGCCAAGGGCTATACGCTCTCTCCCAGACATGGACATACATTTGAGCATAGCATAGTCAATATTAAAATGAAATGATAATAATAATAATAATAATAATAATAATAATAATAATCCACACTCAAATGCGATTACTCGAATGTGTTTAATTGGAGCAAGACCAATTATGTCCCAAAATCCGTTTGATTATGATTGTATTGTAGAACGGCTTCATCATCATTTTAATTCAGGTTTGTTTTCTGTCTTGGCCCAATAACCCATAAGCTCTAATATGTGTATGGGTGTTTTGAATTGATCATCACCTTAGAAGACGTTTTCCATTTTTTTTGTCTTTTTGTTTTTTTGTTAGGCTTTGAAACAGAATCCACAACCATGTTTTGCACTCAGTTTCAACCTGCCGTTGCACTTCTTTCTTCAAATTGATCATCACAGTTTAAGTGAGTTTTAAAAGCAAGATTCTGTTTGTGTTGGATGTGATTTCCAATTACTTTTGCATTGATGTCAGAGTGGTTGGGTACTACGACTAGAAAGCTTGTCCGGAATGCATAAGAGGAGATGGCCGTGACTCAATGGTCACGTATAATTTTACTGTATAATTCTACCACAGCCCTATGATGACCTGGGTATTCAAGTACAGAAACAACATTGTGATCAACATTGACTGTGTACAAATGGAAAAGTAACATCGGAATCTGAACAGGATTGATGTCCTGACATGGAGGATAACAGTGGACGTACCTTCTTCAATTTATTCTCAAACAGGAAGTGAAGTAATTCATCTTCCTCCTCAGTGCACTGTTGGCTCAGAGGAAGTGAGTCCAGGAAGTCCTTTTCTATTACACACAAAAACGACCGGTCTTCAAAATGGGGGGCTTGGGTAAAAAATATATACAGTGCATTCGGAAAGTATTCAGACCCTTTGACATTTTGTTACGTTACAGCCTTATTCTAAAATTGACAATAATCTTTTTTTCCCCCTTTCAATCTACACACAACACCCAATAATGACAAAGCAAAATTAGGTTTTTAGAAAAAAAATGAAATATAATTTAAGTATTCAGACCCTTTATTCAGTACTTTGTTAAAGCACTTTAAACAGCGACTACAGCCTCGAGTCTTCTTGTGTATGACGCTAGAATCTTGGCACACCTGTACTTGGGGAGTTTCTCCCATTCTTCTCTGCAGATTTTGGGGCGGCAGGTAGCCTAGTGGTTAGAGTGTTGGGCCAGTAACCAAAAGGTTGGTTATCGGTATCATTTATTTTTTGGCAAGGAAAATATCAGATATCGGCCAAAAATGTCATATTAGTGCATCACTATATTTCATTTATTTTATACATTTGCTAAAATGTAAAAAAAATGTTTAAAAATATTTTAAAAAATAGTTCTTGGTGTATTGTGTGTAGATTGATGAGGGAAAAAAACTATTCAATCAATTTTAGAATAAGGCTGTAAAGTAACAAAATGTGTAAAAAGTTGAGGGGTCTGAATACTTTCCGAATGCACTATACACACTCATCTGCCTACATAGCATACATGGTACAACTACATTTACCCTACAGATACATCAGTAAGTACAGTATCGTTATTAAAAACAAATGGCACAAAATCTATATTAGTCCTGCTACACACGTGCAAAACCCATAAGCTTCACCTTCCTGAGCGGTCAGCATGTGATGGGACGTTAGAAGGTCAAAGGCTTCAAAGCAGTACACGTCCAGTTTCAAGGCCTCTTTGTAGCTGGACGTGGCAAGAGGCCGGTTGTCCATAGCATCATAGATCTTCCCCCGCAAGAGACAAATAGAACTGTCGATCTGAGAGGGGGTGAGTGGGAAATGAGGAAGAGGGAGGAAGATGTGAAGCAGCATCAGTCGGGGAAGCCTCCAGGGGACACTGACATAAAGACCCACACATTAATTTTGTATGAATGTGGCTACTGGGTGAACGACAGACCCCTTTAATAAATATGACAATGACTACTACAAAAATTAAAAAGTATCACTTTCAAAAGGAATAATTCATGAAAATGCAGACATGGGGTCTTTGAATACGGTGTTGCCATATTAGTCACCCACAATACAGTATGCAAATACTATGGTTAACCTGTAACCACAACACCATAAATGTGAAGGAACTGGGGATTTATATAATGTTTTTAAATCACACTAAGAGGCTTGAACACAAACCTGGAATTACAGGGCCACAAAAACAAAAATGGACCCTATTGTGTCAGAGCTGAGACTCACAGAGGCAGGGCTCATCTCCCAGTCCTTGGGCGACTGTTGTATCCCGTGGTCCTCTTCGACACGCTGGTCCAGCAGCTTCTTGCTGACTGGCTCCTCCATGTCCAGGATGTCTAAGGCCTGCTGGAACTCTTTGGCAGCATACTGCACAAAACAAACAATAGGTTAGTGCTTCCAATGGGTCAGGTAAGTTAGGAGCATGGTGTTGGTAAACTCAGGGTTGTAAGGTTTGATTCCTGCATAGGCCACATAATTAATATGCTGGCAGTTCTGTAAGACCATTTGGCTAGGAAGACGCTGCTAAATGACCATATTGGAGAATAACAGCACAAATACGATGAACTTGTACTTGTCTCTAGTCTGTAAGTGTAAGTAAAACAGAGTGGAAAGTAAACAAATAGTGAGAGAAAACATGTTCAAAAGAACACATTAAGGTATAGCTAAAATACAAGTGTAGGGGAGCCTACAGTTTTTGTCCCATTAAAAAATAAATAGACACGACATCGGTCACATTGACCCTCTGGCCCAAGGACTCTTTGTGGAGGCAAAGTCTAATGATGATTTTCATTAACGGTCATGTCTGTGGATTATATTTTGGTATGATAGACACATTTAGCTACCTCCGATACATGGTCATCACCGCATTATATGAATGATATGTTCGCAAGGAATAATGGCGCCAGAGGGCATTGGCTGCCGGTTTACAGGCTCTTAACCAATTATAGTTCTACAACTGCACCATCGAGAGCATCCTGACTGGTTGCATCACCGATTGGTATGGCAACTGCTCGGAATCTTGCCGGCTGGCGCCGACAAAGATGGCCGCCTCGCTTCGCTTTCCTAGGAAACTATGCAGTTTTGTTTTTTTACGTGTTATTTCTTACATTAGTACCCCAGGTCATCTTAGGTTTCATTACATACAGTCGAGAAGAACTACTGAATATAAGATCAGCGTCAACTCACCATCAGTACGACCAAGAATATGATTTTCGCGACGCGGATGCTGTGTTCTGCCTTTCAAACAGGACAACGGAATGGATCCCATGCGGCGACCCAAAAAAACAACTCCGTAAAAGAGGGAAACGAGGCGGTCTTCTGGTCAGACTCCGGAGACGGGCACATCGTGCACCACTCCCTAGCATTCTTCTCGCCAATGTCCAGTCTCTTGACAACAAGGTTGATGAAATCCAAGCAAGGGTAGCATTCCAGAGGGACATCAGAGACTGTAACGTTCTTTGCATGGCTCACTGGAGAGACGCTATCGGAGGCGGTGCAGCCAGCGGGGTTTCTCCACGCATCGCGCCGACAGAAACAAACATCTTTCTGGTAAGAAGAGGGGCGGGGGCGTATGCCTTATGGCTAACGAGACATGGTGTGATGAAAGAAACATACAGGAACTCAAATCCTTCTGTTCACCTGATTTAGAATTCCTCACAATCAAAATGTAGACCGCATTATCTACCAAGAGAATTCTCTTCGATTATAATCACAGCCGTATATATCCCCCCACCCAGGCAGACACATCGATGGCTCTGAACAAACTTGATTTGACTCTTTGCAAACTGGAATCCATTTATCCGGAGGCTGCATTCATTGTAGCTGGGGATTTTAACAACGCTAATCTGAAAACAAGACTCCCTAAATTTTATCAGCGTATCGATTGCGCAACCAGGGGTGGAAAAACCTTGGATCATTGTTACTCTAACTTCCGCGACGCATATAAGGCCCTGCCCCGCCCTCCTTTCGGAAAAGCTGACCACGACTCCATTTTGATCCCTGCCTACAGACAGAAACTAAACAAAGAAGCTCCCACGCTGAGGTCTGTCCAACGCTGGTTCGACCAAGCTGACTCCACACTCCAAGACTGCTTCCATCACGTGGACTGGGATATGTTTCGTATTGCGTCAGATAACAACATTGACGAATACGCTGATTCGCTGTGCGAGTTCATTAGAACGTGCGTTGAAGATGTCGTTCCCATAGAAACGATTAAAACATTCCCTAACCAGAAACCGTGGATTGATGGCAGCATTCGCGTGAAACTGAAAGCGCGAACCACTGCTTTTAATCAGGGCAAGGTGACTGGTAACATGACCGAATGCAAACAGTGCAGCTATTCCCTCCGCAAGCCTATCAAACAAGCTAAGCGTCAGTACAGAGTCAAAGTAAAATCTCAATTCAACGGCTCAGACACAAGAGGCATGTGGCAGGGTCTACAGTCAATCACGGACTACAAGAAGAAAACCAGCCCAGTCACGGACCAGGATGTCTTGCTCCCAGGCAGACTAAATAACTTTTTTGCCCGCTTTGAGGACAATACAGTGCCACTGACACGGCCTGCAACGAAAACATGCGGTCTCTCCTTCACTGCAGCCGAGGTGAGTAAGACATTTAAACGTGTTAACCCTCGCAAGGCTGCAGGCCCAGACGGCATCCCCAGCCGCGCCCTCAGAGCATGCGCAGACCAGCTGGCCGGTGTGTTTACGGACATATTTCAATCAATCCCTATACCAGTCTGCTGTTCCCACATGCTTCAAGAGGGCCACCATTGTTCCTGTTCCCAAGAAAGCTAAGGTAACTGAGCTAAACAACTACCGCCCCGTAGCACTCACTTCAGTCATCATGAAGTGCTTTGAGAGACTAGTCAAGGAACATATCACCTCCACCCTACCTGACACCCTAGACCCACTCCAATTTGCTTACCGCCCAAATAGGTCCACAGACGATGCAATCTCAACCAAACTGCACACTGCCCTAACCCATCTGGACAAGAGGAATACCTATGTGAGAATGCTGTTCATCGACTACAGCTCGGCATTCAACACCATAGTACCCTCCAAGCTCGTCATCAAGCTCGAGACCCTGGGTCTCGACCCCGCCCTGTGCAACTGGGTACTGGACTTCCTGACGGGCCGCCCCCAGGTGGTGAGGGTAGGCAACAACATCTCCACCCCGCTGATCCTCAACACTGGGTCCCCACAAGGGTGTGTTCTGAGCCCTCTCCTGTACTCCCTGTTCACCCACGACTGCGTGGCCACGCACGCCTCCAACTCAATCAAGTTTGCGGACGACACAACAGTGGTAGGCTTGATTACCAACAACGACGAGACAGCCTACAGGGAGGAGGTGAGGGCCCTCGGGGTGTGGTGTCAGGAAAATAACCTCACACTCAAATTCAACAAAACTAAGGAGATGATTGTGGACTTCAGGAAACAGCAGAGGGAACACCCCCCTATCCACATCGATGGAACAGTAGTGAAGAGGGTAGCAAGTTTTAAATTCCTCGGCATACACATCACAGACAAACTGAATTGGTCCACTCACACAGACAGCATCGTGAAGAAGGCGCAGCAGCGCCTCTTCAACCTCAGGAGGCTGAAGAAATTTGGCTTGTCACCAAAAGCACTCACAAACTTCTACAGATTCACAATCGAGAGCATCCTGGCGGGCTGTATCACCGCCTGGTACGGCAACTGCTCCGCCCACAACCGTAAGGCTCTCCAGAGGGTAGTGAGGTCTGCACAACGCATCTGACGCGTCTGCCAACACACTGACACCGACTCAACTCCAGCCACTTTAATAATGGGAATTGATGGGAAATGATGTAAAATATATCACTAGCCACTTTAAACAATGCTACCTAATATAATGTTACATACCCTACATTATTCATCTCATATGCATACGTATATACTGTACTCTATATCATCTACTGCATCCTTATGTAATACATGTATCACTAGCCACTTTAACTATGCCACTTTGTTTACATACTCATCTCATATGTATATACTGTACTCGATACCATCTACTGTATCTTGCCTATGCTGCTCTGTACCATCACTCATTCATATATCTTTATGTACATATTCTTTATCCCCTTACACTGTGTATAAGACAGTAGTTTTGGAATTGTTAGCTAGATTACTTGTTGGTTATTACTGCATTGTCGGAACTAGAAGCACAAGCATTTCGCTACACTCGCATTAACATCTGCTAACCATGTGTATGTGACAAATAAAATTTGATTTGATTTGAATCTGACCATAAGGCGCTACAGAGAGTAGTGTGTATGGCCCAGTGCATCACTGGGGCCAAGCTTCCTGCCATCCAGGAACTCCATAACAGGCAGTATCAGAGGAAGGCCACCCTAGTCATAGACTGTTCTCTCTGCTGCCACACGGCAATCGGTACCGGAGTACAAAGTCTAGGTCCAAAAGCCTCTTTAAAAGCTTCTACCCCAAAGCCATATGACTGCTAAACAGTTAATCAAATGGCTTTTATTTATTTTTACACACTGCTGCTTCCTGCTTTTTATTGTCTATGCAAAGTCACTTGACCCCTACCTACAGGTACAGATTACCGCGACTAACCTGTACCACATTGACTCGGTACACCCTGGAAATGGAGTCAAAGTTATATTATTATGTTACTTTTTTTTCTTACCTTCGTTCATTATTTTGTTTATTAGCAAACACTTTACAAAAACGTCTGCATTGTTGGTGAAGGACTTGTATCTAAGCATTTCAGGTCTACACCTACAATTTGATGTGATTACATTTATGACCCCCCCATGCAGTTAGTTGAGCCAACAGAATCAGGGTACGAAACTTAATTTTCTATTATCAGGGAACAGTCTTCAAAAACTAAGGCAATTTGATATGTTACATTCATAAAACATCACATTAAGATATGAAACAATTGTAATGGTAATGACATCTCTACTGGCTCACCTTTGGGGCATCAAAGGTAATACACATATGCATTTTGGGCTATATCGAACCAGAATGGACAATATTGGGATGTGCTCTATTACCACAAGGTATCAGGGGTACTCAACTTCTATTTGAGAAGGTCCGGTCACACATTTCCTAGACAGCAAAGGTCCGGATGGATATTTTAAATTATTGTATTCGTAACAAACCCCCACCTCGTGCAACCCCAAACCAGTCACACTACTTGTTGGCGGCGAGAACAGAGTCATTTTCAAGCTCATTCCCCTCAATTCTACATATTTTGACATGGGGTGAAATAATTTTAAAGTGAATTTCCTGCAATTCGATGTGATTTCCGATTGCAAATTTTACCATGTCGTGTTATGATAATCGACTGACTCATAAAAATCAGTCGAGGCCCCAGAGAACGTCATCTGGCCATAACTACAATCTTGCTAACATGGCAAGTAGTTGATCAACAGAACATTTCTGACAGGTTAAGAATAGATAGTCTGTCAGTGAATGATATGAGGAAAACTGCCCATACAATACCAAATTTCAAAATGTAACCTTATGTATTCTATCATAACAACTCTCAAAAGCAGTAAATGAAAAGCATGACTGAGTTCCTATATACAAAATTAACATGGTCCGTCTGACCCCATTCTCAGTCCGGATCTGGACTGCAGTCTGCCAGTTGACTATGGCTGCCCAAGGTGATAACTACACCAAATAAACATTGTAGAACTACACCAAATAAACATTGTAGACCTCCACAAGTCTGTTCCATTCTTGGGAGCAATTTCCAAACGCCTGAAGGTACCACGTATTCTGTACAAACAATAGTACGCAAAAATAAACACCATGGGACCACGCAGCCGTCATTACCGCTCAGGAAGGAGATGCGTTCTGTCTCCTAGAGACGAACGTACTTCGTTGCGAAAAGTACAAATCAATCCCAGAACAGCAGCAAAGGACCCTGTGAAGATGCTGGAAGAAACAGGTACAAAAGTATCTATATCCACAGTAAAACGAGTCCTATATCAACATAACCTGAAAGGCCGCTCAGCAAGGAAGAAGCCACAGCTCCAAAACCACCATATAAAAAGCCAGACTATGGTTTGCAACTGCACATGGGGATAAAGACTGTACTATGGTCTGATGAAACAAAAATAGAACTGTTTGGCCATAATGACCATCGTTATGGTTTGGAGGGAAAAGGAGAGGCTTGCAAGCTGAAGAACACCATCCCAACCGTGAAGCACGATCATGTTGTGGGGGTAATTTGGTGCACTTCAAACTAGATGGCATCATGAGGTAGGAAAGTTAACCTCTAGGCTAGGGGGTGGTATTTTCACGTACGGAAGAAAAGCGGGGCCAAAGTACACTACCTGCTACTCAGGCCCAGAAGCTAGGATATGCATATATCATGACTGTCCTGATCAGGTTACAGGAGACCACAACCCTACAGATTCTCTCTCAACCCCAACAGAGGAGGAGAGATCTAGGGGTCTGAAGATGTGGGGGTTTTATGACCCCTCACACCCATGGTCAATCTTAGGCCACAGACAAATTCCTTTTGTTCTGTTACTATGGAGAACCAGCCTCAGAACATTAAACATGAAATAAAGGGACTTTGGGACAATGGTTTCCATCAGCCACGGTGGTCATGACAATAGCTGAATTATGAAAATGTATGTCATTTGTTTTGTTATTAAAGGTTAATAGATGACCTTATTACGAAAACATTGTAACGTCAACAGTTTACCTAGTATATGTTTGATATTTTTCCATACAACGTACAATGTATAAACCAAAGAGCATGTTTTGGTAGAGAGGAAATGAAGTTAGTTGTCTAAAATTGGATTTGAGTAAAATCTAGACCTTGCCCTCATTAACTTGGTACGCCCAGAGAATTGCCCTAAAGGGGGTGATGCCCACTTCTGACCCTAGGGTATAAAACCTGTGAGTGAAGAATTTACAGATCAGACTAAGTGACCCAAGCTGCAGCCAAGGTCTAAAAAGTCAACGAACCCAAAACGCAACAAGTTTGTCTTCAACTAAATATTTTTCTATCCAAGCTACGGATGAGTAGCTGAGTCTAAGCGGGTGAATTCAAGTCGAACCACCTAACCTCCACTCCCCATCGAATCGTGGTATCTACACCGTTTCATTCCTACGCTGTGAGCTCTGAGCTACAGAGCGGTCTGTCCTCAGAAGAGCCCTTCCAGAGCAAGGGCGAAGGAACAAACTCCTAAGCCAAAAGGACACCGACATCGTGAGGACTACCAAAGACTTGCGCGGGAGAAGTCATTGAGCAGAATCCACGGAGACCTTCCCCACGTAATTACATTATTATATTCTGACCCATAAGAGCGGCAGTTTGGGGCAAGGCTAAGGTTGGAATAAGCATAGCTGACAAATTCACCCAAATGTATATTTCTCTCGTGTACTTTCTTTTTCTCTCTTTTAAATCCGCATTTTGGGTAACACGCACCATAGTGGGTTGGCCCATTATACTAAGTTCTAATCAATAGCCTAGAATGTGTTTTTGTGTATGTATATCTTTTATCATCATTTTAGCTTTCTAGTAAATAAATACTAAACTAAGATTGGTGTGGTACGAACTCATTGGTGAGACCCGGGTCCGTGCAGATTCCCGGATTATGCGACGTTCAGAACGAGACTGTAGCGGTAACTGATTAATTAGCGGCTGTTGTAAAAATCGATTTGGGAAATAGAAGCTCAACAAAACTAATTTTCCCAGGGTGCCCCACGTTAATGAGTTAATAATTGCTTGATTCAGTTAATCACGCAATTAGAAACCTTTAATCATTCGATGAGTAACAGCCGTCACATTAACTAATACAACATCAAAACACATTATTAGTCGATTTGGATAGAAAACACTGGTTTCTAAAACTGTTTGAATGATGTCTGAGTATAAAATAACTTATTTGGCAGGCGAAATCCCGAGGACAAACCAACCAGGTTTTTTTTTTTTTTTTTAGGTCACTTTTCAAATGGGATTTCAATAGGAATCTAGAATTCTAAGGCAGTTGCTTGCAGTTCCTATCGCTTCCACTGGATATCACCAGTCTTTAGAAATTAGTTGATGTTTTTCCTTTGAGAAATGAAGAAGTAGCCCTGTTCAGAACAAGGGTCGATTGATGTGTACTGTTGTGGTTGGGGCGCGTGACCCGAAAGCTCGCTCCACTTTGTTTTTATCCGCTATTGAACGCCGTTTATCTGGTCTTAAATTTGATCAATTATTTACGTTAAAAATACCTAAAGTTGTATTAGCAAAGTTGTTTGATATGTTTGGACAAAGATTACAGGCAACTTAGATATTTTGTAGTCATGTTGCGCGAGTTGGAACGGGTGTTTTTCTGGATCAAACGCACCAAATAAATGGACATATAACGACTGAATTAATCGAACAAAAGCACCATCTGTGATGTTTATGGGACATATTGGAGTGCCAACAAAACAAGATCTTCAAAGGTAAGGCATGAATTATATCGTTATTTCTGACTTGTGTCACGCCTGGCGGGATGAAATATGATGGTCTGTGTTCGTTTGATGGGGTGCTATCCTCAGATAATAGCATGGTTTGCTTTCGCCGTAAAGCCTTTTTGAAATCTTACACAGCAGCTGGATTAACAAGAAGTTTATATAACACGTGTATCTTTCATCAATGTTTATGATGAGTACTTTGTCATTTGATTTGGCTCTCTGCAATTTCACCGGTTATTTGAGACAATGCATTACTGAACATAACGCGGCAATTTAAAACTGAGGTTTTTGAACATAAAGAGACACTTTACTGAACAAAACAAACATTTATTGTATAACATGGCATCCTGGATGACCAGGTGAAGTTCAAAAGGTTAGTGATTAATTGAGTCGCTATTTCTGACTTTTGTGAGCCCTCTCCTTGGCTGGGAAATGTCTATGGTTTTTGTGGCTAGGCGCTGTCCTAACATAATCGCATGGTGTGCTTTTGCCGTAAAGCCTTTTTGAAATCGGACACTGTGGTTGGATTAAAAAGAAGTGTATCTTTAAAATGGTATATAATACTTGTATGTTTGAGGAATTTTAATTATGAGATTTCTGTTTGAATTCGGCACCCTGCAATTTCAATGGCTGTTGACGCTAGCATCCCACAAATCCCAGAGAGGTTCAAGTGTTGTCGCAAATGGGTCTTCCCAATGGACAATGACCCCAAGCATACTTACAAAGTTGTGGCAAAATGGCTTAAAGACGACAAAGTAAAGGTATTGGAGTGGTAAAGCCCTGACCTCAAGCCTATAGAAAATTTGTGGGCAGAACTAAAAAAAAAAGTGTGCGAACAAGGAGGCCTACAAACCTGACTCAGTTATACCACCTCTGTCAGGAGGAATGGGACAAAAATCACCCAATGTATTGTGAGAAGCTTGTGGAAGGCTACTCGAAACGCTTGACCCAAGTTAAACAATTTAGAGGCAATGCAACCAAATGCACTCAATTAGTATGTAAACTTCTGACCCACTGGGTATGTGATGAAAGAAATAAAAATCACTCAACTATTATTCTGACATTTCACATTCTTAAAATAGAGTGGTGATCCTAACTGACCTAAAAACAGGGACTTTTATACATGGATTAAATGTCAGGAATTGTGAAAAACTGAATTGAAATGCATTTGGCTAAGGTGTATGTAAACTTCCGACTTGAACTGCATATATAGTCGTCATAGATTTTGTCAATCAATCCTACCAGCCTATTTTTAAGATGGCCACCATTCCTTTCAATGGGAAGAAACTGCATTGATTTTGCATGGCCATAACTGAATAAATAATTGGTGTAATAAGACCAATAATTGCTTAAAATGTGTTACAATGAGGACAACCCAAAATGATTGCCCATGCAAGTTACATGTATTTGGCTAAATAATTACCAGAAAAGTGTTAATACATTTTGTAGCCATTTCAATTAAAATAAACAATTTAATGTAACTAAGCAAGTTAGTTAAGAACAAATTGTTATTTACAATGACGGCCTAACGGGGAACAGCGCATTGTTCAGGGACAGAATGACAGATTTTTACCTTGTCAGCTTGAAGATTCGATCGAGCAACCTTTCGGTTACAATGCTCTAAAAACACTAGGCTACCTGCCGCCCCTGAAACACTTAGAAAATGTTCTAGAAACATTCACTGATATATAATCATTAAAATGATATGCAATATGATAGAATAAAATGTTGATGTGAAACCATGAGATCCCATAGGAATGCATTACATGCAGCAAAGAGGTACCCATTCTTGCAAAAAGCCTTCGTAATGAGTGCACACAAGTTGACAAAGCTAGGAGAAGTGTTAACAATGATGCCTAGCTATTGTGGATTTAACTATAGGTTAACCATTTCCCAACACGGCCACAAACCAGATCCACTGGTTTTAATAATAGGTAGAATATGCCTAATGATAATTAAATATTTTAGTTATGCAGATTACAAATTCAGCCAGGTTTGCTAAATATCTCTTCTTTGTAAAAAAAATAGATTAGCAAAATGCTTCAAACACATAACTGTTTTTGTTCTGTATTTAGAGCTCTAATTTGTATATTTAAAAAAAAAAAGACATTTTTTAAAAATTGATATGCCATATTGTGAAAAGTAAAAGCTGTCTTGTATGCGGTCATAAATACACACACACACACTACATTCCAACATTAACTTTCTAACAAACCACCTTATAATTAGGGGACATAAACTTACATAGCTGGTTTATTGAAGCCTTATAGATGGTGTCTAGCTACCCTATCTATGGGAAAATACATTGTAGTGTACGTCCTACTGAAATATGTACTGGTTAGAGCAGGGTTCTAGATCCCTGGACCTGATGCACTACAGTCTGTTGCTTCACTCCTGCCCTATTCTAGCACACCTGATTCTAATAATTAGCTGGTCGATAAGCTTAAAAATCAGCTTAGTTACAACTGGAGTTGGAGTGAAAACCTACAGGAGGGTAGCTCTCCATGAACAGGGATGGAGAGCCCTGGGTTAGAGACCGGTGAGGGTTGTCGAGGGCGTCAGCAATGGTCTAAATGCACAAAGGCTGGTTATTTGTTTATTTTAGTATCCCCCAATATCCAAATTGGTAGTTACAGACTTGTCCCATCGCTGCAACTCCTGTACGGACTCAGGAGAGGCAAAGGTCGAGAGCCATGCGTCCTCAGAAACACAACCCTGCCAAGCCACACTGTTTTTTTGACACTGCTCGCTTAACCAGGAAGCCAGCCGCACCAATATGTCAGATAGGCTAAGGTTTTTCTAATCACCAATGGCATCATTTCTATAACATGTGTCAACCAGCTGCTGAACTAATGGCTGCCAAATTAGGTAACACATCACTAAATAACTTAAGGTTGAAGGTTGGAGAGCATAAGTTTTAAATCATGATGGTCAAGGACAGAAGTTTGTTCAAGGTTAAAACAATGTTCAACTGTTGTTAAATCGTAATTTTCAATGAGCATGTGAACATTCCACCTTGTCTCAAATGTCCTTTAACAGCCTTCAAAAGATTATTTTGCCTAATTTCCCATACAATCAATCAATATATATAAATGACTATAAAAGTTAACACATTTTCCAGAAGGACCATGGACTAATAGGAGGATGGAGAGTTTGAACAGGTAGATTTCATCACAAGTAGCTGCTTAATGTTTATACTCACGTGGCATCTAGCAGCGAGATATTGACACGCGCCATACAACTGTGAAATGAAAGATACATATTAGGAAAATGAAAACCAAAGCACAAGCTGACAGACAACTTTTCACAACAATGGCACCAGCATTTGACCATTCAGACAGTAACACAAGAACGTTAGTGTCTATTTACAAATATCTGGCATTTATGAGGGAAATGCCGACAGTCTAAACGTTAAAAGGGACAGTTAAATGTTAAAACTTCATAATCATAATCTCCTACACCGCCCCAACATCAACATGCACTACATGGCCAAAAAGGTATGTGGACACCAGCTCATCCAACATCTCAATTCAAAATCATGGGCATTAATATGGATTTGGTCCCCCTTTGCTGCTATTAACAGCCTCCACTCGTCTGAGAAGGCTTTCCACTAGATATTGGAACATTCCTGCAGGGATATGCTTCCATTCAGCCACGAGCATTAATGAGGTCGGGCACTGCGTTTTCCTGGCATCTGCTAAGCCCAGATTCATCCATCGGACTGCCAGATGGTGAAGCATGATCAGCACTCAAGAGAACGCGTTTCCACTGCTCCAGTGTCTAATGGCAGCGAGCTTTACACCACTCCAGCCGACACTTGGCATTGCGCATGGTGATCTTGGGCTTGTTATGCAGCTGCTCAGCCATGGAAATCTATTTCATGAAGTTACCGACGAACAGCTATTGTGCTGACATTGCTTCCAGAGGCAGTTTGGAACTCTGTAGTGAGGACAGGTGATCTTTACGGGCTTCAGCACTGGGCAGTCTCTTTGTGAGATTGTGTGGCCTACCACATGGCCGGCTGAGCAGTCGTTGCTCCTTGACGTTTCGGCTTCACAAAAACTGCATATTTCTGTTTTGAGGTCGAAACAATGGTTTCCAATGATGTTAACCAATTATTCGAGATTTAGTAGGCAATGACTACTCACAATTGGTCAAAAATCACACGATGCACACAGGAGATGTCATTGGAAACACTTATTCCTCTATATTTGACTACAAAAACACATTTTTCACATAGTGGTTGCTCCACTAAAAGTTTTGCGATTATGCTGCGGTACTTAGAGGTCATTTGTGGTTTAGTACGATACCCTGCGTCACCACTTCATTGCTCCAGAACAGCGCATGGGGGAGTTAGAGCACTGATAATGCTTTTGGGTCCTACCGTCTCTGACAATGAATGGGCGACATAAACCGAAATAGAAACTGGTAATTTCACATGGACTTCAGTATAATTTACTAAAACTGGTTGTTAGACTAAAGGTTATTATTTTGTTTTGCTCTTATTTAAGTACACTCCCAACTGGTCACATTGTACAGCGCCTAAGCGGCGCAACGGTCTAAAACACTGCATAGCTGTGCAAGCCGTGTTGCTACAGATGCTGGTTCAATACCTGTGCTGGCCACGATTGGGAGACCCATGAGATGACTGTTGCTTTTTCTCCCTCTAAAAACATAACTAATTCTAAAATAATAAACTAGCTTTATTTACAAATTAGTAAATGTCTTACCCCATGTTCAAGAATGACGGTTTTTAAACAAAGCAATTATTAATTTAGAATTATATAAGAAACACTTGGATATTCTCACAGATATTATTAACAGGAATATATATATATATATTCCTATCCGTCGAGGAATTTAACCTTGGTCTCCCACGTATGACACAGTGATTCTTTAGCTAAATAACATAGTACTGTGTAGCCTACTCCCGACCGTCACATTGTACAGTGCCATATTTGCCATTCCATCCTAACGGAAACCCAGGGGGTTTTTAGGTTTTTCTTGGAATAGAAATAAATAATATTGCCTTAAACACCATAATATTAACCAAATTAATTAAGCAACATTTCTTTAAAAAATAATAATAAGTCAGTCCAATATACAGTGTTCCTACAAAAAAAAAGTTTTAAATTCTCTAGTACAGCCACTATTGAAGGCTATCAAATGCTTCAAAGATGCCCTCTGGTGGTCAAACTAGCACTAACCAGCATTAACTTCTTGGATATAAGGGGTGCTCTTTTAATTTATGGATAAAAAAAAAAGTTTCCGTTTTAAACAAGATATTTTGTCACGAAAAGATGCTCGACTATGCATATAATTGACAGCTTTGGAAAGAAAACACTGACGTTTCCAAATCTGCAAAGATATTACAGAACTGATGCAACAGGCGAAACCAAGATGAAACTTCAAACAGGAAATGCCCCAGATTTTGAATGTGCTCTGTTCCAATGTCTCCTTATATGGCTGCGAATGCGCAAGGAATGAGCCTACACTTTCTGTCATTTCCCCAAGGTGTCTGCAGCATTGTGACGTATTTGTAGGCATGTCATTGGAAGATTGACCATAAGAGACTACATTTACCAGGTACTCCGGTTGGTGTCCTCCGTTGCAATTATTGCGTAATCTCCAGCTGCATGCATTTTACCATTTACTTTAAACCAAACTGCCACGAATGACTTATCATCGAATAGATATGTGAAAAACACCTTGAGGATTGATTCTAAACAACGTTTGCCATGTTTCTGTCGATATTATGGAGTTAATGAGCTTGAGGCTATAATTACGCTCCCGGATACGGGATTGCTCGACGCAACAGGTTAATGGTCGTTGGCACTTATAATGTGAAATAGAATCTTTTAAGCATTTGATAGCCTTCAATAGTGGCTGTACTAGAGAATTTCAAACCTTTTTTTATAGGAACATAGTAAATGGGACAGATTTTTTTATTTTAAGAAATGTTGCTTAATTAATTTGATTAACATTATGGTGTTT
Source organism: Oncorhynchus keta (assembly GCF_023373465.1). Taxonomy (NCBI): domain Eukaryota; kingdom Metazoa; phylum Chordata; class Actinopteri; order Salmoniformes; family Salmonidae; genus Oncorhynchus; species Oncorhynchus keta. The sequence continues at coordinate 3,467,352 of NC_068427.1, forward strand.
AAGGCAATATTATTTGTCAAACTGGACTTCGCTTTGCGTTCCGAGTGGAAGGAAATTTGCCACAAAAAAAAACATTGAGTGTGAATGCGACACAGAGCACGAAGACCGTACCTAAAAGAGGGGTTACTTCGAAAGCATGGACGTGGTTTGAGTATGAAAAATCTGACACGGACTAGAAAATCAATCTCCGCAAAATACGCCGCAGGGTTGAGTGCTCAAAACAAACCCGACTCAAGACGTCGCAAGAGGCTTTTGCCCACGGCACACCATATGGCAAAGAATCATGATAACAGCTGTCATTACAACTTACATCTGCAAAGACATGTCCCCAATTTACAAGGTCGAGAAACAGGGGTTAAGTGAGTTGGTAATAACACTCGACCCAATATCTTTTATTTGTTGAGTGTAATTCAAAAATGTAATAAGAATTAGGCCTTTATGTGTGGTCCTTTTATATAAACAATTTATTCATTGAATTTACAGAAAGTGTATATTGTGATATGTATCGTTATATGACATTTTGGCCATATCGCTCAGCCCTATCCTGGAGATTTACAACTTGGCGTCCACCTGTGGTAAATTCAATAGATTGGACATGATTTGGTAAGGCACACACAGGTCTATATAAGGCCCCACAGTTGACAGTGCATCTCAGAGCAAAAAGCAAGCCATGAGGTCGAATGAATTGTCCGTAGAACTCTGAGACACAATTGTGTCGAGGCACAGATCTGGGGAAGAGCACCAAAACATTTCTGCAGCATTGAAGGTCACAGGAACACAGTCGCCTCCATCATTCTTAAATGGAAGAAGTTTGGAACCACCGGGACTCTTCCTAGAGCTGGCCACCCGGCTAAAGTGAGCAATCGGGGGAAAAGGGCCTTGGTCAGGGAGGTGACCAAGAACCCGATGGTCACTCTGACAGAGCTCTAGAGTTCCTCTGTGAAGATGGGAGAACCTTCCAGAAGGACAACCATCTCTGCAGCACTCCACCAATCAGGCCTTTATGGTAGAGCGGCCGGACGGAAGCCACTCCTCAGTGAAAGGAACGACAGCCCACTTGGAGATTGGGTGCCTTTTGGCAAAAGGCTCTTAGATCATGAGAAACAGGATTCTCTGGTCTGATGAAACCAAGATTGAACTCTTTGGCCTGAATGCCAAGCGTCACATCTGGAGGAAACCTGGCACCATCTCTACGGTGATGCATGGTGTCAGCATCATGCTGGGCGAATGTTTTTACGCGACAGAGACTGGGAGACTAGTCAGGATCAAGGAAAAACGTTTGCGGCGTTAAAGTAGAGAGAGATCCTTGATGAAAGCCTGCTACAGAGCGCTCAGGACCTCCGACTTGGGCGAAGGTTTACCTTCCAACAGGACAACAACCCAAAGCACATAGCGAAGACAACGCAGGAGTGGCTTCTGAACAAGTCGTAATGTCCCTGAGTGGCAAAGCCAGAGCCCGGACTTGAACCCGATGGAACATCTTTGGAAAGACCTGAAAATAGCTGTGCAGCGACGGTCCCCATCCAACCTGAAAGAGCTTGAGAGGATCTGCAGAGAACAATGAGAGAAACTCCCCAAATACAGGTGTGCCACGCTTGTAGCGTCATACCCAAGAAGACTCAAGGCTGTAATCACTGCAAAAGGTGCATCAACAAAGTACTGAGTAAAGGGTCTGAATACTAATGTAAAGGTTGTGTTTTTTATTTTTAAATACATTTGAAAAAAATTCTAAACCCTTTTGTTTTGTTATTTATGGGGATGTGTGTGTAGATTGAGGGGGGGGGGGGGCAATTTAATCCATTTTAGAATAAGGCTGTAACTAGGGATGCACAATATCAGTAAGTATATCGGAATCCGAATATATTAGCTAAAAATGCCAACGTGGCCCTATGTCTATTTTAACGGCGATGTTCAAAACCGATGTCAAAGCTGACGTGCATACCTATATAACGTAGGTACATAGTGTAATGACGCCACATACAATTTTGCGCTGCACATGCAACACAGCATTCATAACATAGCCCGTGTCTGCTGTGTGGATCGAGCAGTCAACAAGTCGAGCAGTCATTTGAAAGACCGTTGTCTCGCTGAAAATTTCTTAAAAGGCAAAATCCAATAACGCCAAGATAATGGAATTCATTGCCCTTGACAATCAATCATTCTCTGTCTTGGGTGATGTTGGCGTCGCCGACTGGTCGAGCACCGGTACACACTACTAAGTGCGCTATTTTTCAGATGTTGCCCTACCGGAGCTACACAGTAATAGCGTCACTGCTAAAAAGCTTCACGAGTGACATTTGGACCAGCGATATCAGCCCCATGAGCATGCCGAGTCTGACAGCACAGTGGGTCGTCAAGGATTTAGAATTGAGGAAAGTCGTATTGCATGCACATGAATATGCTGGTTGTCATACCGCTGCTGCCATTTCAATGGCATTTGAGAACATTTGAAACTCGTAAGTATGACTGGAGAAATAAGCTCATCAACTGCGTCTGCAGCAGACGTGATACCCTCTGTCATGGCATTGAAACGCCTGCTCAACAAAACTGCTGACAAAGGCTGTGAACAAGCGATTCGGTGGCATTCTCTCTTTACTGTGTCGCCACCATGATCGATGCTATGTACAAGGACCACTACTTTGATGCAGATAAGAAACAGGATTTACGTGAAATGTTAGACACAGCTGGACAAGATGGAAACAGACACAGTGACAGTGCGCACCAAGGAAGAGAGGTCACAGACAGAGAGCTGAAACTTCACTGCTTGACATGCATGATGAAATCCTGGTTGAGAATAAAACGAATGAACAACGAAACAGCACAGCTAGTAAGTGAACGAAATAGGTTTTTGTTTATGTTTGACGAGTAATGGGGACATGTAAATGCAAACAAAATATTTTTGGTCAGTGTGGTGTGTGTAACCTTTATTTAACGAGGCAAGTAAGTTAACACATTTTTATTTACAATGACAGCCTACCTGGGCCAATTGTGCGTCGCACTATGGGACTACCAATCACAGCCGGATGTGATACAGCCTGGATTTGAACCAGGGACTGTAGTGAAGCCACTTGCACTGAGATGCAGTGCCTTAGACTGCTGTGTCCATGTGTTAGCTACTTAACTTTACTTAAGGCAGCAAATATTTTAAATATCGTTTTTCGTTTTTTTTGGCAAGGGAAATATCGGAATCAGCCAAAAATGCCATATCAGTGCATCACTAGCTGTAACGTAACAAGATGTGGAAAAAGTCACGGTCTGAATACTTTCCAGAATGCACTATATAATAACAGAGTAGCAGCAGCACTGCGAGTAGTGTCAATATGAGTGTGTGACCGCATGTGGTGGGGGGGCAATGTAAATTGTCCAGGTAGCCATTTGATTAACCATATCTTATGGCTTGGGGGTCGAAGCTGTTCAGGTGTCTTTTGGTCACAGACATGGCGCTATGGTACCGCTTGCCACACAGAGAGAACAGTCTATGGCTTGGGTGAATGGAGCATGATAATTTTTAGGGCCTTCCTCTGACACCGCCTGGCATAGAGGTCCTGGATGGTGGTAAGGAGTTCAGCCCCAGTATGGGACAGGGCCTTAAGCACTACCCTCTGCAGCGCCTTGCGGTCGGATGCCGAGCAGTTTCCATACCAAGCAGTGATGCAGCCATTGCTCTCAATCTGTACAACATTAAGGATCTGAGAGCCCATGACAAATCTTTTCTGCCTCCTGAAGGGAAATAGTCGTGAAGAGGGCACAACAACACCTGTGTTGGTGTGTTTGGACCATGGCCCGCTATACTACAGCCTAGTCACTGTGAATTTGGGCACGTTTGGCCCTTAGTTTCCTCTAGTCCAAAACAATATTATTTTTTATTGCTCACATTGAGGGAGAGGTTGATGTCCTGGCACCACATTACCATGTCTCTGACCTCCTCCCTATAGGCAGTCTCATCGTTGGTGATCAGGACAACCACCGTCATATCTTCTGCAAACTTAATGACGGTGTTGGAGTAGTGCGCAGTCGTGCGTGAACAGGGAGTACAGGAGGGGACTGAGCACGCACCCCTGGGGGGCCACCGTGTTGAGGGTCAGTGTGGCAGATGTGTTGTTACCTACTCTTACCACCTGGGAGCTGGCCGTCAGGAAGTTCAGGATCCAGTTGCAGAGGGCGGTGTTTAGTCCATGTCCTTAGCTTAGTGTTGAGCTTGGAGGACACTAAGGTGTTGAACAATGAGCTGTAGTCAATGAACAGCATCCAGACGTAAGTGTTCCTTTTGTACAGGTGGGAAACGGCAGTGTGGAGTGCAATAGAGATTGCGTCATCTGTGGATCTGTTGGGGTTGTATGCAAATTGGTGTAGGTCCAGGGTTTCTGGGATGATGTGAGCCATGACCAGCTTATTTTTTTAACCTTTATTTAACTAGGCAAGTCAGTTAAGAACAAATCCTTATTTGTTAAGGAGCAGAACGACAGATTTTTATCTTGTCAGCTCTGGGATTCGATCTTGCAACCTTTCGGTTACTGGCCCAACGACTAACGCTCTAACCACTAGGCTACCTGCCGCCCCAAAGCATTTCATGGGTAAAGACTGAAGTGTTACGGGTGGTCATTTAGACAGGTTACATTGACATTTAGGCGCAGGGACCACTGGAAGGGGAGTGAACTCAAGTAACCCAATATTGAAAGCGCTGACAATATAGACCTGTTAACAGAGATACAAACGGCGGAAATATCAACTTATTATTTATGATGAATGTAAAATCACTTTTAGGTAGCTGGTCAACAGACAACTTTACATGTCAAATTTGCTCTCATTCAGTGCTGTATGGTACTGCCTGACAAAAAAAAAAGTATAATAATAAAAACACTAAAAATGTCACCTGCCCAAAGCAGAATCCAGTATGACTGCGGTAGAACTTCATTGCCCCCTAGAGGCCATACCGCACAAGAGGATTTGATGTGGAATTGTATAAAATGTAATTTTTTTAAACAGAAAACTATTGGCAGTTTAAACATTTTTTTTAAAATTCTCTCCATTTGTCAGACCCCTATAAGTTGTCATTCAAATCTCTTGTATTCTGTTGCAATATTCATAAAAACATTAAAGTGACTTAATATTTTCGCCGAACACCTGCAGTACCTCCGGATTCCCAGTTGAATACCCCTGGTGTAAACCTTCATACACATCGCTTGCAATGCGGTTTCGGAAACATTTCAAACATTACTTTCATATAAGCAAGAAATATTTTAAAATACAAAAAAGACACTTACTGTACACAGTTTAAGTTGCACGCGGCTGTGTTTTGAATAACACAATTCATGCTTCCAGCCGAAGTACGACATTTGAGTGCAGCAGAAGGAACTTCCGTACACTGGCTGAATGCATGCGTTATTCAAAACACAGTGCTAAAACTGCAAATAGTAAGTACATTTTTTTTTTGTACAAATGTAAGTTCCAAAAGGTCTTCAAAATCATATCGCAAGTGATAATTATTCAAGTATCTAACCTTTAAAATGGAGTGTGGGGATTGTAAAGACCACATTGAGCAAGCTGTGGTCCATACGTTCAACTGAAAACCCTAGGGATGGCTGTATACCCCCTTCGATTCGCGAGAGCTAACCAGGTACAATAGTATTTTATTTGTTTTGAAGAACAAGGGCACAATCTGGATAGTACATAGTTTTGAAAGCGACAGAGAAGAATGCGATGTGTAGACTCATTAACATGTCATTAGTCACGTTGCATGCAAGCCTGAGTGCCCCCACAGTGAGTTGCTGACATACAGAAATATGCAGGTACCCAGGGAGCCAACCAGGTGGTCTTACCTGATCTAGTTTCCGTGAGCGGAGGGCATGGGAGGCTCTGTGGTACTGGGAGGTGAGGTAAAGGCACTGTGCAAGCCAGTAGATATCCTGGGGGTCTTCTGTGAAAGGTACAGCATCAGTTAAATAGACTACTAACTTAACTTCTATAGTAACTAGCCAGACGATCTCATCAAATCAAGAAGATTACTCACCATGAGACAGGGATGCAATCTTATCTGCCCAAAATAAAGCGCTTTGATACTGTTGCTGCAAACAAAACAGACAGGAAAGGCAGCATGAAAGCAAACATTCTGAATGTATTAACTAGAAGTATGAAACTGATACTGTCAGGAGCTGTCGATACAAGTTAACAGTTATCTAGCCACCCTCCAAGTTGCCCAAAATTTTAACCAGAATATGGGTTTACAGGAGACGTTGAATATGGCAATTCTCCTTTAAGCCAAGGAAGCAGCCATTCAACTTGCCATTCACCAGCTTTTCAAGCAACTATTGTCATTACTGCCATCACACCGATATGTACTTCCAAAAAAATGTCAAAATAAAAAGTTACATGCAACCAAAAAAATGCATTGTCTGGAAATAATCTAAGTATTGTTTTTGACTTAGTACGCATGTACCAAATCCACCTCTTCAGCACCTGCAATATTAGGAGTGAAATTAAAATATAGAAAATAGAATTATAAACTGGGTGGTTCGAGCACTGAATGCTGATTGGCTGACAGTGCATATGGTATAAAACATTAATTTTACTGCTCTAATTATATTGGTAACCAGGTTATAATAAAAAATAAGGATATTATGCGTTGTGCCTAAGAACACCCCTTAGCTGTGGTATATTGGTCATATACCACACCTCCTCGTGCCTTATTGCTTAAATATACAATCACTGTAAACATACCGTATATGATCTACTTAATCCACTTGTATGAAATAATATTGCATTCTGTGTAGTACAGGTGACACAGATTGATATGACATTCATCCACTGTTGTAGGTGATAAAAACAGACCTGTATCTAACGACGAGATGCTCAAATCTCTGCCCCAACAATGGGAGTCATTGTCCCAGATGTGAAGGTAGGCGACAAGCTTAGGTCCAAAATAAGCCCATAGAAACATGGTGTGCTTATTTTTGACAGATTTTCACCAAAGTGAAACCTCTCGTTTCACCTCTTCCTCTCTGGATAAAATAAATATTCCCTGCTGTTGGATCAGCTGACCTGTGCATGGCATTAATTACAGATTTTTTTAGGTGGTTCAGAAGAAGTGGATTTGATGCATGCACACCTGGTGAAAAACAATACCAATGCCTTTTTTCAGTTGCATATAACATTTTATTTAAGCCTTTTTTGGAAGTACATACCAGCCATGACGCAAGTAATGACTAAAGTCGATCAGCAAAACTCCATTCTTGTTAAGTTCCAATCGCATTTTGACTTTAAGCTTGAAAAGCTGATGAATGGCAAGTTGAATTGTTTCGTAAGCATAAAGATCTTTCATATCAGCGAGAAATAATTGAAACATTTTAATTGATACAATAAATCAAATGCATTTAAAGCCCTTTTTACAGCAACAGATGTCACAAAGTCCTACACACCTTAATAGGGTTAGTTTTCCCAAATTATATCATTATATCAGTGTTACAGTACTTGTTTACGGAAAACAAGAGGCGACCACCTGCGCTAATGATCCATCTAGAGTAAGCGTAACTCAGGAATTGTAGTTTCTTCGGATGGAGGCTAGCCATAGCTGTATGGATCTGTGCAAAACTGCTACAAGTGTAACTTAATTGAATGATTCTCCCTCACTAATGAATTAAGGGCCATATGTTTTTAAATCCAGAACGCAGGCGATGGTTGACGTGTCTAAACGTTAACACAGAGCGTCGGGATTGTAGTTCAGATAAGGCAGTCGTGGGCGAAGTTAACGGACTGTAGGGAGAAGGCAAAATGCCGCCTAGAGTTTAAGAGCTATGAATGGGGTAACTAGCTCCGTAGTCCAAGTACATAACATTACAGTAGTAGCCAACAACGTTAACTAGCTCATGTCACTGACTTAGGTAGCAGGGAAGCTAACTAGGTACTAAGGTTAGCATGTTGATATCTAAGGAGCTACCTAACGCAAGTGTGTTACACATCTGGAAACTGTAGACTTGTCATTATGAACATTTCACTTAGCTAGCTAGGCGGTACAATAAATTACGGCAATCAGACAGCGGCAAGCTAGCCAACTACCAATTTAGCCTATCTAGACTACGTTTCTTACCTGATCAATGTAGTCTCGTACACGTTGTCGAAGTCTGTCGAGATTCATTGTGATTGTCCTAATACTCCCTTTATACATCAAAGCGTAACATTTTCATTCAGCGACAAATAAAACTGTATCGTGTGAAAATAAGATCGCAAGTAGTAACGCGTAAGGAAACCAAAAAAAGTCCGCGGTCTTCTTGCAGCGGGAGTGTCACTTAAAATACTCCGCAAGGAACTCGACCCTTTGATCAGGGTTCCGGTCATTTCAGAGAGAAACAAATCTCACAATATTTTATTTTATTACAGCAAAGAACATTTCAGCGTTGAGCTTTGCGTGTACCACAATTCAAACGGTGTGTGTAGACGTTTAGAAAAGTCAATAATCATTGCTTGCGAAACTGTTTTTGAAACATATGCTGATATGCCCCTTATCTTTCATATCAGCGAGAATTAATCTTTGAAATAAAAACGACACACTAGCCATTCAACACAGATTCATAGGCTGTGTGTGCCTCCAGTTGACAAACTACACTTCCGCCCCAGTTATGCTTACACACAGGTGTTAGGAGCATGTCTTCCATAAATATATATATATATATATATATATATATATATATATATATATATATATATATATATATATTAAAAAATGAATGTATCATGGGGATATGGTCATGTGGGAACAACCCTATGAAATGTTAAATTATTACACACCTTTTAATATGACTATTTTTTTAATATCGCTGATTAAATTGTATTGGTGGCATACTTTGTAAACAACAGCTGTAGACTTTTCCAAAAATGCAGAGTTAAAGATAAATAAAACATTGAAATAGTGACACATGGAATAAATACAGTGAATAACAGATAAGAATGAGTAAAAAATAACATGGCTACAGTGAATAACGAATAACAATAACAAGTAAAAAAACATGGCTACATACAGCACCAGTACCAAGTTGATGTGCAGGGGTACAAGGTAATTGAGGTCGCTATGTACAGTGCCTTCAGAAAGTATTCAGACCCCTTGGCTTTTTCCACATTTTGTTACATTGCAGCCTTATTCTAAAATGGATTTTAAAAATACAAATTAACAGCAATCTACACACAATACCCCATAATGACAAATCGAAAAACAAGTTGAGAAATGTTTGCGAATGTGTATATATATAAATAAATAAAAATTGAGCTCAGATGCATCCGGTTTCCATTGATCATCCTTGAGATCTTTGACAACTTGATTGGAGTCCACCTGTGGTAAATTCAAATTGTTGGACATGATTTGGAAAATCACACACCAGTCTATGTAAGGTCCCACAGTTGACACAGAAAAAAAAGAAGCCATAAGGTTGAAGGAATTCCGAACTCCGAAACAGGATTGTAACGAGGCACAGATCTGGGGAAGGGTACCAAACAATGTCTGCAGCATTGAAGGTCCCCAAAAACACAGTAACCGCCATCATTCTTAAATGGAAGAAGTTTGGAACCACCAAGACTCTTCCTAGAGCTAGCCGCCCGGCCAAACTGAGCAATCAAGGGAGAAGGGCCTTGGTCAGGGAGGTGACCAAGAACCCGATGGTCACTCTGAAAGAGTTCTAGAGTTCCTTTGTGGAGACAACCATCTCTGCAACACTCCACCAATCAGGCCTTTATGGTAGAGTGGCCAGACGGAAGACACTCCTCAGTAAAAGGCACATGACAGCTCACTTGGAGTTTGCCAAAATGCACCTAAAGACTCTCAGACCATGAGAAACAAGATTCTATGGCCTGATGAAACCAAGATTGAACTCTTTGGGCTGACTGCAAAGCGTCACGTATGGAGGAAATCTGGCACCATCCCTACGGTGAAGCATGGTGGTGGCAGCATCATGCTGTGGGGATGTTTCTCAGCGGCAGGGACTGGGAGACTAGTCCAAAACGAGGCAAAGCGAAGTACAGAGAGGAGCGAAGTTCAGAGAGATCCTTGATGAAAACCTCCTCCAGAGCACTCAGGACCTCAGACAGGGGTGAAGGTTAATCTTCCAACAGGACAATAACCCTAAGCACACAGCCAAGACAACGCAAGAGTGGCTTCGGGTCAAGTCTCAATGTCCTTGAATGACCCAGCCAGAGACCGGACCTAAGCCCGATCGAACATCACTGGAGAGACCTGAAAATAGCTGTGCATCAACACTCCCATCCAATCTGACAGATCTTGAGAGGATCTACAGAGAAGAATGGGAGAAACTCCCCAAATACAGGTGTGCCAAGCTTGTAGAGTCATACCCAAGAACACTCAATGCTGTAATCGCTGCCAAAGGTGCTTCAACAAACTACAGAGTAAAGGGTCTGAATACTTATGTAAATGTGATGCCATTTAAAATTAAATTACATTTTAACAAACATTTGTAAAAACTTGTTTTTATTTTGCCATTACAGCGTATTGTGTGTAGACGGTTGAGGAAAAACATCTATATAATCAATTCCAGAATAAGGCTGGGGTCTGAATACTTTCCCGAAGGCACTGTATAGTATTTTTTTTCTCGTTGTTATAAGGTTGGACGCAATATTTAAAATTTTGTTATGGAAATCTGTTGGAGCTCAATTTCTTATTTCTACCCATCTACATACGTGCCAATTATAATTATTTTGAAATAGGTATTTTCATGGAACAGTTTCATTACTACAATAACATTTTTGTTTCTCAATCACTGCTACGTCGTTAATTATAAAAATCTGAATTCAAATGATAAAAATTTATAAAATGCTAAAATTCAACTTATGCAAGAGCACCAGCCTCCGCCATACACTGTGATCCATTGGCGGTTAAAGAAATGAGCGCCTGGAACTCAGCCTATAGGCCAATGCAACAGTAGGCCTATAACTTCATTCATCACCTAAGTCAAATCAGCCCAGTGGTAATTTTAGCATGTACAGTGGGGCAAAAAAGTATTTAGTCAGCCACCAATTGTGCAAGTTCTCCCACTTAAAAAGATGAGGCCTGTAATTTTCATCATAGGTACACTTCAACTATGACAGACAAAATGGGGAAAAAAATCCAGAAAATCACATTGTAGGATTTTTAATGAATTTATTTGCAAATTATGGTGGAAAATAAGTATTTGGTCAATAACAAAAGTTTATCTCAATACTTTGTTATATACCATTTGTTGGCAATGACAGAGGTCAAATGTTTTCTGTAAGTCTTCACAAGGTTTTCACACACTGTTGCTGGTATTTGGGCCCATTCCTCCATGCAGATCTCCTCTAGAGCAGTGATGTTTTGGGGCTGTTGCTGGGCAACATGGACTTTCAACTCCCTCCAAAGATTTTCTATGGGGTTGAGATATGACAAGGATTAAAAATGATGTGCCAGTGGACTTGATTCACAATGATGACTGTTAGCTAAGATTGTGAAAGTAAGATGTAGATCTTTATTTAACTAGGCAAGTCAGTTAAAAACAAATTCTTATCTACAATGACAGCCTACACCGGCCAAATCCAGACGTACCTGGGCCAATTAAAAAAATCTCCACAGCATGATGCTGCCACCACCATGCTTCACTGTGGGGATTGGGTTCTCGGGGTGATGAGATGTGTTAGGTTTGCGCCAGACATCGTTTTCATTGATGGCCAAAAAGCTAAATTTTAGCCTCGTCTGACCCGAGTACCATCTTCCACATGTTTGGGGAGTCTCCCACATGCCTTTTGGCGAACAGCAAACGTGTTTGCTTATTTTATTCTTTAATCAATGGGGTTTTTTTCTGGACAATTTTCTGGCCACTCGTAAAGCCCAGCTCTGGAGTGTACAGCTTAAAGTGGTCCTATGGACAGATACTCAAATCTCCGCTGTGGAGCTTTACAGCTCCTTCAGGGTTAACTTTGGTCTCATTGTTGCCTCTGATTAATGCCCTCCTTGCCTGAGTTTTGGTGGGCGGCCCTCTCTTGGCAGGTTTGTTGTGGTGCCATATTCGTTCCATTTTTTTAAATCATGGATTTAATGGTGCTCTGTGGGATGTTCAAAGTTTCTGATATTTTTTTGTAACCCAACCCTGTTCTCTACTTCTCCACAACTTTGTCCCTGACCTGTTTAGCCATACAACTTGAAGGAGCTGGAGCAGTTTTATCTTAAAGAATGGGCAAAAATCCCAGTGACTAGATATGCCATGCTTATAGAGATATACCCCAAGAGACTTACAGCTGTAATTGCTGCAAAAGGTGGCTCTACAAAGTATTGACTTTGGGGGTGAATAGTTATGCACGCTCAAGTTGTTTTTTTGTCTTATTTCTTGTTTGCTTCACAATAAAAAAATATTTTGCATCTTCAAAGTGGTAGCCATGTTGTGATAATCACATGATACAACCCTCCCAAAAATCTAGTTTAATTCCAGGTTGTAAGGCAACAAAATAGGAAAACTGCCAAGGGGGTGAATACTTTCGCAAGCCACAGTATATATTTTTTTTATATTGTTTGCAAACTGATATGACGAGTCGCCACTGGAAATCAGACATCCTCAAATAGGCACTTTCCTAAAGCCAGATAGGCCTACTTTTAAAGCGTGCATGCACACTCCCTCAAAATTATCAGGACAATGAAACACATGCTGATTGCTCACATGGAGCACTCCAAACAAATGACAAACTCATAAATAATGGTTATGAAATAAACCAAAACTTGTTTCTCACAAGTGTAGCAGTTTGAACTCTGCAAAAAACGTTCAGCCCGAAAATAAGAATGCTAAATGACTGTAATAAATCCAGAAATTAACCTAACCGAAAGACAGGGCTTAACAGTGCCTTCAGAAAGTATTCATACCCCTTGACTTATTCCAATGTTGTGTAACAGTCTAAATACAAAATAGATTAAATATATGTATTTTCTCACCCATTTACTACACACAATACCTATCATGAAAAAGTGAAAACATGTTTTTAGACATTTTTGCTAATTTATTGAAAATTAAATACAGAAATATCTCATATACATAAAGTATTCACACCCCTGAATCAACACATGTTAGAATCCCTTTTGGCAGCAATTACAGCTGAGTCTCTTAGCGTTTTGCACACCTGGATTTTTTTTATTCTTCAAGCTCTGTCAAGTTGGCTGTTATTTCGACTTGCTGTGTATTCGGCTGCTCATAGTGACCCACACAGTCCAGCGTTCATAGCGAATGCTGATACTGCCCCGCTAGGTAGTTAACTTTGAACGACCAACACACAGTTCTCACACAGCTCTAAAAATGTAGGCAAATAAAAAAATGTACGTTTGTTTTTCACAAAGGAGATTTTCGTTCACCGTTCTTCCTACCAGATATTTACTCCGATGCTGTCAGTGGGTAGCAGCTATCAAGAATGACGCTTAAGCCGACAAAAAAATAATCAGAGAGATTTTCAGGCTGAACTGACGGGGCATCCATTTCGACAACAGCTGAGAAGTGATGAGACACTAAGATTTTTCATTGCAGGTAACGTAACATTAGCTAGCCTAGTTGGACTAGGCAAGGTAGCTGAAAGACATCATCTAAATCATATAGCTAGCTGGATATCTTTTTGATTCACAATGTCAATCAATTACTTATGCCATGGTACTCCTCGAAAGTTGTCCAACTTTATGAATGTAATATTCATATGTGTAAACATACTGAATTATAATTGGATGCATTTTACCGCCGTATCATACTGTGCTATGATTGGTTAAGACCACCCAGATGGTTAGGTCATGGTCAGTTGATCCTGGTTGGCGATAGGTGAACATGCAAGTTGTATCGAGCTAATAAAGAGCTACGTTAACAAATAACCTGTAGTACTGCATTTGATCAATTTGTACAAAGTGTGCAAAACAAGACATGGTGTCAGAGTAAAAGGTCTTAAAAGATGATTTTTTTCCGGGAATTCCTTCACCTCGAATGGACTGGGAGTCTACAAACTTACCTGATGCATGGCGTAAGTACAAACAGCATGTGGAGCTAATGTTCACGGGTCCTCTGAAGGACACAGGAGAAGAGGAAAAATGCAGCTACCTGCTCCTCTGGATCGGTGAAAAAGGGAGATCTTTACAACACATGGACACTTACCGAGGCTGAATCAAAGGTACTGAAAACATACTACGATCGTTTTTGTTAGGGTTGCTTCAATTCGAATCTGGTATCAGAACAAGTATGACACTGAGTCACCGATTGTATACAATGTATTTTTTATTAGCTAAGCAATAAATGGTAAATGCAATTTTCGTATATACAGGCTCTCTGTCACACCTCGCAGGGCAAACAGAGAACTGACTTGTTCCTGACAAAGTTATTATAATATACTCTGACAGAAGTAGTTCCTGCTTCCGAGCCGGCCTGTCACAGAGTAGAGACTGGGCGTGGTTTAAACTCACCCAGCCTATCGTTGATTGATGGTGCATGAGCTTGTCCCAGCCTCCAGGCGCTTCAGTGGTCAGTTGTTGTAGTTGTGTAGAATATCTATGCACTCACACACTCAATACAGTTCTCTCACACCTGGCTCCTGTTATCTAACAAAAGACCATTTGTTCCCTACACTACGTTCTGTATGTGTCCATTTTTATGTTATTCTGTATTTTTCCATCAGAGAAAGGACCATGGCCCTGAAACTGTTGACAATGTCTCAAGTCACCTATGTTGCATAACACATACATCCACACAAGCCAACAGCAGAAAATATTCAATCACATATATGGTAACGGGCTATAGTGCATAACACAGAATCCTCACATTTTGAAGCATATGTTGTGCCGAAGACCAATATGATATTCGCTAGGTTCAAATTCCATGACAAAGTACAGGGAGGTCGCGAGTCTTTTGAACAGTTTGTGACAGAGCTGCGTCTGCTTGTGAAAGACTGTGATTATGCAAACAAGGATGAGATGGTCAGGGACCGTATTGTATTTGGAATACACTCACCGCGAGTGAGAGAGAAACTTTTGAATGCTGGGTCTGAGCTAATGCTGGACAAAGCTATCGACATAGCCAGATCTCACGAGCAAGCGCAGGCTCAGATGGAAACCATTTTGCACAGCATAACACGAACAAGCAGTGCAGCAGTCAGGCAAGACATCAAAGCACACCTCCGGTGCACAGAGAGCAGTTTTAGAACGGAGAGAGACATAACTCCAAAACAGAGCGACACAGACTCAAAACATGTGGATATTGTGGATACAAAGTGCATGGCAAACAGGTAAATTGCCCAGCTGAAGGTAAACAGTGTACTAAATGTGGTACATGGAATCACTTCGCAAAAGTGTGCAGAGCTTACTGTGGAAAAACAGTACACACAGTGAGTGAAGATGAAATGTCAATCAAAGAGTCAAACGCTGATGAAATGTTTATTGATTCAGTGACACAGAAAAGTCAAATATCAGAGACAGAGCAAGCCTTTGCTGACATTGAGATAGGAACACAAGGCACAGAGCTAAAGTTCAAACTAGACACTGGTGCACAAGTAAACATTATTCCTCTGAATAAGTACGGCAGCTTGACATCTGAGTGCGAGCTACAGCCCACCACGCACAGACTGACTGGTTATGGTGGTGAACAGCTCACAGTAAAAGACACATGCACTTTCAAATGCAAATACAAGGAAAGTGACACGTTGGACTTTTACATTGTTGACACTAGAGCACCTGCAGTGCTAGGTCTTAACTTCTCTAGGGTAGAGGGCAGTATTTGAAATTTTGGATCAAAAGCGTGCCCAAATTAAACTGCCAGAGTTGCAGAGTTGGATAGAAACACTCTAAAGTTTCCAAAACTGTTAAAATAATGACTGTGAATATAACAGAACTGATTTCGCAGGCGAAAACATGAGAAAAATCCATTCAGGAAGTAGGATTTCTCTTGTTGTTGTAGTTTTCTATTCAATGCCATTACAGTATCCATTGACTTAGAACTCAAATTGCAGTTCCTATGCCTTCCACTAGAAGTCAAGTCTTTAGAAATTGTTTCAAGCTTGTATTCTGAAAAATAAGGGAGTAAGAGCAGTCGCAATGAGTGGACTCTGCCGTGTCACAGAGCTTTTTCATGCACATGACCGAGAGACTGCCTTTCTTGTTTACCTTTTATTTTGATGACGTTATTGTCTGGTTGAAATATTATCGATTAATTAGGCTAAAAAACTATCTGAGGATTGAATATAAACATTGTTTGACATGTTTCTATGAACTTTATGGATACAATTTTGATTTTTTTGTCTACCTGTTGTGACTGCGTTTGAGCCTGGATTAGTGAAGAAAACGCGCAAACAAAACAGAGGTTTTCAGATATAAAGAGAGACTTTATCGAACAAAAGGAACATTTATGGAATAAATGAATGTCTTCTGAGTGCAAACATATGAAGATCATCAAAGGTAAGTGATTAATTTGATCTCATTCTGGACTTGTGTAACTTCTACTTGGCTGGTTACTGTTTGTAATGATTTGTCTGCGGGGCTATGTTCTCAAATAATTGTAAGGTATGCTTTCGCCGTAAAGCATTTTTGAAATCTGACACCGTGGTTGGATTCAGTAGAAGTTAACCTTTATACCTATGTAAAATAGTTGTATCTTTGCTGAATTTTTATAATGAGTATTTCTGTATTTGAATTTGGCTCTCTGCAATCTCACTGGATGTTGGCCAGGTGGGACGCTAGCATCCCACATACCCTAGAGAGTTTAAAGCATGTTTAGACATGGACCTCATCAAGCTAGTTGTATTAGTGACAGCACCAGTAGAGACCGAAAATGTACTAGAGAAGTTTGCTAATGTTTTTACAGGAATAGGATTATTCCCAGGAGAATGTACTGTTCACCTTGACCCAGACACAACCTCTGTGGTCTACCCACTGAGAAAGATTCCCTTTGCTCTCCATGCCCGTCTGAAGAAATAGTTGGAGAGCATGGAGCAATCTGACATAGTCACCAAGGTTACAGAACCGACTGACTGGGTAAACGCGTTAGTGGTGGTGGAGAAACCACGCACAGGCAAGCTCTGAGTATGCCTCGACCCAAGAGACTTGAACAAGGCTATCAAATGCCCCCATTATCCTTTACCGACGCTAGATGCCATCACACACAAGCTAGCGGGAGCACACTACTTCAGTGTCATGGACGCTAGATCAGGTTACTGGGCTCTCAACCTCACAGAAGAGTCATCTAAGCTCACAACATTCAACACACCGTTTGGACGCTACAGGTTCCATCGCCTGTCTTTTGGGATCATCTCAGCCCAAGACAAGTTTCAGTGAAAGAGCGACGAAGTGTACAAAGGCCTCGACGGAGTTGTGGCAATTGTGGACGTCATCCTTGTCTATGGTCAAACCAAAGAGGAGCACGACCGAAACCTCCGCACGATGTTGCAAAGGTCCCGCGAGAGAGGAGTCCGGCTCAACCCCGAGAAGAGCACAGTAGGCGCTACAGAGGTCAGCTACTTCGGACATCTTCTCACAGCGACTGGATTCAAGCCAGATCCACAGAAGATCTCAGCCATAAAATAAATGGAGCCACCAAAGAACTGTGCAGAGCTGGAAACAGTGCTTGGCATGGTCAACTACTAAGCCAAGTTCGCACCCAGTCTCTCCAATGCTAATGCACCCCTGCGTCAACTGCTAAAGCAGTCCAGTGAGTTTCTCTGGGACAAGCAACACGACATTGCTTTCAAGAACGTGAAAGACTTGATCACAAGTGAACCAGGACCAATCCTTGCCTACTACGACCCCAACAAAGAGCTCAGACTCCAAGTGGATGCGTCGAAGTATGGACTAGGTGCAGTGCTACTGCAAGAAGGAAAACCCTTCGGCTACGCTTCCAATTCTCTCACAGACTGTGAAATCAACTATGCTCAAATTGAAAAGGAGCTCTACGCCATTCTGTTCGGATGTAAACGTTTCCATCCGTACATATATGGACGACAAGTCATTGTGGAATCCGACCACAAGCCCCTTGAGTCAATCATGAGGAAACCACTAGCCGCAGCCTCGCCAAGGCTACAGAGAATTATCCTTCAACTACAAAAATACGACTTCACATTCACTCACCGTCCAGGCAAAGACTTCCCTGTCGCAGACACACTCTCTAGGAAGTCTCTTACCTATAAGGACAGCAGCCTCAGTGAAGGCATGGACATGCAAGTGCACACTGTGTACAGCAACTTACCAGTTAGTGACACAAAACTGAAGGAGATCCAAGCAGAAACAGAAAAAGACTCACAACTCGCACAGCTGAGGAAAGTCATACAGGATGGATGGATGGCCTCAGCAGAGGAGAAAATGCCCTCAGAGCGTCTCAGAATTCTGGAACCATCGTGATGAACTATCACAGATCAACGGAATAATTTTCAAAGGAGAGAAAATCATTATTCCTACCAGTCTCAGAGAAGAGATTTTGACAAAGATCCATGCTGGACACATGGGCATGGAAAAGTGCAAACAGGGACATTTTGTTTTGGCCCGGAATGTGCAAACAAATAGAGGACATTGTTGGTAAATGCGCCATCTGTCTTGAACGGCGCCCCTCAAACACCAAAGAGCCAATGTTACCTCACTGTATCCTAGACGGACCCTGGCCGGTCGTGGCAACCGATTTGTTCACCTGGCACAACGAGGACTACATCGTAACAGTGGACTACTACAGCAGATACTTCGAACTCGACAAGCTTCACAGCACCACATCTGCAGTTGTGATACACAAGCTGAAAGCAGCCTTTGCCAGGCATGGCATTGTATAGACTTTAATATCTGACAATGGGCCCAGTTACAAATCAAATGAGTTTGAATCCTTCACAAAAGCATGGGAGTTTACACATGTCACCACAAGCCCACATTACCCTCAAAGTAATGGCCTTGCTGAAAAATCTGTGCAGATTGTTAAATTACTCATGGACAAAGCAAAAGCAGAAAAGAGAGACCCCTACCTCAGTCTCCTTGAATACCGCACAACTCCAGTTGACAACTTCAAATCACCAGCCCAGCTGTTGATGAGCCATAGACTTCGCTCAATCCTTCCCAGAACCAACCAGCAGCTGCAACCTGAGGTCGTCAGGAAATGCATGAAATGCATGAAAAACGTGCACAGAGACAACAACAACAAAAGCGATACTATGACAGGTCAGCTGCCACCACTGATTGACGGAGAGTCAGTTAGAATCCAGGAGCATGGCCTCTGAAAGCCAGCAGTCGTCATCCAGCCAGCTGACACTGAACATTCATATCACGTCCGCACCGCAGAAGGAGCGGTGTACCGCCGCAATCGTCATCACCGACTGAACACAAAAGAACAACACACTGATGAGATGAACTGTTCCCCTGAAAGAGAACGTGATGGACTAAACACACACACAGCACAACATACACCATACTTACCTGCAACACCACAACAGCTGTTGACTGACACAGAAGCATGCTCAGCATCATATCGCACAAGGTCAGGAAGAGAGGTCAAGCCCAGAGCTGTCCTAGACTTGTGAAATGTCAAAGGGTGTAGGCGGATCGCTGCCCTAAAAAAGTTCCAGACTGTAAACTTGTTATTGAAAGTTCACTTGAAATGCTTTGGTATTGTATTTGTTTGAAATGTTAAGATGTCATTTCTACGGTGAAAGCTGAGTTGCTGAGAATCTCTTGTTCGAAAAGTTGGATCATTGTTCAGAGTCTATGTTGATTCAGTTGGTGTAGTAAGCAATATAAATGGTTACTTACCTTGAGTTCAAACTGCAGAGCATGTTTTCAAAAGAAACGCTTAGAATATGTAAACATTTGTTTTGTTTTAAAAGAAGGGGGATGTAATATTCATACGTGTAAACATACTGAATTATAATTGGATGCATTTTACCGCCGTATCATACTGTGCTATGATTGGTTAACACCACTGTTAGTATAATTTAATTATGCCGATGTGCTTTCATCAATTGAAAGCCCTTCAACTATTTTATGAGAATTTGTAAGATTTCTTGTTTGCATAGAATAGACGCAGACCAGTCTTCAAATAATAGGTAATATAATTTATTCTCGGAGCACGCTACCACTCAAACACATGCATCAGTTTAAATACAGATCATGACGTCATTTCACTGCCTTAACCGAACCCCCTCCTCTCGACAGGACAAAGTAAGGTGAAAAGTTAATTCTAACTTACTAACACACTCCCAGATAACTTTTGACCCCTCAACATTATCGATCACCACTGAACTGACAGTTTTAATTAACAGAAACCCTAGGAATGCACTCACTGCCTTATCTAAAAACCCCAGAGCTAAGTTTGAGGTTGGGTCAACCATAGGCTAACAACCTTATGTGTTTACACAGTCCACAACTCATTTGTTCCTGTCCAGTTGGAATGGTGTTCATTAACATTTTATTACTCTTTGTCCTGTCACACAATTTCTTCTTATGAACTCATATTGTCTATTATACATACAGAGTATAAGTTTACCTAGAAACAATTCTATTTAAAATGGGGATATTGTTTATTCATTTATCCATAATAAATCCATAATAAATTCAACAACCACCCAGATGGTTAGGTCATGGTCAGTTGATCATGGTTGGAGATACGTGAACTTGCAAGTTGTAGCTACGTAATAAAGAGCTACGTTAAGAAATATCCTGTAGTAATGCATTTGATTATTTTGTACAAAGCGTGCTAAACAAGACAATGCATTCACAGAATATATTAAATATAAGCTGTACAGGGCTTCGTAGCATCAAACATATGACCAAATGTCATATGTTTCCACATACTTTTCATTCCAAAATCTTGGGCATTAATATGGAGTTGGTCCCCCCCTTTGCTGCTATAACAGCCTCCACTCTTCTGGGAAGGCTTTCTACTAGATGTTGGAACATTGCTGAGAGGACTTGCTTCCATTCAGCCACAAGAGCATTAGTGAGGTCGGGAACTGATGTTGGGAGATTAGGCCTGGCTTACAGTCAGTGTTCCAATTCATCCTAAAGGTGTTCGATGGGGTTGAGGTCAGGGCTCTGTGCAGGCAATTCAAGTTCTTTCACACTGATCTTGACAAACCATTTCTGTATATACCTTGCTTTGTGCATGCTTAAACAGGAAAGGGCATTCCCCAAACTGTTGCCATAAAGTTGGAAGCACAGAATCGTTTAGAATGTATGCTGTAGTGTTAAGATTCTGCTTTACTGGAACTATGGGGCCATGGAAAATATCGGTATCGCCCAAAAACTCTATATCGGTACATCCTTAAAGTAAGTCATCAAAACTGGTATTGGCCCCTGTAAGAATGCCTCGTAGCAGGTGGTGTTTTAGGGATGATGTTGCTCTCAAAAAGTGAATCAGTGTCATCATCGTTGTCATGACCTCAGAATACTATTTTCCCAGACTGGCACACAGGACAGATTGATGGGTGATGCAATGATATGATGTCAGGTCAGGGTGGTCCTCTTTCAAATGTGCAACCAGTCCCCTCCCTCTTCCTATCCTGTCTGAAGCTTCATATGTGGTGATGGAGACCTCTGACTTCAGATCTATTCCCCTTTTTGTCAACATCCCTATCCCTCATGGATATCCCCTCCCCATGCCTATAGATGTGTTATGCCCAACAGCTCCTCGCAGAATTCTTTCTTTGCTTCATTATAACATCTGACAAACTTCAGAAGCTGGCCATTACCAGTGTTATCTATTGAGTCATTCGCGGCAAATGAAATGCATGGTGCATTCCGAATGGCCTCATCAAGTTGTGAAGTTAAATCTACAGCTAATATTTCAGTTAGCAAGGTGTCAGCAACTTCACACATGCATTATTTTACCATCTCAGCATCTGAAAAAAGTTTTTTGTGTTTTCCCAAAACCCATGCTATCATCAGTGAACACTCAGTGAACACTCAGGGAATTGACAAGGACTTTGGTGGACCTCTCATATTGGGATTTGAGTTGGTTAATATGTGTTCTCACCTCCTTGTTCAGGGGATATGTCTGATCGAATTTACTATGCCTGTCACACCCTGATCTGTTTCACCTGTCTTTGTGCTGGTCTCCACCCCTTCCAGGTGTCGCCCATCTTCCCCATTATCACTGGTGCATTTATACCCGTGTTCTCATTTTGTCTGTTGCCAATTTGTTTTGTTCCGTCAAGCCTACCAGCAGGGTTTCACATGCACCTCTCTTGCTTTAGTTCCTGTTTTCCTGGTTTTGACCTTGTCACACCACCCTGGATTACTGACCTATGCCTGCCCTGACCCTGAACCTGCCTGTACCATTCGGACTCTGCTCTGGATTACTGACCTCTACCTGCCCTTGACCTGTCGCCCCCCCTGTTTTTGTAATAAACTTTTGTTACTGGGTCTTTTCCTGAGCCTTGATAATGCCTGGTGTCATAATGGTGATTAACATTGGCACTTTTCACGATAGCTATGGACTCACTGCATATCTGGCACATTGGTTTTGTGCTAGTTGCAGGGAGAAGGAATAAACACTGTTCCGTCCACTTGTCTTTGAATATACGGTATTCAGAGTCCATTTTTTTCAACAAGCCATATTAACAAAGATGCTGGTAGGGGGCGCTAGTGTGCACCACATGGAGTAGACGCTAAATTCTACTTTTGCCTTGACCAAACTGCTACAATGAGCAACTCTGAGAAACACGGCCAAGTGGAAACTAATTATTCCAAAAACAACCGGAAAGAAAGACGGCAAATTCCTTACCACAGCACAAGACAAGGATGGCGAAGCTTACGTTAGCCTGGCCATAATGACAAGCATTGCTAACCCTGACACGGAACCCTCACCAACTATTATATTAGCAGCTATCGAGAAAATGGAAGAGGACGCGCTCGATTTAATCTCGACTCATCCTTACAATCAGTGCAAACCCCCTGGCTGACCATACAACTCGCATTATTGATCTGGAAGGGAAGGCAGGTTACCATGAGACACGCATCACCACCATCAAGAGACCGTATGAAGAGCTACTAACAGCAAAAAAACTGTTAAACAAAGCGAATTGACCTTGAGGGACGTTCAAGGCTTTTGAATATCAAAATCAGTCTTGGAAGAAAACATTGAGAAGAGCAGACCAACACAGTTTGTGGCAGAACTCATACCAAAACTGTTAGGGATTGACAATTTCCCCCAAGGCCTAAAAGTGGACAGAGCGCACCGCACCACAAAGGAAAAGATTCTGCGCCAGCAATTCCCCATCCTTTAACGGAGCTCGGGTTAACATATACTCAGACTACACAGCTGAGGTAACCAAGCAGCGCCAGGCCTTTGATGGGGCTAGGAAGAAACTCAGAGATGCGGGAATCAGACACGGCCTCCTCTTCCCTGCTCGGCTGATTCTTACCCATGGTACGGTAGAGAAGGTGTTCGAAAAACCACAGGATGCCAAGTCTTTCATTGACAGGATTACTACTAAAGCCACCAACGCCTAGGACCGATAGGGCCGTCCCGAGGAGCTGTTCACCATGATAGGTAGTACGGATGACATTTTTAGATATGACAGTGCTGTCATCGTCCAACAGGTGGGTAGGACTGCACCTGACCGGGTTCCCTGTTCAGGTAGGTGTATATTGACAACATTGTTTAGCTCAATTCAGTTTTTTTCCAAGAGCAATTGTTATAGACATAAGGGTGAGGGGGCCCAGTCGGACCACCTGAAGGTACACTAATTTAGTTTCATTATAAATTGGTTAGCAAGCTGATGTCTCCCTGTCGTGTCCAGCATCTCCACAGTGTTTATGGGGGAATGTATATTCCACTTCGTTTGGGGAAGTGGACGGGGATAGAGGCGGAGAATGTTTTTTTGTGTTTTTCATTTGTCCTTTGCTCTTTACTTGTTGCACCAAACCTACTGCTACAATGTTAATGTATTTGAGGACCAAATAATGATTTATTATGGTTACTGGTAACTCTACTACTTAACCATCTTTCGTGGAATGTACGAGGTTTGAGAACGAATTTCAAAAGAAGAAGAAAATTATCCCATTTGAAATCTTTATCTGGAGATATTGTGTTCCTACAAGAAACTCACAAAGTATAATGAGCAATGGAGATTCAAATGTATTTGGGTATCACAGATGAATCAATCTACTTTTTAATCCAAGGCTAGAGGTGTAGCTATATTAAAACTGTCCCATTCAAACAAAGTTCAACTATAAGCGACCCAAATGGCCGCTTTATTATAGTAATAGGCCATATTCTATCACGACATGTAACATTTTTTAATCTTTATGCACCGAGTTTCGACTACCTTTCTTTCAGAATGTCTTCAGTCTCTTACAACATTTATCAACCACACATTTAATTACAGGCAGAGATTTGAACTGCATTTTGGCATCCTTTACATGGATAGGCTTCCTTCCTCGCCCTACCACTTCCACTACTGTCCTGAATCATTTCATTTGAACAATGAACCTTGTCGATATTTGGAGATTACAGCACCCTACGGATAAGGATTATTCTTTCTTCTCACGTGCATAACTCATACACAAGAATTGACTACTTTTTAACAGACTGTAAATTGACATCTAACGTCACCTCAAGTACCATAATATAATAATTTCCGATCCCAGTCCCGTTTTATTACAAATGGAATTCGGCAGAAAAAAGCTTCAATTCAGCTGCCGATTTAATCCAACATTACTCAATGATGAACAATTTCACCAACAAACAGTCCATTTAATTACGGACTATATGTCCCAGAATGATACTGCTGATGTATCCAACACCACTTTGCGGGAGGCATTTAAGGCTGTTATGCGTGGGCATATAATATCATATGAGGCTACCATGAAAAAATGTAGGCAGAGAAGATTATTAGAAATCGAGGCCCAGCTCCCGGTGCTTGAGAGAGACCATATGGAAGTACCCTTGTCTTCCAAGTTGATTTACATAATAAAACTAAAATATGAATACATTAGTCTTCTCTCAAACCAAGTAAACACAATGCTATTAAAGATTAAACAAAAACACTTCGAGTTGTATGACAAACCGGATAAACTACTGGCGAGCCAGCTGAGAGGTATACAGGCCAATAGAGCTATTCATATAATGAAATCTTGTACAGGAGCTGTTAATACGGACCCAAAAAAGAAATGAATGCATGTTTCACAAAGTTTTATCAAGACCTCTACACTTCAAAGACCACTGCAGATACCGCGTATATTTCTGATTTCCTCCATTCCCCTTCCCTACCTAAATTATGCGGAGCTGCTCAAAGGGGGCTGGCTAAATGCAGAGATAACTTTAGAAGAGGATGTCTCTGCAGTAAAGCGGCTGGCCCTGACAGCTTTGGTATTGTGTTTTACAAAGCTTATTCAGAAAAGGTTCCTCCTCTTATGTTGAGGATGTTTAAACACTATTAAAACCCGGGGTCTTTATATTCAGCTAATATGCGATCTCGTGAAGAGACTAAATACATGCTTTTGACTATAATTCATCATGGCCAAACTGGTTTTATCGCAAGCAGATTCTAATTTTCCAATGTTAGGCGACTGATGAATATCAGTTATTCCAATTCTTGCACTTGACGCTCAAAAAGCATTAGACCAAGTGGAATGGAACTACACTCTGACAGGAATGAATGAGTTTGGCCTGGGCGAGAGTTTTGTCTGCTATATTGTCTGCTATATGGGTGCCCGACGGCTTCAGTTCCTGCCATTGCTCGGCTAAACATGGGCAAGGTTGATGCGGATGACATGTTCGTTTCACGCCCGGAAGAGTCACTTCCCCCGCTGTTGGAGCTCATCAAATCTTTTGGAGAACTCTCTGGGTACACAATAAACTGGGATAAAAGTTCATTCATGCCTCTTTAAAGGTGACTTAAACCCAGAGTTCATGAAACATATACCTCTGAAAAGACTGGAGACTAAATTAAATATTTGTCATCCCCAAGGACCCTACATTGATTTAGAAATGTAACGACCTTGACATGATAGAGAAGTTGAAGAGCAACATTGAGATCTGGAGAGTGTTGCCTCTATCTATGATAGGCCGTGTTAACGCTATTAAAATGGTTTTACTCCCCAGATTCATTTATCTGTTTCCGAATCTGGATATATTTTTAAGAAAAGCATTTTTCAAATCCTTTGATTCTATTATCTTGCCTTTTGTGTGGGGAAACAAAGTACACTGTATCTAAAAAACAACAACCATATAATCAAGCCCAAAGAATAGGGGGCCTGAGCCTGCCAAATTTTCTGCGTTATTATTATTGGGCAGCACAGTTCACTTTCATAGCAGCCATTCCATCAACATCACCACATCTCTTCCTCTCACATTTTCCCTTTGCTTGTGGACTTCAGTGCAAAACAGCTGTCCTGTGACCATGCGAAAAAACCTCTCCAAGCCAAACCTTCATACCATAATCTCTACACACAGCCTACATCGTTGTCACCATATTAATTGACGTAATAGTCAACATAGCTACTAGAACTAACTCGTTAGTAAATCCACAATCCAATCCATGTGTACAATCACGCACTAGTGTACAGCAAGCAGTTTAGCAGTTACACCATCGGGCCCCGGTGGCAATGATTTAATAAAAACAAAAGCTTACCTTGACTTGGAAAAGTTGGAGTGTTGGAAAGCCTTAGCCAGCAAGTAACAAATACATTCCTCTCCGTTTGAGTAAGGTTGTTGAGAAGGCTAAATTCTAGAATTGTATTTGTTCTAAACTGTTCAACTATTGTCTTTCTCTCTTTGAGTCCTCTGGAAATTGTCAGAATTACTGAGTAAGCCTATGGAGGGGGGTGAGCCTCCTAGGTTTTGCATTGAAGTCAATGTACCCAGAGGAGGACAAAAATTAGCTGTCCTCCGTCTACACCATGGTGCTACCCTACAGAGGGTTGTTGAGACTACTGACAGTCATTGCAAAACAGTGTTTTAAATCAGTTATTTGGTGACGTGAATATATTTAGTTCAGTTTTATCTAAAAAGGATAACTTTAATGTTTCACTACATACACTGCACAAAAAAATAAAGGGAACACTTAAATAACACAATGTAACTCCAAGTCAATCACACTTCTGTGAAATCAAACTGTCCACTTAGGAAGCAACACTGATTGAGAATACATTTCACATGCTGTTGTGCAAATGGAATAGACAACAAAAATTATAGGCAATTAGCAAGACACCCCCAATAAAGGAGAGGTTCTGCAGGTGATGACCACAGACCACTTCTCAGTTCCTATGCTTCCTGGCTGATGTTTTGGTCACTGTTGAATGCTGGCGGTGCTTTCACTCTAGTGGTAGCATGAGACGGAGTCTTCGGTAGTGCAGCTAATCCAGGATGGCACATCAATGCGAGCTGTGGCAAGAAGGTGTGCTGTGTCTGTTAGTGTAGTGTCCAGAGCATGGAGGCTCTACCAGGAGACAGGCCAGTGCATCAGGAGACGTGGAGGAGGCCGTAGGAGGGCAACAACCCAGCAGCAGGACCGCTACCTCCTCCTTTGTGCAAGGAGCAGCAGGAGGAGCACTGCCCGAGCCCTGCAAAATGACCTCCAGCAGGCCACAAATGTGCATGTGTCTGCTCAAACTGTCAGAAACAGACTCCATGAGGGTGGTATGAGAGCCCGACGTCCACAGGTGGGGGTTGTGCTTACAGCCCAAAAACCGTGCAGGACGTTTGGCACTTGCCAGAGAACACCAAGATTGGCAAATTCGCCACTGGCGCCCTGTGCTCTTCACAGATGAAAGCAGGTTCACACTGAGCACATGTGACAGTTTGGAGACGCCGTGGAGAACGTTCTCCTGCCTGCAACATCCTCCAGCATGACCGGTTTGGCGGTGGGTCAGTCATGGTGTGGGGTGGCCTTTCCTTGGGGGGATGCACAGCCCTCCATGTGCTCGCCGGACGTAGCCTGACTGCCATTAGGTACCAAGATGAGATCCTCAGACCCCTTGTGAGACCATATGCTGGTGCGCTTGGCCCTGGGTTCCTCCTAATGCAAGACAATGTGGCTGGAATGTGTCAGCAGTTCCCGCAAGAGGAAGGCATTGATGTGGCCCGCCCGTTCCCCAGACCTGAATCCAATTGAGCACATCTGGGACATCATGTCTCGCTCCATCCACAGGCTTTAGTCCAGGTCTGGGAGGAGATCCCTCAGGAGACCATCCGCCACCTCATCAGGAGCATGCCCAAGTGTTGTTGGGAGGTCATACAGGCACGTGGAGGCCACACACACTACTGAGCCTCATTTTGACTTGTTTTAAGGACATTACATCAAAGTTGGATCAGCCTGTAGTGTGGTTTTCCACTTTAATTTTGAGTGTGATTCCAAATCCAGACCTCCATGAGTTGATAAATTTGATTTCCATTGATACTTTTTGTGTGATTTTACTGTCAGCACATTCAACTATGTAAAGAAAAAAGTATTTAATAATAATATTTTATTCATTCAGATCTAGTTTGTGTTATTTTAGTGTCCCCTTTATTTTTTGGAGCAGTGTACATTTTTATGAAATTCACTGAGGATGGTCCTCCCCTTCTTCCTCTGAGGAGCCTGCACTGGTTAACAGGGAGTGCAGGAGTGGACTAAGGACACACCCATGGGGCACCCGTGTTTACCTTTTGATGTGTAAGTTCTAAATGTTAATAACGGCCCTTACAGCTAGAGTTATTTTTGCACGCAGTACCAGAATTCTATGCTGGTGTTCTAGAATTTGAGCGTTGCATATGTTTCCGCTATTCTCTGCACCCCTGACTTCATCAAGACCGCATTGTCTGCTTCATTTGAGGCTTTATGAAACATATCATTTCTTCCTATAGTAGTAGCAGTTCATATCTATAGTATTACTCATATTTGTTTAATGATTATATTATATGTTACATGTATTATCTGAAAGAGGCTTTGGTGTTGGCCTGTCTGAGAGCCTGCACGTGTGAGACAAGGCGGGAAACCTGAGGTGCTAAGTCCGGAGTATATGATACAATAGTGGCAAACAAACAAAGTGAGAGTGGGATATGAGCATATATTACATATGCTGATCGTGGCTAAGGCCGGGAAACGCTGGCATCTTAAATACTACTTGTTAATTTTCTAAAATCAAATACCCGGAAAACTAGCTGGCTACATTTCTTAATGTCAGGATATTATCACCACAGGACATGTAGCCTTTAGATGCCTGCTTCGTCATCAAGAAAGGAAGATATTTTACAATCAAATGCGGTGAGTATTATGACCTGGAAAGGTTTTAGCCTGGTCGAGGTGGAGGAGTGTGTACAAGGTAGTGGATCAAGTCATGTAAGCAACAAAGTGAGGTAGTTTGTGCTGGTAATCAGATTGAATGGTCTGTGTGTTTGCGTAATCAGCTATGCAGAGACCCAGTGACGACCTGTTATTCAGGGCAGGCGGGACAGAGCCCCACCTGTTTTGAACACCTTATTTTTGGAGGAAAAAAAACGTAATTTTTATTTTTTCTTCTCGGGGGCTTGCCTGTTTTGCATATTACTTTGGCATTAAAACGAGTCACATCAGTTTGCAAACAATGTAAAAAAATATATACAGTTCTGGAAAAAATTAAGAGATGAAAATGAATGAATGGTAAAATGATTTTTTTTATTCTATAAACTACTGACAACATTTCACAAAAAATCCCCCCCAAAATATTGCCATTTAGAGAATTTATTTGCAGAAAATGACAATTGGTCAAAATAACAAAAAAGACGCAGTGTTAGAACTCGAATAATGAAAAGAAAATAAGTTAATATTCATTTTTAAACAACACAATACTGTTTTAACTTTGGAAGAGTTCAGAAATCAATATGTGGTGGAATAACCCTGTTTTTCAATCACAGCTTTCATGCGTCTTGGCATGCTCTCCACCAGTCACATTGATGTTGGGTGACTTTATGCGACAGCTGGCGCAAACATTTGAGCATCTCGGCTTTGTTTGATGGCTTGTGACCATCCATCTTCCTCTTGATCACATTCCAGAGGTTTTCAATGGGGTTCAGATCTGGAGATTGGGCTGGCCATGACAGGGTCTTGATGTGGTGGTCCTCCATACACACATTGATTGACCTGGCTGTGGGGCATGGAGCATTGTCCTGCTGGAAAAACCAATCCTCCGAGTTGGGGAACATTGGCAGAGCAGAAGGAAGCAAGTTTTCTTCCAGGACAACCGTGTACGTGGCTTGATTCATGTGTCCTTCACAAAGACAAATCTGCACAATTCCAGCCTTGCTGAAGCACCCTGTCGTGTCTTTGGCTATGCCGGATTAAGTCATATGACATGCTATTCTATAAAATCCTTTCTCTGTAATTAATATTACCTGATTGAGCTAATCATGTAAATGTAATTACCTAGAAAGTCGGGGCACCACAAAATAATATTTATAGAGCTGTTATCTTCCGAATAAACTCTTAAAGACCTAGTAATATTTTACATCAATAGCAGTCAATATTAATCGTCACCTTATTATCTGAAAGTAGTAAATTCTTGGTTATCTTCACGAACCCTGGCTAACAAGTTGAATCAGCAATACAAAATTGGGTTTAATTATTTATTTACTAAATACCTAACTAATCACACAGAATGAATCATACCTTGATTACAAATTATGTCATAAAGGAAAACGTCCGTAGCGGACGGAACAGATATGACAGCAGGTTACACAAAGACAAGGGGGCTGGGTTTGAGTGAAAGAGCGGGAAGACTGAAGAACAAAGGGAGAAGCAATGTCTATCGGGCCGTAGGCAGCTACTCTGTCGTAAATACAGAATCTTATGCATTCTAAATTACCGCCCATTTGGAAAAGGAAAATGCAATAAATATTTACTCTGAGCTGCGCTTCGGTAGGTTGGTCATAGATGCTGTTTGTGTTGGCCATCAGAGATCTTCCTGTCCTCGGAAGAATGTGGTAAATTGGTGGTAAATTGGATACGTTGTAGTAACGTTGTTGTTTGGTAGACGGGATACTCTGTCTGTTCTTTCCTAGCCCACGTTTGTTGCTGCTGTTGCTAACTCAACAGCTAGGAGGTATCACTTCTGTAGCGAATAAGAGTTCAAAGTTCATACCATTCGCAACCAAAGCTCACGCTGAGGTTGGCTTTGTTCTGTAGTTATTATCTGAACCTTTCTGACATCGGATCGTCATCCTAATGTACCCGGAACAGGAAGTTATATTGTCGTCAAGGCTTTATATAGGAAGGGAGAGGAGGGCGTGTTTCAATGTCTCTTCACGTGGGCGGGCCACTGAGTCGGGCCTAATTCACTCATGAAAACCCAATTCTCACATTTCATCCCATCACAAATAATTTAATATTCAAATGTTTAAATTGCACAACAGTTCCATGTGAATCTGATAACTATAATGTGTAGACTTTCCACTGTACCGTTTATGTCATCCTATCATTGATGAGAATGTCTCAGATGACAACCGAACTGACATCATATTCATTAAGTACCAACGCATATAGGTAGGTGCAAGACCTGGAGAGGCTTACAAGCCACAGTGTCTTGCACACACTGTGAAATTTGGTGGAGGATCGGTGATGATCTGGTGGTGCTTCAGCAAGGCTGGAATTGTGCAGATTTGTCTTTGTGAAGGATACATGAATCAAGCAACGTGTTTTTTTTTCTCATAGAGGAACAATGAAATTGAATGTTGCGAGTCCATGTCAATGTTTACATTTTTAGGTCTGGTAGAAAAAAAAGAGTTTAACCCATGATCTTTCAACAAACTGTGCATCTAGGAGTGAGGAATGTGCCATCTAATTCCTTTCATGTGGCAAAGCCAAACATGAGGAAATGGTTTTGTACTGCTGATATATGATTTTCGTTGTTTTTCCTTTATGGTATCAAAGTTGAGCAAACAACAAAAACTAATAATGACAATATAAATGATTTACTGTTTTTCCTGAAAGTACTCACCCCTGAAATATACATGAAGCTGCCAGGTAAAAGCCTACCTGCTGCTGTTAACATTTAATTGAGCTAAGGATCTTTGTCTGGCTGAAAGTATTTCTTTGGAAGGCTAACCCAAATGAGTTGCTGTAAATCACCTAACTGGCTACACATTTCACACATTCAATACAACAATATTCAGTCTGTGTGCCGATCTCTCTCCCTCAATCTTACTTTCCTTTCATCTCGGCAAAGCCAAACATGAGGAAATGAATTGTTTTATTATTTTTCTACTTGATATATGATTTTAGTTGTGGTTTTCTTATTTATGGTATCCAGATTGAGCATCAAGTAACATAAAACTAATAATGACAATATATCAAATGTTTTGTTTTTCCTGAAAGTACACACCCCCTAAAATAATATTCACAGAGCATGAAGCTGCCCGGCAAAAGGTACCTTCTGCGGTGAGATTTCTAGCTACATTACTTTCTGTGACTAATTTAGCTAGCTCGATCTTCTGTCTGGCTGATGCTCATTAACTTTGGAAGGCTAATAATAAACTGCAGTTGCTGTAAATGGTTACCTATCTGGCCCTTTGCATAGCTATTTCTTACACATTCAATACAACAATATTCAGTTAAGTCTCTCTCTCTCTCTCTCTCTCTCTCTCTCTCTCTCTCTCTCTCTCACACTCTGCCATCTTACTATGCTCTCTCTCTCTCTCTCTCTCTCTCACACTCTGCCATCTTACTATTCTCTCTCTCTCTCTCTCTCTCTCTCTCTCTCTCTCTCTCTCTCTCTCTCTCTCTCTCTCTTGGATATTCACAATATAAAAATAAAATGAGAATCAAAATGGTCAACGGTATAACAGTAACAACAATAACCACGTGTCAAAATAACCCTACATTCAACAATAACAATAAGCGTACAGTAGAGTACATGTGCAGGTTGGTTGGTCTGTCAGACACTGTCCCTCAACTTATGGCAGGCAGCAATGTAGGGCGCTGCCAACCCACAGCTCTCTGCGTCCTTCCCCAACTGGACGGGTAGCCTACTCTCATCAGAGAGGTCTTTGAAACCTTGAATAAGGGTTTCAAATTTGGGAGAATGACACTCTAATTGTTTTATATTTTTGACATTTTGTCAGGAAATGCAGTTCCGTCTCAGGTTCTGCTGTTGTGCAGTGGTTGCACAGCCTTTCCTCTACAGAGAGCCATGTTTTCCTGTGTCTACCCTTCTCAATGGCAAGACTGGAGGGTTTGTCCCATTTGATGAAATCTTGTTTTGCAAGTGGACCCCACATCTCGCTGCCATGAAGTGCAATTGGTTCAATGACATATTCAATTAGTTTTAGCCACATTTTAATATGTATTTCAATTTGAATTGGCTTTTTAATGGCGTAGAATGCCCTGCATGCTTTCTCTCTCAGTTCGTTCCCTGCCTCATTAAGGTGTCCAGGTGAGCTTGTTTTTAAACCTAATTAATTGTAGTGTGTGCAGTACTCTATATATGTTGTACCAATTGAGAACTTTGGTCTAATTCCCTGAGATCTGGATCTTCTCTGGAAAATCATTATTTTTAGTATTTTGGGGGTTTACTGCCAGGGCCCAGGTCTGGCAGTACTGCTCTAGCAGGTCCAGGCTCTGCTGTAGGCCATGTGCTGTGGGTGACAGCAGGAATAGGTCATCTGCGAAGAGTAGGCATTTAACTTCTGAATTGTGGAGACTGACACCAGGGGCTGAGGATTCTTCTAGAATAGTGGCCAATTCGTTGATGTAAATACTGAAGAGTGCAGGGCTCAGATTGCAACCCTGACGAAGGCCCCGCCCCTGTTCAAAGAATTCTGTTATTTGCTTGACAATTGTAATGCTGCACGTATTGCCAGTATACATTGATTTAATTATGTCACATGTTTTACCCCCTACACCACGTTCAATAACGTTGTAGAACAGTCCTGTATGCCAAATAGAATCAAATGCTTTTTGGAAGTTGATAAAGCAAGCGTATATTTTGGTATTATTTTGGTGGACATGTTTATCTATCAGGGTGTGTAGGGTGTAAATATGATTAGTTGTGCGATGTTTTGGCATAAATCCAACTTGGCTTTTACACAAGACATTGTGCTTATTAAGGAAGTTTAGAACTCTTACATTTATAATACTACAGAAAACCTTCCCCAGGTTACTGTTCACAAAAATGCCTCTATAATTGTTAGGGTCAAATTTGTCTCCGTTTTTAAAGATTGGGGTCATGAGTCCTTGATTCCAGATGTCAGGGAAATAACCTACACTCAGGATCAAATTAAACTATTTTAATATAGCCAATTGAAATTTTGCACTAGTGAGTTTGAGCATCTCATTTAGGATGCCATCAGGTCCGCATGTGTTTTTAAATTTGAGAGCCTGAAGTTTCTTATAGAGCTCCTCGTCAGTAATTGGGGAGTCCAATGGATTTTGATTGTCCTTTATAGCTTTTTCTAATCCATTCTACTTCTCATGAATTTGGCGTTGTTCTGCGTTTGTGTCAATTTGAACGGTGTTGTAGAGTTTTCAAAATGGGGTGTCCATATGTCACCATTCTGTATCGCTAATTCCTCGTTTAGATTTTTTTCATTTTTTCCAATTTTGCCATTAGTTGTGTGTGTTTATGGACTCCTTAATTAGTGTCAGCTGCATGCTGCTGTACTGTGCTTTTTTGGTTCTGAGTGTACGTTTATAGAGTTTTAAAGTCTCACAGTAATGAAGGTGTAATTCGTCACTATTTGGGTCTCTGTGCTTTTGGTTCTCCATCAAACCAGTTGTCATCGTGTTGATCTTTTTTTGTGTGTTTTTTATCAATTTCAATTGTGCTTCTTTTGACGTTGTTACGCCCTGGCCATGGAGAGGCTTTTCTTCTCTATTTTGGTTTGGCCAGGTTGTGACTAGGGTGTGCATTCTAGTTTCTTTATTTCTATGTTTTCTGTTTCTATGTTTTGGCCGGGTATGGTTCTCAATTAGGCACAGCTGTCTATCGTTGTCTCTGATTGGGAATCATACTTAGGCAGCCTGTTTTTCCACCTTAGTTGTGGGTAGTTGTCTGTATAGCCCTAGTCAGCTACACGGTCGTGTTTGTTGTTTTGTTGGTGACATTTATAATATTAAATGAAAATGTACGATCACCACCCTGCACCTTGGTCCATTCCATACGACAATCGTGACAGAATTACCCACCACAAACAGACCAAGCAGTGTGGTAAGGAGGACTGGACATGGGAGGACATCCTGAATGGGAAAGGTTCCTGGATGTGGGAGGAGATCCTGGCGAGAAAGGATCACCTGCCGTGGAAGCAGCCAGTAAAAGGGCCCAGGATTACACAGGATCACGGCTGGCACGAAAGACCGGGAGTCCACTCCAAAACAATTTTGGGGGGGAGGCACACGAGAAGATTGGCTGAGTCAGATTGGAGACCTGAGCCAACTACTCATGCTTACCGTAGGGAAGGTGGTACTGGTCAGGCACTGGTCAGCGCATCTGGCCGCCAGTGCATCTCTACTAGAGGTTGACCGATTATGATTTTTCAACGCCGATACAGATTACTGGAGGACAAAAAAAGCAGATGCCGATTTGTATTTATTTAATTTATTTGTAATAATGACAATTACAACAATACTGAATTAACACTTTTATTTTAACTTAATATAATACATCAATAAAATCAATTTAGCCTCAAGTAAATAATGAAACATGTTCAATTTGGTTTAAATAATGCAAAAACAAAGTGTTGGAGAAGAAAGTAAAAGTGCAATATGTGCTATGTAAGAAACCTAACGTTTCAGTTCCTTGCTCAGAACATGAGAACATATGAAAGCTGGTGGTTCCTTTTAACATGAGTCTTCAATATTCCCAGGTAAGAAGTTTTAGGTTGTAGTTATTATAGGACTATTTCCCTCTATACCATTTGTATTTCATTAACCTTTGACTATTAGATGTTCTTATAGGCACTTTAGTATTGCCAGTGTAACAGTATTGCTTCCGTCCCTCTCCTCGCTCCTCCCTGGGCTCGAACCAGGAACACAACGACAACAGCCACCCTCAAAGCAGCGTTACCCATGCAGAGCAAGGGGAACAACTACTAGAAGGCTCAGAGCGAGTGACGATTGAAACGCTATTAGCGCGCGCTAACTAGCTAGCCATTTCACTTCGGTTACACCAGCCTCATCTTGGGAGTTGATAGGCTTGAAGCCATAAACGGTGCAATGCTTGATGCACAACGAAGAGCTGCTGGCAAAACAAATGAATTGAATGAATGTTTACGCCCCTGCTTCTGCCTACCACCACTAAGTCAGATACTTGTATGCTCAGTCAGATTATATGCAACGCAGGACATGCTAGATAATATCTAGTAATATCATCAACCATGCGTCGTTAACTAGGGATTATGATTGATTGTTTTTTATAAGATAAGTTTAATGCTAGCTAGCAACTTACCTTGGCTTACTGCATTCGCGTAACAGGCAGTCTCCTTGTGGAGTGCAACGAGAGAGAGGCAGGTTGTTATTGTGTTGGACTCGTTAACTGTACGGTTGCAAGATTGGATCCCCGGAGCTGACAAGGTAAACATCTGTCGTTCTGCCCCTGAACGAGGCAGTAAACCGACCGTTCCTCGCTCATCATTGAAAATAAGAATGCTTTCTTCACTGACTTGCCTAGTTAAATAAAGGTATAAACATTTTTTTTTTTAATCGGCGCCCCAAAAATACAGATTTCCGATTGTTATGAAAACTTGAAATCGGCCATTCCGATTAATCGGTCGACCTCTAGTCTCTACGTCCCAGGATATCCTGTGCCGGGTCTGCACACTTTCTCCGGTGCGTCTGCACAGCCCAGTGTGTCCTGTGCCAGCGCCCCGTCTTTGCCAGGCGAATGTAACCATCCAGCCAGGGCGGGTTGTGCTGGCTCTATGCTCGATACCCCCAGTGCGCCTCCACAGCCCAGTGTATCCGGTGCCTACTGCCCAAACTGTTGCATATACCCTGACTCTGCGTGCAATGAACGCAAGAGAAGTGACACAATTTCACCTGGTTAATATTGCTTGCTAACCTTTCTTTTAACTAAATGTGCAGGTTTAAAAATATATACTTCTGTGTATTGATTTTAAGAAAGGCATTTATGTTTATGGTTAGGTTCACGTTGGAGGAATGACAGTCCTTTTTTGCGAATGCGCACCGCATCGATTATATGCAATGCAGGACACGATCGATGATTGATTGTTTTTTTACAAGATAAGTTTAATGCTAGCTAGCAACTTACCTTGGCTTCATACTACATTCGCGTAACAGGCAGGCTCCTCGTGAGGCAGGTGATTAGAGCGTTGAACCTTAAGGTTGCAAGATTGAATCCCTGAGCTGACAAGGTACAAATCTGTCGTTCTGCCCCTGAACAAGGCAGTTAACCCACCGTTCCTAGGCCATCATTGAAGATAAGAATGTTTTCTTAACTGAATTGCCTCGTTAAATAAAGTTGTAAAAAAATAATAATCGGCATCCGAAAATACCGATTTACGATTGTTATGATAACTTGAAATCGGCCCTAATTAATCGGCCATTCCGATTAATCGGTCAACCTCTAGTATAGACCCAGGCTTCTACAGAGCTGCAACAGATCCCTTCTGTTTTTGTTGACAGTGCCGTCACTGTTGTTTCTATGGAGGAGATTAAGACAGTTAGAAACAGTATGGCCTGTAATAAAGCTGTCCCCTTGTGTGCTCGTTAGATCAGGTAGTGTTCCTGTGCGCGCATTGTGTCCCCACAGATGAGCACATTTCCCTGGGCCTGAAAATGGCACGTCTCTTCCTCAAGGGTGGGGAAGTCTTCAGTCCAAAAGTTGATGAGTTTAGGCCCTGAATGTTCCACATGCTAACTGATAGCGATTTCATGTTGCAAAAAGAAAGAATAGCAGTCAGAAATACAGTAACTACTAACTAAATTAGTAGTTAAGAGTGAGAAACAGGATAACAGCTAACATTCTTTCTGTTGTGTATATATAAATATTCCTATTTATTGAACAATTAAATTCTAGTACAATAGGTGTGTGTGTGTGTGTGTGTGTGTGTGTGTGTGTGTGTGTGTGTGTGTGTGTGTGTGTGTGTGTGTGTGTGTGTGTGTGTGTGTGTGTGTGTGTTTAGTGCAGTTTAGAGCAGATGTATTGGAGGAGCTGTTTAATCTCACTCAATCCTACAGGGTTCTCCTGTCCTCTGACGACCTCTGCGTAGCTGCGCTGGTTGTGGTATTTTGGCCCTGTGGAGTGGAGGAGGGCCAGTTCTGGGCCGTGGGGCTTCCTCTCTGGTCTAGTAGGGGTGCTGATCTGGTGCGGGGTAGTAGGCTGGGCCCGGTCCGGTCTGGCTAAGCCCATGGAAGTGGTGATTCTCTGGTGGTGGGTGGGGCCTGTGGGGTGTGCTGGGTCTGCTGCGGCATGGGGTATTTGTCTACCAAGTGCCACGTCCTTTAGAGACTTGGCAAACATCCCTACTGTCTGCTTCCTCAGGTGGGAGTGGTGGTGCAGATGCTCTGGGGTGATTGTTGGGTGATGAGCAACGTGCACGTTCGGGAGTAGGCCACACCCTCTGGTGATGTCAGCGTTGACTTTCTGAATGGAATGGGGATGAAAGTCTTTGCGGGGCAGCAGAGTGGAGATGGTGATGTGGGAGTTGGGGAACCACTCAGAGGACCTCTCTGCTACTCTGTTGACCAAGCTGCCTACACTCTCCTGCTCCTCTTGCAAGTTGTTGGTGCCGGTGTGAATAACAATGTGGCCTGGTGTGCCAAAGTCAGGCTGGGACAGGATGTGGAGGGCATCCTGTGTTTTTGGGCACCATATTTGGGA
Source organism: Oncorhynchus keta (assembly GCF_023373465.1). Lineage (NCBI taxonomy): Eukaryota > Metazoa > Chordata > Actinopteri > Salmoniformes > Salmonidae > Oncorhynchus > Oncorhynchus keta. The sequence continues at coordinate 3,506,065 of NC_068427.1, forward strand.
CACCTTGTGTTGAGGGAAGAGTTTATCTTCTTGGATGAATTTCCCATTTGAGTCAATGAGGATGGCCACCTCAGTGGGTTTTACCAGATTAGTGCGATTACGGTCTGGGGCTGGAGTACACAGGGCCTGTGTACATGTGGGGGTGTGTCAGGGGGTGCCAGAGAGCTTCTCGCTGTAGTAGATGTCCCCATGTGAGTCTCCTTGTTGACTGGGGGTGTGGGTACAGTGTTGTCTGATGGGGGGTGAGGGGCTGCAGCTTCTCTCTGGGAGTGTCTACAGTCTGTTCTCTGTGCTGTAGCACTCGCTTGATGACAGACAGCTCTTTCCATCTCCTCCTTTACCTGACCCAACTCTCTCCTCGTGGTGGCCTTTACATCAAGCGCTGTGGTAAGGCTCTCTCAGCTCCTGGACAGTTCTTCAGCTGGGTCCTGCACTGGTTGATCTGTCCTGTAGAAGCTCTGTCTGGGCTGGTGGTGGTGTAGCTGGGGGGCTACTCCTTCAGCTCAGTAACCCATACCTCTAACAGAGCCAGCCTGTCTCTCAGCAGGCTGATGGTAGTGTAGCTGGGGGGCTACTCCTTCAGCTCAGTAACCCATACCTCTAACAGAGCCAGCCTGTCTCTCAGCAGTCTGGAGGTGGTGTGGTCTTGGCTCTGGTGGTTGTAGGCAGGCAGGGGGGAGGATAGACCTGTTGTGTAGGTCTGGGCCTGGGCTCCTGCTGTTGGGGTGCCTGAGGTGAGGGGAGAGGTCGGGGTGCTATCCATTTCTTTTTTGCTTTCCGCTATCTTTGTTAGGGTGGGGAAGTCCTGCACAACAGAGCTGAGTGCAGCCTCACTGCCCTGGACCATGACAGTGTGGTTCTGGTACATGTTTACCATCAGAAACCTGTTTTCCTGGTCCTTATCGCTGTCCTCAAAAATGTGGATTTGCCTTCCCTTGCAGATGTCTTTTTTTGTGGTATAGCTGAAATGTCTGGTTCTAGCTGTATGCCAGGCGGTCTGTGTAAAATAACAGGTTTGTAAACAGTCCTGTTTTGTGAGCAGTCGGCAAACAACGTTTCTGGGTTCTCCCTAAGAATTCTGTGTTTAAAATGGATTCTTCCCTTCTCTGATTTGATTTCGGCTGGGTATTCAAAAAAAGGGGCGGGGGAAGTCTCTCAGTCTCTGTTGCTGCTGTCGCTGCTCGCGCTGCCTCAGTGGCCACGTTGCTATGGTTACCACTAGTAAACAGTTGCAGCAAGAAGGTAAGCTACCTGACAGATTTGAATGTGGCTAGCTACCATGATTAAGATAGACAGAGATTAAGTTAAAAGACCAATCTTTACCTCCTGTGTCGATCTTCAGTCATACAATTTGATTACCTATACATTATTTGCTAATTTAATCGTGTCAATCTCGCTCTTAACAACCAAAAAGTTATGTCAGGAGCCGTTCTTCTGCATGACTTCTCTCTCTCTCTCATAGTTTACTCACTCAGATGGTATGTATAGGCTGGTTGATAGAACCTACAGGCCTGTTTGAGGGACAACTTGACAGGACATATGAGAATGCTTGAACCTGAGCTGAGACCCTAGTCTTCTTCCCCCTCTTTACCGTTCCTGTTCCTCCGCAGTAACACCCCACTACATTTCGTGATTTTAGTACCTATGCTATCTGTTCTCTCTGCATAAAAGCTTTGAAACAATGCCAGCAAAACGTAACCTAGACTAATTTACTGGCTAACATAGCCAGTAGTCGTAATACCAGTAGTAGTCGTCGTTCACGCTCTCTCAGCTTTATTTGTATTGTCACAGCACTCGTGCGTGGATATGTGTAGAACAGTGCATTGCCATTATTTGTTATGACTAATACAATGCAGGTTTAGAGATAGACCTCTTTCACATTTCTCCAGATCTAGTGTTTTTGTTGTTGAGTTGATTTATATCCAAGGGAAGGTCATCCAATTCTGGTGTTATATTTTACTTTTAAAACTTTTTTTTAGATTTGATTTAGGATTTTATATATATTTTATTATATAAAACATACACACAACAAAATACAGACGCACACAAACCTCCAACACTACACCTGCCCAGACCCCCGGTTGACACCCCCATCTCCATTGCCCGCATCACGCTGCGTCACATGGTCTTAAACTGCACCATTTTATTTCTCTCAGTCGCCCACGCACTTTCAACATTTAGATAACAAAGCATTTCACATGGTGTTATATTTTACATATAGCTCATAAACTACTCTATTTTCATACTTCTTTTAACTTTAGGTTGAGGGGATAGTGAGAAGAGCATAGCAGCTAAAATGTTTCAGAAAGGTGGGTGTGGGTTTAAGGACTTCAACACTGAGTTAATGGCACTTAATCTGGTTGATTTGGATTCTAGGTACATTTTCTGCAAATTCAAGACCTTTGGATCTCAAGCCTAAATCTCCTGGCTCTACTTAGTTGGGCAGCTCAGTTATTGAAGTTGGATTACTGCCATCTGCTGGATGATAAAAATACTGCTGCTGTAATTCATGACATTAAATCAAATCAAATTGTATGTCACATGAGCCAAATACAGTGAAATGCTTACTTACAAGCCCTTAACCAACATTGCAGTTAAGAAAAATGCCACAAAAAAATTCAATAAAAGTAACAAATAATTATAGAGCAGCTGTAAAATAACAATAGTGAGGCTATATAAAGGGGGTACCGGTACAGAGTCAATGTGTGGGGGAACCGGTTAGTCAAGTTAATTGAGGTAATATGTACATGTAGGTAGAGTTAAAAACATGCATTGTTTTTTGTTGTTGTACCATCATCTTTGAAACGCAAGAGAGTTTATTGATGTGGACGCCAAGGAACTTGAAGCTCTCAACCTGCTCCACTACAGCCCTGTCGATGAGAAAGGGGGGTGCTTCCTGCTTTCGTTTTTTCCTGTTAGCAGAAATCAGGAGGATAGAATTATGATCAAATTTGCCAAATGGAGGGTGAGGGAGAGATTTTGTACGTGTCTCTGTGTGTGGAGTAAAGGTGATCTAGAGTTGTTTTTCGTTCTGGTTGCACATTTAACATGCTGGTAGAAATGAGGTAAAACAGATTTAAGTTTCCCTGCATTAAAGTCCCCAGACACTAGGAGCGCCGCCTCTGGATGAGTGTTTTCCTGTTTGCTTAATGGCCTTATACAGCTCATTAAGTGCCAGCATCGGATTGTTCTGGTAAATAGACAGCTATGAAAAATATAGTTGTAAACTCTCTTGGTAGGTAGTGTTGTCTACAGCTTATTATGAAATACTCTACCTCAGGCGAGCAAATATACAACAGACTGCTACCCCTTGTCTTTACCGGAGGCAGCTGTTCTATCTTGCCGATGCAGTTTAAACCCCGCCAGCTATATGTTATCCATATCGTCGTTCAGCCATGACTCGGTGAAACATAATATATTACAGTTTTTAATGTCCTGTTGGTAGGATCTTCGTGACCGTAGCGCGGCTATTTTGTCTTCCAATGATTGTACGTATGTTAATAGGACTGATGGTAGAGGCAGATTAACCACTCGCCGCCGGATCCTTACAAGGCAACCTGACCTACGTCCCCTGATATCTCCTCTTTCTCATGCCAATCACTGGGATTTGGGCCTTGTTGGGTGTCTGATGTAAATTCTTCGTGTCTGACTCGTTAAAGAAAAATCTTCGTCCAGTGCGAGGTGAATTATCACCTTCCTGATATCGAGAAGCTCTTTTTGGTCATAAGAGGTGGTGGCAGAAACAGTGTACAAAATACGTTACAAATAACGCAAAAAAAACCCGCACATAATAACACAATTGGTTAGGGGACCGTAAAAGGGCCATCTGCTCCGCCGCCATTCTGGGACAAAGAGCCGGCTACTGATGGCTATTTAACAGTCTGATGGCCTTTTGTATCTCGTTCCCAGCTTTGATGCACCTGTAGCGGCCTCGCCTTCTGGATGATAGTGGGTGAACAGGCCGTGGCTTGGGTGGTTGATGATCTTTTGGCCTTCCTGTGACATCGTGTGCTGTAGGGGTCCTGGAGGACATGTAGTTTGCCCTCAGTGATGCCCTCTGGAGAGCACTGCGGTTGCGGGCGGTGCAATTGCCAAACAAGGTGGTTGTACAGCCCGACAGGATGCTCTCGATTGTGCATCATGCCAAGCCACATTTCTTTAGCTTCTTTACCACATGGTTTACCACATCATGTGAATAAAGGCCTGCATGGACCATCTCCCCTTCCCGCCAACTTTTCTACCACAAATTCATTAACTTGGTTTAGGGGACGGTTGTGTCCCACTTGGGCAAAACACAGGGAATATGCAGCGCGGCAAATATTTTTTTTTAATATAAAAATCAAACTTTCATTAAATCACACATGTAAGATACTCAATTAAAGCTACACTCGTTGTGAATCCAGCCAACATGTCAGATTTTAAAAAGGCTTTTCGGCGAAAGATTAAGAAGCTAGTATCTGATGATAGCACAACAGTAAATAAAGAGGGAAGGAAATTTCAACCCTGCAGGCGCGACACAAAACGCAGAAATAAAATATAAAACATGCCTTACCTTTGTCGAGCTTCTTTTGTTGGAACTCCAATATGTCCCATAAACATCACAATTGGTCCTTTTGTCATTTATTTGGTGCGTTTGATCCAAAATGCACAACCTCACTACAAAATATGTCAAAAGTTGCCTATAAACTTTGCCAAAATATTTCAAACTACTTTTGTAATACAACTTTAGGTATTTTTAAACGTTAATAATCGATCAAATTGAAGACGGTTCTATCTGTGTTTAATACAGGAACACAACAAACCAAGCTACTTTTCACGTCTTGCGCAACTCTCAACAGTGTTACGCAGTTCCTAGATGGCCTACTTCTTCATTGCACAAATGAATAACCTCAGCCAAATTCCAAAGACTGGTGACATCCAGTGGAAGCGGTAGGAACTGAAATCAGGGCCGAAGAAATATTGTTTCCCAATGAGAACTCACTGAACAGACAGAGACCTAAAAAAACAGTTTTAGGAACTTCGGAGTGTTTTCTATACAAATCTACTAATAATATGCATATCTTATATTCTTGGCATGAGTAGCAGGAAGTTGAAATTGGGCACGCTATTTATCCAAAAGTGAAAATGCCCCCTATTCCTTGAGAAGTTAAGTGAGAGGTTATTTCTTGGCACCACTCTCCCAGAGCCCTCACCTCCTCCCTGTAGTGGATGTTTTACCTGGTTACATGTACGTTGACCAACACAGCAGCTTTTCTGCATGTTTTGTTATTTCTTCATAACCAATCAACAATGAAGTTGGCTGTTTTGGGGGTCAATGGGAAATAAGATTTGGTTTCCCATTGACCCCCAAAACAGCCAACTTCATTGAATATATTTTTTTATTACTTACACACCCTCCCACCCATTCCAAACATGCCGCCCCCCCCCCCCACCCCCCAACAAAAAAAATCATAAAATTGAAACACCCACCACACTAGTTAGTGCCTTGCAGAAGTATTCATACCACTTGGCATTTTTCCTATTTTGTTGCATTGTATTTCATGTAATGGACATACACAAAATAGTCCAAAAAATAACTTGTTTCAAAAAATTAAAAACAATGGTGAAGTGGAAATGTGGTGCGTGCATATGTATTCAACCCCTTTACTCTGAAGCCCCTAAATAAGATCTGGTGCAACCAATTACATTCAGAAGTCACATAATTAGTTAAATAAAGTCTACCTGTGTGCAATCTAAGTGTCACATGATCTCAGTGTAAATATACACCTGTTCTGAAAGGCCCCAGAGTCTGCAACACCACCAAGCATGGGGCACCACCAAGCAAGTGGCACCATGAAGACCAAGGAGCTCTCCAAACAGGTCAGGGACAAAGTTGTGGAGAAGTACAGATAAGGGTTGGGTTATCAAAAATATCCCAAACTTTGAACATCCCACAGATCACCATTAAATCCACTATTTAAAAAAATAGAAAAAATATGGCACCACAACAAACCTTCCAAGAGAGGGCTGCCCACCAAAACTCACAGACCAGGCAAGGAGGGCATTAATCAGAGAGGCAAGAATGAAACCAAAGATAACCCTGAAGGAGCTGCAAAGCTCTACGGTAGAGATTGGGGTATCTGTCCATAGGACCACTTTAAGCAATACACTCCACGGAGCTGGGCTTTAAACACATTTGGTGTTCGCCAAAAGGCATGTGGGAGACTCTCCAAACATATGGAAGAATGTACTCGGGTCAGATGAGACTAAAATTTAGCTTTTTGGCCATCAAGGAAAACGTTTTGCCTGGCGCAAACCTAACACCTCTCATCACCCCGAGCGCACCATCCCCACAGTGGAACATGGTGGTGGCAGCATTGTGCTGTGGGCATGTTTTTCATCGGCAGGGACTGGGAAACTGGTCAGAATTGAAGGAATGATGGATGGCGCTAAATACCGGGAAATTCGTGAGGGAATCCTGTTTCAGTCTTCCAGAGATTTGAGACTGTGACGGAGGTTCACCTTCCAGCAGGACAATGACCCTAAGCATACTGCTAAAGCAACACTCGAGTGGTTTAAGGGAAGACATTTAAATATCTTAAAATGACCTAGTCAATGCCCAGACCTCAATCCAATTGAGAATCTGTGGTATGACTTAAAGATTGCTGTCCGCCAGCGGAAGCCATCCAACTTGAAGGAGCTGCAGTAGTTTTGCCTTGAATGCTTATAGAGACATACCCCAAGATACTTGCAGCTGTAATTGCTGCAAAAGATGTCTCTACAATGTATTGACTTGGGGGGCATGCTTATGCATGCTCAAGTTCAGTTTTTTTGTCTTATTTGCTTTTTTCATTCCAGGTTGTAAGGCAACAAAATAGGAAAAATGCCACGAGGGGTGAATACTTTCGCAAGCCACTGTACGTGTACACTGCTGAGATTATTATTATTTTTTTAAATTCCATTTTAGAATAAGACTAATGTTACAAAATGTTGAAAACATCTAGGGGTCTGAATACTTTCCGAATGCACTGTATAAAGGGCATGCATAAATTTACTTGATGTTGTCCTGGCAGATTGGTCATTTGTATCCAGCTACAAAATGAACTGACAGAAGACAGAGAAATACATCATTATCTTCAAATTTGCGTTATGCCTCGTCCCCCATCATGTCGTATCATCTTCAAGCATGCTGTGAATCTGAGTTGGTTGGCTTTGAGAGATAGTTGTCAAATCTAAAATCAAGTTCAAAGGGGTATTTTAGGTCACAGAGTCCCAGTGTACGTACACATGACTGCTTGTGTACAGTCGCACATCATCTACCTCCGGTTGGACATCTGCTGCACTGCCCTAGGCACTGCCACAGTAGGGGTAAAAAAGGAGTATGCCATTTAACTCCACAAACGATTGTGGTCACGCTGTGCTATATCGTTCCTGTAACAAAAAGTGAAATTCAACCACAATCAGATTACACATGGTGAGATGTGTACTGGATCATATACATACTGTATGTGATACGGCTTTGGTTAAACATTATGTGGCTAATGTATTGTTTTGTCATGTCTTGCAGATAAAAATGATAGAAGTCATACATTTTTGGCCACTGGAATCTCAAATGGCACTGTCCACCGGAAGTGTATTCCGGATCTGGATGGACGTGGGACGCTCTACACCTTTCAGAAGGTCTTCCAGGCCACATACATGGCTGCAATGTTTGGGTTGCATACTGCATGTTTGACATTTCATCATCCCTCCACTTACTTGGACAATTCCATGATTGTCGATTTCCAGCATAAAGTGGATGGTGGAGAATGGAATTTGTTCGATTTTCGAGTTAAAAAAATTGCGGCAAAGGGCATAACACCGGTTACATCATTTCAGCACTATTTCAGATTAATTTTACCATTACCTCTGTTGTGCCAAGTCTGGTATAGCTGTGATCTGTAAAATAAAACATACATCTGGTAGCACGTAGTAGGGACCCATTTGGTTACTGGGGTTGTTCTTTGCAAAAGTGTCAAAATAATTAACATTTAAGAAGGAAAGTGAACTTGTTACCCATATCCCTTCCACCAGAGGGCACATGCACCATATTGAGTCGGTCTTCATTAAATGCCCTGATTTGCTCACAGTCCAGTCTGGCAAAATCGACAGTGTATGTTGATTACAAAATAGAGGAATAACTAATGTGTCATATCGACCTACAGTACATATTCATAAACAAATATACATAAACAAAAAGAGAGCATAAAACCATCAAAAGATGCGTCGACGTGGGCAGATCACCAAAATAAGCACATTTTAGCGTTGTCTTTACATGTGCACATGTAAAGCCTTTTACGGCCCTCACTAAACATTCGTGATAACTGCTGATAATTGTAAATTCCTCAGTCTTTCAACAAAAAAAGTATAATCTTGGACACACACCTAGAGGAAGTAAGAACACACAATAAATACTATGTTGGCAACAAATGATTAAGTATAACCAAACATGGAACTCAAATTAAGATGCTATGTTAAGTTGTTGAATGTGGAAATGAGGAAAGATTTCCCAGCCTCATCCAACAACATCATACTTTCGGGTCTTTAATAGGGGACAGATGTATTTGTCCAGGTCAGATAGAGCTGGTGGCCATCCCTGCCTTGTCATTTTGGAGTCACTTTTACTGTAAATAAGAACAGAATATGTTTCTAAGTACCTATTCATGAATCAGTTCTTTGTCAGATTCACTAACAATTTGGCTAGTTGGCTCAAGGTGTTTTCATTGAACATCGGTTGTTGATATTCTATTGATGGTAATAACTGAAAACATGGTTTATACAACTCTTGTACAACTCTCGCAACAATTTGCGTACCGCCCCAATAGATCCACGGATGATGCAATCTGTAGCGCACTGCACACTGCACACTGCACACTACCCCATCTGGACAAGAGGAATACCTATGTAAGAACGCTGTTCATTGACTATAGCTCAGCCTTCAACACCATAGTACCCTGCAACTGGGTCCTGAGCTGTGTTCGAATACTCATACTAACCATACTATTTGTGACGTGAATTGAGTAAATTGTATGCCGATTAGTCATAATATGGATATAGCTAGTATGCCAAAAGTTACCGGATGTCATACTAAATCCGCCAAAATACGGAGTATACATGCAGCGGACACTATTTCCGTGCTTTTAGGGCCCATAATGCAATTCCTCAGAAAATGGGCGTGGCTTCATAACGTTTTCAGATTTGAAGAAAATGGGAGAAGTTATGTACGAATTCATTGCTTTAACTAATTATGACAAATGTTAAGAAAACGTTGAGCAATGTAATAAAGTAATGACTTTTCAATTAAGTTACATTACATGTTATGTTTGTTGACAATTTTTATCTACGCTATCCTTACGAACCACATAGCATTACAGCAGTATGTACCGGTAAGTTAGCTAACTTAGTTACCGAAGGTTAGTTGGCTACTAATACATCTAACTTGCCAGGCAGTATTATTAACTATCTGCTATCTAAGTAACTACCCAATGTTTATTGGCTTGATTATTCACATCATTCTTAGCTAAGTTGTATAGTTGTTGTGCGTTTCAATGGACATTGTTCATTCTGGCTATATACTCTGACTTCAGAGCACTCTCTCGCAGAATAACTGATGAATTTACGAACACTCAACACCCGTTGAATATAGCCGGTGCCAGTAAAAGTTGGCAAAAAAAGCATAATTAAATTGTTGCCAGCAGCACAGTTATAGTCACCAAAGCTCTGGATAACACGAAAATAGCCTAACCAGCTCTGCTAGGGCGAGTAAAATGGTCAGAGTGAGGTGTTCTCTCATTTGTGTCTGGAAGTAGCTAGCCAACGTTGCCCAGTTAACTTGGGTGCTTGACCTTCCCTCTCTAAACGGTCTCCATTTGTTTCCTCCATCGGCGACTCTTGCTGGATAGGCTCTGCTGCTAAGACCCTCAAAAACTTTTATAGATACAGCCCGACAGGATGCTCTTAATGGTGTATCACCACCTGGTATGGCAACTGCTCCGCCCACAACCGCAAGGCTCTCCAGAGGATGGTGTAGCCTGCCCAATGCATCACCGTGGACACACTGCTTGCCCCCCAGGACATCTACAGCACCCAGTGTCACAGGAAGGCCAAGAAGATCATCAAGGACCTCAGCCCCCCGAGCCACGGCCTGCTCACCCCGCTACCATCCCGAAGGTGAGGTTAGTACAGGTGCATCAAAGCTGAGACTGAAGAACAGCTTCTATCCCAAGGCTATCAGACTGTTAAAAAGTTAACACTAGCCAGCCTCCGCCCAGTACTCTGCCCTGAACTTTCGTCACTGTCGCTAGCCGGCTACCACCAGATTTACTCTACCATGCATCTTTGAGGCTGCTGCCCTATGTACATGGTCATGGAATACCGGTCACTTTAGTGGTGTTTGCACGCTATGTGTATACGCTGTATTTTTTGTCAAGGCCTATACTATTTAACTATTGCTCTACATATACTATTCTTCAGATATACATCATAACCTATCCCACATACGATCCACATACTGTCCATATTGACGATACATCCCATCACAAATACAGTACCAGTCAAAAGTTTGGACACACCTACTCATTCCGGGATTTTTCTTTATTTTGTACTATTTTCTACATGCTTGATAATGTACGTGATATCAATAGAGGTATATTTTCTGGGTGATTTAAATGTTGACTGGCTTTCATCAGGCAGCTCACTTAAGAGAAAGCTTCAAACTAACTAGTGCCTGGAAGCTGGCTCAGGTTATCAATCAACCTATCAGAGAAGTTATAAACAGCACAGGAACGAAATCCTCAACATGTATCGATCACATATGTACTAATGCTGCAGAAAATTTGTTTGAAAATAAGTATCCAAATCCAACGAATGTCGTGATCAGAATATAGTAGCCATATCTAGGAAAACTAAAGTTCAAAAGGCTATGCCTAATATAGTGTATAAGAGGTCATACAATGTTTTGTGTAATGAATATTTGTTGATCCATGGAGTGCAATGAGGAGCAACCAGATGCTACACTTGACACATTTATGAAATTGCTTATCCCAGTTACTAATAAGCATAAACCCATTTAGAAAATGACTGTAAAAACTTAAATCCCTGTGGATTGATGAGGAATTGAAACATTGTATGGCTGACAGGGATGAGCCAAGAAAAATGGCAAATAGGTCTGGCTGTACAACCGATTGGCAAACATACTGCAAATTGAGAAATCATGTGACTAAACTGAATAAAAAGAAGAAGAAACTACACTATGAAACGAAATTACATAAATGATAGTAAAAGCTTTGGAGCACCTTAAATGACATTTTGGCCAAAAAGGCAAACTCCGCTCCACCATTCATTGAATCAGATGCCTCATTCATCACAAAACCCACTGATATTGCCAACTACATTAATACTTTTTTAATTGGCAAGATTAGCAAACTTTAGGCATGACAGCAACAAATGCTGACACTACACATCCAAGTATATTTGACCAAATTATGAAAGACAAGCATTGTAATTTTGAATTCCGTAAAGTAAGTGTGGAAGAAGTACAAAAAGTATTGTTTTCTATCAACAATGACAAGCTACAAGAAAGTGTGTGCCCTCAGACCTGGAGAGAAGCACAAGTTATTCCCCTACCTAAGAATAGTAAAGCCCCCTTTACTGGCTCAAATAGCCAACCAATCAGCCTGTGACCAACCCTTTGTAAACTTCTGGAAAAAATGGTGTTTGACCAGAGACAATGTTATTTTACAATAAACAAATTGACAAGAGACTCAGCTGTCACGATAGTTACAATAACTGGACCAAAGCGCAGCGTGATCTGGGTTCCACATCTTTTTATTTCTAAGTGAAGCTCACAGCAAAGCCAAAACAATAAATCTCAAAACGAACACATGAAGCTAACAATAGTGTCCATAGACAAAATCCCACAAAACACAAAGGGGAAATGACTGCATAAATATGATCCCCAATCAGAGACAACGATAAACAACTGCCTCTGATTGGGAACCATACCAGGCCATCATAGAAATATAATGACCTAGATGACCCACCCTAGTCACACCCCGACCTAACCAACATAGCGAATAAAAGCTCTCTATGGTCAGGGCGTGACACCCTAGTCACACCCCGACCTAAGTACAGTAGATGAGGGTCTGGGTGGGCATCTACCGTCGGGGGCGGCTCCGGTGCGGGGCGAAGTACCCACTCCGCTCGCGGACACCTCTTCAATGGCGGCTCTGGACCGCAGACAGTCGCTGGAGGCTCTGGACCGCAGACAGTCGCTGGAGGCTCTGGACCGCAGACAGTCGCTGGAGGCTCTGGACCGCAGACAGTCGCTGGAGGCTCTGGACCGCAGACAGTCGCTGGAGGCTTTGGACCGCAGACCATCGATGGAGGCTCTGGACCGCAGAACGTCGATGGACGCTCTGGACCGCAGACCGTTGTTTGGAGGCTCTGGGCTGCAGACCGTTGTTTGGAGGCTCTGGACAGCAGACCGTTGTTTGGAGGCTCTGGACAGCAGACCGTCGCTGGAGGCTCTGGACCGCAGAACGTCGATGGACGCTCTGGACCGCAGACCGTTGTTTGGAGGCTCTGGGCTGCAGACCGTTGTTTGGAGGCTCTGGACAGCAGACCGTTGTTTGGAGGCTCTGGACAGCAGACCGTCGCTGGAGGCTCTGGACCGCAGACCGTCGCTAGAGGCCCTGGACCGCAGACCGTCGCTAGAGGCTCTGGACCGCAGACCGTCGCTAGAGGCTCTGGACCGCAGACCGTCGCTGGAGGCTCTGGACCGCAGACCGTCGCTGGAGGTTCCGGACCGTGGACCATCGCTGGAGGCTCTGGACCGCAGAACGTCGATGGAGGCTCTGGACCACAGACCGTCGCTGGAGGCTCTGGGCCGCAGACCGTTGTTTGGAGGCTCTGGACCGCAGGCCTGATGTGTGGGGCCGGTACAGGTGACACGCACCTCAGGGCAAGTGCGGGGAGGAGGCACAGGACGTACTGGACTGTGGAGGCGCACTGGAGGTCTGGAGCATAGAGCTGTTACAACGCATCTTGGACAAATGACCACCTTCACACGGCAAGTGCGGGAAGCTGGCACAGAACGCACTGGGCTATGAAGGCGCACTGGGGATACAGCACGTAAAGCCGGCTCAGGATATCCTGGACTGAGAAGGTGCACTGGAGCCTAGGCACGCTGAGCCAGCACAACCCATTCTGGACAGGTACCCACTTTAGAATGACAAGTGCAAGGAGCTGGCACAGAAACCACCGGGCTGAGAATGCGCACTGGAGACACAGTGCGTATCAGGGCAAAAAAACATGTGCCTGACCGGTCACACGGTCCCCACGGTGAGTACGGGGAGTTGGTTCTGGCTCACTCCCATCAACTCTCACTGCCCACTCCTCGCTCAATCTGTCCCAATATTCCTTCTCAGTCTATGACTCACCCCTAAAACAAATTCTGGCTGTCTTTTGGGCTTGCGTCGTGGCCGCGAACCCTGGCGTTGTCGCGGTTGTTCCCTCGCTGCCTCCGCCTGCTTCCATGGCAGGCTTCTGTCTCCTGCCATAATCTCGGCCCACGTCCAGGATGTCTTGCACTCCTGGCTTTTCTCCTGGGCACGCTGCTTGGTCCGTTGTTGGTGGGATCTTCTGTCACGATCGTTAGAATAGCTGGACCAAAGCGCAGCGTGATCTGGGTTCCACATCTTTTTATTTCTAGGTGAAACTTACAGCAAAACCAAAACAATAACTCTCAAAACGAAACGTGAAGCTAACAATAGTGCTAATAGGCAAATATCCATAGACAAGATCCCACAAAACACAAAGGGGAAATGGCTGCCTAAATATGATCCCCAATCAGAGACAACGATAAACAGCTACCTCTGATTGGGAACCATACCAGGCCAACATAGAAATATAATGACATAGATGACCCACCCTAGTCACACCCCAACCTAACCAACACAGAGAATAGTGGGGAGACAGTGGGGAGAACAAGTATTTGATACACTGCCGATTTTGCAGGTTTTCCTACTTACAAAGCATGTAGAGGTCTGTAATTTTTATCATAGGTACACTTCAACTGTGAGAGGCGGAATTTAAAACAAAAACCAGAAAATCACATTGTATGATTTTTAAGTAATTAATTAGCATTTTATTGCATGACATAAGTATTTGATACATCAGAAAAGCAGAACATCATATTTGGTACAGAAACCTTTGTTTGCAATTACAGAGATCATACATTTCCTGTTGTTCTTGACCAGGTTTGCACACACTGCAGCAGGGATTTTGGCCCATTCCTCCATACAGACCTTCTCCAGATCCTTCAAGTTTCGGGGCTGTCGCTGGGCAATACGGACTTTCAGCTCCCTCCAAAGATTTTCTATTGGGTTCAGGTCTGGAGACTGGCTAGGCCACTCCAGGACCTTGAGATGCTTCTTATGGAGCAACTCCTTAGTTGCCCTGGCTGTGTGTTTCGGGTCGTTGTCATGCTGGAAGACCCAGCCACGACCCATCTTCAATGCTCTTACATTTACATTTAAGTCATTTTTACTGAGGGAAGGAGGTTGTTGGCAAAGATCTCGCGATACATGGCCCCATCCATCCTCCCTCAATACGGTGCAGTCGTCCTGTCCCCTTTGCAGAAAAGCATCCCCAAAGAATGATGTTTCCACCTCCATGCTTCACGGTTGGGATGGCTTTCTTGGGGTTATACTCATCCTTCTTCTTCCTCCAAACACGGCGAGTGGAGTTTAGGCCAAAAAAACTTTATTTTTGTCTCATCAGACCACATGACCTTCTCCCATTCCTCCTCTGGATCATCCAGATGGTCATTGGCAAACTTCAGACGGGCTTGGACATGCGCTGGCTTGTGCAGGGGGACCTTGCGTGCGCTGCAGGATTTGAATCCATGACGGCGTAGTGTGTTACTAATGGTTTTCTTTGAGACTGTGGTCCCAGCTCTCTTCAGGTCATTGACCAGGTCCCGCCGTGTAGTTCTTGGCTGATCCATCACCTTCCTCATGATCATTGATTCCCCACGAGGTGAGATCTTGCATGGAGCCCCAGACCGAGGGTGATTGGGTGACTTCTTCCATTTTCTAATAATTGCGCCAACAGTTGTTGCCTTCTCACCAAGCTGCTTGCCTATTGTCCTGTAGCCAATCCCAGCCTTGTGCAGGTCTACAATTTTATCCCTGATGTCCTTACACAGCTCTCTGGTCTTGGCCATTGTGGAGAGGTTGGAGTCTGTTTGATTGAGTGTGTGGACAGGTGTCTTTTATACAGGTAACGAGTTCAAGCAGGTGCAGTTAATACAGGTAATGAGTGGAGAACAGGAGGGTTTCTTAAAGGAAAACGAACAGGTCTGTGAGAACCGGAATTCTTACTGGTTGGTAGGTGATCAAATACTTATGTCATGCAATAAAATGCAAATTAATTACTTAAAAATCATACAATGTGATTTTCTGGATTTTTGTTTTAGATTCCGTCTCTCACAGTTGAAGTGTACCTATGATAAAAATTACAGACCTCGACATGCTTTGTAGGTAGGAAAACCTGCAAAATCGGCAGTGTATCAAATACTTGTTCTCCCCACTGTATGTGGTAGTAGAGTAGTGGCCTGATCTGTTGTGAATGTATTGTATTTTTTTTTTAAATTAACAACTGCCTTCATTTTGCTTTCCAAGGAAGGCAGCAGCTAATGGTGATCCATAATAAATACAAATACAAATATATACTAATGTATCTTTACTCAAGTATGACGATTGAGTACTTTTTCCAACACTGAGGAATGCTACATAAAAACAGGCTATTAAACAACAATAAAACAGTTATATACCAATATAACTCCATCATTTTGTAGCATAATTCTGATGCAATTCTCTGTTGTCAAGTTGGAAAGCCATTGTCGATGACCTATGCTCCAGTATAACTAAAATGACAAAATAAGTCAACAAGTCTCTACACACTCATTGTTATTTGTTTCTTAATGACGATGCACTTTCCTCTTGTACACTCCACTGATAGGCCAGTAGTCCTGCTGCGCACTCCTAATTGTCAACTTGGTGTACACAACCTTGTGTTCCTTAGGCAGCAAACGGAAGGCATCTGATATAATCTAATGAATGAATTTAATTCAACCCTAAATCAAGACTTAAAACCTCAAGTGTTTTTGCCGTTTCTGATGATATTACAACTTTTGTCCTTTCTATCACGGCCATCTTTGAATTACCCAAATGTCTCCAAATGGTAACCCTGTGTCTTGCCTGGTTGACGGAAATATAACCACGGTTTCCTCTTAGCTCATGTTTGCAGCTGTGGCGGTCTCTACAGAGAGATGAGCAAGAGCGGCCGGGCATGTTCCCCCAAGGTTAGGATCACTTCTGTTATCACTGTGATGGAAAGCGACCAAGGTAACAGGTCTCTGGGGAGCTTCCTACTTGGAGATGGTTGCAATGCACTGCCTCATCTCTCTCTCTCACACACACACACACACACACTGCAATTCATCCTTGCCAGGATTCAAAGTGTTTAGAGGAGAGAGCAGATGGCTGTAACAAATAGTTATTTTTGTCCCTAAATTGATTTATTTTTTGTCTTGATGCTTTAGCTTTTGTTTTGCTTTAATTAATGCTTGATTGTCTATAGCAAGGTCATAAGGCCCTATGCGTCAAGTCATCTATTTATTTCGACACTAAACAGTCTCCTTTGAAGCCCCTTTGTCTATGGGTTTTCTATAGCTCTGTCACCATCCAAAATCCACCATGTGTTTTTATGTCGCTGCACTTCCATCTTTGTGTTGTTGCTGCGTTTTGTGCGCTGTGCCGCATGGCTCCTGGGCCCCAAGTCTCATTCCTCCAGTTAGTCAGTTCTCTGTTCAGTGAGGCCCCGTGATCATCAGCCTGGTGTTGACAAAGCCTAAAAGACAGTCTGGGCTTGGAGACGCTTTCAAAATAGAATAGTCACGCCCATTTTAATGCTCAGTCTATGAATGCTTATCTTCCTGAGAAGATCTGTGCTCTGCAAAGGCATAAATAATGGAACATGTAGCCCTTGCAAGAAGAAAATGGCCACAGTCCAGTGGCATAGCATGACGAAGCGTTTCATCTACTGCTCTTCTGTAACAAGGGAATAAGTGATGAGGAAAATAAAGTAGTCCTATGTAGTACCAGGTACAGTAAAATCTCATTTTTATTTTTTTATTTCACCTTTATTTAACCAGGTAGGCTTGAGAACAAGTTGTCATTTACAATTGCGACCTGGCCAAGATAAAGCAAAGCAGTTCGACACAGTTACACATGGAGTAAAACAAACACAGTCAATAATACAGTATAAACAAGTCTATATACGATGTGAGCAAATGAGGTGAAATAAGGGAGGTAAAGGCAAAAAAAGGCCATGGTGGCAGAGTAAATACAATATAGCAAGTAAAACACTGGAATGGTAGATTTCGAATGTGCAAAGTAGAAATAAAAATAATGGGGTGTAAAGGAGCAAAATAAATAAATAACATACATAAATACAGTAGGGAAAGAGGTAGTTGTTTGGGCTAAATTATAGGTGGGCTATGTACAAGTGCAGTAATCTGTGAGCTGCTCTGACAGTTGGTGCTTAAAGCTAGTGAGGGAGATAAGTGTTTCCAGTTTCAG
The DNA here is from genome assembly GCF_023373465.1 of Oncorhynchus keta. NCBI lineage: Eukaryota > Metazoa > Chordata > Actinopteri > Salmoniformes > Salmonidae > Oncorhynchus > Oncorhynchus keta. The sequence goes on from NC_068427.1 coordinate 3,523,728, forward strand.
AGATTTTTGTAGTTCGTTCCAGTCATTGGCAGCAGAGAACTGGAAGGAGAGGCGGCCAAAGAAATAATTGGTTTTGGGGGTGACCAGAGCGATATACCTGCTGGAGTGCGTGCTACAGGTGGGTGATGCTATGGTGACTAGCGAGCTGAGATAAGGGGGGACTTTACCTAGCAGGGTCTTGTAGATGACATGGAGCCAGTGGGTTTGGCGACGAGTATGAAGCAAGGGCCAGCCAACGAGAGCGTACAGGTCGCAATGGTGGGTAGTATATGGGGCTTTGGTGACAAAACAGATTGCACTGTGATAGACTGCATCCAATTTGTTGAGTAGGGTATCGGAGGCTATTTTGTAAATGACATCGCCAATGTCGAGGATTGGTAGGATGGTCAGTTTTACAAGGGTATGTTTGGCAGCATAAGTGAAGGATGCTTTGTTGCGAAATAGGAAGCCAATTCTAGATTTAACTTTCGATTGGAGATGTTTGATGTGGGTCTGGAAGGAGAGTTTACAGTCTAAGCAGACACCTAGGTATTTGTAGTCAGTACCGTCCAGAGTAGTGATGTTGGACAGGTGGGCAGGTGCAGGCAGCGATCGGTTGAAGAGCATGCATTTAGTTTTACTTGTATTTAAGAGCAATTGGAGGCCACGGAAGGAGAGTTATGGCATTGAAGCTTGCCTGGAGGGTTGTTAAGTGTCCAAAGAAGGGCCAGAAGTATACAGAATGGTGTCTCCTGCATAGAGGTGGATCAGAGACTCACCAGCAGCAAGAGCGACATCATTGATGTATACAGAGAAGAGAGTCGGTCCAAGAATTGAACCCTGTGGCACCCCCATAGAGACTGCCAGAGGTCCGGACAGCAGACCCTCCGATTTGACACACTGAACTCTATCAGAGAAGTAGTTGGTGAACCAGGAGAGGCAATCATTTGAGAAACCAAGGCTGTCGAGTCTGCCGATGAGGATGTGGTGATTGACAGAGTCGAAAGCCTTGGCCAGATCAATAATGCAAAGGATACAAGCACACCCTGATTCATACTCTTGAAAATAAGTTTAATTTGAACCAATTATGGATGTGTGTGTGTGTAGCCCCAAAACAATTTATTTCGCAACCATCCAGTGAAGCTTGAAATGTTGTACAATGTATTTAAACCCAGGTTTGATGTCAGCATGAAATACTGTGCGTGTGAATAATTATAGTTTGACTCAGAAAATAGCACTTTGAATTTGGCAGGTCACATAGTGAAAATAGCAGTCCTGGCCTCAAGTGTTTTGTAGAGTGAAGAGTATGAGTACGGAGTGTCAAGCTGGTCTCAGGCCTCACAATATAACAACCTAGGCCCAATTTTGGATTGAATGTTATGGTACAGTGTATATACAGTACCTTCAGAAAGCATTCATACCCCTTGACTTTTTCCACATTGTGTTGTGTTCCAGCCTGAAATCACAATGGATTCAATTGATTTCTGTATCTCACCCATCTACACACAATACCCCATAATGACAAAGTGAAAACATTTTTAGAGACATTTTTGCTAATTTATTGAAAATGAAATACAGAAATCTCAATAGTCAAACCCCTGAGTCAAAACATGTTAGAATCACCTTTGTCAGCAATTACATCTGTGACTATTTCTGGGTAAGTCTCACACCTGGATAGTTCAATGGCTGCACATTATTTATTTTTTAATTCTTCAAGGTCTGTCAAGTTGGTTATTGATCATAGCGAGAGAACAATTTACAAGTATTGCCATAGATTTTCAAGCCGATTTAAAATCAAAACTGTGTCGTGACGTTGTGTTAGTTAATGTGACGACTGTTGCTCATCGAATGATTACAAGTTTCTAATTACGTGATCAACTGAATCAAGCAATTATTAACTCATTAACCTGGGGCACCATGGGAAAACTAGTTTTTATTGAGTTTCTACTTAATTAACTCAAAGAATATCAGAATATCGATTTTACAACAGCCGCTAATTAACCAGTTGCCTCTATCAGTCTCATAATCTGAACGTTGTATAGCCCTTGAATCTGCACCGACCCAGGTCCCACTAATGAATTCGTACCTGTAACGGTTTTCTGTTTGTGAAGGAGAGTCCGACCAAAATGCGGCGTGGCTATTGCGATCCATGTTTAATGAAACAAAGTAAACACGAATCAAATACAAAAACGTACCACAAAAACCAAAACAGCCTAATACTGGTGCAAAGTAACACAGAGACAGTAACAAGGACAATCACCCACAAAACCCAACACCAAACAGGCTACCTAAATATGGTTCCCAATCAGAGACAATGACGAACACCTGCCTCTGATTGAGAACCATATCAGGCCAAACATAGAACTAGACAAACTAGACATGTAACATAGAATGCCCACTCAGCTCACACCCTGACCAACCAAAACATAGAAACATACAAAGCAAACTATGGTCAGGGTGTGACAGTACCACACCAATCTTGGTTGAATATTTATTTACAAAAAATCTAAAATGCTGATAAAAGATACACATAGACAAAACACATTATAGGCTATTGATTAGAACTTAGTATAACGGGCCAACACACTATGGCGCGTGTCACCCACAATGGGAATTTAAAAAGAGAGAGAAAAAGAAGTACACAAGAGAAATATACATTTGGGTGAATTTGTCCGCTATGCTATTCTAACCCTAGCCTTGCCTCAAACTGCCGCTCTTATGGGTAAGAATATAATAATGTATTTACGTGGTGATGATCTCCGGGGATTCTCTGCGTGGACCGTTCAGCTGTTCGATGACGCACTTCTCCTGTGCACCTCCCTGCTCGTCCTCCCGGTGTCAGTGTCCTTTTGGCTTAGGAGTCGGTTCCCTCACCCCTTTCTCTGGAAGGGGTCTTCTGAGGACAGACAGATCTGTAGCTCAGAGCTCACAGCATAGGAATGAAACCCTTTAGATACCACAATTCGATGGGAGATGGAGGCTAGGTGGTTTGACTTGAATTCACCCGCTTAGACACAGCTACTCATCCGTAGCTTGGATAGAAAAGGATTTCTTTGTCCTCAAACTTGTGTTGCGTTCTGGGTTGGTTGACTTTTTCAGACCCTGCTGCAGCTGGGGTCACATAGTCCTGTTGTAAATTGTATTGTGTATATGATGATTGTATGTGAGTGTGTGTGTAGGCAGTATGAATGTGTGTGCGAGCAAATTAAGTGTGTGTGTGTTGGAGTGTCAGTGTCTGTGTGTGAGTGAGTGTAGAGTAAAGCTCACCAGAGAGGTGATTCCTGTTTAAAAATAATAAACACTGATTGACAATTCTCAACCTGTTAGGAAAATTATGATTAAATGACTGAACAAATAATTTTAAATGGATCTGTAACTAAGTAAACTTATGCTCTGTTTTATTATATCTGATTAACAATATGAGTTCATAAGAAGGGATTGTTTGACACGGACAAGGAGTAATTAAAGTTAATGAACACCATTCCAACTAGGAAGAAAGGAATGGTTTGTGGATTAAGTAAACAGATAAGGTAGTTAACCTATGGTTGAACTGACGAAACTGAGCTCTGGGGTGTTTTAGATAAGGCAGTGAGTGCATTCATGGGTTTTCTGTTAATTAGAACTGTCAGCTAAGTGGTGATCGATAATGGTGAGGAGTCAAAAGTTGTGTGTCCTGTGTATGTCAGAATGAACTCAGCATGAACTTTTAAAGTTCCCTTTGTCCCGGTCGAGAGGAGGGGATTCTGTTAAGCAATGAAATTACGTCATGTTATTGTATATAAACTGTTGCTCGTGGCAACGTGGTAGCGCACTCCGAGAATAAATTCTGTTACCTATTATTGATAAGACTGGTCTCCGTCTATTTTATGCAAACAAGAATCTTACAAATTCTCATGAAATAGATTAAGGGAATTCAATTAATGAAAACACATTGGTATATTTAAATTACAGTAACACAACCCTACAGCATTTTCCATGTGAAATATCATTCACATCAATAAAATGCTGTTATGTTATCACTTTGTAATATCTCAAACCCCTGGGGTCTGATGATGTTGTAGACATGTGTGAGTAGTCACCTCAAAGTTTGGCCTGGCTGAACACCATAGGCTATGATAATCCCCTTTAGTTATTCGACAATCTCACACACATTCCTCAGAATGGTTGTGTCATGGAAGTTTCCTCGTAAACTCTGCGGTCTAACTCATCCCAAACCTCAATTGGGTTGAGGTCGGGTGATTGTGGAGTCCAGGTCATCTGATGCAGCACTCGATTAATCTACTTCTTGGTCAAATAGCCCTTACAGTCTGGAGGTGTGTCCTGTTGAAAAACAAATGATAGCACAAACCAGATGCTATGGCATATCGCTGCAGAATTCTGTGTTAGCCATGCTGGTTAAGTGTGCCTTAAATTCTAAATCAATCACTGAAAGTGTCACCAGCAAAGCACCCCAACACCATAACACCTCCTCCTCCATGCTTCACGGTGGGAACCACACATGAGGAGATCATCCGTTCACCTACTCTGCGTCTCACAATAACATGGTTGTTGGAATCAAAAATAAAATATTTGGACTCATCAGACCAAAGGACTAATGTCCACTGGTCTAATGGTCATTTCTCATGTTTCTTGGCCCGAGCAAGTCTCTTCTTATTATTGGTGTCCTTTGGTAGTGGTTTCCTTGCAGCAATTCGACCATGAAGGCCTGATTCACGCAGTTTCCTCTGAACAGTTGAGATGTTGAGATGTGTCTGTGTCTTGAACTCTGTGAAGCCTTTATTTGGGCTGCAATCTGAGGTGCAGTTAACTCTAATGAACTTTTCCTCTGCAGCAGATGTAACTGGTACAACGTATATTTCCTACAATAGCATACAAGTTTCAAGTTGTATTAGCCATATGTACAGGATACACATGATATACATATCCAACAAAACGCTTACTTGTAGGTTCCTTCTCGACAATGCAACAACAAGAAATAATAAAGTATAAGAATACAAACATAAAGTAAATGGCTCAGTAGAAGAGAATAAACGTATCATAACTGTAATACAGGAAGGCATAACTTATAGTACAGTATTTACCTGTGTTTTGGGGAAGGTGGGCAAGTGTTTAAATTGTGCAGAATTTAGCGGCAATAAAAGAGTCTCGTAGATGTGATGTGTGTGTTACAGTGCATTCAGACCCCTTGACTTTTTCCACATTTTGTTACGTTACAGCCTAACTCTAAAATTGATTAAATTGCTTTATTTTATTTATAAAAAAATATTAAAAACTTAATCACATTTGCAGAAGTATTCAGACCCTTTACTCAGTACTTTGTTGAAGCACCTGTGGCAGCGAAGCCTTGAGTATTTTTGGGTATGACGCTACAAGCTTGGCACACCTGTATTTGGGGAGTTTCTTCCATTCTTCTCTGCAGATCCTCTCAAGCTCTGTCAGGTTGGAAGGGGAGCGTAGTAGCACAGCTATTTTCAGGTCTTTCCAGAGATGTTCGATCAAGTTCAAGTCCGGGCTCTGGTTGGGCCACTCAAGGACATTCAGAGACATGTTCCAAAGCCACTCCTGTGTTGTCTTGGCTGTGTGATTAGGGTCGTTGTCCTGTTGGAAGGTGAACCCTCACCCCAGCCTGAGGTCTTGAGAGCTCTGGAGCAGATGTTCATAAAGAATCTCTGTGTACTTTGCTCCGTTCATCTTTCCCTCAATCCTGACTAGTCTCCTAGTCCCTGTTGCTGAAAAACATCCCTACAGCATGATGCTGCCACCAACATGCATCACCGTAGAGATGGTGCCAGCTTGGCATTCAGGCCAAAGTGTTCAATCTTGGTTTCATCAGACCAGAGAATCTTGTTTCACATGGCCTGAGGTGCGTTTTGGCAAACTCCAAGCGGGTTGTCATGCGCCTTTTACTGAGGATTGGCTTCTGTCCGGCCACTCTACCATTAAGTCCTGATTGGTGGAGTGCTGCAGAGATGGTTGTCCTTCTGGAAGGTTCTCCCATCTCCACAGAGGAACTCTGGAGCTCTGTCAGAGTGACCATTGGGTTCTTGGTCACCCCCCTTCTCCCCTGATTGCTCAATTTGGCTGGGCGGACATTTCTAGGAAGAGTCTTGGTGGTTCCAAACTTTTTTAATTTCAGAATGACGGAGGCCACTGTGTTCTTCGGGACCTTCAATGCTTCAGCCATTTTTTGGTACCCTTCCCCAGATCTTTGCTTCGACACAATCCTTTCTTGAAGCTCTACGGACAATTCCGTCGACCTCATGGCTTGGTTTTTGCTCTGACATGCACTGTCAACTGTGGGACCTTATATAGACTGTGTGCCTTTCCAAATCATGTCCAATCAATTGAATTTACTACAGCTGGACTCCAATCAAGTTGTAGAAACATCTCAAGGATGATCAATGGAAAAAGCATGCACCTGAGCTCAATATTGAGTCTCATAGCAAAGGTTCTGAATACTTATGTAAATACTTTTTAATTGTATTTTTTTGTAATACATTACAGTTTTTGCTTTGTCATTATGGGGTATTGTGTGTACATTCACGAGGATAAATAATTATTTTAGCCATTTTAGAATAAGGCTGTAACGTATCAAAGTGTGTGTGTGTGTGTGTGTGTGTGTGTGTGTGTGTGTGTGTGTGTGTGTGTGTGTGTGTGTGTGTGTGTGTGTGTGTGTGTGTGTGTGTGTGTGTGTGTGTGTGTGTGTGTGTGTGTGTGTGTGTGTGTGTGTGTGTGTGTGTGTGTGATGTCTGTTTAGGTGTGTGCGTGAGTAAGAGTATGTGTGCTAAGGATTGGAGAGTCAAAACAGGTGACCAGTCCAGTTCAAGTGTTCAGAAGTCTGATTGCTTGTAGATATAATCTGTCTCTGAACCTGTTGGTATCAGACCTCATGCTCCGATACCATCTGCTCGACGGTAAGGGAGGGAACAGCTCAAGGCTGGTGTGTGTGGTGTCCTTGATGATGAAAAGACACCATTACTATTGCTCTCTATAGTCTGGGAAAGATTAGGAAAGATGGGAATGTTTTAGTGGTTTCTATACCAGTGGCCCAGAGAGGGAGACACCGGTGGAGTATTGATTATCTGTTGGCACAGCAAGAACTAAATCAATCTCATGACCCCACATATAGAAGCTTGGGCAACTGCCAACCTCATCAGAGCATGAGTTTGTGTTGTATGAATAAAACCACTGTACATAACATGATCAAAAGCTTATAGAGTTCAATGGGGAAAATGTAAAGTACACAGCATGTAAATCAAGCACAATAGTTATCCAAAATCCTGTTAAGTGTATATTGCATAAATGCAAACTCCATTTACAGTAAGGGCAATATTCCTACAGTTTTTCAGTCCTCCCACCAGCCAAAAACCTGACATAACATCAAATTTTGCGACCTAATTAGCAACTAAACTTCCATAGTGTATCTTTAAGGGGGATTCAATATGTTTTGTGGATGACTGTATTGTGAAGGATGCCATTTTTGATAAAGCCCAAAAATAGAATATGTTTTCACCTTGAGGTAATGAACAAGTTTGATCCTATAGACTCCCATTGGACAGGAAAGTCCATGATCAGAGCTGGCTGTATTTTAAGGTCCTGCGCATCATTATGTGTGTGTGTGAATAAGTATGCATGCTTGTGTGTGTGCTGGCACACAGCGGTGTCTAAGGAGGGGTGAGAGAAGGCCAGAGAAAGGAGGGCACTGCCCGTGTCTCTGATGAGGTATAGGACATGCTTGGCATGGCTGTGACCACTGTTGCATTATAACACTGTTGCGCAATAAGGCCTTCTCTACATTGACTGCTCTGAGGGGTTGGTATGGGGCCTGTACAGTGTATGTTTTCTATACCTTGCCCAAAGCAAAGCTTAGAACATAATTAAAAAGGTATCAACAATATCATGTGAATAAAGGCCTTCATGGATGCATGGACCATCTCCCCTTCCCACCAACTTTTCTACCACAAATTCATTAACTTGGTTTAGGGGACGCTTGCGTCCCACTTGGGCAAAAAACAGGGAATATGCAGCGCGGCAAATTCCAAAAATAAAAATCAAACTTTTATTAAATCACAGGTAAGATACTCAATTAAAGCTACACTCGTTGTGAATCCAGCCAACATGTCAGATTTTTAAAAGGCCTTTCGGCGAAAGCATAAGAAGCTATTATCTGATGATAGCACAATAGTAAACAAAGAGGGTAGCATATTTCAACTCTGCGGGCGCTACACAAAACGCAGAAATAAAATATAAAACATGCATTACCTTTGACAAGTTTATGTTGTTGGCACTCCAATATGTCCCATAAACATCACACTTGGTCCTTTGTTCGATTAATTCCATCCATATATATGGGGCGGCAGGGTAGCCTAGTGGTTAGAGTGTTGGACTAGTAACCGGAACGTTGCAAGTTCAAACCCCCGAGCTGACAAGATATACAAATCTGTCGTTCTGCCACTGTTCCTAGGCCGCCATTGAAAATAAGAATTGGTTCTTAACTGACTTGCCTAGTTAAATAAAAATAAAGTAAGAAATAAAATATCCAAATGTCAATTTATAAAGTGTGTTTGATCAAGAAAAAAAAAGCTTCCAAAAAAACGCAACGTCACTATAAAATATTTCAAAATTTTGCCTATAAACTTTGCCAAAATATTTCAAACTACTTTTGTAATACAACTTTAGGTATTTTTAAACGTTAATAATCGGTCAAATTGTAGACGGGTCAATCTTTGTTCAATACAGGGAGACTCTCAACAGTGTTACCCAGTTCCTAGATGGCCTACTTCTTCATTGCACAAATGAATAATCTCAACCAAATTCCAAAGGCTGGTGACATCCAGTGGAAGCGGTAGGAACTGAATACCAGTTCCAAAGAAATACTGTTTGCCAACGAGAACTTTACTAAACAGACAGAGACCGAAAAAAAATAATTTCTGAACGGTTAGTCCTCGGGGTTTTGCCTGCTACATAAGTTCTGTTATACTCACAGACATGATTCAAACAGGTTTAGAAACTTCAGAGTGTTTTCTATCTAAATCCACTAATAATATGCATATCTTATATTCTTGGCATGAGTGGCAGGAAGTTGAAATTGGGCACGCTATTTATCCAAAAGTGAAAAAATGCTGCCCCCTATCCCCAATTAAAGGAACAGATCTCTCCAAAATAACATTTCGTCAGATGTTTTCAGACCACAAAAGTAGTCTAATGTCTAAATTAATTCCACACCATCAGTGGGTAGATCCAGCTATCTTCAAAGATCCTCAACCCCAAAAGAATGCAAAACAAGTACATAAAAAAATCAATACGAAATGGTATGGTTCTTATCTGTTCCATTAATTTTGGATTAAGACATTATAGCTGCATGTACTCAACAGATGGCCTGGGACGTGGACCATCACTCCTATTGAGAGTATGATTAGTTTAAATTGGAAGGAGCAAAGATGGTTTGGTGAGGAGAGAGGACTAACTATATGTCCAGTGAAAGCAATGGAAGAATTCGATGACTTCCATTACCAACTTTTGTGTGTGATTGTGATCTGAAAGCAAGCACTGATAAACATCCATGCACACATTCAAATCACAGTTATTACTATACAGTCAGAAATAAAGTTTTAATCGTAATCAAACTATCAACACAAAATAGCCCTGTTACACAGTTGATATCATGGACAAATGGGACCAGTTTTGGTCCAAATGGACAGATGGGTGATATTAAGTACACTGCTTTGTCCCTTATCATGCCTGCTCTATACACATTGCACGTGGGCAGATATATCTGTTGTGTGGAGACTGGAGAGTGGTTCCTAACTCATCCGTGTGCCAGTGTCGCTGCCCTATATATTTTGAATAATGAATATTAATAATTAGTGAGGATTTTAAAGAGGTGGTTATTATGCGTGTGGGATCTGTCAATTTGTTCTATTGGTCTCTTGTCCTATTACTCATAATGTGAGTGCTCTCGAGAGGCTTTTGTGCTTTTCACTAAACATGAAAGTATGTTGTCTAACATGTAAGAGAAAGTAGTTTGTCTAAAATTATCAGTAAAGCAACAACTACATGAATGTAAAAATGTAGTATTTTTGTACACAGCTGTCCAACTTCAATGTAATATATTTTCAATGTATTTTGTTCATTTAACCATGGAAGTCATATCGGAATCGATATCCCTTTTAAGGTAAAGTTAAAACATCAATAACAGAAGTGCTTGGGGCAGAATTACAACTTAAAACATGTATTACTCAATGTGTGCCATTGATTTTAATATATGATTTACTCAAATGTTTTATTGACACGTTTTCCTCATGTTATGATGAAAAATGGATTTGTAACCATTAAAGTAAAGGAACTACTCTATTGGTTTTGCTCCAGTCAAACATCTCTGGAACTGGTATGCTAGCCTTGCAGTTTTGGCCCATGGCGATGGCACAGACTGTTAGTCCGACCTGTAGCTTAGTCCCTGGACATTAGCAGCTGGGCTGTGGACAACCTGGAGGGTGAGGCTGGCAGAGAACCCTCCGGAACAGGGTGGGTGGATGGATGTTGGCCATATGTGTGTGTTTGCCTATTTGTGTGTATGTGGGCAAGTATCAGCATTTCATCTGCTAGCTGCTCCTCACTCCAAGCGGTTCTAGTTACTTGGCCCTCTCCTATTGGTGGAGAACTGGGCTATGGGCATTCTGGGTGAATTATAGGGTGAAGAGGAGTGGATGGTTTTAACAGTGTTTGTCCTCTTCCTCGGGGGTGTACTGTAGGCCTGGTCTGCACTTCCTCATCATCAGCAGCATAGGGAGATATAGGGTTTACTCACTCTAAAGGTCGAATCAGACTAAAAGAGAGAAGTAGAGACTGATGATAGTCATTACCCAGCGGGAAATAAATATTGCAATGATGTCCTTATGACATAATTAACGATGGAATGGTACGGTTGTATACCGTTCTATAAGGATGTTTTGTTAATGTCTTTTTATCAAACAGAAAAATTATCTGACAATCTTCTTCTCATTTTGGTGGCTATTTAATTGAGTTGTCAACAAACTTGAATTAAAATTCAACTAAACTAACCCTTGAAATCCTTTTGTGTAATGTTACAATCGTGTTCGAATGAGTGTACGTTGAACCCTTTTTGCAAATTCAACCAAACAATCCATTGACATTCAGCGTCAGTATGTTGAAAGAATATTTTTCTGTGAGCCACACAAGCTCACAGAACAGGACCTCCACATGCTGAAGCTCATATGGTGTAAGAATAATCTGTCCTTGGTTGCAACACTCACTAGGAGTTCCAAAATGCCTCTGGAAGAAACGTCAGGACAATAACTGTTCATCAGGAGCTTCGTGAAATGGGTTTCCATGGCCGAGCAGCTGCACACAAGCCTAAGATCTCCATCCTCAATGCCAAGCATCGGCTAGTGGGGTGTAAAGCTGGCCGCCAATGGTCTCTGGTGCAGTGGAAACACGTTCTCTGGAGTGATGAATCACGCTTCACGAATCTGGGATTGGCGAATGCCAAAACTAGGCCCCTTAGTTTCAGTGAAGGGAAATCTTAAAGCTATTCGTGCATACAATTACATTCTAGATGATTCTGTGCTTCCATCTTTGTGACAACAGTTTGGGGAAGGTCCTTTCCTGTTTCAGCATGACAATGCCCCCGTTCACAAAGCGAGGTCCATACAGAAATGGTTTGTCGAGTTTGGTGTGGAAGAATTTGACTGGCCTGCACAGCAGCGGAGGCTGCTGAGGTGGAGGATGTTTCATAGTAATGGCTGGAATGGAGTCAATGGAATGGTATAAAACATGTGGTTGATACCATTCCATTGACTCCATTCAAGCCATCCTCCCCTCAGCAGCCTCCACTGCAGCACAGAGCTCTGACCTCAATCTCATCGAACACTTTTGGGATGAATTGGAACTCCGACTGTGAGCCAGGCATAATCGCTCAACATCAGTTCCCGACCTCACTAATGCTTTTGAGGCTGAATGGAAGCAAGTCCCAGCAGCAAAAGTCTCCCCAGAAGAGAGGAGACTGTTATAGCACCAAAGTGGAGACCAACTCCATATTAATGCTCATAATTTTGGAATGAGATGTTCGACGAGCAGCTGTCCCCATAATGTTGCTCATTTAGTTTATCTAAGGGAGAAAAAACATCATAAATAATGTCCAGAGTGGACCTCTGTAAACAGCCCAAACTACCCCATACAGAGCATTCGGAAGTATTCAGACGCCTTCACTTTTTTCACATTTTGTTATGGTACAGCCTTATTCTAAAATTGATATTATTTTCCCTCATGAATCTACACACAATACACTATAATGACAAAGCAAAAACAGGTTTAGACATTTTTGCAAAAGTATTACAAATAAAAACAGAAATACCTTATTTACATAAGTATTCAGACCCTTTGCTTTGAGACTCGAAATTGAGCTCAGGTGCATCCCGTTTCCAATTATCACCCTTGAGATGTTTCTACAACTTGATTGGAGTCCACCTGTGAAAAATTAAAATTGATTGGACATGATTTGGAAAGGTTTAGATGCACTATTGTGAAGTGGCTGTTCCACTGGATGTCATAAGGTGAATGCACCAATTTGTAAGTCGCTCTGGATAAGAGCGTCTGCTAAATGACTTAAATGTAAATGTAATGTAAATGTGTGTATGTATATCAGGTGGGTTCGATAATAGCCAAAGACCAATTTCAATCTCATGTGGACTAATAAAGTATATCTTATCTCCTTATCGGTCTATTAGACAAATAACAAATTTACCGCCTAGTGATGTCACCAGGCAAGTCGAATCTCCATCCCAACAAAACAGGCTGACATTTCAGGTAGTGTTTTCCAACAGCTCCTACACTAAAAGTGCATTACAAAAAAAAAATAACTTCAAAGTATTATTCCAACCTCTTGGTGTGGAAATATATATAAAACACAGGAAATCTAGTTTTTTGACTGCACTGGGCTTTTAAGCCCGGTTACGTCTCTCTCTCTCTCTCTCTCTCTCTCTCTCTCTCTCTCTCTCTCTCTCCAGTTCTGGAAAGCTCTCTTTCTTTCTCTCTCTCTCTCTTGCTCTCTCTCACCATCAGGGAGAAATAGGCTGTGACAGTCAAATCCTACCATGGACCTCCTGCTTCTCAGCTCCAGCCTGGGTAATCAAAAAATGGTAATCTAATGATGGCTGACAATATAGTCAGGGGATATCCTCCAGGGTGCGAAGATACTTTATATTATAGTAGACGGATCGATAGGGGGGTTGACATGAGTGGCCTCTATGGACAGGGTAGTGCTCTGTGGAGCCTGTAGTGAATAGCTCCAGGGGTTGTGTTTATATCACTGGTATTTAAAGCATGACCTCTCTCCCATGCATGTATGCACACACAAGCGTGTATGCACATATGCACGTACACTCACCACACCCTTACAAAATATGTACACACACACACAGAGACAAAAAATAATAATACACACACACCCATCAGGGGTCCAGGTTTGTGTGTAGAGTGTGTAACGCCTCCTAGTGATATGCTGTGTCACTGTGTCACTGGGCTTTCCTGTAAGGAAATTCAATAAGGTAAAATATTGTTGTTAATAACTACCTGCCCGCAGGCCCAGTCATCACATATGAGAGGCCTGGGTGCCCCAGAAACTAGGTCATTAAAGTGGATTCATTCTGTAATTCTGAGAGAAAACCACTAACAGACACATGCACACACTTTTTTCCTGGTTGAAATCTAGTTTTGTGGTTGAAGTGAAATCAAATGACCAGATTACAGGTGAAAATGTATTTTTCATGAGATCAAGACACGAGGGGAAGACATCATACTTTGGTTAACTCTTTAATCAAACCAGAAAATGTATAAAAACAACCAGATGTCATTGCAACAAGAGCCCCACCTGTTTTGAGCCCCACATGTTTTGCATGTTATTTTGGCATTAATACGTGTCACATATCAGTTTGCAAACAATGTAAAACATAGTATATATCATTGAGTTAATAAGGCCGCATACAAAAATGGTCTCTTTTTGTTTGTCTTGAGTAAGGCAGCTCCAACATGCAGGTGTTTCAGCCTAGCTCAGTGCTTTCTGTGGTGGTGGGGCAAGCCAGCAGAAAATATGGAGTGTTGCACTGTGATTGGCTCAGTGTTCTGTCACTCGTGGGGACACTATGTCACCGCCAAGTCTAAGGGTAGAGCTAGAAAATTCTAAACATTTGGGTGCAGTTATAGAGTTACATTAGAAGTGCCCATCCAGGAAGGCTCAAGGTCATTGGCCACAGATAAAATGACATCAAATCGTGTTATATGTACAGTAGCTTTGATTGGACTGAGCATGTCAACATCATCCTTTAAAAATCTTAGCTAGAAATCATCATCATGAATCATGTCGACAATCTACTGGAAAATCCTTTTTAATCTTTGTTATATGAAGATAAATAATGAAGAGAAATTATAGATAAAACGTATCGGTGCTCATCGGCCACTGGACATAAACACAACAACAAGTTGAAAATCGCGCCTCCCGAGTGGGGCAGTGGTCTAAGGCACTGCATCGCAGTGCTAGCTGTGCCACTAGAGATTATGGATTCGAGTCCAGGCTCGCAGCTGGCCGCGACCGGGAGACCCATGGGGCGGCGCACAATTGGCCCAGTGTCATCCGGGTTAGGGGAGGGTTTGGCCAGCAGGAATGTCCTTGTCCCATCACGCACTAGCGACTCCTGTGGCGGGCCGGGCGCAGGGCACGCTGACACGGTCGCCAGGTGTACGGTGTTTCCTCCAACACATTGGTGCGGCTGGCTTCCGGGTTATGTGGGCATTGTGTCAAGAAGCAGTGCGGCTTGGTTGGGTTGTGTTTCGTAGGATGCGCGGCTCTCGCCTTTCGCCTCTCCCGAGTTCATACAGGAGTTCCAGCGATGAGACAAGACTAACTACCAATTGGATATCACGAAATTGGGGAGAAAAAGGGGTAAAACATTTTTTTTTTTACAAAAATAAATACAAGTTGGAAATCGCTAATTCAACAATGAGTGGTTTGGAAATAACCAGTGACAGTGGCTAACTGCAAGCATTGCAAAGCAATCACTAGCCTGTTATTCAGTGGAGTGGCTGTGTGGTCCCAAATCTGGGATTAAGGGGCTCTTTTACAAATTTAAAATGATAAACATTCAACAATGGCCATGCTGTCAATGAAGCATGATTTGTGGCGTGCTCAAAACAACTGTTAAATCAGAGCTGTGAAAACTTGACTTCAGTGAGTTCAAGACAACTGGGAAGTCAGGAATAAATTAGCTCCGACTGGGAAAATAAGTTTTGAATGGTCATCCATCAAACTCGGAATTGTAAATCCTGCCTTAGTAGCCCATGTGCCTCACCCTAATAATTTGGTCTATTTACCTCTCTTAATTTCGCCTTCTGTTCTGAGTTGGTGGTGCACCAAGTCAGATAACCTGTTTTAGAATATTGTTTACATTTTTACATTTCTCTAAGAGCTTTCATTGTCTGCTTATATGCCAATCTTAGTTATCCTACAGCTCTGACATGGTGTACAGGGAGAACACTGCAAGAATTGCCCACTCCACTGATAGCCATGTGTAGCAGCGGTAAAATGTTGGGACAGCTTTATGTAGGCCCTAACAGTTTGTGGGCACAGTTTGTCACCGTTATAGTGGAATTGATGTATTGTTTAGTGTTGCGTTGTGTAGTTGCTTTTCTGGCATGCTTCCCACTTTTTTCTTTGTTGCCTCACCAAGATCTACATGTGAAATCGCCATTGAGTGTACTGTATACAGTGCCTTCAGAAAGTATTCATACCCTTTCCCTTATTTCATATTTTGTTGCATTATAGCCTGAATCCAAAATTGATTAAATACATGTTTTACTCATCCAACTACACACAATACCTCATAATTAAAAAGTGAAAACGTGTTATCAGAAGTTTTTGCAAATCTATTGAGAATGAAATACAGAAATATCAGTACCAACCAAAAATGTGGACACACCTACTCATACCAGGGTATTTCATTATTTTTTTTATTATTTTCTACATTGTAGAAATAACACATATGGAATCATTTAGTAACCAAAAAAGTGTTGACAGTCCATTATTACTTTAAGACATGAAGGTCAGTCAATGTGGAACATTTCAAGAACATTGAGTTCAAGTTCAGTCACAAAAACCATCAAGCGCTATGATGAAACTGGCTGTCATGAGGACCGCCACAGGAAAGGAAGACCCAGAGTTACCTCTGCTACGGAGTTACCAGCCTCAGAAATTTCAGCTCAAATAAATGCTTCACAGAGATAAAGTAACAGACACATCTCAACATCAACTGTTTAGGCCTTCATGGCCGAATTGCTGCAAAGAAACCACTACTAAAGGACACCAATAATAAGAGGAGCCTTGCTTGGGCCAAGAAACACAAGCAATGGACATTGGAACGGAGTAAATCTGTCCTTTGGTCTGATGAGTCCAAATTTTAAATGTTTGTTTCCAACCGCCATGTCTTTGTGAGAACGGATGAACTCAGCATGTGTGATTCCCATGTGAAGCACAGAGGAGGAGGTGTGATGGTGCTTTGCTGGTGACCCTGTCTGTGATTTATCTATAATTCAAGGCACACTTAACCAGCATGGCTACCACAGCATTCTGCAGCAATACGCCATCCCATCTGGTTTGTGCTTAGTGGGACTGCTATTTGTTTTTCAACAGGACAGTGATCCACAACACAACTCCTGGCTGTGTGAGGGCTATTTGATCAAGGAGAGTGATGGCGTGCTGCATCAGATGACCTGGCCTCCACAATCACCTGACAACCCAATTGAGAGGGTTTGGGATGAGTTGGACCACAGAGGGAAGAAAAGCAGCCAACAAGTGCTCAGCATATTTGGGTACTCCTTCAAGACGGTTGGAAAATCATTCCAGATGAAGCTGGTTGCGAGAATGTCAAGAGTGTGCAAAGCCATCAATCATCAAGGCAAAGGGTGGCTACTTTAAAGACTCTCAAATTTAGATTTGTTTAACACTCTTTTAGTTACTACATGATTCCATATATGTTATTTCATAGTTTTTATGTCTTTGCTTATTATTCTACAATATAGAATATAGTAAACATTTAGAAAAACCCTGGAACGATTAGGTGAGTCCAAACTTTTTACTGTTACTGTAGATATTCAGACCCCTTTGCTATGACACTGCAAATTGACATGATTTAGAAATAATCTCACCTGTCTAAGGTCCCATAGTTTACAGTGCAGAAGCTATTTATTTTAATTTTATTTTATTTCACCTTTATTTAACCAGGTAGGCAAGTTGAGAACAAGTTCTCATTTGCAACTGCGACCTGGCCAAGATAAAGCGTAGCAATTAGACACATACAACAACACGTGGAATAAACAAAACATACAGTCAATAATACAGTAGAACAAAAGAAAACAAAAAGTCTATATATAGTGAGTGCAAATGAGGTAAGTTAAGGAAATAAATAGGCCATGGTGGCGAAGTAATTACAATATAGCAATTAAAATTAGATCGGCAGAAGATGAATGTGCAGGTAGAGATACTGGGGTGCAAAATAAATAAATAAATACCAGTATGGGGATGAGGTAGGTAGATGGGATGTTTACAGATAGGCTAAGTACAGGTGCAGTGATCTGTAAAATGCTCTGACAGCTGGTGCTTAAAGTTAGTGAGGGAGATGTGAGTCTCCAGCTTCAGAGAGTTTTGCAATTCGTTCCAGTCATGGGCAGCAGAGAACTGGAAGGAAAGACAACCAAAGGAGGAATTGGCTTTGGGGGTGACCAGTGAGATATATCTGCTGGAGCGCTTGCTACGAGTGGGTGCTGCTATGGTGACCAGTGAGCTGAGATAAGGCAGGGATTTACCTAGCAGAGACTTGTAGATAACCTGTAGCCAATGGGTTTGGAGACGAGTATGAAGCGAGGGCCAACCAACGAGAGCGTACAGGTCGCAATGGTGGGTAGTGTATGGGGCTTTGGTGACAAAATGGATGGCACTGTGATAGACTGCATTCAATTTGTTGAGTAGAGTGTTGGAGGCTATTTTATAGATGACATCACCGAAGTCGAGGGTCGGTAGGATGGTCAGTTTTACGAGGGTATGTTTGGCAGCATGAGTGAAGGATGCTTTGTTGCGATATAGGAATCTGATTCTAGATTTAATTTTGGATTGGAGATGCTTAATGTGAGTCTGGAATGAGAGTTTACAGTCTAACCAGACACCCAGGTATTTGTAGTTGTCCACGTATTCTAAGGATATCCCGTTTTGGGATATCCTTGCCTCATCGTGCACCAGTGATTCCTGTGGCGGGCCGGGCGCAGTGCACGCAAGGTAGCCAGGTGCACGGTGTTTCCTCCGACACATTGGTGCGGCTGGCTTCCGGGCCCGTACGGACAAGATAGTAATTACTAACAATTGGATACCACGAAAAAGGAGGTCAAATTTAAAATAAAAAAAAGTTATGTATGAATGGTGGGGAACAAGCGTGATTGGACATTAAATTACACCTTCTCAGTATGGCTGAGTAGTATGTTGATATTTGTTGCGTACTGGATATCTTTTTACTAAACGGTACCTTCTAAAATAGTATGCAATACGATTAGTACAAGGAAGTAGTCGGCAAGACAGATTTCGTGCACAGCCTCTGTCTCTGTTTTATGTTCTGACTAAGGCAGAGGTCAAACTTGTTTTGATATTTATCTGGTCAAAACTAGTATGCACCAATAAAATGTTATTTTAGTAAGTGTCGGGCATGGCACAATACTCTGTTTACATATTATGTGTATGCATGTCAGTCTGCCTATTATAATTTATGATTACAAATTGACCAGCCTAACTCATAATGAAATAATGCTCTTCCAGAGTTATAGAAAATGTACAAAAAGATAATGGGACCCCAGTTCTTCACTGGGGCCACATCAATGAATATACATCTTCCTCTGGAGCCTGTTCAAGGTGACTGGATCTGTGTCCCAAATGGCACCGTAAGTCCCTACTTAGTGCACTACCCTTATAGAAGAAAAACATCTTATTTGGGTTTTTATTTTGGGTTTCATGTAGGATCCTTTGCACAGAGGGTTCAACATGCAACCAAAAAGGGTTCTCCCTGGATCCAAAAAGGGTTCTCCTATGGAGACAGCCAAAGAACTAAGAGTGTACATACTGTAAGGGATAGGGTGCCATTTGGGACTTGACCTGATTTACTTAATAGCTATGAAAAGGTTCCGTTCCACTGAAGTTCTGACGGATGTTATTTCTTCAACACAGACACACACCCTAAGACAACGCACTACCGTCTAGAGGGAAAAACAGAAGATGGAGTAGTCTAGTAAGGACAACGGACCCTCTATGACAATCCTAGATGATGGATATGAGAGTAGCCTAAGATGTTTACATTTGCAATAGAATGCGTCAAAGATAATGGACTATCTACAGTAATCAATAACCTAGTAAAAATTAAGATGAATATAACAGTCAGTGAACAACTGTATCTGTTACACTACTATGTCCTACTGCGAGAGCACAGTCCGCACACCACTCACACTCACATTTCACGAAGGAAAACCACATTTCCCAGTAGAATCAGAGTCAAACCTTTATGGGAGACAGCTGTACAGCATTTGGGGCAGCAGGGTAGCCTAGTGTTGGACTAGTAACCGGAAGGTTGCAAGTTCAAACCCCCGAGCTGACAAGGTACAAATCTGTCATTCTGCCCCTGAACAGGCAGTTAACCCACTGTTCCTTGGCCGTCATTGAAAATAAGAATTTGTTCTTTTAACTGACTTGCCTAGTTAAATAAAGGTTTTTAAACTTCCTGGTCAGTATGGTTGTTTGTGGAAAAAGGAGCTAAACTGGTTAACTTTTTATGGCTGCAGGGGCAGTATTGAGTAGCTTGGATGAAAAGGTGCCCATTGTAAACAGCCAGCTCCTCAGTCTCAGTTGCTAATATATGCCTATTATTAGTAGTATTGGATAGAAAACACTCTACATTTTCCAAAACTGTCAAAATATTGTCTGTGAGTATAACAGAACTGATATTGCAGGCGAAACCCTGAGGAAAATCAAAACAGTAAGTGGCTTCAATTTTTAAAACTCCATGTTCCATAGCCTCCCTTTGCTGGATTAAAGGGATATGAACCAGATTCCTTTTCCTATCGCTTCCTCAAGGTGTCAACGGTCTTCAGACATAGTTTCAGGCTTTTATTTTGAAAAATTTGCCAAAACGATAACATCGCGTCAAGTGTTCACATGAGTTTTGCTCGCGCAACAGAGTTTGGATAGGTATTGCTTTTCCCTCTCCTACTGTAAAAGACATTTGCTGATATATTATCGATTATATATTTTAAAAACAACCTGAGGATTGATTATAAAAAATGTTTGACATGTTTCTGTGGACATTGTGGAAACTATTTGGAGTTTTCGTCTGCATTGTCGTGACCACTCTTTCCTGTGGTTTTCTGAACATAAAGGCGACAAACAAACTGAGGTATTTTGGATATAAAAATCATCTTTATGGAACAAAAGGAACATTTGTTGTGTAACTGAGAGTCTAACTGGTGTAACTGGGAGTGAATGAAAACATCCGAAGATCATCAAAGTTAAATGATTAATTTGATTGCTTTTCGTCACCAAGCTTCCTGATGCTAAGGGTACTTTTGTTGTGCGATCGATAAACTTACACAAACGCTTGGATTGCTTTCACCGTAAAGCATTATTTCAAAATCTGACACGACAGGTGGATGAACAAAAGGCTAGGCTGTGTTTTCCTATATTGCACTTGTGATTTTATGAATATAAATATTTGTAGTAATATTTATTCGATGTAGCTCTGTGCTATTCAGCGGTTGTTGATGACACCTATCCCGATAGGGGGATTGCAGCCATAACAAGTTTAAGGATGTTATTCTGTTTGACAATTTCCTTCCATTCTCCCTAGAGATGAATGGAGTGGAGTAGGATGAAGTTGCCCCTAGACGCTGATCTTGGGTCAGTTTTGCATTTTGGGGGTGAGGAAGCTGATCTTAGATCTATACCTCAGGGAAACTTCACCCTGAAGCTGTAATCAAGGAGTTGTTTTCCTTTCCAATTTAGACTGTGATGGAAAACCATCTAACCCTCAGAGACAAATATCGGTCTGCCAGAAACAGTCGTCCTAGGCAACACCAACAGGCCCAGTATCCCCAGAGGCTGACCTGACAAACAGTTTCTGAGACTGAAATGAAAATAACAGGGGAGCTATCACTGTGCACACCTTGCGAGATGCCCTCTGTCGTTGTTTAAAAGACTATTATTGCTGTGATTTACAGATTTATTTTACGTCTGTGAATAACAGGTGGGACAATTCAATCATTGTCTTATGAACGTGATCTGTGGTTACGGTGCATTCAGTCTGGGTACCAAAAGAGTTATAAATAACTTAACTGCAAATTAATATAGCCTATTGTGTGGGTCTATGTAACATGATAGCCTACGAAAGAGACATCAGAGCAGTATTTCCAAAGATTGTCAGTTTAGTTCCTAAAGTGAATTGGAAAGGGAAATGGGGACAATAGCAAACATGGCAGGGAGAGTCTATCAGCAGGCCACAACAGCCAAACACAGAAGCGTCCGACTTTCCTGAGCTAACATGCTGACCACATACATGTTTTCATTGCATCCACACTGCTCGCGCGCTTCAACGAGTGGCTGCGTAGCCAGGTCCTAAAATAGAACTACTCCCATCTCCTCATTGTTTTTTAGGAGAATATACCAACGTGGGTGATTGAAGGATGAACCGAGGTCCACACTCCAGTCCAGTTGGTGGTGGTAAAGCACCTTAAAGTTGGTTGCCACCCACCATATAAAGTCCAAAGAAGAAGAAGCCTGAAGGAGGAGAGATTACTAGAAACCCTCTGTTGTTGAATAATATCATAACTTTATGTAGAGTATAGGCTAAAGTCCAACGTAAACTCACTCACTTTTGTACATCGCCTTGGTCCGTACAATTTCCCTTATTTTAGCGCCCCAAAAACCTAATACTTCCAGATCAACTTTAATGTCAATGCCATTGTAAAGCACAATTTCTCCCCTTTCCAACAGAATCAATTACATGACCTAAACGCTGCCCGTTTCGGCATAATTCAAGAAGGAAGTGGCGGGTGTCGAAGCGAAACTAATGTGTGATAGTGAGAAGGAGAAATGTTGTGTGGGAAAATTGCTTTTTTTCACTCAATCTGTCCAACTTATCACCTTATCGCCTGTAAAATGTAAATAAAACACTATAAAGAGTTTATATAATGTGTCATTACACACCTATTTGAAGGTTTGTGTCGAATTTGAATTGGGTTTTTAGGGCGGTGCTAAACTGATCTTCAGAAGTAAAACAGTTTTATTTTAGCGTCGTGATCGTTTGCAGTGACGACGCAAAAAATGACTAGGTATCCCCCCCCTTACCCCCATCACTGTCCATTTCTTGTTTTTAAATGATGAGAGAAGTGCTATACCTGGTGGAGAGAGATTGTAAGACAGAAATAGTTGCTTTATGCGTGCTGTACGTTACGACATGACACATCAAGATGTAACGGAGGGTCCGTTTTTCCCCATTTTTCTCCAATACGATAGAGCCATTACCATGTCGATCAACGCTTGAATAGAAACCTAGTTCACACCCCCGATTTTGAAGTCAACACAGTCACTACAGTCCCATTAGTTCTTTGTAGCCTCGTTTGAATGTTGCGGTTGCACACATTTGTACGGAATGGGGCAAGTTTACGTTAAATGGTCATAGATTTATTTTTATTATGGCATTTGTATCTCTTAGTTTATTCATAGTTATCACAACGTTATCAACACCCATATTATTTTCACACAATATTATCAGGCACTCTCATTTGACAGCAAACTACTGGCAATATCTTGTCATCTATTTACTGGCATAGCCTGATCTGCAACACACCTCTGCTTTTTTTCATTAAAAGACAATGATAGTATCCTTTTGTTGTTTAGCCTATTCATAGCAGTTTTCCAGACACTTTACATTAAGGGGGCAACTCACCTCAACCAAGCTATTACACTGAGTCCATTGTTTTGCATGTCACCTGTCGTTATGTTGACATCAGCTGTTATAGCTGATACTGTCGTTCACTTCTGCTTAGAACACTACCTGTCACCGCGCAACACGCAAGCATCCCCGACAGCCTATCACGGGTGAGTACCACTACCAGCACCTGTGACTTCTTCCCGGAACACCTGTCACACAGGCTACAATCCGGGACCGTTTAATAAACCCGACGCTTCGGAGTAGAATATGAATTAGGCATGATATTATATATTTGATATGCTATGAGTAGCTATAGTCTAGTAGCACTGTTGCGATGCAGCCATTACCCGATAAATTAGTCCAAACTCAATGCAGAAAATCAGTTTAATATAACAATAAACTCCTGAAAAGTCACTGACATACCATCAATCATAGAGACAATTCTGTCTCCTCGCATAATTCCTGAAAGCGCCCGTGATATCACGGCGCCGAAACCACGTGTCTACGTAATGGAAAGCCAATGTTTCAATTGCAACCCCTCCTCCCTGTTTATTTCCAACCAGAGATCCAAGGCGAAGCGAAATACATGCTAATATTTCCCCAGGCGCACCGTACTTTTGGAGTAGATGTCAGTGGTGCATTTGTGAAACAACCGAGAGAACCACCCTTCAGATAAGAAACACAAACCACCCAAAAGCAGGACAGACCAGAGCCTTCAAAAGGAAACAAACCTGGCTTTAACCGTTGCAGTGAGAGCAAAACAAAAGATATGAAAACTGGGGTTGTGGGAATTTGACTTCGGCAAACAGTTGGTTTTTGAAGAAGAAACACCACCAAGTGAAGTGGCTTGATTTGGCAATGTCTTGTTTTATTGGGGCTATCGTTGCTGTCTGTGCGTGTGCATAGGATGCATCCTTCCCTGGCTTTTGATGCTGTACAGATCCTTCTTCCTCTCATCAGAGTGATTAACTAATAGGCATGGTTTTCTCCTCGGAAAGCTGCCGTGTTTCACTGTTTTCACGTTAGTTCTGTTTGTTTAAGGGCAGTACGTCTCCTCCCGGTGCGACACATGCAATTTATAGAGTATATTTTCTATTACCGACTCTCCGAGGTGGCATCCTTTATTCGCCAGAAGAAGAAAAAAAACACCTTTATTGCGAAGTCTGACAGAGAAATATTTTCATCAGGTGAATGAAAACGCATTTATGCGACCTGGATATTTACTATTTTTCTATGATACAATTGGTAGCCCTGTCCCGGAGAACTGAAACAATTGTGTTATTATGCAACCGCAAGGATCTCATCTATATCTGGGTGTTTAAGCCACTGGATTGCTCTTCGCCCAAATCAATGTGGTTTCTTTGGAACATTTTCAGCAAAGGAACGCATATGCTGCAGTGTCTTTGTGGCAAGAGTCTTAAGAAAAACAAGAACCCAGAAGGTAAGCACTTTGCCATTGGATGTTCATTGCTTTTTTTCCCCGGTGGTGAACTGCACTGTGTGTGTGTTATAGCCCACGTTTGTTGGTTCTAAGGGGTGATAGATCTGCAATGATTATTTGTGCAGCGAGTGGATGCAGTGGAGAGGGGAGGGGGATAACTTATCCTGTAGAGCCGCTGTAGCCTGTCGGCGAGCCCTGGCATGGGGACGCGTAGTGCACAGACCCGCACACACAGGACAAAAGCCCCCAGCAACCCAGAAGCATGATCTCCTAACTTTTTAAATAGCGCCCAGACACATTATATTTTAGCACCTTGGATGGACATTGGGATCACATACTAATAAGGTTGCTCACTGAGCCGTCTGTCTACCGGTCTCTCTTTTAACCAGGTTTTATTTTTGTCGGGTTGCTGCAGCAGCATTTCCACCGCAACACTTGCTTCTCGATTTAATAGGCTATTCGCTATGTTTCAGCGAGCTTGATGGATGAGCCAGACAGCCTATGTTTGTCTCAGTATCCACACATACATAACGATACATGTTGCAATATTTATTAGCGATGCATTATCACATGCCTTCTTTGGTCGAATGGAATGCATTGTTGGATAAAAGACGAACAGCGGTGCGTGCATGGGCTAATGCGATATTTTCTCAATGCAAAAAGACCCACTTCACAGCATTCTCCATTTGATTTCAGTTCTCATCACATTGGTGTAAAGTATCCCATCATAATAGTGATACTTATACCCCCAATACACCACTGCGTGGCTATTGACGGCAGTGCATAAAAGTGATCCCACTAGGCAAAAACTGATTGAATCAATGTAGTTTCCAGTTAATTTCAACCACAAAATTCAATGTGATGACGTTGAATCAACGTAAACTGATTGGATTAGTAAAAAGTCACGTGTGAAAGGAACTTTTTATTTTTTACTTTGAACCTAAATCCAATGTCATGGTGATTTTGCTTTGATGGTTTCACCATGAATTCAGGTGAGTTGACAACACAACCAAATGTAAAAAAATAAATGAAATAAAAACACATTGAACTTACGTCTGTTCCCAGTGCGATATTTCTCAATGCACCTGCGATTTTTTTGCCACTGGGCAACTGTTTTTTTTCAACAGGCTGCTACCAAGGAAAGACTATTGTACAGACAGCCTACACTGTAGGTTTAACCTTGTGTCTTAAGTTGACGTGACAGCACTGTTTTTTTCTTTCTTTCCTCGACATTGGTAGGCTACTGCAGCATAGTCGATCATCATAATGAAGCTATTTTGCCTTGCTGACGACACTGCAACAATAACGACGAAATAAACATTATATAGTACCACTTATTAGTCAAATTCACATCATGGCCGATAATGAAGTCAATAAAGACAACTATCACTTTTTGTAGATGAAAAGAATAGCTAGAATATTTTAAATGTAGGCTATTGAACGAGCTGCAGAAAAAAAACACAAACTTTAAGAAATGCCACTCTGGGGAGGATAACCAAATCGGCACATACAGCCGATCAATCACAGCTACACGTCGTCTGCAGTTTAGCCATTGTCCTGTCATGTGGCTCTCATTAAAACGGATATACAGTACCAGTCAAAAGTTTGGACACCCCTACTCATTCAAGGGTTTTTCTTTATTTGTACTATTTTCTACATTGTAGAATAATAGTGATGAAATAGCACATGTGGAATCATGTAGTAACCAAAAAAGTGTTACAGATTCTTCAAAGTAGCCACCCCTTTGCCTTGACAGCTTTGCACACTCTTGGCATTCTCTCAACTAGCTTCAAGAGGTAGTCAACTGGAATGCTTCTTCAAGTGCAGTCGCAAAAAACATCAATCGCTACGATGAAACAGGCTCTCATGTGGACCGCCACAGGAAAGAAAGACCCAGAGTTACCTCTGCCGTAAATTGCTGCAAAGAAAACACTACTAAAGGACACCAATAATAAGAAGAGACTTGCTTGGGCCAAGAAACATGAGCAATGGACATTAGACCGGTGGAAATCTGTCCTTTGGTCTGATGAGTCCAAATTTGAGATTTTTGTTTTTGTGAGACAGCGTAGGTAAAACAGATGATCTACACATGTGTGGTTTCTTCCGTGAAGCATGAAGGAGGAGGCGTGATGGAGTGGGGGTGCTTTGCTGGTGACACTGTCTGATAAGGCACACTTAACCAGCATGGCTACTACAGCATTCTGCAGTGAAACGCCATCCCATCTGGTTTGCGCTTAGTGGGACTATCACTTGTTTTTCAACAAGACAATGGCCCACAACACACTTCCAGTCAGTGTAAGGGCTATTTGACCAAGAAGGAGAGTGATGGAGTGCTGCATCAGATGACCTGGCCTCCACAATCACCCGGCCTCAACCCAATTGAGATGGTTTGGGATGAATTAGACCGCAGAGGGAAGGTAAAGCAGCTAGCAAGTGCTCAGCATATGTGGGAACTCCTTCAAGACTGTTGGTAAAGCATTCCAGGTGAAGCTGGTTGAGAGAATGCCAAGAGTGTGCAAAGCTGTCAAGGCAAAGGGTGGCTACTTTGAAGAATCTCAAATATAAAATATTTAGATTTTTTAAAACACTTTTTTGATGTCTTAACTGTTATTTTACAATGTAGAAAATAGTAAAAAAACAAAAAAAAAACATTGAATGAGTAGGTGTGTCTAAACTTGACTGGTACTGTACATTTATCTTGTGTATTTATGGCATTACCCGTACACTGTGGATGAGGTGCGTACAGTATGGGCTACTGGTGTCGCTGTGTAAATAGCAGGAGCCTATTCTATATCCAGAGGACTGAAATATGGAGCAGGTCATCTGTAAGCTATTTTAATCCTGTTTAAAGACAGCTGTTTGGGTCTGTGAATGTCTTTTTAGATAATTGAAAGACACTGATGTTTTGGACCCCAGAGTAAAAAGAGCAAAGCAAGACTAGGCTATAGACCTGTGTTGACCCCCAAAACATATCCATGGAAACTATCTGAAACGTAAACATTGAAGCATCAGTCCTTTTGTCTCACAGTCAGACTAAATTGAGGATGCAGACTGGGATGAGAGGGGCTCACATCAGCTGCTATAAGATCCATACAGGCAAATCATGAGGTTTTGGATAAGTTTGCCAAAGTAATTACGGCCCCAGAAGCAGTAGTGAAGACAGAGAGACCCCCTCCGTCCAAAATGGCACCCAATTCCCTAGTCTAGCTACTTTTATTTTTTACATGACATATCTCAGGGGGCAGTAAGACACACGATGAGATTTCCAGCATTTGTCAGCATAGCAGATGGATCCATCTATTTTCTCTTTCTCTTTCACACACACACACACACACACTATGCATTATATGGACTAGATGTTTAAAGTGAAGTTTCTAAAGGAGCCTTCAACTCCAGCAGATGGCACTTGCAGATAGCCTTGTGTTGCCTAATATTTGCCTGCCAGGGGCAAAATTGCTCTGTTGGCATTGATGTATGTTTGCGTATGCTGTACTGTAGGTGTGAGGTTAACACAGATTTTGTTTTTAGCTGGGGATGAAGGAAAGCTGATTGGTTTTGTGAGAGCAAACCCACTTTGCCGGGGAACGAAAATGACTCTGTACAGTTTCTCTGAGGGACACAAGCCTTCTGTCCTGTGGCATGACTGTAGAATATAACGTGGGTATTTGAATTACTTAGTTGGTGCACCTTATTCGTATTCTGTGAAGTTCATGCATGCCAGATTCAATATACAAACACAGTAACTTTACAGAGTACTCTAACTTATCAATCAAAATAAACAATTTGACATTGATAAACAGTAGAAAGAGTTTCCTTTCCATATCTGAGATGTTGGGAGCAGTGAAACTGCAACTGTCGGCATCACATCAACAGTATCACTGGCTCGTCTCACTTCTCACATATGATTGACATGAATTTAAAGAAACGCAAACATATTGCATTTCCCTCAAGGCAGCATAAACAGTTGCCCTCCATTGTTATTTTAGCAACCCTACCCACTGTAAAAGTGATGAGCTGTGACAGTGCTGCCTGCCTTCTGTCTGTTCAACCCATACCCCAGGCCACACAGATCTAAGATCAGCTTAATGTCCTCAAATCCTGAACTTAACCAGAGAGAAGACCAAAGTAGGGCCCAGTACACAACCCATAGTTCATTAGCCCATACCCCAGGCTAACTCTTTGATACCAAAGTCAAACAGTATTTTTTTTCAATAAACTTAACTTCACATGAGGTTTACGGGATAAGGGTATGGGAGTAATAGGGAGTTTGGCAAAGTCACTAAATTAGGGCCTTCCACCATAGATACAACACAGGTGTGAGCAATCTTCAAGTGGTTTGTGGCACTATCCACAACTGTGGTGTTGAATATGCGTCAAACTGCTACTAGTTAGTGCTGGTCGCGGTGCTGTTCATGGTGCCGAATCTACACCCAACCGTTGCTAGTTAGTGCTGACCGCAGTGCAGTCCATGGTTCTGAATCAGCATCCACCGTCGCTTGTTAATGATGGCACTGTCCGTGGTGCTGAATGGTTGTGAGTGTTGCTATAACAACACACTTGAGGTTACCACAGGGTAACACATTATCTTCTTACCTGCAGCTGCTTCCAATGAAGCCGTAAATAAATATTCAGAGCCAATCTGTGTATGTTGACCAACCTTTGCATCGAAATGGCCAACCTTTTGTATATTGACTACATTCAAAACAGAAGGTACCACAGACTGATGAATTACCGGTAGTCATGACTTTCTCTCCAAGCGAAACAAACAACACAAAACACTTCCTGGCTTCGGGTACATGGAAAGCTCAGTAAAGACCGGTGTTTAGATGTATACAGAAGAGAGGGATGTGTGTAAAGCTATTCCAGGAGTGCCGGTTTGTCTTAGAGTTACAGGCAATTAAAGCGCAGAATTCTCGTAGAAGACAAGAATGATGCAAATTAAGTTTGTAAATTCAAAGACGTAAACTCCAACTCCACACAGACCGATTCCAGATGTACTCGTGGATATCACTGAAGGCGTGATGGTATTGACGGAATGATTTTGTCACATCCGTTGTCACACTTCAGTGACTATGATGACCCCTGTAGTTAGCCCTTCAGATTAGTGGTCTGGTAGAACGGGCATTGCTGCTCTCTGATACACATGCTCAGTCTGATGTCATAGAGAGGGGGGTTAAGTCACTCTTGGTGGGCACATCATGATTCTTTAATTCAATCAAGTAATGAAGTAGTGTGGTGTAATCCGTGAACATTGGACTCCCCCTGCAGCTGTTCTACCAGTTAAGATTGAATTACTGACCACAACTTTTACGTCATGTCACAGTGAAACTTTGAGGACACTTGGGAATAGTCAAGATTTTGCCTTAATACTTTTTTGCCATTGTAATTAGTGTCAGTGACTCAAAGCTCTTTCTCTCTGTGTGTGTGTGTGTGTGTGTGTGTGTGTGTGTGTGTGTGTGTGTGTGTGTGTCCCAGACATATACGCCGCTATAAGATCCATACAGGGGAACAGGATACGTTGAATGCACCCATCATCTCACAGTTAGAGGTAGCAAATCATGAGGTTTGGGATAAGTTTCCCAAAGTAATTACGGCCCCAAAAACAGCAGTGAAGACTGAGAGACCCTCTCCGTCCCAAATGGCAACCTATTCCCAAGCCTACATAGTGCAAGACTTAAAAAGGCAGCAAGACGCACAGCGGACCCTGTAGTATCAATGAGATTTCCAACAACATTTGTCAGCACAGTTAGAAACATCTGTTTTACAGTGTAGATGGAACCATCTCGCTTCTCACTCACTCACTCACTCACTCACTCACTCACTCACTCACTCACTCACTCACTCACTCACTCACTCACTCACTCACTCACTCACTCACTCACTCACTCCTCCTGCTGTCCGTACAGCTACCATCGCTCGGCTGCTTACTCAAATTCCCCACATGGTGCATAGGCTAGAGTGTACCTGTAGGCTACTGTTTGTGGTGCATTGTGAGGTAATGCTCAGCTCTATGGTATGTTAGAGGCTTGGGGGGATCATGGTTGTCCCCATCTGGCCAAAAATAAAGAGCTTTATTTCATACCTAATCATACAATCTCAGCGAGCAACAAAAGTTTTTCAATCGGAGATAGTCAATAAGGTATGAGGAAAATGGTTCTGTAGTTGGTAGAGACCAGGGATAGGCAACTTTGATGGGGGTGGGAGCCACAAAACAAAATTGGAATTACTCCCTACACCACATTGCGAGCAAAACATTTTAGCAGCCTCCCCCTTGACAGTAGGGAGAAACATTTTAGAGTTAATTTCGTGCTATTCTACACGTTTTGCCATGGAGCATAGAGAAAATGTTGCAGTTTTAAAGCAACCTTGCTGCAATTCTACTCATTTTGCCCTGGGGCGGAGAGGAGGAAAATGTGCTGTTTTTCAGCAACTTTCCTGTAATTCTACACATTTTGCCCTGGGCTAGACAGAACTGTTTCCAGTTTAATATGATATCTTAGTGAGACATACGAACAAAATCAATGGGGGCCCCCGGGCCGGTAACTCGACCTTGACTACGAACCTTAGATAGCTGGCCGCTAGTGACTAAGTGACTATCAGTGACTGACTGTACAAGAGTACAGATTTTTTAAATTAAACCTTGTGTAATGTACTATTCTAACTTGTAACAGTAAGTTGAGACCCCTACTGAGTTCCCTTGTTATGTAAAATCTACTCATTGACAGTCCGCGAGCTACAGGCAGCTGGCAATCTACCTTTTAGAAACCCCTTACTTTAACTTCATGGTGGTATTTAGAAAACACATATTGCCAAGTCCAAGAGGTGACTTGTATAATCCATTCTGCATTTTCTGTACTCACATGCACACACGCAGGCACACGCGCACACACCCACATGCGCAGAGCTATCATACTTAGTAATATTATATGGACAATGAGTATTCAGTATCAATCGACTGACAGCTAGGTTTTGTATTGAATGTAGGCAATCACTTGCTTACTAGAATTGCTTGGGTTCATTGACTGTTGTGTAAATGCATTGTTTTTATGTATAGAGAGAGAACCTGGATTCAGTTATACATGCCAGAAAGTAGAGCGTGAAGATGTCTGAAATGATAGGACCTTGAACATCCTTTAGAAATAGCAGGGGTTTTGTGTCGGTGTACTGAATGATATTTTAATAGGTTCTGCTGTAGGTTGAGATGTGCCTGGACCAGAGCTAGGAGAGACTCAGGAGTAGAGTCGTTGGTCCAAAATAAAGATCTTTATTTCATATACCTAACCATACAATCTCGGCGAGCAACAAAACTAAACGAACAAATTCAAATAATGATAAATAGTATTAACTAGATGAACTGTACTGTTATTGGACTTCAATCAGAGAAGGTCAAGGTGGTTCTCTAGTTGGTAGAGACCAGGGATGGTCAACTTTCATGGGGGTGGGGGCCACAAATAGTTTGAGTTAATTTTGTGCTATTCTGCACGTTTTGCCATGGGGCGTAGAGAAAATGTTGCAGTTTTAAAGGACGTTTGCTGCAAATCTACTCATTTTGCCCTGGGGCGGAGAGGAAAATGTGCTGTTTTATATCAAATTTCCTGTATTTCTACTCATTTTGCCCTGGGGCGGAGAGAAATGTGCTGTTTTATAGCAAATTCCATGTAACTCTACTCATTTTGCCCTGGGGCGGAGAGGATAATGTGCTGTTTTAGAGCAAATTTCATGTAATTCTACTAATTTTGCCCTGGGGCAGAGAGGAAAATATGTTGTTTTATAGCAAATTTCCTGTAACTCTACTCATTTTGCCTTGGGGCGGAGAGACAAATTTGCTGTTTTATAGCAAATTTCCTGTAATTCTACTCATTTTGCCCTGGGGCGGAGAGGATAATGTGCTGTTTCTGATTGAGATAGACTAACAAAATCAATGGGGGCCCCCCGGCCGGTAATTCGACCATTATTACTAACTTTAGATGATAGCATATATCGAACAGCCTTTAGGAATAGCAGTGGTGTACTGAATTACATTTTATAAGCTCTGTTGTATGTTGAGATGTGCCTCACTGTCAAACTCAGGTTCATAAACCTGTGAGTAGTAAAATATTATCTTCCTCCTTGTACTTTTTATTTTATTTACCCCTTTTTTCTTCTCCAATTAGTAGTTCCAGTCCTGTCCCATCGCTGCAACTACCGTACGGACTCCCGAGAGGCAGAGGTTGAGAACCACGACCGCTGCGCCACTCGGGAGGCCAGCCTCCCTGTACATTTACACACGCGCACACACAGGCAGATAGACACGCGTGCACATTCTTTCCACTCCACAGTGTAATGTGAAATTACATGTGCATTTTAATAACCTAGATTCTGCTGATGGAAGACTTTTCTATGCAATTCTCACCTCAGAGCAAGTGTCAGTGCAACAGCCAAAGTCATATATCCAAAATCCTTGACTTTGCAGATCAGGGTTTAATACTGTATCAGAAAAAGGAGCCATTTCTAGCTTGTTATAAGGCAGTTAATTCATGCTCGACTCGTAATTTGTGCCAAAGGAGAGAAAAGCCAGGCATTAGACCACAAGTCTATAATTAAAGGGGTTGGAAGAGATTTTAAACAAGAACTCCAACAATTAGACTAACAACAGGGTTGTCCAAAAATAACCTAAGCACACACACCAATGGCTTGTTGCTATGGTTTCACAAACAAGCAATTACTGCGAGTTTATAATTGGTAGATCTGCAGTACTTTCTTCGCCCACAATGGAAAAAAAAGTGTTGTAGACACACTGCACCTTTGTTAGTACAGTTTCTCACTTCAGAAATAAAGACAAAGTGTATATGAACCAAGGGTACGTAAGTCTATATGAATTAGTATGGATATTATTGCCAGAATTAAAAGAAACACAAACATCCTTTTAAAGAAGTGAAGAGTCCAAGAATAAAAGTAGAAGACTCCAACCACTGTGGCATGTGTTCCTATTTGATTTATTATTGAATCAGCATTTCAAAGTCTAGGTTTAAGGGTAGAGACATTCTTTTATGGTCGCATAGACTCTCCACAAGTCAGTTATTATAACCTGACGTGACCATTTTAGGACATCTCTTTATATAATGATTATGATCCCATTTAAGTAGGCCTTGTAACAGATGGTTGATGCAACAAGGTACACATACTTGAGAGGCTCTCTAAGTCTCTTTAATATTAATCATCACGTTGTAGCCAACGTTGTAGCCGCGGCATTATCACTTTCCTCTATGAATGAATTTGGGTTCCCTCTCTCTTGCTCTTGAGAACTGGTTCCTATTCCACCTCCCTTGGAAAGGCAATCAAGTTAACATACAAATCAGTACAGAGAGGGGAGAGGAGGAAGATGGGAAGAGAGTCAAATGAAGTAGTACACAACAACAACAAAATCCTGTTGATTTTACGGTACATTACTGGCAGCCAGTTACTGGTAAGTTATTGTAAATAAAGTACAGTATGTTACCTTAAATTCCAAAGAAACTTTGACTTAACAGTATATTACTTTAAAGTGTACTGTACTGAACTCGACTCCACTCTATAGTACAGTATATGTACCAAACTGTACTTTACTTTTCTCTACTGTGCTGTCCAAACTGGTGAAACATAGACGTTTATGATTGGTTCAGATTTGGTCCGGTTCGGAACAAATCTGAATCAGTCATGGACGTCTATATTTGGGCCCAAATGAAGGTCGGTCCAGACGTCTGTGGACGTTGAAATCAAGGCCAGGGTGGACTGACCAAATTTCAACTACTTTTCAACGTCCATGGATGTCCGATGTCGATTAGGGCTCAGTGAGTGAGGATGTTGGTTACAGTAAATGGAAAGAGTGGGGAGTCATGGGTAGTTGTCAGTAAGAGCTGGGAGAGGGAGGGAGGGAGAGAGAGTGGGCTCATGGGTAGGTGTCAGTAAGAGCTGAGAGAGGGAGAGAGAGGGGGCTCATGGGTAGGTGTCAGTAAGAGCTGGGAGAGGGAGAGCGAGTGGGCTCATGGGTAGGTGTCAGTAAGAGCTGGGAGAGGGAGAGCGAGTGGGCTCATGGGTAGGTGTCAGTAAGAGCTGGGAGAGGGAGAGCGAGTGGGCTCATGGGTAGGTGTCAGTAAGAGCTGGGAGAGGGAGAGAGAGGGGGGCTCATGGGTAGGTGTCAGTAAGAGCTGGGAGAGGGAGAGAGTGGGGAGTCATGGGTAGTTGTCAGTAAGAGCTGGGAGAGGGAGGGAGAGAGAGTGGGCTCATGGGTGGTGTCAGTAAAAGCTGGGAGAGGGAGGGAGAGAGAGTGGGCTCATGGGTAGGTGTCAGTAAGAGCTGGGAGAGGGAGGGAGAGCGAGTGGGCTCATGGGTAGGTGTCAGTAAGAGCTGGGAGAGGGAGAGAGAGTGGGCTCATGGGTAGGTGTCAGTAAGAGCTGAGAGAGGGAGAGAGAGGGGGCTCATGGGTAGGTGTCAGTAAGAGCTGGGAGAGGGAGAGCGAGTGGGCTCATGGGTAGGTGTCAGTAAGAGCTGGGAGAGGGAGAGCGAGTGGGCTCATGGGTAGGTGTCAGTAAGAGCTGGGAGAGGGAGAGCGAGTGGGCTCATGGGTAGGTGTCAGTAAGAGCTGGGAGAGGGAGAGAGAGGGGGCTCATGGGTAGGTGTCAGTAAGAGCTGGGAGAGGGAGAGAGAGTGGGAGTCATGGGTAGTTGTCAGTAAGAGCTGGGAGAGGGAGGGAGAGAGAGTGGGCTCATGGGTAGGTGTCAGTAAGAGCTGGGAGAGGGAGAGCGAGTGGGCTCATGGGTAGGTGTCAGTAAGAGCTGGGAGAGGGAGAGCGAGTGGGCTCATGGGTAGGTGTCAGTAAGAGCTGGGAGAGGGAGAGCGAGTGGGCTCATGGGTAGGTGTCAGTAAGAGCTGGGAGAGGGAGAGCGAGTGGGCTCATGGGTAGGTGTCAGTAAGAGCTGGGAGAGGGAGAGAGAGGGGGCTCATGGGTAGGTGTCAGTAAGAGCTGGGAGAGGGAGAGAGAGTGGGGAGTCATGGGTAGTTGTCAGTAAGAGCTGGGAGAGGGAGGGAGAGGGGGCTCATGGGTAGGTGTCAGTAAGAGCTGGGAGAGGGAGAGCGAGTGGGCTCATGGGTAGGTGTCAGTAAGAGCTGGGAGAGGGAGAGCGAGTGGGCTCATGGGTAGGTGTCAGTAAGAGCTGGGAGAGGGAGAGAGAGGGGGCTCATGGGTAGGTGTCAGTAAGAGCTGGGAGAGGGAGAGAGAGTGGGGAGTCATGGGTAGTTGTCAGTAAGAGCTGGGAGAGGGAGGGAGAGAGAGTGGGCTCATGGGTAGGTGTCAGTAAGAGCTGGGAGAGGGAGAGAGAGGGGGCTCATGGGTAGGTGTCAGTAAGAGCTGGGAGAGGGAGAGCGAGTGGGCTCATGGGTAGGTGTCAGTAAGAGCTGGGAGAGGGAGAGCGAGTGGGCTCATGGGTAGGTGTCAGTAAGAGCTGGGAGAGGGATAGAGAGGGGGCTCATGGGTAGGTGTCAGTAAGAGCTGGGAGAGGGAGAGAGAGGGGGCTCATGGGTAGGTGACAGTAAGAGCTGGGAGAGGTGACATTAATGACAGAGAGTGAGAGAGCAACTTTTTCAGACACAATTTCTTTGACCACCAGATGACAGAAAGACAACTGTTATGATCTGAACATAACAGTATGCCAGTGGAAGGGAGGACAGTAGCAGGTGACCCAACCGTGGTTTGTGACAACTATGATTTCCCATTGTAGCCAATACAATTGCAGAAATACTGATTTGGTGACAGAATTTAAAGTTTTAATCACTTAATAATTCATAAACAAAATTGATATCAGTAAAAACAATTGCTAGGTCTACTTTGATGAGGGAGAGAAATTAGAACATGGATTTTTGGTAATGTAATGCTAAGGCACAAGGCAATGTTTCTTAAACAAGGCAGATTTTTGTTCCTAAACTAAATATGTGTTGCTAATGGTTGGCAGGGATCTTTACTTCAACATTGTTGTGTTTTAATGTATTTCTAATATTTCTAAAACCTTTTTTTCCGGTAGATGTTTTCTAAGACCCCCTTTCCAACTATTTGACTAGAAATCAAATCCTTTGGATATTCCACATTTTTGGGATGGAAAATGGTTGAAGAATGTATATGCCTTAATTTTTCACAAGAATCTTAGCTTTCATTTTACACCCAATTTGACATGCTCCTATGAACTTCACATGTTGGTGCTCATGAGTCGTTTTACATGAAAAATGACCAATATTACCTGTGTTAGATTTGAATGTACATCATAGGTGGCTGCTTTTTATTGTATTTATTTAGCTATGGAAGTCAGTTAAGAACAAGTTCTTATTTACAATGACTGCCAAACCCTAACTCGGACGACGCTAGGCCAATTGTGCGCCGCCCTATGGGACTCCCAATCACGTCCGGTTGTGATACAGCCTAGAATCAAACAAGGGTCTGTAGTGATGCCTCCAGTGCCTTAGACCGCTGCGCCACTCGGGAGCCCTGCTGAGGGGAGGGCGGCTCATAAATGGCTGGAATGGAATAAATGGAATGGCATCAAACACATGGAAACCATGATTTGATTTATTTGATACTATTCCACCATTCAGCTCCAGCCATTACCACGAGCCAGTCCTCCCTAAGTAAGGTGCCACCAACCTCCTGTGATGTACATGTATTGGCGCATACAGTTTTAGCAAAGGCATTCATTGCTTGTCAGATTTTGGGAAGTAGCAGACAGATGTGAAAACAACTTTTATTTCTGACAGTCCAAAGTTACCTTCTGCCTGCTGTGCTATTTATAAGTTAGCTGTGCTTTGTATGTATCAAAAACACCTGCTTCCACATTTGTGATCTGGGGCGTGTGCTAATTTCTAAAAAGAAACAACTGATATGCGGCTTTTTATATTTTATTAAAGCAGTCATTCCAAACTTTTAATATGATTAATAATCCTGTATTGAAATTGGTGACATTTTCAATGTACACTACTTTTATGTTGAAATTACAGAGTAGAAGAAGCCATCACTGCATTAAATGGTAGTTATTAAGACTGTTAAGTTGACATTCTTTACAACTCCCATTAATTCAGTGATGGCCACTCTTACTCGGTAATGTCAGCATACACTTGAGCATGTACATCAGCTGATGTCACAAAGTGCTGTACAGAGAAACAGCCTAAAACCCCAAACAGCAAGCAATGCAGGTGTAGAAGCACGGTGGCTAGGAAAAACTCCCTAGAAAGGCCAGAACCTCGGAAGAAACCTAGAGAGGAACCAGGCTATGAGGGGTGGCCAGTGCACTCCTGTCTGTGCCGGGTGGAGATTATAACAGAACACGGCCAAGATGTTCATAGATGACCAGCAGGGTCGAATAATAACAATCACAGTGGTTGTAGAGGGTGCAACAGCTCAGCACCTCAGGAGTAAATGTCAGTTGGCTTTTCATAGCCGATCATTGAGTATCTTTAACGTTCCTGCTGTCTCTAGAGAGTTGAAAACAGCAGGTCTGGGACAGGTGAACAGGTCTGGGTTCCATAGCCAAAGGCAGAACAGTTGAAACTGGAGCAGCAGCAAGACCAGGTGGACTAGGGACAGCAAGGAGTCATCAGGCCAGGTAGTCCTGAGGCATGGTCCTAGGGCTGAGAGAGCGAGAGAGCTCCAATTCTCATACTTAAATTCACACAGGACACCCTTGCCTCCTGACACAAACTTTTGCAGCATAAATACTGGAGGTTGAGACAGGAGGGGACACTGTGGCCCCATCCGATGATACCCCCCAGACAGGGCCAAACAGGCAGGATATAACCCCACCCACTTTGCCAAAGCACAGCCTCCACACCACTAGAGGGATATCTCCAACCACCATAACATGCTTACTTCAGCAAATCTATTTTTCTTGTGATGAAATTCTCTGGGCTGATTAGGTCTGTAAAAGGTTGTGTGTAGTTGACTGGAGAGGCAGAATGTCTTCATGGCTTGTCAGCCTAATGCAGTCTTTCTCTGTATCACAATTAGACGATTGTGAATTTACAAAATGCATTCCTACATTAATTGTTAATCACCAAAGTCCACACTGAGATTAAACATTTTAATTACCAAAGTCGACTGAGTGATCAGCACTGTTGAGGAAAGATGTTGTTGTAGTCATTAATGGCATGCTTTGCTTTGTAAAACTGTGATACTGCTTGCACTTGTATACAATTAAATATAATTGACCTAAATGGAATAGAACTGCAGTGTAACATTTTTGAAGTTGAGTCAACTTTTAAAAAATCAAGGTAACCAGCTGCAATATGATTTCTCCACTTTGGAGCAGGACAGTTCTGCTAACATACATTCCTGAGTTGTCTTAACACATTTGTCAAAGTTTAGTCCCACATTTGCCAAAGTTGAGTCCCCTCCTTGACTTCAAGTCCTCTCAGCTTAAAGATGTAAGGACATACATTTTAAGTTGGATGAACTATATATAGATTTATTTCGCTCAATGTGAACATTGAACTCCAATTAATGGACCAGATACTGGGTTCTAACAAATCTGCCCTGAGTTACCACAGACCAGAGGTACAACAATCTCGCTAATGGTTAAAACAAATCCACTTTTTTTGCTAAATCGGGTTTAGTGCATCATATTCCAGCCTTTGAAAATGATTTTATTTTTATTTTGTATTACTATTTTCAACATTGTATAATAATAGTGAAGACATCAGAACTATGAAATAACAGATATGGAATTGTGTACTAACCAAAAACAAAGTTAAACAAATCTAAATAAAGTTTATTTGAGATTCTTCAAAGTAGCCACCCTTTTCCTTGAATGACAGCTTTGCACTCTCTCAGCATTCTCTCAACCAGCTTCATGAGGTAGTCACCTGGAATGCATTTCAATTGACAGGTGTGCCTTATTAACTTTTAACATATGGCATTTCTTTCCTTAATGCGTTTGAGCCAATCAGTTGTGTTGTGACAAGAGAAACGACAGTCCATCATTACTTTAAGACATGAAGGTCAGTCAATACGGAACATTTCAAGACCTTTGAAAGTTTCTTCAAGTGCATCAAGCGCTATGATGAAACTGGTTCTCATGAGGACCACCACAGGAAAGGAAGACCCAGAGTTACCTCTGCTGCAGAGGATACGCTCATTAGGGGAAACTGCACCTCAGATTGCAGCCCAAATAAATGCTTCACAGAGTTCAAGTAACAGACACATCTCAACATCAACTGTTCAGAGGAGACGGCGTGAATCGGGCCTTCATGGCCGAATTGATGCAAAGAAACCAAAGGACACCAATAATAAGAAGAGACTTGCTTGGGCCAAGAAAAAGAAGCAATAGACCAGTTAAAAATCTGTCCTTTGGTCTGATGAGTCCAAATGAGATTTTTGGTTCCAACCGCCGTGTCTTTGTGTGACGTAGGTGAACGGATGATCTCTGCAAGTGTGGTTCCCACCGTGAAGCATGCCGGAGGTAGTGTGATGGTGTGGGGGTGTTTTGCTGGTGACACTGTCTGTGATTTATTTAGAATTTAAGTCACACAAACATGGCCACCACAGCATTCTGCAGCAATACGCCATCCCATCTGGTTTGCGCTTAGTGTAACTATTAGGGTTCCAATAGTCTGAAATTTTCTGGTAAATTTCTGGGATTTTGCTTAAATTTATCAAAAAAGTTAGCTTATAACAGTGAACCTTTTTTTGTGGAATACACACAAGGCATTTCTTGGTCTTGTGGCATAATTTGGTTAAACTATCTCCAATTGAATGGAATTGCAACCCTCTGCATGCACAGTGCATTCTTCCATCACATGTACAGCTGACTCAAGATCTTGCACACTAATGATATGCTATTGAGCCCACACTACTACACTGTCTGAGCCAAGGACTGCATGCTTTCTGGTAAGTTATGATTACATAACTTGGTGGAGTGAATATATTTCATATGACATACAATATTTTTTTGTTAACTAGTAAATAAATAGTATCCTACAGAAAAGTGTGTTTAAATCGTTAACAATTTCTGCTAGTTGTTTTTTGCTACCATGTGGGTTCTAGCTTGCTTGAGTCTGCTAACTGAGTAGTGTTAATTCACCTGTTTCCATACATGTTTCATTTTAAAACATTCATCTTACAAAGGAGTTGTTTAATCTAACTGCATAACTATTTATCTATACATGGAATTGTATACTTTATTTTCTCATTTTTTTAAATAATCTTTACAGGAAAATGCAACTGGCACTATCTGATGTGTGGAGACATTTTACTGCAGCTAATATAGAAGGAAAAGCTGTATACATTTGCAAATACTGTGCCAAATCATATGTGAAGAATACAACAAAGATTCAGAATCATCTGGCCAAGTGCATAAACTTCCCTCAGCGCTCACAACAAGCAACCTCTGACAAAAGTCCCTCTACTTCTATTTGAGGTGAAAATGATGAATCAGACACCTTAACGATAGCAACAGCTCATGGTCCTCCTGGAATTAGAAGTTTCTTTTGACTCAATGCTGATGAATGTCTGGCTCAAGTTGTGTATGCTGGTTCATCTCTGATGCTCACAGGCAATGTGTATTGGAAGAGATTTCTGAATGTTCTTTGCCCAGCATACACCCCTCCACCAGACATGCTTTATCTACTCATTGCTGGATGCAGAGTTCAACAGAGTTCAAGTGAAGGTCAAGAAAATCAGAGAAAGCAGACTGTATTTGCAATCATCTCTGATTGGTGGTCGAATGTTTGTGGGCAAGGAATAATTAACTACATCATATCCACCACTCAACCAGTATTCTAAAAGAGCACAGACACAAAGGACAACAGACACACCAGTCTCTACATTGCAGATGAGCTGAAGGCAGTCATTAATGACCTTGGACCACAGAAAGTATTTGCACTGGTGACAAACAATGCTGTGAACATGAAGGCTGCTTGGTCTAAAGTGAGGAGTCCTACCCTCACATCACACCCATTGGCTGTGCTGCTCATGCATTGAATCTACTCCTCAAGGACATCATGGCATTGAAAACAATGGATAAACTCTACAGGAGAGCCAATGAAATGGTTAGTTATGTGAAGGGTCATCAAGTTATTTCAGAAATCTACCTCACCAAGCAAAGTGAGAAGAATAAGAGCACAGCATTGAAAATGCCCAGCAACACCAGTTGGGGTGGTGTTGTTATCATGTTTGACAGTCTCCTGGAGGAGAAGGAGTCTCTTCAAGAAATGGCCATATCACAGTCTGCCGATATGGACAGCCCCATCAAGTGGATCCTCCTGGATGATGTATTTTGGGAGAGAGTGATAAGCATTCTGAAACTCCTGAAACCTACAGCAGTAGCCATTGCACAGATTGAGGGAGTCAATGGCATCCTGTCTGATGTTCAGACTGTTTGCAGATGTAAGAGAAGAAATCCGTACTGCCCTGCCCACTTCACTATTGCTCCAAGCAGAGGAAACATCAGTTCCGAAATACATCAAAAAGTGTGAAGACTTCTGCCTGAAGCCCATACACGCCGCAGCATATATATGTTGGACCCCAAGTATGCTGGCAAGAGCATCCTGTCTGGTGTAGAGATCAACAAGGCCTGTGGTGTCATCACTACCGTGTCTCGCCACCTTAGCCTAGATGACGGCAAGGTTCTTGGCAGTCTGGCGAAGTACACTTCCAAGCAAGGGCTTTGGGATGGAGATGGATTATGGCAGTCGTGCCAACAGGGACTTTGTGGATCTGAGGCTCTTTCCCCTGTTGCCTCCAAACATCCTCCAAATCCCACCAACATCAGCCGCTTGAGAGCACAACTAGTCCTTGTTTGGGAACACACACCAAAGAATTGGTGGCCATCTGGGCAAATTTGTGGCCTTTTGAGCCTGATCCCTAGTCACCCTCAACAAGGTTGGAAAGCGACAGTGAAGATGAGGCCTCAGAGTTCGATGTTCAAGAGGTGGACATTATTGAGGTCCAGGAAGAAGATATGGAAGCCTGAGAGGAAGACAACCAAAGCTTTAGTTTGTAGACTATCATTTTACAAAGATGTATGTTGAAAACATTTTTTTGGAGAGATGTGACGGATCATTGGGGATCATTCAATATTCCCTTTCTTTTGTAGTTCAGTGAAATCATCCCATGTGAAGAGTCAACTCATTTAATTAACGTTCAATTTGTGACTTGTTTTTTTTATGTCTATTGGAAGGATTTAATCATTTGCCATTGTCTACTTATGATAAAAAGATTGTTTGTCTCCATATCATATGGTAAATATATCCAATGCAAAAACATCTACATTTAAATGGTATTAATATTAATTAGCAATTTAAATGGTATTAATTTATGTTAATTCCAATTAATTCACATATATTCCTGTTAATTCCCACAGAACGTTTCCACATCTGAATATTCCCTAAAATGTGCAACTCTAGGGACTATCATTTCTTTTTAAACAGGACAATGACCCAAAGTACACCTCAAGGTTGTGTAAGGGCTATTTGACCAAGAAGGAGAGTGATGGAGTGCTGCATCAGATGACCTGGCTTCCACAATCAACCGACCTCAACCCAATTGAGAGGGTTTTGGATGAGTTGGACTGCAGGTGAAGGAAAAGCAGCCAACAAGTGCTCAGCATATGTGGAAAAGCATTCTTCATAAAGCTGGTTGAGAGAATGCCAAAGAGTGTGCAAAGCTGTCATCAAGGCAAAGGGTAGCAACTTTGAATAGTCTAAAATATATGTTGATTTGTTTTAACACTTTTGGTTACTACATGTCTTCACTATTATTCAACAATGTAAAAAATAGTAATGAGTAGGTGTGTCCAAACGTTTGACTGGTATGTATGTATTAATTTTAAACTGTTCCCTGTCAAGTAAAATAACTAAGTAAAATAAAATTTGCCGAAAAGCACACTGGGAAATATGTTTACGATACACACACGTATTAAGCCAACACAGTATTTTAAGTTGCGGGTCTCAGAAAACTAAACTCTTGTGTGATCAACTCAGCTCTTTGTGTTGCAAGTGCAAACATCAATATTTAAGTTCATACATTTGTTTTTCAAATTCAACTCAC
Organism: Oncorhynchus keta; assembly: GCF_023373465.1. NCBI lineage: Eukaryota > Metazoa > Chordata > Actinopteri > Salmoniformes > Salmonidae > Oncorhynchus > Oncorhynchus keta. Next base: position 3,567,214 of record NC_068427.1, read on the forward strand.
ATTGAACAGAAATCACTGGGTAAATTGAGTATTCTGCTCAACAATTTCCCAATTTACATCCAGCCAATTAGGATATTTAAGCGACTTGTATTATCACCTGTATAAGCATCGAGTTTGTGCTGTGTTGCGGACCTCTATGATAGGCACATGTCCATATATGGATCCCTCCTATGACCGTTGGTGTCGTCATTTTTCTGATTTGTGTTATGGTCATTTTGGTTACGTGCCAAGTATCTTTTTCCAGGAAGTGAGCACAGGTGAAATGACAGTAAGGGAGATTAGTGTTCTGTAACCTGATTCTGGTTGATCTTAATTCATAATGCAACCCTGATGGTAAAGTTCATGACAAGCCACATGGTCTAGTGGGAATTCATGTAGTAGACTACCTGCTTGTTTGGGACACAGCAGTTGAGTTTTATGGAAGGAGGATCGCAAGGTGTTCACATTTTGACACAGTTGTTCATCCAATATGATAATGTCACAGGGACTTTACGTCACCATGTCTGCTGATAGTCCTGATATGTTGATTAATGATGTGTTGGTTTGTATAATATAATGGAACTTTTAGTAAAATCACACATCTTTTGTGGCTTTAGTATGTAAGTGTAGTGTATGGTTAAGTTAACATCACTACACCTTCCTGAGACCTGGACCGCTGTTGCCTGGACCCAGAGATGCCTTGGATTTTCAGGGTCAGTGGTATCACTGATGCTTCTAGAGTTCACTCTGGCACTGTGCAGAGGGTCACAGGTTTGCGTCCTAGGCTGGGAAGACACGGACGGAACGAACTCTGCTATAGAAGTATAGCTAGGTTGTGGACGGCCGAAAATAGCTTCCTGCAAGCATCAGTGCACTCCCAAATAAAGTTGAGAAACTGTCCTCTACAATTTGTCCTTGGTTTTTGGCCAGTAACTGTTTGAATTAAGTAAAACTGTCATGTAAATGGTTAATGGTCAACTTAGTGGTCAAAAACCCAAATGCATTGATATATTATCTTCTCAGTGAACATGTTAATTTGTCACACATCTCTCTGCCACGGTATCATCTGCCCAGTGGTGGTACCAGTGCCGTTTATGATTAGGGAGGACTTTTTTTATGAGCCTATGGACTCTTCACATCTACGCTCCTCTCACATTTTCGCTTTGCTTGTGGACTTCTGTGCACAACACTGTCTGCGAAGAAAACTCTCCAAGCCAAACCTTCATACCATAACCTTTACACACAGCCTACATGGTTGTCACCATATTAACTAACATCTTAAATCAACATAGCTACTAGAACTAACACGTTAGTAAACCACAATCCAATTCATGTGTGCAATCATGCAGTAGTGTACAGCAAGAAGTTTAGCAGTTGCACCGGCGATCCCCGGTGCCAATACATTTATAAAACGGAAAGCTTACCTTGAATTGGAAGTGTTGGATAACCTTAGCCAGCTAGCTAACATAAATATAATTAATGTTAAGTTAGATGCATTAGCTAGCGTAAGAAAAATAAAATAATAAAACAAATCTCTTTTTCTCTCTGCTGCTTCTCCTTAATTTCTTTAGAAAATATATTGTTCAAAACTGTTCAACTATTGTCTTTCTCTTTGAGTCAACTACTCACCACATGTTATGCTTTCAGTATTAGATTCATTCTCTGATCCTTTGATTGGATGGACAACATGTCAGTTCATGCTGCAAGACCTCTGATAGGTTGGAGGACATCCTCCGGAAGGGGGTGAGAACCATGAGCCTCTTAGGTTTTGTATTAAAGTCAGTGTACCCAGAGGAAGACGGAAAATATCTGTCCTCCGGCTACACTATGGTGCTACCCTACAGAGTGCTGTTGAGGCTATGTGAATATATTTCGTATAGTTTTATCTAAAAAGGATAACTTTTTTTAATGTTGAACTATTTTCATAATATTCACCGAGTAGGACGGTCCTTCCCTTCCTCCTCCGAGGAGCCTTCACTGTGTCTGACTTGGGATCCGAACCCACTTCACCAGTGCCCTTTAGTATCACTACCACATTCACACTTTGCACTGATTGGAAAATCCCTAATGTTTTTTTCATCAATATAATCCTGACAGCTTTATTACATTTACATTTACATTTAAGTCATTTAGCAGACGCTCTTATCCAGAGCGACTTACAAATTGGTGCATTCACCTTATGACATCCAGTGGAACAGCCACTTTACAATAGTGCATCTAAATCTTTTAAGGGGGGGGGGTGAGAAGGATTACTTTATCCTATCCTAGGTATTCCTTAAAGAGGTGGGGTTTCAGGTGTCTCCGGAAGGTGGTGATTGACTCCGCTGTCCTGGCGTCGTGAGGGAGTTTGTTCCACCATTGGGGGGCCAGAGCAGCGAACAGTTTTGACTGGGCTGAGCGGGAACTGTACTTCCTCAGTGCAGTCCAGAGTGTCTGTGGAAGGACCCTGAATGCGTCCCAAAAGGCATTCTTTCCCTATATAGTGCACCACTCTTGAAAGCCCCTGAATGCTTTCAAGGTTTAATTGTGTCTACAGGACTTTAGGAGGCTCTGGCTTGGTCAGGGTTTGTTAAGGCAACTGGGGTTTACATCCATTGTTGTGAATTGGCACTTTGGCTGATTGCCGGGGATGGGCCCTCGACAAGTAAAGCCCCCTTTGCCGTACAGTGAAGAGGCATTGTGATAGAGCTTTTGATGTCACTTTCACCTCATTTAATTTCTCACAAATGATTGTAATATTACTTTAAAAAATACAAACAATTCACCTCAGTCTTTACCAAAGTAGCACTTCATCTTTTATACCATCGGCCCAAAAGTAAACTAAGCGGAAACGTCTTAAAATGTTAATCTCACTGTCAACCACTTTAACGTTACAGTACAGAGACACTTTGCAGCTGCTTGTTTTCAATTGAGTCCCTCACCAATCCTCCCGTCCCACTCCCAAAATATAAGTATGTCGAAACACGTTGAAAAGAGGCGAAAATCATGTAGTGTCTCTGCTGGTGCGTCCTGGGGTCACAGGTTTGTGTTTGACCTTTGTGGATCTCACTGTAGCACTAGCCTCGCCCCTGTTAGCATCAAAAAGCTGCTGAAGTCTCCTCCTTTCATCTGCCAAAACCATTTACCACGTATCCTCTCCTTTTCTCTCTCTCGACCTCCTGGGTTCTCTTGCCTCAACTCTGTTCTCCGCACATGCCCCCAAGGCACTGGTGCTGCTGAGCCACACACCTCTCTTTCTCTCACTCTCTCTAACACTTTCACGTTGACATATCTCTCCGTCTCGACTGTATGCTCCTCTCCCGCATTCAAAGCATAGGCTACACCTATTTGTATGATGGTAGGAATTAAGGTACCTTCAGGGATCAGTCAACAAACACAGACATTAACACATACATTAACACATACATTAACACAGACATTGCCATCACCACATACAAAGGTTGCATTTAATGTAACCCTAAACCTTACATTTCCTATACATTACCTCACTAAACATTAAGGGTCAGTTTCCCAGACACAGATGAAACGAAGAAAAAGTGACCCATGGAGCTTTTGTTGTCCAATAATAGACTTCATCTTGGTCTGGGAAACTAGCCATAAGACTACTTGGAAATGTTGCTCTCGTTCTTTTTAAGTGGCCCATGCCGTTGGTCTTTCATGACATATCTGTGTGTTGCAGTGTTGTTTCACAATCTGCCGTGAGAGTCCACGTGTTGTGACCACTTCCCAGCCAACCAGGAGCGGGAAGTGATGCAATTTCATTCAAGTCATGTCGACCCCAGTGCCGAGTGCAGGGCAGGCTTGGATTGTGTTCCTCTCACTACAAGGGTTCAAATACATTACATGGGCAATGTGTATATACCCGTTTCTTTCTTATGAAGCCTAGCTGTTTGATAGTTGTCCAACATCAGGATTGTGGGTTTGATTTCTGCTCGGGCCACCAATATGAAAATGTATCCTCGCACTACTGTAAGTCGCTTTGGATAAAAGCTTCTGCTAAATGGTATAATTGTAGTATGATATGGTCTTTGGCATGATAATATTTACTCACTTAGTGTTTGCGCTAGTGCAACATTTGCATCTGCCATGTTCATAAAGCATTCTTTCATACAGGATCAGGTTGATTTTAAAATCATAAGCTGAAGCTAAATCAGGAAAGTGTCTGTCTTTATACATACGGTGCCTGCGGAAAGTATTCAGACCCCTCGATTTTTTTCCACATTTTGCTACGTTACAGCCTTATTCTAATTTTTTTTTTTTAATTACAAATCCATAGACAAAACGAAAACAGGTTTTTAGAAATGTTTGCAAATGTATTTAAAAAAATAAACCAACATAGCTTATTTACATAAGTATTCAGACCGTTTCCTAGGAGACTCGAAATGGAGCTCAGGTGCATCCGGTTTCCATTGATCATCGTTGAGATGTTTCTACAACGTGATTGGACTCCACAAGTGGTAAATTCAATTGATTGGACATGATTTGGAAAGGCACACAGCTGTCTATATAAGGTCCCGCAGTTGACAGTGCATGTCAGAGCAAAAACCAAGCCACGAGGTCAAAGCAATTATCCGTAGAGCTCCGAGACAGGATTGTGTCGAGGAAAAGATCTGGGGAAGTGTACAACAAATGTCTGCAGCATTGAAGGTCTACAAGAACAAAGTGGCCTCCATTATTCTGAAATGGAATAAGTTTGGAACCATCAAGACTCTTCCTAGAGCTGGCTGCCTGGCCAAACTGGGCAATCGGGGGAGAAGGACCTTGGTCAGGGAGGTGAGCAAGAAACCGATGGTCACTCTGACAGACCTCTAGAGTTCCTCTGTGGGGATTTGAGAACCTTCCAGAAGGACCACCATCTCTGCAGCACTCCACCAAATCAGGCCTTGATGGTAGAGTGAACAGACGGAAACCACTCCTCAGTTAAAGCCTGCTTAGAGTTTGCCAAAAGGCATCTAAAGACTCTCCGACCATGAGAAACATGTTTTTTTTCAGGGGCATGTTTTTCAGGGGCAGGGACTGGGAGACAAGTCAGGATTGAGGCAAAGATGAACAGAGCAAAGTACAGAGAGATCACTGATGAAAACCTACTCCAGAGCGCTCAGGATTTCAGACTGGGGCGAAGGTTCACCTTCCAACAGGACAATGACCCTTAGCACACAGCCAAGACAACGCAGGAGTGACTTTGGGACAAGTCTCTGAATGTCCTTGAGTGGCCCAGCCAGAGCCCGGACTTGAACCCGATCGAATATCTTGAAAATAGCTGTGACCTAAAAATAGCAGTGCAGCGACGGTCCCCATCAAACCTGACAGAGCTTGAGAGGATCAGCAGAGAAGAATGGGAGAAACATTCCCCAAATACAGGTGTGCCAAGCTTGTAGCGTCACACCCAAGAAGACTCGAGGCTGTAATCACTGCCAAAGGTGCTTTAACATCTTAAGGTATAGGGGGCAGCATTTTCACTTTTGGATAAATAGCATGCCCAATTTCAAATTCCTGCTACCCATGCCAAGAATATAAGATATGCATATTATTAGTAGATTTGGATAGAAAACACTCTGAAGTTTCTAAAACTCTTTGAATCATGCCTGAGTATAACATAACTTATGTAGCAGGCAAAACCCAGAGGACTAACTGAATTTTTATTTGTTTTGGTTTCTGTCTGTTAAGTGAGTTCTCATTGGAAAACGATATTTCTTAGGAAATTGTTTTCAGTTCCTACCGCTTCCACTGGATGTCACCAGTCTTTGGAATTTGGTTGAGGTTATTCAATTGTGTAATGAAGAAGTGCGGTCATCTAGGAACTGCGTAACACTGTTGAGAGTTGCGCAAGACTTGAAAAGTAGCTTGGTTTGTTGTCTTCCTGTATTGAACACAGACCCGTCTTCATTTTGATCGATCGATTTTGATCGATTATTAACGTTGAAAAATACCTAAAGTTGTATTACAAAAGTAGTTTGAAATGTTTTGGCAAAGATTACAGGCAACTTTTGAAATATTTTGTAGTGACGTTGCGCAATTTGGAAGCTGTTTTTTTTCTGGATCAAACGCGCCAAATAAATAAATAAAAATAAATAACAAATTGACATTTTGGATATATATGGATATATAAAGGACCAATTGTGATGTTTATGGGACATATTGGATTGCCAACAAAAGAAGCTCGTCAAAGGTAAGGCATGTTTTATATTTTATTTCTGCGTTGTGTAGCGCCTGCAGGGTTGAAATATGCTACCCTCTTTGTTTACTGTTGTGCTATCATCAGATTATAGCTTCTTATGCTTTAGCTGAAAAGCCTTTTAAAAATCTGACATGTTGGCTGGATTCATAACGAGTGTAGCTTTAATTTAGTATCTTTCATGTGTGATTTAATGAAAGTTTGATTTTTATCATTTTATTCAAATTTTTCACGCTGCATTTTACCTGGCTTTTGGCCAAGTGGGACGCAAGCGTCCCCTATACCATAAAAGTACTGAGTAAAGAGACTGAATACCTATGTAAATGTGATATTTCAGTTTTTTATTTTTTATTTAAAAAAATAAATAAATAAATAGGCAAACATTTATATATATATTTTTATACACAATACCCCATGTGGAAAAAGTCAAGGGGTCTGAATACTTTCCAAAGGCACTGTATATTTATACCATTCATTACCTTCAATGTTTTATTTTGCGATACATGTTACAGGAGCTTTGCATCAGTGCTAGGGCAGGGCAATATGGCCAAAATATATCACAATATTTTTGCCATTTTTTGACAGTATGATGGTATTTCACGGTAATGTTTTTGAATAATACAATTTCGAAATATGCTTTATGCTTGACCCTAAGGTGGCAACACATTCTAATAGCTACAGATTGTACACCAGATAATGTGATGTAAAAAATAAAAAACGTTCACTGGACGTTACAGGAAATGCCCATTACAAACCGACGCAATAAATGTTTCAACTAACATATCTGGCGGTACTTCATTTGCCATCTTGTCTATTTCAAATCTTCTCTCATTGATCCAGACAGGTGAGTGTCATCATGACATGCGGCACTTTGGGGTGGACACCCACCTATCTTGCTCAATGAGAGAAGATTTTAAACATTTGTTGATAGCTTCATGTAGTAAAAAACATTTTTTTTTTTAAATATCAGAGCAATTTCAAGAGAAACAAGTAAGATTTAACTGAGTTACAGTTCATTTAAGAAAATTTGTCAATTTAAATAAATACATTAGGCTCTAATCTATGGATTTCATATGACTGGGAATACAGATATGCATCTGTTGGTCACATATACCTTAAAAAAAGGTAGGGACGTGGATCAGAAAACCAGTCAGTATCTGGTGTGACCATAATTTTCATGCAGCACGACACATCTCGCTCTCATAGAGTTGATCCGGATATTGATTGTGGTCTGTGGAATGTTGTTCCACTCCTCTTCAATGGCTGTGTGAAGTTGCTGGATATTGGCGGGAACTGGAACACGCTGTCGTAGACGTCGATCCAGAGTAGTGGGTTATATGGTATAGAAATTAACATTCAATTCTCTGGCAACAGCTCTGGTGGACATTCCAACACTCAGCATGCCAATTGCACACTCCCTCAACATTTGAGATATCTGTTGTGTGACAAAGCTGCACATTTTAGAGTGGCCTTTTTTTGTCCCCAGCACAATGTCTAATGATCATAATTTATCAGCTTCTTGATATGCCACACATGTGGTGGATGGATTATCTTGGCAAAGGAGAAATGCCTACCAACAAGGCTGTAAACAAATTTGTGCACAACATTTGAGAAATGTTTTTTTGTGCATATGAAACATTTCAAGGATCTTTTTATTTCAGCTCATGAAACATGGGACCAACAATTTACATGTTGCATTTTTATTTTTGTTCAGTATAACTACCTGCAACTGGACACAGACATCTATAAGAATTAAGAACAAAGTGTCGCCAAATACAGGTTAGTTGAAAAATCTATGGTGGCAGTTTCTATGGGGCTTTCCTGTAACATCCAGTAATAGACAACAAAAATGTTAGCTTATATCACATTATCTGTTGTACAATCTGGAGCTAACATTCTAAGTTAATTTAATGGGTCTTTCTCCATTCTGATAACAAAAATAAATAAATTAGCTTTAAAAAAAAGCATTTCCTGCACTCATTTGTTATCATTTTCACACTGTGCCACATAGGGCTGCATGAAACAGTCAAAACACCTAGCTATGCCGATTGAGATTTATTGACCAAATATTGCGATTTGAATTGCGATTTAGACAAAACACTTGGGTGAACTGTTGGAATCATGGAAATAGAATGATTATTCAAATTCTATAGTTGGAATATAGTGTGCAGCTCGTTCAATATGTTGTTGTTTGACGTGACAACTATGAAAAAGCCAGGGAGGAGTTATTGGGAGTTAGTGTTTTCCAGTGGACCCTAGATGTTACAAAACAAGTTGTTTTCGCCAGAGAGTTCTCTTACTTCATGTAGCTAGCTAACATATTCATGCTTTGCCTATTCCTCTCTGATTTATAAGATAGCATTGCACAAACAACATGCTGATCTAGGCCTACTCCAGCACTGGTATAAGGCTGTATTAGCTAGCTACATTTGCTCTGACTCGGAGTACATTTAGCTAGCTAGCTATCCAACTAACTAGCGATTAGCATTAGCGGCTAAAATTGTTTATTTCAGCCACAACTTGCTAACAAAAGACAAACTAGACAAACTGTTTGAAGACAATAAGATACACAAACTAATAGTGTAATAGAACACTTGTGGATTTATGTTATTAGGAATAAGAGTGGAAAGCACAATCGTTGTCACCAACATTTTGTTGCTTGTGACTCCATGGTTTAGCAACATGCTTGCCTGGAATGACAGGGGGGTAGGGCTTGGTGTGGGAAGCGGCATGCAGGTGAAAGGAGAAATACAACTCAAAAAAGCAATGGCGTAAACAATAAAAACAGACATTACACTCGGCGGAGTGGAATATCACATTCAACAAACCAAACATTGAAATGCCATTGTAGAATGCAAGGTAAAGTGCATCTATACCGGTATATAGTAAAAGACAGTATACCGCCCAGCCTTAACCAGTGTAAACACACTAGGTATTTTTTTTTTTACTTAGCTGTGTCATTATATAGCTCCCAACCTGTGATCCGTGGAAATAGTTGAGGCTAGTGTCTACGATGTGAGTAACGTGAACGTTGGATTCTTGTCTCAAAAGCAGTGACTTGCTCTGACTTCCTCTCTCTTTCACATTCCTTCCTGTTCTGCTGGCTCTCTGTCCTCCTCTGGCTTCCTCTCCATCTCTCTCTCTCCCCCCAGTCTGTTTGAGGGTCTGTGCTGTGCAGTGCTGTGAGGTTGTGCGGTAGCGAAGGTGGTATGCTGTGTAGATTTTTGGTGCAGTGCAGCAGGCAGTATTGTAACGTCGCCTCTCTCTCTCTCTTTCGCTCTCTCTGTATGTTTGCTTTTTTTGTGGCCTCTGTTTGGGAGCCGTGGAACAATTCCAGACATTTTTGTTTAAAAAGGGCATTAGCCCCAGTGCTTCCGTCCCATCCATCAACCTTGGCAAGCCCTGGCGCTTTGTAGCCTTCCATTCCTGGCCTGATCACTTCCATAGCTTTGTCAAAAGAATGTATGATGACCTTTTTGGAAGTTCTTATTATTTTGTGAACCCCTCTTTTCTTCCCTGCCTGTTCTTCAAACAAAATCAGTTCCACCTGGCTGTAGGTTTATATGTGACATCGGGTGTTGCTTGTATCTTTTGGAACTGCTCTGAATTGTGTCTTTGTTCCATTATTCACTGATTTGGGAGATTGCAGTGTATGTAGTCGTTCATAACACGGGTATGTGTCTATGAGTATGAGACGTGGAGTGGAGCAAGTGAAGGATATAATGAAGGTAATGTGTGTGAGAGGGAGTGGGAGAGACTTAAGAGTCCATTAGCTAGACACAGCAGCATACCAACCTGCATCCCAATGGCTTACCTCTGAAGCTAAGCAGGGTTGGTCCTGGATGGGAGACCAGATACTGCTGGAAGGAGTGTTGGAGGGCCAGTAGGAGGCACTCTTTCCTCTGGCCTAAATAAAAAAACATCTCAATGCCCCAGGGCAGTGCTTGGGGAACATTGCTTTGTCTAGGGTGCTGTCTTTCAGATAGGATGTTAAATGGGTGTCCTGACTCTAAGGTCACTAAAGATCCCATGCCATTTAGCGTAGGGGTGTTAACCCCAGTGGCCTGGCTTAATTTCCAATCTGGCCCTCATACCATCATGGCCACCTAATCATTCCCAGCTTCCAATTGGCTCATTCACCCACCCTCCTCTCACTGGCTTAAACTATTCCCCAGGTTGTTGCTGTAAATGAGAATTTGTTCTCAGTCAACTTAACTGGTAAAATAAAATATAAAAACTATTGCGTGCTGGACTTAGAGGCCCTGTAGTTTCAGTAGAACAGTACATAGACAATGAGGGGTACTGCATAGCTACAGCATGTTAGGACCAGGTGATACTCTGGGAGGAGAAACCCAGTCAGGTTATTAAAAGGAACTACATGTAATATTTTAGCCATACATTTGAGTTCTTGGTGATATTTTTTCTTCATCATGATACCAAAAAGATTAGTTACAGGGACGAGAATAATTTATTTTATTTAACTAGGCAAGTCAGTTAAGAACAAATTGTTATGTACAATGACGGCCTACCAAAAGGCCTCCTGCAGGGACGTGGGCTGGGATTAAAAATATAAATTAATTAAATGAAAATATAGGACAACACGACATAAAGAGAAACATAAGACAACATAGCAAGGCAGCAACACATGACAACACAGCATGGTAGCACAACGAAACAGGGTGCAAACAATATTGGACACAGACAACAGCACAAAGGGCAAGATAGGTAGAGACAACAATACATCACGCAAAGCAGCCACAACTGTCAGTCTTTGAATAAAGAGATTGAGATAAAACTGTCCAGTTTGAGTGTTTGTTGCAGGCCGTTCCAGTCGCTAGCTGCAGCGAACTGAAAAGAGGAGACCCAGGGATGTGTGTGCTTCTGGGACCTTTAACAGAATGTGACTGGAAGAACAGGTGTTGTATGTGGAGGATGAGGGATGCAGTAGATATCTCAGATAGGTCTAAGAGGGTTTTATAAATAAGCATCAACCAGTGGGTCTTGCGACGGGTATCAGAGATGACCAGTTTACAGAAGAGTATAGAGTGCAGTGATGTGTCCTATAAGGAGCATTGGTGGCAAATCTGATGGCCGAATGGTAAAGAACATCTAGCCGCTCGAGAGCACCCTTACCTGCCGATCTATAAATTACATCTCTGTAATCTAGCATGGGTAGGATGGTCATCTGAATCAGGGTTAGTTTGGCAGCTGGGGTGAAAGGAGTGATTACGATAGAGGAAACCAAGTATATATTTAACTTTAGCCTGCAGCTTTGATATGTGCTGAGAGAAGGACAGTGTATCATTTAGCCATACTCCCAAGTACTTGTATGTGGAGACTACCTCAAGCTCTAAACCCTCAGAGGTAGTAATTACACCTGTGGGGAGAGGGGCATTCTTTTTACAGATATCAGTGCACAAGTCAGAATTGGGGCTAGCAACAGTCGATGGGCCAGGGTGTGTACATGCACATTTCCAGATATCATCAACAGTAATACAATCATGGCACGGTAGAGGACAGGGAGATCTATGCAGTGTTGATTTATGACATTTGAATATGCATTAGATGGCAACAAGATCATATTATAAGACTTTTTATATTGCTAATGTTCTTGCTATTTATGACAACCGAACGAGGGAAAACAAATGGTAAATTAGGAAGTTGTGCACGAACAACAAGAGCCGGAACGGCTAGTTGTATCTACAATAGTTACCTTCACCTCTTTCTCCTTTGGATCAGGGATATACTTTACTTGAAATTGACTTTAAATTTACTTTAATAGACTTTACACTGTCATGATGACATAGAACACTATTTAGCTAAGCAAGCAGTCTAGCCAATTGGGTGATGCTTTGTGGTCATGACGATGTAAGGTCAGTTGTAATAAGGTGATGTGCTTGACTTGGACTGAAATAGTTGCTCATTTTGGGTGCCGGTACTGTTTATTTACTGAACAAAAATAGAAACGGAACATGCAAAAATTTAAAAGATTTTACAGAGTTACAGTTCATATGAGGAAATCAATCAATTGAAATGCATTCATTAGGCCATAATCTATGGATTTCACATGACTGGGAATACAGATATGCATCTGTTAGTCACAGATACCTTAAGAAATGGGCCCCATAATGGGCCTGAGGATTTCGTCATGGCATTTCTGTGCATTCAAGTTTAAGTTCTGGGCATAAAAAAATGTCGAGAAACAATGTTTTTATGTCTATGAAAACATTTTGGGATCTTTTATTTCAGCTCATGAAACGTGAGACAAACATATGACATGTTGTGTTCATATTTCTGTCCGGTGTATTGAGGTGTAGGAGCTCCACAATACACTTGAGCTAATATTCTATGAGGTGTAGGAGCTCCACAATACACTTGAGCTAATATTCTATGAGGTGTAGGAGCTCCACAATACACTTGAGCTAATATTCTATGAGGTGCAGGAGCTCCACAATACACTTGAGCTAATATTCTATGAGGTGTAGGAGCTCCACAATACACTTGAGCTAATATTCTATGAGGTGTAGGAGCTCCACAATACACTTGAGCTAATATTCTATGAGGTGTAGGAGCTCCACAATACACTTGAGCTAATATTCTATGAGGTGTAGGAGCTCCACAATACACTTGAGCTAATATTCTATGAGGTGTAGGAGCTCCACAATACACTTGAGCTAATATTCTATGAGGTGCAGGAACTCCACAATACACTTGAGCTAATATTCTATGAGGTGCAGGAACTCCACAATACACTTGAGCTAATATTCTATGAGGTGCAGGAACTCCACAATACACTTGAGCTAATATTCTATGAGGTGCAGGAACTCCACAATACACTTGAGCTAATATTCTATGAGGTGCAGGAGCTCAAACAGTACAACATTTTCGGTGCCAGTACTCCACTTCGGTGAGATCCTGCTGAAGTCAAGCACTGGTTGTAAAACTGTTTATGATATCTGTAATGTCTTTATTATCATCAGTGTTATAGTCCTTTTGATGGATGCTCAAGTGTTACTGATTAAAGCTACATTACTGTCGGTTTCACCAGTTGTCTTGTAGGAGAGCCTGTTGCTGAAGACAACAGCAGATTCAGCTCAGCTCCACTGTCATTGTGTTAGTCTAAGTCACAGCATGCTTCTTAAAACCTCTGAAGTAGTACAGTAAACATTCAAAAATGTTTTTGTGATTCAACAATGCATAGAATGAGATATGGAGTAACTCGCAAAGCTAATGTTTCAGCTGAGGCCTCTTAAGCAAAGCTGGTGGCAGCTCTTTTCACATTTTTTAATTTAACCTTTATTTAACTAGGCAACTCAGTTAATGTCAGAGTCGTGTGTATAGGTGGCAGGAAAGTCAGGCACAGCAGAATCAAACTGAGTGTAATGGAGTTATTTAATAACGATAAACTAAACATACTCCAGACACTAAATGTAAAAATAAACAAAGTGGGTACGAGGACCCGTCGCGCACCAATACAAACACCAACCCACAAACAATCTCTGACGAAGACATGAGGGGAAACAGAGGGTTAAATACACAACAGGTAATGAATGAATGGGATTGAAACCAGATGTGTAGGAAGACAAGACAAAACCAATGGAAAATGAAAAATGGATCAATGATGGCTAGCTGACCGGTGACGTCGGCCACCGCCTGAACAAGGAGAGGCTTCGACTTCGGCAGAAATCGTGGCAGTTAAGAACAAATTCATATTTACAACGATGGCTTACCCTGGCCGAACCCTAACAACGCTGGGCCAAATGTGTTCGCCCTATGGGACTCCCAATCACGGCCAGTTGTGATACAGCCTGGAATCGAACCAGGGTCTGTAGTGACGCCTCGAGCACTGACATGCAGTGCTTTAGCATATTTTATCAAAACCCCTTCTTGCAGCAAACAATGTCATGTTAGACCAAACTATATACTAAATGCAGTCTTACAGTACATTTCAAGACTAAAAACAATAAAACTGTTTATTTTTTAGTCCAAAACCATGAACTTGATCAAGCCTATTTGCCAGTAGTAGTAAGCCATGACATAGCACATAACTGTACTTGACATTTCTTGTAGGTTATCACTATGAGGGACTGGAGGTGGTGTTAGTATGTGCCATCTGTGTGTTTGAGAGCAGTGCATAGTATGTAGTGATAGAGGTGTGGTATATGAGGGCAAGAGGAGAGGTTAAAAGGGCACATCGGGGTGTCAAAGGCCACAGATCAGGCCAGTGAACACTTACAATAATATACTTCATTTCCCAGGCACTTTTTCAAAGCAGAGAGCATCTCAGACTATATACACAAAGTGAGACAGATTCACTTCAACTTGGTGGACTATGGAAACAGAGTCATTTGCTAAGATCATGGAGCATAGTTTGGAGCAGTGACATGAGATGGTACATACATAAAAAAATTGGATCCATTAGATCAGAGATGGGCAACTCCAGTCCTCGGGGGCCTGATTTTCCCCCAGCCCTATAGCTAACACACCTGATTAAACTGAAGACTTTGATTAGTTGTCAATTGGAGTCAGGTGTGTTAGCAGGAGCTGGGGCAAAAGAGTGTCACCAATCAGGGCCCCGAGGACTGCTGTTGCCCATCCCCGCATTAGATTAAAAGCATAGTTTGCACCATCCACACGTTGTATTTGTTTACGTAGCCACTGCCGCTATGTGATTACTTTAGCATTTCATGTCCAAATTATCCCAAAGATTTTGTGTAGCTCAATTGCTTGGTTTGAAGTTATTCTGACGTTATTTGGGAATTCAATTGAAAACATGCTAATATCTGGTACATAGGTTTTCGGCTTCAAACTGCCGAAGTTAGCAGATTGGCAGTGGTCCCTAGCCATGTTAACCAACCCGAGGTATATATTGCACTCTGTCCTGTCCATAGACAGGGGGATGGGGGCGGGGAAGGATTTCATTATGGATGCCGGGCTTCCAGAGTTTTTATTATATGTCCTGCATAAAATATAAACCTGTGGCAGGGTTATAATGAAGCGTAGTGGTGGATGGGGTCTAGTAAAGGTGCTGCGGGCCTTCATAGGTCCCATCCTCTGTGGTTGTAGCTCGATGGAGATTTAAGTTGTCTATAGAGACAGATCGAAAGTCAGTTTAGGCTTTTAATGTCCTCGTTAAGGACATTGAAGTAGTTCATTTTGCAAAACTTCTACCTGAAGCTACATAGATCCTAACTGCGTCTAGTAAGAGCATGCGTCCAAAAAGTATTGAAAAAGGCTCCTTTGCTAGTACTTTCTGTTGATGGTGGATGGAAGCAGATGCGGTAAGACAAGGTGGGTGATCTACAGTATTGGTCCACTGATTGAGTCACACACATGCAAGCATGCACACACACACACACACACACATGCATACACACACAAATTCTAATCAAATGTTATTGGTTGTGTACACGTTTTGCAGATGTTATTGCAGGTGCTGTGAAATGCTTATGTTTATTGCTCCAACAGTAACACACACACACACACACACACACACACACACACACACACTGCTGAATCAGGGCATACATTAGTACATTATATCCCAGGCCCACGGAAGTTGTTCGTGATTCCAGATGCCCCTCTGCTGTCAGAGGGATACACAGGCCATCGATAAGACATAGGTCACACAGACAGACTGTTTGTTTGGCACTCTCTCTCACACACACACACACACTCACACACACACACACACACCACTGACTGGTGCCGGAGTGCACAGATCAGCACATTCTCTAGATGCAGTGTACCGTCTCACTAGTCTGTGATACACCCAGAGCCTGCATGTCACTCTGGAGACTGGTTCTGGTTAGAGAACAACCTAAAACCTCTGCACAGTACAGGCAACACCTAAGCCCTAATATAAAGTGCATTAGGAAAGTGTTCACACCCCTTGACTTTTTCCACATTTCGTTGTGTTACAGCTTTATTCTAAAATTGAAAATATATGCATTTCCTCATCAATCTACACACAATACCCCATAATGTCAAAATGAAAACATGTTTTTAGAAATGTTTGCAAATGTACCTTATTTACATAAGTATTCAGACCCTTTGCTATGAGCCTCGAAATTGAGTTCAGGGGCATCAAATGTATAAAAGCCTGTTTTGATTCGTCACTTGGTGGCATTGTGTGTAGATTGATGAGGGAAAAAAACAATAAGGCCGTGATGAAACAAAATGTGGAAGACGTCAAGGGGTCTGTATACTTTCCGAACTGTAGGTTTGTGTTTGCATGCGCGCGTGTGTGTGTGTGAGAGAAATATTTCTATTACAGTATGAGAGTTTGTGCATTTCTTAGAGAGTGAAGGCAAATAGCTAGAGAGACAAAGAGAAAGGCTGAAGCTTTAATTAAAGTCTTGAGACACTTGGTCTTTATTTTGTTTCAGGCGACTGCACATTCTGCAAACCTAGAGTGTAATGCCTCGCCCAAGCAGACAAACACACATGCACACACACACACACACACCTCTGACAGGAGGTAGTCCTCCCCTACCCCTCCTTAACTAATCTTTGTTGTGATGAGAGAAAGGTTTTCCAATAATGGGACCACTAAATATATTCACCTCTCCGCATAACAACAGAGACATGCACAGCGAATATCAAGGCTGATCCTCACGACTGGCTTTTGAAAACCTTTCCATCTTGACTCACACCAACTTTGTCTTGTTTATTTCAAATATTTATTTTCAAAGGTCTATAAAAGATCAGGACCAATGCTAGAACACGCTTTAAAATGTGCACACCAACGAGAGTAGGAGTCTTTTGAAAGCAGATACACAAAAGCAGCTTCAGTTCACAACAAAATAAGCCCCAGAGGATTTGAATGTGTCACCTGCTCACTGTATTTCTCTCTCTGTGGATGCAATAACTCAACTTAGAAATGACCATCCACAAAAACATATTAGCAGATGCTGGATTCATCTCAACTCACACCCACACACTGTATATCCGGCCTACAGTCATGATGTTGCTAGCGAGCTAGCTAGCTGAGAGAATAGAAGAGTGTTTTTGAAAGTGGGGCAGATGGGGTAAAATGGCTAAGCTGGTGGAGACTTGGCCACTGTGGCAGTACTATAGGGATAAACACAATGCTTTGTGTGAAACTCCACAGCGAAATGGCTGCAGCTCCTCTTCTATGCCATTATTCAAACACAAGCTTTTTATATAGATGCTTATAGGTGCTACACATAGGATTCTTTTTTATTTTTGCATTGTAATTTCAGAATATATCCATAAAATATTTGCAGTAATAGTGGAGTGGTAGTGTTTCACAGTATTACTTACCCGCCAGTGTTATGATTTGTTCGTGAGGTTCACCTCTTTATTTATCCCACCGGAGCGGCATCTGGTGTCAAAATGAGAAAGCGTGTCAAAATGAGAAACTTTGTGGCTGTGTTATCTAATTGAAATCGAGTCAAGTGGCCAATGTACAAATCGGTCTGTCCTTTCCTGGTTGCTGAAATTCTACACGGTTCGTTCAGTTTCAGTTTATGTAAGAAAACAAGCACTTAATAGTGTAGGGAATCATTGTACCATCTAAATCACTGTGAAATATATTTTACATTTTTAAAAAGGGTTTAAAAAAATTTAAAAAAAGCAAAATATTTACTTAAAAATCATACAATGTGATTTTCTGGATTTTTGTTTTAGATTCCGTCACTCACAGTTGATGTGTAACTATGATAAAAATTACAGACCTCTACATGCTTTGTCAGTAGGAAAACCTGCAAAATCAGCAGTGTATCAAATACTTGTTCCCCCCACTGTGTCGTTATAGAAGGTAAAGTAAAAACCCAAACTGGTCCGTGCATCAATACCGGTGTATATAGTAAAATACAGTATCCCGCCAGCACTGTAGACAACGCAAAACATGACAGTTAAGATGAAAGTTAGGCCTAAGCCTTAAATGTGAAAATAGCAGAGAGTCTGTGTATGAAACAGAGAGAGAAAGTGTAGCATGAAGTTCCCTATAGAAGATGGTCTACGTTCAGTTCTATGTTTTGCTGGATGTAGATCTGTGGATAGATACTACAGGTAAGAAAAATATAAACATTTATGAGATGGAGAGAAGGGAAAAAAATGGTCTGAGGAGTTTTAGCAAGCAAGACCCAACCAAGGTCCAGGACTTTAGTTGTGCCAAAGTTAAATCCCTTTCCTGCTGAGTAACTGGCCTCTGACAACCTTTCAGACCTGTTTTTAACATGTTTCTTTACCATACCCTCCTTTCTTCTATCCCAGAGGGGGACTGGCAAGAGCAGGATTCCTTTGATGCGTTTCATGACTAATTGATGGAGTTTCTTTTACATGATTCATAACCAGTTTGCTGACCGATCAGTTTTATTAATGGCTGAAATATAAAGGAGCTCGGGGAACGAGTGGGAACAGGAAAAATGAAGGCAAATATTTCTGTAGAAACATCTTCTGGCCTTTGAAAACAGTGGATAAGTTTCAAGGTGTTAACCCACAGCGTTCTAATATGTTATTGTTGTAGCATTTCAATGTACAGCTTTTCAAAAAAGTATACTCAACAGTAAGCTGTGGTCAGACCCCGCAAAGAGGAAGCAAAGTTGACAATGACAAGAAGAAATGACATAGAAAGTAACCTTGAAAGGAAACAGACTCCAGAGAAGGAGACCGGCCACCACTGATTCTTCTGATTCTTCTGAATAAAGGTTCACAATATTCAACCACATTTGTGGTCCATCACCCTGAGACTCTTGAACGGGTGTAACTTGTACCATGATGTTTATGGAAAAACAGAAAATGAAGATATGTATTTATCTTAGTGCTGTAATTGATGAGAACTTAGTGGTCTGGTACAAACATCGACTCTATAAGCCACTCGCTGTGTACAGATACTAACAGATACCATTACAGTGTTGTCCTATTTGTCTGACCTCCCCTGCTATTAGTCTGTCATATACCACCCGCCATGTGTAGTGCGATCAATAGGCACGGGAGTCATTCACCATTCGGGTGTCCTTAAAAGTTGAACCTGATAAGCTCAACCTGATAAATGGACTAGGCTGTTTTCCCTCAACTGCAGCTAGCTAGCTAGCAGTTCCATTCAGCCACATTGAGGCTTGGAAGAATAAACAACTCTTGATTAGCTATTAGTGGCTTTACTTCTAGTTCGGTGTGAAACGCTGGATCGTGTCAATTATGTTGGTTGTTATGAATGGACAAACTTCTGAGATTGTGGGAACTATATTTACATGGCTTGCATGTCATGCTACTATGTTCCTAGCAAGCATCATCCGAAAGAGGATACAGTCCCTGCTGGCCCGTAGGCAAATGTAATGTGGGTGAACTATTGCTTAAAGAAGGACATAACCGTGAATATGGTCTTCACTCTATATCTTAAGCTAAATTTAGGGCCAGGATGAGGGGAGAGAGTAAGGCACCCATTTAGCTTTGTCAGTAGAGACCTGAGAGACTGCCGTTTAAAAGAGAGGGGAGCAGTGTGCTCTGAGAGGGAAGGTTAATATCTGCTGCTGCTGCTGGGAGTTACATGATGCACTGACACAGAGTGGAGTCTTTGTTAAAGGCAGCAGATCAATTAAGCAAAGAGACATATTTTAGACCGACTATCTTCACAGCTCATAAGGCTCATAGCCTTTTATGGAAAAGAGTAGAGGTCGACCGATTATGATTTTTCAACGCCGCTAACAATTATTGGAGGACAAAAAAGCCAATAACGATGATTTATTTTACCTTTCTTTAAATAGGCAAATCAGTTAAGAACATATTCTTATTTTCAATGACAACCCACTGTTCCTAGGCTAACTGCCTGATCAGGGGCAGAACAACAGATTAGTACCTTGTCAGCTCAGGGGTTTGAACTTGCAACCTTCCGGTTACAAGTCCACCACTCTAACCACTAGGCTACCCTGTTGATTTATTTTATTTGTAATAATGACAATTACAACAATACTGAATGAACACTTATTTTAACTTAATATAATACATCAATAAAATCAATTTAGCCTCAAGTAAATAATGAAACATGTTCAATATGGTTTAAATAATGCAAACAAAGTGTTAGAGAAGAAAGAAAGTAAAAGTGCAATATGTGCCATGTAAGAAAGCTAACGTTTATGTTCCTTGCTCAGAACATATGAAAGCTGGTGGTTCCTTTTAATGACTCTTCAATATTCCCAGGTAAGAAGTTTTAGGTTGTAGGTATTATAGGAATTACTGTATAGGACTATTTCCCTCTATACCATTTGTATTTCATATACCTTTGACTATTGGATGTTCTTATAGTCACTTTAGTATTGTCAGTGTAACAGTATAGCTTTTGTCCCTCTCCTCGCTCCTCCCTGGGCTCGAACCAGGAACACAACGACAACAGCCACACTCAAAGCAGCGTTACCCATGCAGAGCAAGGGGAACAACCACTCCAAGTCTCAGAGCGA
The DNA here is from genome assembly GCF_023373465.1 of Oncorhynchus keta. Taxonomy (NCBI): domain Eukaryota; kingdom Metazoa; phylum Chordata; class Actinopteri; order Salmoniformes; family Salmonidae; genus Oncorhynchus; species Oncorhynchus keta. The sequence goes on from NC_068427.1 coordinate 3,587,788, forward strand.
GTGACTTTTGAAACGCTATTAGCGCGCACCCCGCTAACTAGCTAGCCATTTCACATCGGTTACACCAGCCTCATCTCGCGAGTTGATAGGCTTGAAGTCACAAACAGCTCAATGCTTGACGCACAACGAAGAGCTACTGGCAAAACGCACAAAACTGCTGTTTGAATGAATGCTTACGAGCCTGCTGCTGCCTACCACCGCTCAGTCAGATGCTTGTGTGCTTGTATGCTCAGTCAGATTATATGCAACGCAGGACACGCTATATAAACTAGTAATAACATCAACCGTGTAGTAGTGAGTATGATTGATTGATTGATTGATTGTTTTTTATAAGATAAGTTTAATGCTAGCTAGCAACTTACCTAGGCTTACTGCATTCGGGTAACAGGCAGTCTCCTCGTGGAGTGCAACGAGAGGCAGGTGGTTATAGCGTTGGACTAGTTAACTGTAAGGTTGCAAGATTGAAACCCCCGAGCTGACAAGGTGAAAATCTGTTGTTCTGCCCCTGAATGAGGCAGTTAACCCACCGTTCCTAGGCCGTCATTGAAAATAAGAATGTGTTCTTAACTGACTTGCCTAGTTAAATAAAGATTAAATAAAGGTGTAAAACAATATTTTTTAAATTGGCCAAATCGGTGTCCAAATATTCCGATTTCTGATTGTTATGAAAACTTGAAATCGGCCCTAATTAATCAGCCATTCCGATTAGTCGGTCGACCTCTACAAAAGAGTGAGATGTGTTTAAGCCCTTTCCAGTGCCATCAAAGTATTTCCACCCCTTGATCTTTCCACATTTTGTTGTTGCAGTCTGAATTTAAAATAGATTCAATTGAGAGTTGTAACGGAGACGCTGGGCGTCGAGAAGCGAGTGAGGTGCATAACGATGGAGCCAGGTGTGCGTAATGATGTTAGACAGAACCAGTGATTTATTAAACCGGCGGACGTCGAATGCCTGAGAGGCGGTGCGTAACCTGATTAGGTCGTCCACCTAGAGTGCTCGGAAAGACAGAAATCACATTTAGATTATGGTAATTCATATTGACAGAACATGCAAGTTGAGGATGCAACAATGTGTGGTCATTCTTACCGAATTCTGTCGTGCCCTTAGAAGATTGACATAGGCTCGTGATTTTGCTGTTCGTTACTTGTCTTGTTGGCTGAGGAAAAGTAAATGTGGACAGTCACATTAACATCATCAGTCACCCATGGTAGAAACGTTGACCTATTCTATTGATCAGCTTATCAAGAAAGATATAGCCTATTCCAAACAGATTCTGCGACAGTTGTGGTACGATGAATCCCAAATCCAAACTACCAGTCGGCCTAGGCTCCGTAAGAAAAATGATAAAGCAGTCTGATGCAACAGATCTGATAGTTTAGCTTAAAATGTAAAAAAGTATTATTTCTTCACATTATGAGCGTAGCAATGCGCACAAGGCAGAAAGCTATGCGCAAATGTTTGTTCCATAATATAATTAGCAAAATGTGCACTGCACATGCAAGCGGTTTCATGTGACAGAGAGAGAAATTTAGAAAGCAGGGAGATCCAATATGCAACCACTAGCATGGGTTGCTAATATGATTAGGATTGTGCCTTTGGCTCCTGGAGAATGAAAGAAAGTTGATATAAAACAATTGCCTCCGGTGATATGGTATTTTTTGGATAGGCTACTTTGAAGCAAGGTAAGACATGTAGTAAAACGTTCAGGTTTCAAAAATTAAGTATTTGTTTTCAAAATGCGTACTGCCTCCAGCTCATTGCAAAGTGGTGTGTGATGCGCTGATGAACCCTGCCTATGCATTTGCTGTTTGAGATGCTGTAGCTGCAGCTCTTGGGCTCTCTGATGATTGGTCGCTCAATGGCTGTATGCTGTACGCATGTGATAAATAAGATACACATCGAATATACTGTACACATGTGGCAATTTAATTCCACGGAATTATGCAAATTAACCAGTAGAGCGATAAGCATGACCAGTCAAATGTATTTCGATTAACTGTTATATCCATCAATGAATAGGCTAAAAACATTATTTCGAAATGGGATATTTTTCTTCTTGCAGACAATTGGCTGGCAGCAATTTGTATTTATTTAGGTAAATGAGATATTTCTATATTTAATTTTCAATCAATTGGCAAAACTTGCAAAATACATGTTTCTACTTTTGTCATAATGGTGCATTGTGTGTAGATGGGTGAGAAAACAAATGTATTTCATCCGTTTGGAATTCAGGCTGTAACACAACAAAATGTGTAATAAGTCAAGGGGTATGAATACTTTCTGAAGGCACTGTAGTGGGGGCAGCAGCGAGAGCTCAATCACCTGCTGTTAGTATCCCCTTCATAATAAAGTGAAGAGGCCTCTGGTATTCCATAGACTCAGAACACGGATACATTTCCGCTATGAGGAATGTGAAATCAGAAGAGTATATGAATGACTAGTACAGGTAAATTTGATAAGAGAATACTTTATATCACTGTTGCTATGTTTCGGGCAAGCTTGACTGTTTACGCATCTTTCCATCGAACTTAAAGCAATATGAAACTGAGTATAACATGTGGGCCTTTATAACAACGACCTGGGGGAGATTTGCAGTGGAGACGAGACCAAATGCCCTAAAAATAAGTACTGCTGCAATGCATCCCTACCAAACATAATCATAAGCCTCATAATATGACATTATATGGGCTCCTCTATGCTTATAAGAAGAAAGAAAGCATTGTATAAGGTTGGCTTTATTTAAAGTGGAATCGTTTATTTTATTTCAAAGTGAGTTGCTTTCGTCTGAAATGTAACTTCTTGGCTCCTGTGATTGGTGAAACCAACGGACAGGTAATATCACCTGTCCACTCAGGTGATGGTCTTCCAATTTGAACATCTACTAACCTTTTACCAAATCAGTGATGACCTGTAACTTTTCTCTACCTGTAACTCTACTCTACCTTATACTCTATTAACTGTACCCCTGTTACTACTATTTGCAACTTCCCCTGACATGCTACTATATCTGTCACTCTGCTACCTGACCCTCAACTACCTGACACTCTACTATATCCATCACTCTAATACCTGACAATCTACTATATGCATCACTCTGCTACCTGACACTCTGCTACCTGACACTACTATATCCATCACTCTAATACATGACAATGTACTAGATCCATCTCTCTGCTACCTGACACTACTATATCCATCACTCTACTACCTGACACTCTACTATATCCATCACTCTACTATCTGACACTCTACTATATCCATCACTCTACTATCTGACACTCTACTATATCCATCACTCTTCTACCTGACACTGTACTATATCTGTCACTCTGCTCCCTGATACACTCTGCTATATCCATTACTCTATTATCTGACACTCTACTATATCCATCACTCTACTCTCTGACAGTCTACTATATCCATCACTCTACTACCTGACACTCTGTAACTACTCCCCATCAGTCCATTACTCTGGACAGTCTACTATATCCATCACTCTACTCTCTGACAGTCTACTATATCCATCACTCTGCCTCCTGAAACTGTACTATATCAATCACTCTACTCCCTGATACTCTGCTATATCCATTACTCTATTATCTGACACTCTACTATATCCATCACTCTACTCTCTGACAGTCTACTATATCCATCACTCTGCCAACTGACACTGTACTATATCTGTCACTCTGCTACCTGACACTCTACTATATCCATCACTCTACTCTCTGACAGTCTACTATATCCATCACTCTGCCAACTGACACTGTACTATATCTGTCACTCTGCTAACTGACACTCTACTATATCCATCACTCTATTCTCTGACACTCTACTCTATCCATCACTCTTCTACCTTACACTCTACTATATCAATCACTCTAAATATATAATATAAAATATATGCCATTTAACTGCTTTTACCTGACACTCTATACATTCTACGTATGGGTGGTCCAGGATCAACCCACTACCCTGACACGCCATGCTCTACCAACTAGCCATCACTCTACTATATCTGTCACGCTGCACCTGACACTACCATATCCATATACTATTTCCATCACTCTGCTACCTGACACTCTACTATATCCATCACTCTATTATCTGACACTCTACTACATCCATCACTCTACTCTCTGACAGTCTACTATATCCATCACTCTACTACCTGACACTCGACTACATCCATCACTCTACTCTCTGGACAGTCTACTATATCCATCACTCTACGACCTGACACTACTATATCCATCACTCTGCCTCCTGAAACTGTACTATATCAATCACTCTACTACCTGACAGTCTACTCTGCTACCTGACACTCTACCACATCCATCACTCTACTCTCTGACAGTCTACTATATCCATCACTCTATTGCCTGACACTCTACTATATCCATCACTCTATTCTCTGACACTCTACTATATCCATCATTCTACCTGACACTCTACTATATCAATCACTCTACTAAATGACACTATAAAATATATCCATCACTCTTTATCTACCTTACAGGCATGTGTGCACTTCTACTGGTCCATACCCTGGCGTATCGCCATGCTCTACCAACTGAGCCACAGAAGGACCACTCTACTATATCTGTCACGCTGCAACCTGACACTACCATATCCACACTCTACTATTTCCATCACTCTGCTACCTGACACTACTATATCCATCACTCTAATACCTGACACTCTACTATATCCATCACTCTACTCTCTGACAGTCTACTATATCCATCACTCTACTACCTGACACTCGACTACATCCATCACTCTACTATCTGGACAGTCTACTATATCCATCACTCTACTATCTGACACTCTACTATATCCATCACTCTACTCTCTGACGCTCTACTATATCCATCACTCTGCTACCTTACACTGTACTATATCTGTAACTCTCCTCCCTGATACTCTGCTATATCCATTACTCTATTATCTGACACTCTACTATATCCATCACTCTACTCTCTGACAGTCTACTATATCCATCACTCTGCTACCTTACACTGTACTATATCTGTATCTCCTCCCTGAAGAGGTGCTATATCCATTACTCTATTATCTGACACTCTACTATATCCATCACTCTACTCTCTGACAGTCTACTATATCCATCACTCTGCTACCTTACACTGTACTATATCTGTAACTCTCCTCCCTGATACTCTGCTATATCCATTACTCTATTATCTGACACTCTACTATATCCATCACTCTACTCTCTGACAGTCTACTATATCCATCACTCTGCTACCTTACACTGTACTATATCTGTAACTCTCCTCCCTGATACTCTGCTATATCCATTACTCTATTATCTGACACTCTACTATATCCATCACTCTACTCTCTGACACTCGACTATACCCATCACTCTCCTACCTGACACTCTACTGACATCCATCACTCTACTCTCTGACACTCTACTATATCTGTCACTCTGCTACCTTACAATGTACTATATCTGTAACTCTCCTACCTGACACTCTACTATATCCATCACTCTATTATCTGACACTCTACTATATCTGTAACTCTACTACCTGACCCTCTACTATATCAATCACTCTGCCACCTGACACTCTACTATTTCCATCACTCTGCAACCTGACATTATACTCATTATACTCCTTTTCACTCTACTCTACCTGTCAATATACTCCTTGTCACTCTACTCTGTCTGTCTACCTGTCACTGTACTCCTTGTCACTCTACTCTACCTGTCGGTCTACCTGTCACTGTACTCCTTGTCACTCTACTCTACCTGTCGGTCTACCTGTCACTGTACTCCTTGTCACTCTACTCTACCTGCCGGTCTACCTGTCTGTCTACCTGTCACTGTACTCCTTATCACTCAACTCTACCTGTCAGTCTACCTGTCTGTCTACCTGTCACTGTACTCCTTGTCACTCTACTCTACCTGTCTGTCACACTGTCACTGTACTCCTTGTCACTCTACTCTACCTGTCGGGCCTACCTGTAACTGTACACCTTGTCACTCTACTCTACCTGTCTGTCTACCTGTCACTGTACTCCTTGTCACTCTACTCTACCTGTCTGTCTACCTGTCACTATACTCCTTGTCACTGAACTCTACCTGTCGGTGTACCTGTCACTGTACTCCCTGTCACTCTACTCTACCTGTCACTCTACTCCTTGTCAAACTACTCTACCTGTCTGTCTTCTTGTCACTATACTCCTTGTCACTGTACTCTACCTGTCGGTGTACCTGTCAGTGTACTCCTTGTCACTCTACTCTACCTGTCACTCTACTCCTTGTCACTCAACTCTACCTGTCTGTCTACTTGTCACTATACTCCTTTTCACTCTACTCTTCCTGTCAATATACTCCTTGTCACTCTACTCTATCTGTCTGTCTACCTGTCACTGTACTCCTTGTCACTCTACTCTACCTGTCGTTCTATCTGACTGTCTACCGGTCACTGTACTCCTTGTCACTCTACTCTATCTGTCACTCTACTCCTTGTCACTCAACTCTACCTGTCTGTCTACTTGTCACTATACTCCTTTTCACTCTACTCTTCCTGTCAATATGCCCAACTCTACTCTATCTGTCTGTCTAGTCAGTACTCCTTGAACTCTATGGTCGGTCTACCTGTCACTATAGTCCTTGCCACTCCATCTAGGTCTACCTGTCACTGTAGAGAGCTACTTGTCAGAAACTCTACCTGTCTGTCTGCTTGTCACTATTCTCCTTTTCACTCTAATCTACCTGTCACTATACTCATTGTCACTCTAGTCTCTGTCTACCTGTCACTGTACTCCTTGGTCATTCTACTCTACCTGCCGGATCTGTCTGTCTACCTGTCACTGTACTCCTTGTCACTCTACTTGGAGAGAAAAGGAGAAGTGTACTCCTTCTGTCACTCTACTCTACCTGGACATGTCACTATATCCTTGCCAGTGAGGTCTACCTGTCTGTCTACCTGTCACTTTACTACTTGAAGACTACCTGTCTGTCTACTTGTCACTATACTCCTTGTCAGCTACTCTACCTGATACTCCTTGTCACTGATGAGCGAGGTGAGGTAAGGGATGTCAGGTCTTGCCACTCTACTCTGTCTGTCTACCTGTCACTTTACTACTTGTCATCTACTCTGTCTGTCTACCTGTCACTGTACTCCTTGTCACTCTACTCTGTCTGTCTACCTGTCACTGTACTCCTTGTCACTCTACTCTACCTGTCGGTCTATCTCTCTGTCTACCTGTCAGTGTACTCCTTGTCACTATACTCTACCTGTCGGTCTACATGTCACTATACTCCTTGCCACTCTACTCTACCTGTCTGTCTACCTGTCACTTTACTACTTGTCACTATACTCTACCTGTCGGTCTATCTGTCTGTCTACCTGTCACTTTAGGGGTCACTCTATTTGGAGGGAACCTGTCACTGTACTCCTTGTCACTCTCTCTACCTGCCGGTCTACCTGTCTGTCTACCTGTCACTGTACTCCTTATCACTCAACTCTACCTGTCGGTCTACCTGTCTGTCTAGACTGTACTCCTTGTCAGACTCTACCTGTCTGTCAGAGTCACTGTAGGTCAGGAGAAGGTCGGGCCTAAGAAGAACTGTACTCCTTGTCGCTCTACTCTACCTGTCTGTCAACCTGTCACTGTACTCCTTGTCAGGCTCTACTCTACCTGTCTGTCTAGGTCATGTACTCCTTGTCAGTGGCTGTCTGTCTACCTGAGGAGGAATTCTCACTGTAGACCTGTCGGTGTACCTGTCACTGTAGTCAACTCTACCTGCCGGTCCTGTCTGTCTACCTGTCACTGTCAAAGGATCACTCAACTCTAGGGAGGTCTACCTGTCTGTCAACCTGTCACTGAGTCCTTGTCAATCTAGGAGTCTGTCTAGGTCACCGACCTCCTTGTCAGGAAGGGGACCTGTCTGTCTAGGTCACTAGAGGAGGGACCTGTCGGGGGTACCTGTCAGGTACTCCTTGGGAGAACACTACCTGTCACTTTTCTCCTTGTCAATGAGCTCTAGAGTCTATTTGTCACTATATGGTCACTCTACAAGAGGTCACTGTAGGAGGGGTCACTCTACCTGTCTGTCTACCTGACTATACTCCTTGTCACTGTACTCTGGTGAGAGGAGTACCTGTCAGTGTAGTGGTCACTCTACTCTACCTGTCTGTCTAGTTGTCAATGAGGTGTCAATATACAGTCATCTAATAAAGATGAGGTCAAGCTGTACTCCTTGTCACTCTACCTTGTGAGTCTAGGGGGGGACTAGGTCCTTGAGGGTGAGGTCACTGTAACTTGTCAGGAGACTCTACCTGGTCTACCTGTCAGGAGGCAGAGAGGAATGTCTACCTGTCAAAGGTTCTCACTGTACTCTACCTGGAGTGTACCTGTCAAGTCCTTGTCAGAACTGTGAGTCGGTCTACCTGTCTGTCTAGGTCAGGAGTCACTTATCTACCTGTCTGTCTACCTGTCACTGTACTCCTTGTCACTCTACTCTACCTGTCGGGCCTACCTGTAACTGTACTCCTTGTCGATAAATGATAAGGATGTCACTGTACTCCTTGAAACCTGTCTGTCTACCTGTGACAGCATGGAATTCTCTAGTCTGAGGTCACTAGACAGATTGGTAAGGGAAAGAGAGAAAGACCAACTCTGGGACCTGTCGGTCTACCTGTGTCAACCCCGTCACTGACCAGAAGCTACTCTACCTGTCTGCTACCTGTCACCGTGGGCCTTGTCACGGACTCTACCTGTCTGTCTACCTGTCAGGATACCCTTGTCAGTGTACTCTCCTGTGGTGACCTGTCACTGTACTCCTTGTCAGTCTACACTACCTGTCAAGGGACTGGAGTCAATCACTCTACCTGTCTGTCTATTTGACTATACTGCCTTGTTCTACACTACCTGTCACTATACTCCTTGTCACTCTACCTGTCTGTCTAGGCTCACTATACTCCTTGTCACTGTACTCTACCTGTCGGTGTACCTGTCAGTGTACTCCTTGTCACTCTACCTACCTGTCACTCTACTTCTGGGACCACCAGATTAGGTGTCTGTCACGCGGTGTGGAGCGTACTGTATGGTCTTGCAGAGAGGAGAGAACTGTCTGTCTACCTGTCACTGTACTCCTTGACAGGCTACAGAAAAGGCTACGCTAATGCAAGGAAATTGGAATGACAAGTCTACCTGTCACTCTACTAATGTCACTAAACCTGTCTGTCTACTTGTCACTAGAATTTTATTGACTACCTGTCACTAAACTCATTGTCACAGTCTGTCTACCTGTCACTGTACTCCTTGTCAGTCTAGCTGCGTTATCTGTCTGTCTACCTGGTCACTACTCTAATCTGTCGGTCAAACCTGTCACTGTACTCCTTGTCACTACAGTCTACCTGTCATTACCTGTCTGTCTGACACTGTCACTGTATCAATCACTCTGTCACCTGACACTCATTGTCTACTGTCATTACCATCACTCTGCAACCTGTCTGTCTACCTGTCACTATATCACATCACTCTACCTGTCTGACACTACTCCTTGTCATCCATCACTCTACCCTGACACTACCATATCCATCACTACTACCTGTCGGTGTACCTGTCACTGTATCCTTGTCACTCTACTGCCTGTCTGTCTACCTGTCACTGTACTCCTTATATCAACTCTACCTGTCTCTACCTGTCAACCTGTCACTGTACTCCTGTCACTCTACTATCCTGTCACTGTCTACCTGTCACTACTCCTTGTCACTCTACTCTACCTGTCTGTCACTACTATGTCTCTACTACCTATCTGTACCTCTCACTACTCCTGTCACTCTACTACCTGTCACTAGTTTCTCCTTGTCAATCTACTCTACCTGTCTGTCTGTCACTATACAATCCTTGTCAACTCTGACACTATACCTGTCACTATACTCCTTGTCACTCTACCTGTCTGTCTACCTGTCACTATACTCCTTGTCACTGTACTCTACCTGTCGGTGTACCTGTCAGTGTACTCCTTGTCACTCTACTCTACCTGTCTGTCTACTTGTCACTCTACTCTACCTGTCAATATACTCCTTGTCACTCTAATCTAACTGTCTGTCTACCTGTCACTGTACTCCTTGTCACTCTACTCTACCTGTCGGTCTACCTGTCACTATACTCCTTGCCACTCTACTCTACCTGTCTGTCTACCTGTCACTGTACTCCTTGTCACTCTACTCTACCTGTCTGTCTACCTGTCTGTACTCCTGTCACTGTACTCCCTGTCACTCTACTCTACTCTACCTGTCGGTCTACCTGTAACTGTACTCCTTGTCACTCTACTCTACCTGTCTGTCTACCTGTCACTGTACTCCTTGTCACTCTACTCTACCTGTCTGTCTACCTGTCACTATACTCCTTGTCACTGTACTCTACCTGTCGGTGTACCTGTCACTGTACTCCTTGTCACTCTACACTACCTGTCACTTTTCTCCTTGTCAATCTACTCTACCTGTCTGTCTTCTTGTCACTATACTCCTTGTCACTCTACACTACCTGTCACTGTACTCCTTGTCATTGTACTACTCTACCTGTCTGTCTACCTTATCACTATACTTGTCACTGTACCTGTAACCTGTCACTGTACTCCTTGTCACTCTACTCTACCTGTCTGTCTACCTGTCACCGTACTCCTTGTCACTCTACTCTACCTGTCTGTCTACCTGTCACTATACTCCTTGTCACTGTACTCTACCTGTCGGTGTACCTGTCACTGTACTCCTTGTCACTCTACACTACCTGTCACTTTTCTCCTTGTCAATCTACTCTACCTGTCTGTCTATTTGTCACTATACTCCTTGTCACTCTACACTACCTGTCACTGTACTCCTTGTCACTCTACCTGTCTGTCTACCTGTCACTATACTCCTTGTCACTGTACTCTACCTGTCGGTGTACCTGTCAGTGTACTCCTTGTCACTCTACTCTACCTGTCACTCTACTTCTTGTCACTCTACTCTACCTGTCTGTCTACCTGTCAATATACTCCTTGTCACTCTAATCTAACTGTCTGTCTACCTGTCACTGTACTCCTTGTCACTCTACACTACCTGTCACTCTTCTCCTTGTCACTCTACTCTACCTGTCTGTCTACCTGTCACTGTACTCCTTGTCACTCTACTCTACCTGTCTGTCTACCTGTCACTATACTCCTTCTCACTGTACTCTACCTGTCGGTGTACCTGTCACTGTACTCCTTGTCACTCAACTCTACCTGTCGGTCTACCTGTCTGTCTACCTGTCACTGTACTCCTTGTCACTCTACTCTACCTGTCTGTCTACCTGTCACTGTACTCCTTGTCACTCTACTCTACCTGTCTGTCTACCTGTCACTGTACTCCTTGTCACTCTACTCTACCTGTCTGTCTACCTGTCACTGTACTCCTTGTCACTCTACACTACCTGTCACTTTTCTCCTTGTCAATACTACCTGTCACTACCTTGTCACTCTACTCTGTCTGTCTACCTGTCACTGTACTCCTTGTCACTCTACACTACCTGTACCTGTACTGTACTCCTTGTCACTCTACCTGTCTGTCTACCTGTCACTATACTCCATGTCACTGTACTCTACCTGTCTGTCTACTTGTCACTATACTCCTTTTCACTCAACTCTACCTGTCTCTACCTGTCAATGTCACTCCTTGTCACTCTACTTTAACCTGTCTGTCTACCTGTCACTGTACTCCTTGTCACTCTACTCTACTCTACCTGTCTGTCTACTGTCTGTCACCTGTCACTGTACCTTGTCACTCTACTCTACCTGTCGGTCTACCTGTCACTATACTCATTGTCACTGTACTACCTGTCTGTCTACCTGTCACTGTACTCCTTGTCACTCTACACTCTACCTGTCGTCTGTCTACCTGTCACTGTCACTGTACCTGTCACTCTACTCCTTGTCACTCAACTCTACCTGTCTGTCTACTTGTCACTATACTCCTTTTCACTCTACTCTACCTGTCAATATACTCCTTGTCACTCTAATCTAACTGTCTGTCTACCTGTCACTGTACTCCTTGTCACTCTACTCTACCTGTCGGTCTACCTGTCACTATACTCCTTGCCACTCTACTCTACCTGTCTGTCTACCTGTCACTGTACTACTTGTCACTATACTCTACCTGTCTGTCTACTTGTCACTATACTCCTTTTCACTCTAATCTACCTGTCACTATACTCATTGTCACTCTACTCTGTCTGTCTACCTGTCACTGTACTCCTTGTCACTCTACTCTACCTGTCGGTCTACCTGTCACTGTACTCCTTGTCACTCTACTCTACCTGTCGGTCTACCTGTCACTGTACTCCTTGTCACTCTACTCTACCTGCCGGTCTACCTGTCACTGTACTCCTTATCACTCAACTCTACCCGTCGGTCTACCTGTCTGTCTACCTGTCACTGATACATCAGGAAATAACTCTAATTTCAATATATTTCTATCACAGATTCAAATTAGGATTGTGAGATCCTGCTGTGCTGTCCTAAGTGGCAGTCACTGTCAACTTCCCAATTTGCCAACAAGCCACAACCTCCAAGCCCCAGGGTACGGTGGCACCATCTCCCCTTATCTGTACATCACTTCCTTCTCATCCCCCTCTGGTGTATCACCTTTCACAGCCAATGCAACATTCACACACTCAAATCTGCCTAAAACAAGGCTGTCAGTAGAACCTGATCTGTTCGACTGACAGGATGGACCTTTTCTGTGCCAAAGCCCTGTTGCTCGGGTCCAAGCAACCTCTCTGTGCCCCCTAACCTCACCGCAATAGCAGGAAAAACTCTGTTCAACAGCAACTCTATATTCTGATGACAGTGAGGAAAAGAGCGCGAGAGAGAGAGTTGGGGGGGTGGTGAAGGTTCATGAATTTTCCAGCTAACCAAATCAGCTCTCTTTTTCTGGAGCGGTGTGAATGGAGTTGGAATGTGAGTACGTGATAGACTGACACAGAGTCGTGTCTTTGTTCAAGGCAGCGGTATGCGTTGCGTGAATAAATGTCATCTCAGACCGGAATATTTTCTGATCTGAGGCGTTCTAATTGAACAAGCATCGACAGGGTGGGAGGGCCTCTCTCTGGTTGGCATAGTCTACTGATGAAACTCTGCCGGATCATGGAAAAATGGAAAATCAGCACTTTACAACCGGGACAGGCGCCACATTGATGAGAGGGGGAGAGAGATGTAGACAAGACAAATATTCCTGCGTTGCTTTGTTTTTCCTGATTCCCCTGGAACTGGGGATTAATTGTTTTCACACTAATTTCACAGATTAAACTTGGTTGACCACTGGAGATGTGTATAATGAGGATGAGGAAGGAATGAATGAAGAATGAATGAGGAAGATGCAGCAGACTGTACGATCTATTCCTGTTTCATGGAAACAAGTGCAAATGCGACTGAATATGTCTTAGTATTTGGAAGAGACCTCGATTAGGCGTTTTTCATAATGATAGCAGTTCTGCATCTATTATGCCCCCATTCGAGAGTTTCTGGGCAGATGCGATAAGATATTACTCTGTTTTTGGGGTACCAAGACGGAATGCATCATGTTTTCTTTCTGCACGGAGTTGATGGTTTATGATATAAAAATGGCTTTATAAAATCCATTTGATTGATTAAATGATTAGTTTAGATATGCCAGACCCACACGGGTGAACCCAGTCTGAATCCAGCTTTACTGATTCACGCCGGGCCTTATTTGATTACACCATTGATGTGAGAGTTCGCAGTGGAGTTGATGGTGGTAAAAGGTAAGAGTAACTGACAAGGACACGGGACTCTGGCAAAGTCTTCCACTGCAACGCCCCGGGTTTCACTGCTGAGCTCCTCAGAAAAATATCCTTCATAACATCGGACCAAATCGAGACTTCAATATACTTGTAATGCTTTTTGTATAAAAAAAAAATCTTAAATTACAGCGCAATTTCAGCAAATTCAGAATTTGCCATTAATTGCGATTAACTTGATTCGGTGTTTGAATCGTTTGACATATTTAAATATAATACACATGTAAATATAGGAAATATGTATATGTAAGAACACGACCCTATAGAATAGAAGGTTTTGTAATGTGTTATGACTCACCAGCAAGTTGGCGTAATAAAAACTGCTTCATTGGCTTTAGCTGTTGGTGATATGATATGAACCACGGAAGCATTGAGAATCAAAAGTAACCATATAATATATCCGTATAGGTGTGAGACAACTGGAGAAAATATCTTGGTCATAGTGGGCCCTCTTCCTATACATGGCTGGATCCATCTGAATCCATACTAACATCATTAAATTGACTGCTCGTCTATAAAAGTTGCGTGTGGTATGACATGGGATCCATACAAATGGATAACCTGGTGAATTTATAACTTATCCCTTTAAATGTGAATTTCAGAAAGATTTGATAATTCATGTTTCCCTCATAGATATGACACAAGCACTTTTGGTTGACTCGTATTGACCAACAGAAAACAGAATCTCTTTGTTTAATTAGATTAAAAATACCCATGGGAGTGGGTGTCTGTTATGTTTTATGTTTTTTTGGTGTACTCTACAGTATATGTGTTCATTGCCATGTGTGTGTATCTGTATATATATATATTAAGATATGGTTAAGATATGGGCAGGCATTAACTACGGACAGTGGACACAATTGCATTTTATCAATGGCAATTTGAATGCACAGCGATACCGTGACAAGATCCTGAGGCCCCATTGTCGTGCCATTCATCCACTGCCATCACTTCATGTTTCAGCATGATAATGCAATCCATGTCGCAAGGATCTGTACACAATTCCTGGCAGCTGGAAATGTCAGTTCTTCCATGGCCTGCATACTCACCAGACATGTCACCCACTCAGCATGTGTGGGATGCTCTGGATCGACATGTGCGGCAGCGTGTTCCAGTTTTCACCAATCTCCAGCAACTTCACTCAGCCATTGAAAAGGAGTGGGACAACATTCCACAGGCAGCCTCATCAACTCTATGCGAAGGAGATCTGTCGTGGTGCATGAGGCAAATGGTGGTCACACCAGATACTGACTTGTTTTCTGTGATGAACAGATGCATATATATATATATATTCCCAGTCATATGAAATCCATAGATTAACGCCTAATTAATGTATTTCAATTGACTGATTTCCTTATATGAACTGTAACTCAGGAAAATCTTAGAAATTGCATGTTGCGTTTACATTTTTGTTCAGTATAAATCAATATAATGGTCGCCATGAACCAGCAGGATACAGTGAAAAATAGCAAATGGCATGACACCCTTTTGCCCGAGCTCTCTCACAATCCAAGTGAATGTGAACCTCACACACTGGACAACGACGCCTGTGTAGGGAAAGTGACAGGCAAGGTCCAAGGTCCAAGTTGCGACAATGAGAAGAAATAGACCCAGGCCAAAGATGGGGTTAGGCATAATAACCTGAAAAAAACACATGGGCAGACTGTTGGCAGAAACAGTGGCTGGTAGAGCACAGTCCACCCATACGCTAGGGATGGAAAAGGGCAGTAGTAAAGTGAAATGAGGAATATGACATCTCCAGTCTTTTCATCGACCAAGAGCTGCTGTGAAAGGATTTGAAGCACAATAGTCCTGTCCCCGGACGAGCTAAAAGCTTAGAGACTGTGCTCAGTTATAGTTAAACTGCATCACTGTCGGGGGCCTTGGCAGGCCGAGCAAGTGGAAGAAGGACCCTGACAAGATTAACCTTTTCTCGGCTCAAAAGTCCTTCAAGGGCACAGGACCGTGGAAAACAGAATGTACTGAAAGGAGAAGCTAATCTGTACAGTCATACCAATTCTCCATGAAAACAAATGCATCAACTGTAAAAACAGAGTGCAGAAAGGGCTGGCACTCTTTTCCAAGAGACGCAGGCCTGTCTCTTTCTGGCATCCAGGAGGTCCACTCTGTCTTTGTCTGTTAAGCTGGATAAGCTCAGCCAAAGTGTGCTTTCTCCCACCACCGCGAGGCTCATGATACGTCCACTGCCTTGGATATCACTCTGGGAGGAACCGAGGCTCAGGTCTGTAATCATAGATATCTCCTCCTAAGCATCTGAATCCAGGGGACTCCATGTCCAGTTGCTTCCCCATCTCCTCCAGTAATTCAGCCTGATACACAATAAAGAGGTCATGTTGAACAGTTCCTTTGTGGGACTATAGTCTATTCCTGTCGTGCTGGTCCATTGACGGGCCATAGCCTTTAGAGAAGACGGCCACTCGATGCCGAGACCCATTTGCAGACATGAAGGAGCCCAAACTCCACTGGAGGAAGGGCAGCTCCACAGTTCTCGGGACCGTCGGGTCTGCGGGCCTGAGAGGTTGGGAGAACGCGGTTGTTTGCCCCCAACTCTTGTACAGTGAGGGAAGGGAGACGAGGCTCACCCCAACTGGGCTCGGTTGTGGGGAGCTGAGCCTCAGCTGTCGTTGTTTCAGCCTCCTCTTCAGACCTGGTCTAGCGAACACAACGGGTGAATGCAGGTTAACTAGAGAAGGGAACTAGCAAAGGTGCCATGTTGCAGGTAGGGTATGCTAGTGAGGTTAGCTTGCTTCTCAGCAATCTAGCCAAGTTAGCCTTGCAGCATGAGCTAACTGAGTCTCAATAGCTAGCAGTGACGCTAGCTACCAACAGAGACTAAGAAGTCAATTAGGAATTACTACACGAATACAAAAACCTTCCAGTTAGTACTCAACCTCTCAACAGAGGTCTGAAGACATACACTCGGCAGCGATATCCTTCATGGTTCGCTTGTGAGTAGGTAAGCAGGCAACGGGTATCCAGTTGATATAAGGAGCAGAGCCGCTGGTAAATGTGTGGCGAGCATTTGGCCAAGTACTTTTCAATATATTATGGCCCCACCACACCACATTCAAAGCAGCAAGTGGTCTCCTACAGAGCCTCATCAACCACGCCTCTCAACAACTTTGTTTGGTTGCACCAGCGCTCATTGTTTGATTTTGAACTCTGCACTTGGTATCTTTCTTCGCTCACGCTACTCTCCGTGGCTGTGTTATCTAGTGAAAACCCTCCTCTCCTGCCTGCCTGCCTGCCTCATGAGAGAGTGAACACACATTTGAATGGAAAACAAGGTATGTGTTAATAAAAGCAGTTAATTAAAGCAGTTTAGTCATCCTCTAAAACTATTTAGAATTATCCAATCTATAGCTAGCTAACATTAGCTTTAGAGTAGACCAGAGTAGAGTAGGCTAGCTAGCTAGCTAGCTAGCTAGATATATACATATTATTTTATTTCCACCCATGGCTTATTTTTCACAAATGCTTGTGGCGCAAATTTGACGCCTCAGAGCAGTCTACATAGACATTATGAACAGACAGAGATAATTGATGGATTCAGGCACCAACTTAACTTTCACAAATAGAGAGACAGGGAGCCATCCAGGTGTCAGTCTTTTTTGACTAGCTAGTGCATAGTGACACCTACTGATGTGAACAGGTAATGCAGGTTTGGTTTGAATAGAGTAAGTGAATGAATGATATTCAATCAAATCAACTTCATGAAAAGGGGGATATTATTTTCAATTAACATTTTGAAAGTAGTTGACTTAATGATTGAACATATGGATTTAACATGCAATCAGTTGCTACAGTGAGCACCAGGGAACCAATCCCTGGTGGGCCAATGGGGTGGCAGGGTAGCCTAGTGTTTAGAAGGTTGCGAGTTAAAACCCCCGAGCTGACAAGGTACACATCTGTCGTTCTGCCCCTGAACAGGCAGTTAACCCACTGTTCCCAGGCCGTCATTGAAAATAAGAATGTGTTCTTAACTGACTTGCCTGGTTAAATAAAGATAAAAAATAAAAGAAAATAATAAAAATGGAAACCAGGACAACAACACAAGGTTAGTGGTTTTATGACTTACACATAAAACATGTTGTTACACAGTCTACTGGTTTAAATATAACCCTGCCTTTTTACAAAGTCTACTGTGTATAGGTTTAAATATAACCCTGACTTTTTACAAAGTCTACTCTGTTAAGTGTTTCCCTGCCTTACATAAAGATTACAGAATGAATAATTGCAGAAGAGCACTGTAATAGTTTTTTTTTTTTACAAAATATGTAAATACTTTTCTACAATGGAACCAGTCTGTCTTTTTTAGTAGTCCACTGCTTAACATTGTGTGTGTGTGTAGAGTGAAGTACATTTTTACAGACATTGTAACAATTATTGGGGTGGCAGGGTAGCCTAGTGGTTAGAGTGTTGGACTAGTAACTGAAAGGTTGCAAGTTCAATACCCTGAGCTGACAAGATACAAATCTGTTGTTCTGCCCCTGAACAAGGCAATTAACCCACTGTTCCTAGGCCGTCATTGAAAATAATAGTTTGTTCTTAACTGACTTGCCTAGTTAAATACAAATTATATTTGCATAACGCTCAGCCCTGCTATAGTGGTTCACTAAACTACAGAGTATGTAGTCCATTAAAGTTGTTGGCTCTTTTGATATCAGATTCAGAATGAATAGTAACAAGATTTGAGGTAGTTTGAAAGGGTTTGATCCACTTTAGGCCAGCAGTGTTTTCAATTCACATGACCACTTTTGAACCTGTAGTTCCACATCTGTTGAGGAGAGCAACAGTACTTTACAAGAAGAAGCGAGAATATCCAGAGAGTGGGAGAGTGGCTTCTTTTATTTCATTTGCCATTTTACCCGTTTGTCTCTAACATACGTTTTTGATTGGCACTTCCGAGAGTAGACAATCTTTAGGAAACCCCCACATGTGAGATATCAAAATGAATAAATGAAAGAGCATCCACGTGTGTCTCCATGGCAGCCCAATTCTGAGATTTCTTTTTCACTAATTGGTCTTTTGAGCAATCAGAGTCACAGTACTGAGAGTGTCTGAACAAGAGGCCTTAGAGCTTTATACAACACATCAGACAGTGGCAGAGCTATTGTGATGACGTGACGAAACGAAAGCTTCCACACCCTAGGGAGTGCAGATTTATTGATTTGACGATGGTTGGAGTCGCGGTTAATGTCATTGGTAAAACACAGATTATTGTGTATTCCATGTTATGTGATGTTGCATCTGATAAGAAGATACGCACACACAGGCACGCACGCATGCACACACACACGACAACTACACTGAACAAAAATATAAATGCAACGTACAACAATTTCAACGATTTTATTGAATTACAGTTCATAGGAAATTATTCAATTGACATAAATGATTTCGGCCCAAATCCATGGATTTCACACGACTGGGAATACAGATATGCATTTGTTGGTCACAGATACCTTTTAAAGAAAAGAAAAGGTGTGACCACCATTTGCCTCATGCAGCGTGACACATCTCCTTCGCATAGAGTGCAAAGTTTGGATATTCGCGGGAACTGGAACACAATGTCATAAATGTCGATCCAGAGCATCCCAAACGTGCTCAATGGGTGACGTTCTGGTGAGTATGCAATCCATGGAAGAACTGGGACATTTTCATCTTCCCAGGAGTTGTGTACAGATCCTTGCGACGTATTGGGGCTGTGTATTGTCACTCTGAAACATGAGGCGGTGGATGAATGGCACGACAATGGGCCTCAAGATCTCGTCACGGTATCTCTGTGCATTCAAATTTGCTATCGATAAAATGCAATTGTGTTCATTGTCCGTCGCTTATTCCTGCCCATACCGTAACCCCACAAAGGGAAACTCTGTTCACAACGTTGACATCAGCATACTGCTCGCCCACATGATGCCATACACATTGTCTGCCATCTGCCCCGGTACAGTTGTAACCTGAGATTCATCCGTGAAGCGCACACTTCTTCAGCGTGCCAATGGCCATCAAAAGTGAGCATTTACCCACTGTAGTTGTTTACGACACCAAACTGCAATCAGGGTCCAGACCCCGATGAGGAAAACGAGCATTCAGAATGAGCTTCACTGAGACAGTTTCAGCAGCTTTTATCTTTTATTTCAGCTCGTGAAACATGGGACCACCACTTTTAAGTGTCGCGTTTATATATTTTTTCAGTACACTATTTTACTGCAGTCAGAATGATCTTTCCACCAGACTTCAACTGATGATACCCTAAAACTGGGTTGACAGGGAGGGCAGTAATATGTTCCCAATGGTTGTTACTGTAAGAAGTTTTTTTTTAAACTTCTCTGTTGTTCTCTTCTCTTGCGAAACAAGGCCAGGAGTCCCTGGAGCAAACAAGACTCCCCGCACGCTTCCATAAAGATGATCTCACTACCGCTGCACCACACAGTATTTGCTCCATTTAAAACCATGTCAACGTGCAAATAAAGACTCGCCACTTCTCCACTTTTCGCTACAGTGCCACAGAAGTTCAAGTGAAATGGCCATGATCTTTATACTATTATACTTTTTTAGTGTTGTCTTTTACTGTCTGTTCGTTTGACGTCTTTATACAACCATTAGTATATGTTTGAGTCGGTAAGTTATGCTCTGTATTCCCCCGTGACTATTGTTTTTAGCCTTGTTTTCTTGAATGATATATTTGTGTATTTTTCTTACTCTTTATGAGCCACCAAAGTTTATAAAATAATTATAATAACATATAAAAAGTTAAATGGCCCCTGCATATGAGTGGAACACACACCCCCCCACACACACACACACAGACACACACACACGTTTGGAGTTAGAGCTGCATCAAATATGCAGCAGTTTGTAAATGTTAAAAAAATAATACAGTAAAATATTAATCATGGAATTGTCTTAGCTGGGGATGGTGTTACTTATTGATGCAATGCATGTTATGGAAATTGGGGAGTGGTTACTTATTTCTATGTGGCTTGACATTGCGTTATGAAACAGCCATGTGTGTCTGTCTCCTCTGGCTTCAGGAGCTTTTAAGCATCTCTTGGCCTTGCTTTGTCATTCTTCTCCCTCCTGCCCCACATTCACTCACATGCTTTGGTCACGTTCGAGACACTAGCACCCCATTGGCACACCATGTCATTTTATTGTGTAAATATGGGTAATATTTGGTTGGAACATCGATCAATGAGATTTCAACCATTATTCGCTCACTCAAAAAGACAGCAAGCCAACCATCTAAAAGCACAACCAAATTCCAATGCAATAACAATGCTGCATGTTTGGTTAAGTTGTGTTTTCACTGTTATCACAACATGTGTTATCACTGTGCTTTCAACCTTTTAAAAGCACAACAGAGGCCTAGATCAGATCAAGCATTAATCGGTGTAAGCGGACACCCACATACAGTAGCTGGTGCTTTGGCGGTGTTGGACTTTGCAAATGCTATATACAGTGCCTTCAGAAAGTATTCATACCCATTGACTTACTCCATTACACCACAATTACAAAGTAAAATCATATTTGTAGAAAAGTTTGTTGAAATGTATTTATTGAAAATTAAATATAGAAATATCTCATTTACATAAGTATTCACACCCCTGAGTCAATATTTTGTTGAAGCATCTTTGGCAGTGATTACAGCTGTGAGTCTTCCTGGATAAGTCTGTAAGAGCTTTCCACACCTGGATTGTGCAACATTTGCCCCTTATTCTTTAAAAAATTCAACAAGCTCTGTAAAATTGGTTGTTGATCATGTAACAGCTGTCAAATCAGAGTGGCTACTCTTGTGGTCATTGTCACGAAGCCACACCAGTCCCACTCGTGTTAGAAGTTGAGAAAGTGACCTATTTGGATTCTCTTGGACAGTCATCTGTAATGAAAAACACAAACCCAAAGTAGAATGAATAACTTCACCATGCTCAAAGGGATATTTAATGTCTTCTTTTTTCCCCTCCCATTTAGTAATAAGTGCCCTGCTTTGCGAGGCACTGGAAAAGCTACCTTGTCTTTGTGGTTGAATCTGTGTTTGAAATTCATTGCTCAACTGAGGGGCCTTACGGATAATTTCATGTGTGGGGTTCAGAGATGAGGTAGTAATTCAAAAATAAAGTTAAACACTATTAATGCACACAGAGTGAATTCATGCGACGTATGTCACTTTTTAAGCAAATGTTTACTCCTGAACTTATTTAGGCTTGCCATAACAAAGGGGTTGAATACTTATTGTCACGACTTCCGCCGAAGTCGGTCCCTCTCCTTGTTCGGGCGGCGTTCGGCGGTCGACGTCACCGGCCTTCAAGCCATCGCCGACCCACTTTTCATTTTCCATTTGTTTTGTCTTTGTCTTACACACCTGGTTTAAATTTCCCAATTACTTGTTCATTGTTCATTGCTTTGTATTTTGTGTATTCTTGAGTAAAATATGTCGATTACTCATATCTGCCGTCCTGCGCCTGACTCTCTACACCAGCTACACACAGGACCTTTACACTTATTGACTGAAGACATTTCAGCTTTGAATTGGATTAATTTGTAAAAAATAAAATAAAATAAAAAACATTTGTAATTACGTTGTAGTTATGTGCTTAATCAATTTTAAATTCAGGCTGTAAAACAACAAAATGTGGAAAAAGTCAAGGGGTGTGAATACTTTCTGAAGGCACTGTATACCTAAATAGTATAATTGATGAAATGTGACTTATAAAGTATGGCTATAATTAATTTTCTCTGTTAAACCTACCCTTTGGAATGACTTCAATAGCAAAAGTGAATATGTTTGGTTATTAAGAGATCTTTCAATGAACATTATCATGGTAGCACATTGGTTGTAGTGAGTGAAGCAGGGCAAGACTTGGTTAAAACCCTGTATGAGAGACCAAATGATTAGCTACAGGTGGATCAACTCACCAGTAGGAGGTGCTTCCCAGCCTATAGTTTTTTTCCGATAGTAGATATAACGTTGAAGATCTGACGTTGTTTCAAAGGTACATAATTCAACATATTTCATACATAGTCTGTCTATGTTGAAAATGGGTTATAATGATTACATGATTCTGTGGTTGAAATAACACCTTCAAAACAACAATTGATGACTTTTTTTCAAATCGAATGTATTTTTCGCATAGATTCCACATCACAATACGTTGACACATTGCATTGCAACAGTTGATTCAACTAGTTGTGCCCAGTGAAACTTTTCTCGGTATATTTTGTTCTTTAAATAAAATGAAGAATTCTGATCACCCGTCATATTTTTAATTTGTTTATTGAAAGGATGGCGGGAAAGTAGAGAGGGAGACATAAGGGGCGAGTCAGGGCAAATACAGGAGGGTGACTGAGACAGGGCTCGAACCTCCTGGGGGGTCAGGTGTTGGCAGCACTACCACTAGAACAGACTCGAGCACTACCAGACTCATCCCATTTCTTTGTTTTTCGGGTGTTGGTTTTGGTCAAGAAATAACAGCTATTTAACACACAGGCCGGCCACTGCTTCACACACTAGCAATCTCATATCCTCTTTCTCTGCGTGTGTGACACTGGTCACTGTTGTTATCATGGATACTTACATTAACTCCGAGGACACATTAACACACACACCAGTACAGCACTCGTTCACTCATTGCACACCTTGAATACGTTTCTCTCTCTCTCTCTGACATACACACACACACACAGACATGAGTTATTCACCCTTCAATTCTCTCTTAAATGTTTCTCCCTTCCTTCCCTCCCACTTACTCTTTCACTCCCCCCCATCTTCTTCCCATCCCGCTCGCTCTCCCACTTGCAGACATCTCTATGAATTCACTACTGCTGCTGTAAGCAGACTAGCTACAGGTCTATTGTGTGTGTGTGTATGTGTGTGCTCGCACGTGTGTGTGAGTGTGTTCGGTGCAGAAATGCTGACTATTAGGATGTTTCCGACTGTGACTTGTGTTTTTCTGAAACCTGTTCACCCTGCTGTGAGTGTGCGTGGCCCAGCCTTTTGGAGTGTGTTATGTTTGTGTTTTCCAACTGTATGGTTTGTGTTCATCTGGGTCTCATTCATCACCTTTTTTTCCCGGTGTTGAGTGTACAACATTACCCTGTGTGACCTAACACAATTATATTATCTCGCTCTGTCTCTCTGTCTTTCTGTCACACACACACACACACACACTCACACACACACACGGTCAAAATATGAGTGTCCTCCTCTTAACAATTGTTTTTCTTGCAGGTGTTTTCTTGCAATTCTAATCACATTGTAGGGTTTTTAATGAATTTATTTGCAAATTATGGTGGAAAATAAGTATTTGGTCACCTACAAACAAGCAAGATTTCTGTCTCTCACAGACCTGTAACTTCTTCTTTAAGAGGCTCCTCTGTCCTCCACTCGTTACCTGTATTAATGGCACCTGTTTGAACTTGTTATCAGTATAAAAGACACTTGTCCACAACTTCAAACAGTCACACTCCAAACTCCACTATGGCCAAGACCAAATATCTGTCAAAGGACACCAGAAACAAAATTGTAGACCTGCACCAGGCTGGGAAGACTGAATCTGCAATAGGTAAGCAGCTTGGTTTGAAGAAATCAACTGTGGGAGCAATTATTAGGAAATGGAAGACATACAAGACCACTGATAATCAGTGGGGCTGTTTTTCTGCAAAGGGACCAGGAGGACTGATCTGTGTAAAGGAAAGAATGAATGGGGCCGTGTATCGTGAGATTTTGAGTGTAAACCTCCTTCCATCAGCAAGGGCATTGAAGATGAAACGTGGCTGGGTCTTTCAGCATGACAATGATTTTCTGGATTTTTTTCTCTCATTTTGTCTGTCATAGTTGAAGTGTACCTATGATGAAAATTACAGGCCTCTCTCATCTTTTTAAGTGGGAGAACTTGCACAATTGGTGGCTGACTAAATACTTTTTTGCCCCACTGTATTTTCTCTTTATTTCTCTATTTATTGTGGTGCTGAAAACGTAAACCATGATTTTGAAGTGCCCAAAGTCAGTATGCTTTGTTTATTGGTTGTGTGGTGCATTGCCACAGAAAACTGTTGGTGGAAAATGTTTTGCATGTATTTTATATAATTATAAATGGCATCAAAATGTTGAACACATGATCCCCCCCTAGCTGATCATTGTCTGCAGCCGGCTCTGATTTTAGTGTAATGAAACAGGCAGAGATGAGTGAGCTGATTGACGAACCCTCAACCTTCTGGCCCGTAGCGCTGCATGGCATCGACTTTGCCACAAAAGCCTACTGAAGTCGATAACTACGTTTATAAACACAGTTATTGTTATTTGTGGTCACAAACCCCCCCTTAGAACAACCTCAATTCGTAGTGGCATGGACTCTACAAGGTGTCAAAAGCGTTCCACATCGATGCTGGACTATGTTGACTTCAATGCTTCCCACCGTTGTTTCAAGTTGGTTGGATGTCCTGTGGGTGGTGGACCATTCTTGATACACATGGGAAACTGTTGAGCATGAAAACCCCAGCAGCGCTGCAGTTCTTGACCCAAACCAGTGCGCCTGGAACCCACTACCATACCCTGTTCAAAGGCACTTACATCTTTTGTCTTGCCCATTCATCCTCTGAATGACACATTTTACAGAATGTCTCAATTATCTCAAGGCTTACAAATCCTTCTTTAACCTGTCTCCTTCCCTTCATCTACACTGATTTAAGTGTATTTAACAAGTCACATTAATAAAGGATCATAGCTTTCACCTGGATTCACCTGGTCAGTCTATGTCATGGAAAGGGCAGGTGTTCTTAATGTTTTGTACACCCCAGGTATGTATAGGCCTATATATCATTTTTTGGGGTCAGTGGCCCCCTAGCAGCCACTAGGGCCCTTAGCGGTTGCTTATGTCCCTTATGCCTAGGGATGGCCCTCCACAAACACACACACACACACACACACACACACACACACACACACACACACACACACACACACACCTCTAATTTAATGAGTAATCTTTTCCCAGCTGTCATCCGTTATTGAGTCAGGAACAGAACATGGGTTCTTCAACCAGTTTCTGGGCATTATCACATCAGTTTTGTCGGCGGGCCAGGTAGAGGGCTATTGACTGGAAATGATGAGATTGCTGAGTTGATATCACAGACAAAGCACTGCGAGCACTCAGCTGCCTCCTGAGCTAGGGCACACCTAAGCCATGGGCTCTATAGTCTGAAGTGGTGGCCTCCTCTCTTCTCCTCCACTCCATCCTTCCACAACTGTGATCGGAAAGAAGGGGACAGGTGTCAGTCAGATCAGTGGCGAAGAAGAGGGGATTATTGAGATTAAATGATCCTGTCCTGTCGTATCTTGCCTCCCTGTATCCAACACAGAATCACAAATACCCTCTGGTATACCCTCTGGTATTCACAAATACCAGTGGGACATCCTACGAAGTAGGTTGGAGGAGTTAGCGAGGTAACTTTGGTCAACTCTGAGTTAAACTCGGGATAACCTGTCATATGAGTGGCTCACCTTTTAGCCAGGTACATTTATATGGCAACGAATCCCTCAGAACTAACCTGTACCAGGGCATGCTAACTCAATGCTAACTCCACTTACCCTGAATGAAATGACAGAGCCATGAGTTGAGGGCCAATGAAAGCAGACTCTTGCAAAGATTGCGTCATCGTCCCCTTCATTTGAAGATGACTGATTAAATATTTTATTAATTAAATGTTTTTGTATTCAAAAATTGTAATGTTCAAATTTGTTCTCGATTTGGTCTTATGTAGCAACATTTGAAATGGTGTTTTTTACATTGGATAAATGTAGAGAATCAGAGCTTGAATATGGTATATCATACACTACAGTTGAGGAACAATGGAAAAGTAATTCTGCTTTGAAAGTTCATCAACTTGTAACCACACGTTTGAGAAAATGGTCCTTGAATATTTTGGTACACCTACTGGAGAGCTCTTCTAAATTGATAGCGTTCAGAGCGCACATTGGATGCTCTGGTCGAGGAGTAGCGTTGATCCGAGCATTGTGACCTAACCCAAGCTTGTTTGCTACTTCCAGACACAAATGAGAGAACTGCTCACTCTGACCATTTTACTCACCCAAGCAGAGCTGGTGGGCTGATTTTATGTTATCCTGATTGTTGGTGACTGTAACTGTGCTGCTGGCAACAATTTAATTACGCTTTTTTTGCCAACGTTTACTAACACTGGCCATATTCAACGGGTGTTGAGTATTTGTAAATTCGTCAGTTATTCTGCGCTCTGGCACACTCAGACGTGAGTGCTCAGGAATCGGAGTAGATAGCCAGAGAGAATTTACCTGCTATGTCTATCGACAGTTGTTGCAGAGACGTCATGAACATTCTATTGAAATAGTTACTTGCATAGTGGAGTCTTTTGTTAAGACATGTAGCTGGCTAACTAAACAATGAACCATAATCCCAACTCATAACATTACTACCTTGCATGAATCTGCAGGTAGCTAGCCAACCAGCTTCAATGTTAGCTAGCTAACATTAGGCTATAAATGGCTCTGAGATACGAATAATATTACTACACAGATCATACATGTAACGCTAGCTAGCTAGCTAGCTAACAGTACACTTTAACTTGAAATGAAATCGACTTTCTGACAAAATTATTAACGTGTAATATCTGAAAATGTAGCTAGCTAGACTATTTTACCCATATACATGGGATGGACACTTCTCCCTCACTGTCACGGATACCATGGTTGCCCTTAGTTTGAAGACGTAATCCGGAGACAGGTGTTTTATACAACAACCTTCTGTGTGTTCCCTTTTCAAATGTTCTCCATCTCCTTAGCTATCGAACTCTAATTCGACTGATTTCCAAACTCGGTCCTCCAGAAAGTGGAGAGCAACACATTTGCAGTTCTTCATGATATCTTAAAAAAGCCACGTTAGAAAGGATCACCTACACATACTGAGCAGCTCATGTTATAGACAGAAGCAAGCTACATGGCAGACCAATCCCAACTCCTCTCTCGCCATGTCCAGCCCACTCGTTATCTCAGCCAATCATGGCTAGCGGGAAGGTTGCTAACTTTTTTTGTGGCTAAACCAACTAGGCTTGTAATTGAACAATTTTATTTGAATTTACAGATGACATACACATTTGTTATTAAGGGAAATGAAAGTTCACATGTTCCAGAAGGCATTTCTGCCCCCCCAAAAAAGTTTCTGTTCAAACAGCTCTCCTGTAAAGTAGTGACCTGCGACATACACCTAGTTTCCTGAAACGAGTCACATTTAGTAATGACAGAATGCATTTTAAACTTAACGCACATTAACACTTTTTTTAAAGTAATAAAATGATTGTATCGATAGGAGTGGGAAAAAAGGTGCTTGTGTTTGCGCATTGATAAGCACAGCAAAGTCAGAATTAATGACAAGCCCATGGATAGATTATTCAGCATGGTCTCAGTGACGAGTTCTGCGTTCTACTAGCCATGTGAAACATGTAAGCGCAGTTACAAACATGCTAGAGTTAGTGGCAGACGGACAAGCAATATCCACCGTTGTAGTGTGGATTAAGCCTGAGCTGGAATGTGAAATTATCTGAAGCTGTTTAGCTTTAGAAAACCCTGAGTAGATATTGCTTACTTGGTTGGATACCACTCAGGTTTTGTAGCTGCTTGAATCATCTCTTTTTCCATTTCACTGGACATTCAGTACCTGGTGATCAGGACATTATTTTGGAGCTGGTCCTCAGCAGTCTTCTGAAAAAATCTGATGTTTAGCGAAGGAAATAATACATTAAAATATTATTAATGTTGTGTTGTGTGGCACCATGATCACAGTGCAGAAGTACTTAACTTGTGTGCATGTGTAGCAATGGGAAATCGCTACTTAGTTAGTTGTGCACTAGTAGCAGCCATCGTGCAATGAGGTGATGTCAACCTCCTTGATATTTGAAGTCAATTGCCACTCCTGGAGTGACTGGCTCTCCGATTGGTACATTAGCTAGCACAGTTGACTTTGAGTGACTGTCTATCCGATTGGTACATTAGTTAGCACAGTTGACTTTGAGTGACTGTCTATCCGATTGGTACATTAGTTAGCACAGTTGACTTTGAGTGACTGTCTATCCGATTGGTACATTAGTTAGCACAGTTGACTTTGAGTGACTGTCTATCCGATTGGTACATTAGTTAGCACAGTTGACTTTGAGTGACTGTCTATCCGATTGGTACATTAGTTAGCACAGTTGACTTTGAGTGACTGGCTATCGATTTGGTACATTAGTTAGCACAGTTGACTTTGAGTGACTGTCTATCCGATTGGTACATTAGTTAGCACAGTTGACTTTGAGTGACTGGCTATCCAATTGGTACATTAGTTAGCACAGTTGACTTTGAGTGACTGTCTATCCGATTGGTACATTAGTTAGCACAGTTGACTTTGAGTGACTGTCTATCCGATTGGTACATTAGTTAGCACAGTTGACTTTGAGTGACTGTCTATCCGATTGGTACATTAGTTAGCACAGTTGACTTTGAGTGACTGGCTATCGATTTGGTACATTAGTTAGCACAGTTGACTTTGAGTGACTGTCTATCCGATTGGTACATTAGTTAGCACAGTTGACTTTGAGTGACTGTCTATCCGATTTGGTACATTAGTTAGCACAGTTGACTTTGAGTGACTGGCAATCCGATTGGTACATTAGTTAGCACAGTTGACTGAGTGACGATGTGCTACTGTGCAGAGGATGCCGGGTTCACCTTCCATGCCAGGAAGATGGTTACGAACTCACTCTGCTACACATATTGAATCTGGTTGTTGATTGCATTATATATAGACTCATGTGTATACTACACACACACACACACACACACACACACACACACACACACACACACACACACACACACACACACACACACACACACACACACACACAGGAGAATAGTCAGGGCCATACAGTGCTCTGATTGTCATTATGATAAGTATTTCACTCTGTGCACGTTGTATCAGGTCTGACAGCACAGGGCTGGCGTCAGTAAGCCTGGGTCCTGCCTCCTACTATTCTCTCTCTCATCTCGCTCTCTTCTTTCTCTCACTCACTCACTCACTCACTCACTCACTCACTCACTCACTCACTCACTCACTCACTCACTCACTCACTCACTCACTCTCTGTTTATCTAGCTCTGGCTATCTTTATCTTTCTGATCTCTGTTCTTCTTTCTGTTTCCCTCGCTCTGTCCTGTCTCTCTCTTTTCCTCTCTGTGTGTCTGCTCATTTCCTTTGACCCCCTTCTCCATCTAACCAACCTTCCCATTTCTCTAATTATTGCCTGTGAATGTGATTGCGGTGTTGCTGTTGTTGTTTTCCTGCCTGTAATTGTAGTGTTACTGTAGTCTTCAGTCCTCCACCACGTACCACATCGTATTCCAGAAGGAAGTCATATCAACAGCAAGCGATTAAAAATAACCCCTTTCACAGCATTCAACACAGAAATAAAATAGTAAGCAGGCTTTAGAATACTAGCCTCGTAAATAGCAGACTGATTCACGCTGCGCTATCAGTCTGGAAGGGCTTCCATTGAAGTAGTTCCCGCCCGAGGGGCATTGAACACAACTAATTCGAAAGCGATTGGATCACTTTCAACTTTCAACATATGATGTATTCAGATCTCGCATAGACTTGATCAGCTGTTGTGATTTGTAGCATATCTTCTGATTTTTTAAAATAGTTTTATGATTAACATCGTAGACTCTGCAGCATATTGAACACCAGGACAAGATTTGAACCAACAAAGGCAGCTACATATACAAATGTCAATTTGAGCCTAATAGAAATAAAGCCATCAAAATCATTTGAAAAAAATAAACAATACTGTATGTGCTTCGCTAAGCGTAGCGCTATAGCGATTAGGCTACTGCATTGGATTCAGTGCAGCCAGAGTGTGTTACTTGTCCAACACTATTGAACCTTCTCTTCATTTCTATGCTATGTTCACCTTGTTGGGAGCAGGGAGTTAAGGAGAACACACTTTTGATGTAAAATGCAGCTGAAAATGTATTTTGCAGAAGGTTTCGAACTGTCATGTCAATCTTTTTATTTAGCCATACCTCGTGTGACTTTACATACGTCGTTTTCTTGTTGTCTACTGCAATAAAGTACAAATCTATTGTAATATGTAATATGAATCATAGATTGAGAAAGATTAGACCTAAAGTTATGAAAGATGAATTCTGTTGCATTTGGACACAAGCAGCGGCGAATTTGGCATGTAAATCTAAGTGGCGCAAAAAAAAATGTTTTAGCTTCATGCCAGCAAAGCCACTGCACAACACAACATTAAACAATAAATGAATTGCACTATAACGGTGACAAATGGTGCCCACAAACTGTCAGGGCCTACATAAAGCTGTCCCAACAGCAGAACTTTCTTTTCAGCACCATGGAGTGAATCCTTACCACTGCTACACCTGGCTATCAGAGGAGCCTTGTCTGGCAGCGAAACAGTTAATTCAGCCTCATTTACTGCCTTTAAAAAAAAAACATAGCTGATATGGCTGACTTGCTTAAACAAATGTGGTTTCTACTGGCAATTGAGATGTACAAACTATGGCAGTGGTTCCCAAACGTGTTACAGTTCAACAAATCCGACATGACCTTAAACTTTCAGGAACATGTGCAGGTGTCAATCAGATTGGTTTAAATGTATGATTAGTGGAGCTTTGGGAAGCAAGGGACGAGAGGGGGTGGCTCGTCACTACTCAAGCCAGCATTGAAAGGTAACTACAATGAATCCTAAATACAGGGATAGAAGCTGTAAGAACGTAACATACGTATTAATATGGCCATGTGATTATTTAAAAAACTTATTATTATTTGTTTAACCTTTTATTTAACCACAGGTTAATGAGAAGGGTGTGCTTGAAAGGATGCACATAACTCTGCAACGTGGGGTTGTATTGGAGAGAGTCTCAGTCTTAAATCATTTTCCACACACAGTCTGTGCCTGTATTTCGTTTGTCATGCTAGTGAGGGCCGAGAATCCACTCTCACATAGGTACGTGGTTGGTTGCAAAGGGCATCAGTGTCTTAACAGCAACATTTGCCAAGGCAGGATAATCTGAGCGCAGCCCAATCTAGAAATCTGGCAGTAGCTTCTGATTAAATGAAATTTTCACAGAAGCGCTTGTTGCAATTTCGATCAGGCTTTGATGTTCAGATATTGATAAGTGGACTGGAGGCAGGGCATGAAAGGGATAACGAATCCAGTTGTTTGTGTCATCCGTTTCGGGAAAGTACCTACATAATTACGCATCCAAGTCACTCAGTTTCTTCGCAATATCAAATTTGACATTGTCCGTAAACTGGAGTTATTTTGCACACAAAAAGATCTTACAATGATGGAAAGACCTGTTTGTTGTCCTTGTTAATGCAGACAGAGAAGAGCTCCAACTTCTTAACCATAGCCTCAATTTTGTCCCGCACATTGAATATAGTTGCGGAGAGTCCCTGTAATCCTATATTCAGATCATTCAGGTGAAAAAAAAACATCACCCAGAAACTCGTCATCATGCAAGCGGTCAGACAAGTGAAAATTATGGTCAGTAAAGAAAACTTTAAGCTTGTCTCTCAATTTTAAAAAAAGGTGTCAATACTTTGCCCCTTGTAAAAGCGTTACACGGTCGCTGCCCATATCGTTGCATAGTGCAGAAAATACTTGAGAGTTCATGGGCATTGCTTTAACAAAGTTAACCATTTTTACTGTAGTGTCCAAAACATTGTTCAAGCTGTCAGGCATTCACTTGGCAGCAAGAGCCTCTTGGTGGATGCTGCAGTGTACCCAAGTGGTGTCGGGAGCAACTGCTTGCACTCCACTATGTCTCCCTGTCATGGCTATTTGCGCCATCAGTACAAATACCAACATGAGCAGCAGCTAAGTTTGGCTACATACAGACCATTTGTGGAATTCCCGCGAGTGAGTAACGGTTAATGTGATTGGATGTTAATTATTTGACTTGGCTACCTGTATTTGACATTGTGTTGTTATTTCGCTGAACACTATAAAGTTAGTTTTTTAATGTGAATCACGTTTTTATCTGGCGTACCCCAGTTTGGGAATACTTGAACTATGGCATAAGGGGACGATGAGCAGATTAGAGGCAATCCATAATTTTGATTAAGACATTAATGAGTGATCTAAGACGGACGTAGTCAAAATAACTATTTGTTCAACACTTTTGAAATATACAGTAACAGAATTCAGAACATGGGCCATTCTTACAGTATTCTCCCTGTACACCAAGTCAGAACCGTAGGATAAATAATGGAGGCATATAAGCAGACAATGAAAGCTCTTACAATATTCAATGTTGACATTTCTCTAAGACAAGCTATAGGCTACATGTGCACCACCAAGTCAGAACAGTAGGCTAAGTTATGAAGGGGAATGCGACCAAATTATTAGCGTGAGGGACATGGGCTACTTAAAGCTTACTACACGATCTACACTTAGTATTACTTTCTTAGCTAGAGTATACATATCTCCCTTGCATATTACATCATTTATGCAGCAGCAAACAAGACATTGTTAGACTCACCTTGTTGTTGTGTGCTCACTTGATAAGGAAGGTGGCATGGCGGTCCTTCTTGTGGGCAAATTTTGCCATCCATTTTTTTCATCAGTCTGGCAATTCTCTGGATTTATGATGCTTTCAAGACAACTGGGAACTCTGAAAAAAACTATGTTGAATCATGATGTCAGTGATCTTCAAGTCGGAGCTCTAGAAAAAGGCCCGAGTTCCCGGCGTGGAATTCTGAGTTGGATGACCGCTCAAAATGTGATTTTCCAGACGGAGCTCGTTCCCAGTTGTTTGAACTCACTGAAGTTTTTCAGATTTCCCAGTTCTGAGTTTCCAGTTGTTTTGAACGCTGCAGAAGTCATGCTAGATTGACAGCATGGCCAATATATTCTACATTTTCTGGCCCATGGTGTTGCATGTGAATATTTATGCCTTTAAACTTGATAAAGACACCCTTAATCCCAGAATTGGACCACACACCCTCTCCACTGAATAGCAGGCTAGTGATTGCTTTGCCATGCTTGCAGTTAGCCACTGATTCCTTCCAAACCACTCATTGTTGATTTTGCGATTTCTTACTTGTGGTTTAATGTTTATGTCCAATGGCCAATGAGCACCTATACATTTTATCTATAATTTCTCTACATATGACAATAATTGGAAAGGATTTGCCAGTAGATTGTCGGCTTGATTCATGATGATGACTGCTTCTCTAGCTTGCTAGCTAAGAAAGTATGATGTTGACATGATCAGTCCAATCAAAGCTACGGTAGATATAACGTGATTTGACAATTTTATCTATGGCTAACTACCTTTTATTTGTAATAATGTTCTACCCATTTTTTGTGGTATCCAATTGGTAGTTAGTCTTGTCCCAGCGCTGCAACTCTCATATGGACTCGGGAGAGGCAAAGGTCGAGAGCCATGCGTCCTCCGAAACACAATCCAGCTGAGCACTTCTAATGTTAATCTATGGCAGCACTCAAGGGGCTTGAATTTTCGAGCTCTCGCTGTAGATTTTGCGGTGACGTACTGTCCCCATGAGTGACGGAACACTGAGCCAATCACGGCGCAACTAGAGAACATTGCCAACCCCTACGCTCTGTATTTTCTGCTAGCTGCCCCACTACTTGCAAACACAGTAAATCACCTGTCTATTACTTGCTAACTTTAAAATGTAGCGACTAATACTTTCTGGGTCACCGAAAACAATCTGGCAACGTCCATGGATTATGTCTGTGTAATTATTTACACCAAGCTGTATAGCAGTGTTTCGCAGCCCCTCTGATTTGGTCCTCCATGAGGGCAACTAATGGCGACATGACTATCAGTAATGGGTTTGTCGATCCGTCACATTCTCTTGACTACCAGCGGAGCCAGCTGGTAAATCAAGCTCTTGCTAAACCTGGTCGGGAGAAGAGCGAACATTGTTCCCATAGAAAAGCCTTCAATGCGGTTAATAGCTGTTCTTTCAATGTAGTAATGCCCTCCAGTTCTGCCATAACTGATGCTATAGTAGCATCAACTCTAACCTCCTCAAGAGCAGGCATTGATGTTGATGTAATTATTAGAATACAGCACTCACGGCAAATACAAAAAGTTTGTTGGGAGGATAGCTTCCCCTATCCTCCCAACAAACTTTTTTTTATTTGCCGGAGGGGAGGGGAACGGGGGGAAGGTAGGGGCCGGGGTGTCTGGGCTCTTACAGTGCGATACAGTACAGTAGTTGTTGCATGTATGCACTCTCCGTCTCTGTTAAATTTATAATGGTTTTAAACCCCTCTTCGGATCATGGAGCAGCCTAGAAGCACTTTCCCTTCCCTGCCTTGGGTAGGCTATGTGGAGGGAACAGGATGAGACTTGTCCCAAATGGAACCATATTCTCGATTTAGTACACTACTTTTGACCAGGCCCAAAGGTAGTAAGGAATTGGATGCCATTTGGGACGCTACCCTGGGGTTGTGTTTGTTATATAACACTGGGGGGGTGACAAGAAGTGACATGACCGTTATTAAACAGGAAGTGATGGCAAGGTTGTGTTGCACCGTGCTCCCACCCACCTGAACCTGGCCTGCAGTCTGATGACTTCAGCTCACAGTGGGAAAGGCTGTGTGTGTGTGTGTGTGTGTGTGTGTGTGTGTGTGTGTGTGTGTGTGTGTGTGTGTGTGTGTGTGTGTGTGTGTGTGTGTGTGTGTGTGTGTGTGTGTGTGTGTGTGTGTGTGTGTGTGTGTGTGTGTAAAGGGGTGGCCTAGTCTATTAGTTTGTGTGAGTGTATGTTTTGTTTATGAATGCATGGATTTGCGTGTGTGTCTGTGTAAATCACCTCAATAACGCTACATTCTCAGTGGATGACAAACCTAGGAATCTGATGCAGTGGCTTTAGAATGCTGACTATTTATTTGCTAACAGAGCTGTCTGTCTCAGACAGGCGGGTGTTTTATTGGCCACACAATTGTCAGTCTCTGATAGAGGTATGAGCCTGGAAAATCTCAATGCAAAAAAAGTCGGTCCGATAGTTATGCGAAAAAAACATTAAGATCCGCAACATTTATTCCACGGGACAAAACTAGGTCCAGAGTACGACTGTGGCAGTGAGTAGGTCCCGAGACATGTTGGACAAGTTTAAGCTCTCAAATCAAACACAGGGCAAAAGAAAAAAACATGCCAAATGTGGGTATCCACTTGTTAAAAAGGGACTAATTTTAGCTTTCCAATGCTGTTAACTGTAATTCCCATTACAAAGGAAATAACACCCTTATGAAACGGGAGGAAACGGTGAACAGTGACATCGCAGACAGATTGCTCAAGATTGACTTCGAAATTGGACATTCGTCCATGTACTGAGGACGTTGAGAAATGTTTTCAAAACCAGCCGCTAGGTGCAACTGTGAGCACTGTTACCATCAAGTAAGTTTGGGTTTTGCTAGGGTGTTGTGGATGGGGGTGGTGGATAAACGTAATCCCCCATGACTCCGGATCAGAAGGTTGCGTGTTACCCTATCTCAAACCCTAATGCTTAACTTAACCATTCATAATTAATGCCTAAACTTAATGTTTTAAACCTTTATCCAAACCCTTAACCTCGAAATGTGATGTTTGGAGCAACTTCGATATTTGACATTTAGCAAAAAGTGCAAAAACGTCTATTTCTGCAGTGAGACTTTGAGGGCTTGTTTGATATTGATGAGAAAGCTCACTTGTTTCAGTAGCGCAAGTCGCGGCTCAAGTGGCGTTGGCAGTCCTTCATTTAGTAAATTACCTCGCAACTCAAGTAGGCCATTGACAATGGCTGCATATTAACTGGAACAATTTCTGTAATCAGCGCTTTTACCATACCACTATAGCGTTTTTTGGTATGAAATAAGTGTGCAAAAATATATATATAGATTTTTTACATTTTTTACCCTGTTTTCTCCCCAATTTCCTGGTGTCCAATTGTTTTTTAGTAGCTACTATCTTGTTTCATCGCTACAACTCCCGTACGGGCTCGGGGGAGACGAAGGTTGAAAGTCATGCGTCCCCCGATACACAACCCAACCAAGCCGCACTGCTTCTTAACACAGCGCGCAACCAACCCGGAGCCATCCGCACCAATGTGTCGGAGGAAACACTGTGCACCTGGCAATCGGCCCGCCACAGGAGTCGCTGGTGCGCGATGAGACCAGGACATCCCTACCGGCCAACCCCTCCCTAACCCGGTCGACGCTAGGCCAATTGTGCTTCGCCCCACGGACCTCCCGGTCGCGGCCGGTTACGACAGACCCTGGGCGCGAACCCAGAGTCTCTGATGGCACAGCTGGCGCTGCAGCGCCCTTAACCACTGCGCCATCTAAAGTAAATGTTTTCAAAAGTATGAGAACAACCGTAATTCATACACATAGAAAATGACCCATGAGCTTTCATATTAGATGAAAAAATGAAAAATGTTTTGGAATAAAACTCTTCAATTGTTTCTAGCGGACACCTATGCTTAACAGGCCTTTAAGGAAAAGGAATATCAAGATTTTACAACTTCATGTAAGATGGTTCCTCACCCTAAAAGTAGTCTATGGGCCAGGAGAAACTGTAATCCATGGTTTGGTTTTCTTTAAACAACCACTACCAATTTCAGTTAACTTTGGTCACCTCTAGCTAAAACTCAACGGGAGTGATAGGTGCAATCAAAAGCGACTAGAATCAGCTCCTTATTTTTGATCTAATGATCCCTGGTGTACAGTATGGAGGCTAAGCTGTAATAGTAGTTAGATGCCCGGTATATAGCCCTTTCCTGCAGTCAACTGACCTAGTGGGCTCATGGGTGGAAGGTTATTCATATTTTTAAAAATAATTTCATGATTAATAAACATATGTTTTTTAAAGCCGCCGAAAATCTGCGGTTTCTATGTCGTGATGGTTTTGTTATATTTCAGTCTTCCGTGATGTACAGTATATAAAGTGTAATATTGAGATGCAAATTCAAAACTGAATACATTTAAACTCTGACATGGTACAGACATGGCCTTCTTGTTTTTAAGCCCATAACCATGTGTGTGAGGTGTATACGTTTGTTTCAAAGTAGACTTGTTTCAGACTACCAAGAAACGCTGCGTGTGACCCTGATTGAGCCCACTGCAGTAAAAGGTTTTAAGATTTCAGGTTACTGCATTTTCTCTCTCCACTGTTAGGTGAACTGTGTGTGTGTGTTTGTACATTAGTTCCGTTGTGTCAAGTAAATACCATAAATTCTGCATAAATCAAGATTAAGATAGAGAAAGAGAGAAAATGGAAGAGAGTGAGAGAGAGAGACAGAGGGAATAAGGGGGACAACAGAAAGTCAAAGTTAAGCAATTGAAGTCAGTGCTACTGAGACACAGCCAGCTGCTACACACACACGCACAGTACAGGTCAAATGTTTGGACACACCTACTCAGGGTCTTTCTTTATTTTTACTCTTTTCTACATTGTAGAATAATAGTGAAGACATCAAAACTATGAACTATATTTTGTTAAACTAATACATGTTCATGTCCCAATTCGTTTTCAAGAGCTGATCAAGTTCTTGTCACTACAATGCCAAGGCTTGTGAACTTGTCCATCACTGTTGATTGCAGAAATTGCATATCCACAGGCCGTGATATTGGCATCAATTCGCTTTTTTTGCCAGTTTATCTTGTAGCCAGAGAAGGAGCCGAATGTATTTATCAAGTTAATTAACCTCTCTGGGATATGTGGGACGCTAGCGTCCCACCTGGCCAAAAGCCTAGGGAAATTGCAGAGCGCCAAATTCAAATAAATGACGATGAAAATCAAACTTGCATGAAATCACACATGCAAGATAGCAAAAGAAAGCTGCACTTGTTGTGAATCCAGCCAACATGTCAGATTTCGAAAAGGCTTTTCGGCAAAAGCAAACTATGCTATTATCTGAGGATAGCACCTCCGTAAACAAAGAGAGAAAAGCATATTTCAACCCAGCAGGCGCGACACAAAACACAGAAATAAAAATATAATTCTGCCTTACCTTTGACAAGCTTCTTTTGTTGGCATAAACATCACAAATGGTCCTTTTGTTCGATTAATTCCGTCGATATATATCCAAAATGTCCATTGGCGCGTTTGATCCAGAAAATCACCGGTTCTAACTTGCACAGCGTGACTACAAATTATCTCACATGTTACCTGTAAACTTTGCCAAAACATTTTAAACTACTTTTGTAACACAACTTTAGGTATTCTTTAATGTAAATAATCGATAAAATTGAAGACGGGATGATTTGTGTTCAATACAAAAGGAAAACAAACTGTAGCTAGCTTTCTGGTCATGCGCCTCTATCTAACAGTATACTTCAAGTGACCCTCGTTCAAGATGGCCGTACTTCTTCATTACACAAAGGAAAAACCTCAACCAATTTCTAAAGACTGTTGACATCCGGTGGAAGCAATAGGAACTGCAAGAAGGTCCCTTACAAATCTGGATTCCCAATGAAAACTCATTGGAAAGGGAGTGACCTCAAAAAACAAAATCTGAATGGTTTGTCCTTGGGGTTTCGCCTGCTAAATAAGTTCTGTTATACTCACAGACATGATTCAACCAGTTTTCGAAACTTCAGAGTGTTTTCTATCCAAATCTATAATCTATAATATGCATATCTTATCTTCTGAGGTTGAGTAGCAGGCAGTTGAATGTGGGCATGCATTTCATCTGGATGTGAAAATACTGCCCCCTGTCACCAAGAAGGTAAGGGGGGAATATAAGTTTTAGGCTTGGATAATAACAAAAGAACATCGTCTGCATGTAGGGACATTTTGTGCTGTGTTTATTTTATTTTAACCAGAGCTATATCGGCACATGCACGAATGAGAGTAGCAAGGGGTTCGTTACATGGCCATAGTGAAGAGAGCAGGCGCAATAGGGTACCCCTGTCGGCAACCCTTGAACAGGCGGAATGACTGTGACATTTCCTGATTGGTTACCACGGACGCCATTGGGTGTGCATAAATAATTCTTATCCAATGAATACATTGCTCCAGAACCGACATCATATACTTCCACTCAATCTGATCAAACGCCTTTTCTGCGTCGAGCTATTACCACTGCCTCAACTTTATGATCATGATACATTACGTTGAAAAGGTGTCTCAAATTGTAGTATATAGGTCGGCCTGGGATAAAACCTGTCTGGTCAGTGTGTATGGTGTCAGAAACATATCTTTGTCAACACCTTATTTTGTATGGGGAATAACGACACTGGGCGATAAGACGACATCTCCAAGGAATCTCTATCTTTTTTCAAGATCAGTGCTATTGTAGCCTCATATAGTGTTTGCGGGAGTTTGGCATTTTCTTCGAATTGTTTAAACATTCGCAACTTAAGTGAAGCTAGACTGGCGCAGTACTTCTTATAGAATTCTATGACATATCCATCGGGCCCAGGGGCCTTGCCAGGTCATCTGATGCAGCACCATCACTCTCCTCCTTGGTCAAATAGCCCTTACACAGTCTGGAGGTGTGTTTGGGATCATTTTCCTGTTGAAAAACAAATGATAGTCCCACTAGGCGCAAACCAGATGGGATGGCATATCGCTGCAAAATGCAGTGGTGGCCATGGTGGTTAAGTGTACCTTGAATTCTAAATAAATCACTGACAGTGTCACCAGCAAAGTACCCCCACACCATCACATCCATGCTTCACGGTGGAACCACACATGCAGAGATCATCCGTTCATCTACTCTGCGTCTCACACAGAACCAACAATCTCAAATTTGGACTCATCAGACCAAAGGACAGATTTGCACATGTCTAATGTCCATTGTTCATGTTTCTTGGTCCAAGCAAGCCTCTTCTTCTTATTGGTGTCCTTTAGTAGCGGTTTCTTTGCAGCAATTCAACCATGAAGGCCTGATTCACCCAGTCTCCTCTGAACAGTTGTTGTTGAGTTGTGTCTGTTACTTTGGGCTGCAATTTGAGGCTGGTAACTCCAATGAACTTATCCTCTGCAGCAGGGGCAACTCTAGGTCTTCCTTTCCAGTGGCGGTCCTCATGAGAGCCAGTTTCATCTGGTTTTTGCTTCTGCACTTGAAGAAACTTTCAAAGTTCTTGACATTTTCCACATTGACTGACCTTCATGTCTTAAAGTAATGATTGACTCTTTTCTCTTTGCTTATTTGAGCTGTTCTTGCCGTAATATAGACTTGGTCCTTTACCAAATAGGCCTTCTCTGTATACCACCCCTACCTTGTCACAACACAAATGATTGACTCAAAAAAATTCCACAAGTGAACTTTTAACAAGGCACACCTGTTAATTGAAATGCAAAGCTGTCATCAAGGCAAAGGGTGGCTACTTTGAAGAATCTCAAATATAAAATATATTTTTATTTGTATAACACTTTTTGGTTACTACAATGATTCCATGTGTGTTATTTCATAGTTTTGATGTCTTCACTAATTTTCTTCAATGTAGAAAACAGTAAAAATAAAGAAAAACCACTGGAATGAGTAAGTGTGTCCAAACTTTTTACTGGTACTGTACTCACACACATACTCTCCCTCTCACTCTCAAGTGTTATTTGTCATATGTACAGGATATACATGGTATACACAGTCCAACGAAATGCTTCCGTGGAGATTCCCTCTCGGCTATGCAACACAATAACAAATAATAAGAATAGAAAATAATAATAATAATAAATAAAGACAAATATCACACACACTGCTCTCTCCCTCTCCTCTCCATATGGAAAGTCTAAGAATAGCAGTGTCACCTGATGGGTTGATCATGCTCTATTGATGCATGCCCTATGCTGCCCTGTGTTGCACTGTGTGCTGCTGAACTAGTGTGTGTGTGTGTGTTTATTTTCGGTGTGGTGGGAAACAGATAATGAGTGTGCTGTTGACACCCAGAATCCTGTTCCACAAAAATGATAGCCACAAATGGGACAGGGTTCCAGGGACAGGGGAAAGGGTTTAATTACTGTGACCAGTGAGAAGGACAGGGGACAAGGTGTAGGTACTGAGTCCAGTACAGGTGTCAGGGGTCAGGGTTTAGCTTCTTAGGTTAAATGAGAGAGACTGGGGACATGGGTTAGCTACTGAGTCCGGCTAGAGGGACAGGGGACAGGGTTTAGCTTCTTAGGTTAAATTAGAGAGACTGGGGACATGGGTTAGCTACTAAGTCTGGCTAGAGGGACAGGGGACAGGGTTTAGGTACTGAGTCCAGTTAGAGAGACAGGGGACAGGGTTTAGCTTCTTAGGTTAAAGTAGAAAGACTGGGGACATGGGTTAGCTACTGATTCCGGCTAGAGGGACAAGGGGCAGGGTGTATGGTTTAGCTACATAGACAGGCGAGGTGAGACAAAGGACAGGGGAGACAAAGGGCGCCTGATTATGTGGCTATATTCCATACCTCTCTCTCTCATCTCATAATGCTTCACCTATGTGGAACACCTCAGTACGTTTCCACTCCCTGTTTTTTATGACACAGACCCATCCAGTGTACAACGAAACACTGTTCCATGCTGTCCATTTCTGTACCAGAGAAAGAGAGAAGGAGAGAGATGGGTCATATATGTATTATTGTTAATCTGACCTGAAATGTCTCTGAGCAGCATTTGTGTCATAGTTAATCCAGAGCTTTTTGGGCCAGGGAGAGAGCCATTTGATCCGAACTCCTTTAATCTCTGTCACTCATCCTCACTTATCACTCACCTTACAGCACCTCAGCATAGAAACTCTGTAGGGCCGGTTTCCCAGACAAAGATATTCTAGTTCTGGACTAAAATACACTTTCTATTGAGAATATCCATTGAGAACATTTATTTGTCCAGGACTATGCTTAATCTGTGTCTAAGAAACCAGACCTATAGGCCAAATGTACATGCCCATACAAGTACAATGCCATCTCTGAAAGATAAGGTAAAGAAAGAAAAGCACCCAAGCTAACTAGCACCCAAGCTAACTAGCACCCAAGCTAACTAGCACCCAAGCTAACTGACACCCAAGCTAACTGGCACCCAAGCTAACCGGCACCCAAGCTAACTAGCACCCAAGCTAACTGGCAC
Organism: Oncorhynchus keta; assembly: GCF_023373465.1. Classification (NCBI taxonomy): domain Eukaryota; kingdom Metazoa; phylum Chordata; class Actinopteri; order Salmoniformes; family Salmonidae; genus Oncorhynchus; species Oncorhynchus keta. The sequence continues at coordinate 3,630,731 of NC_068427.1, forward strand.
CCAAGCTAACTAGCACCCAAGCTAACTGACACCCAACACCTCGTTCTGACCATTTTACTCCCCCTAGCAGAGCTGGTTAGGTTGTTTTTGTTATCCAGAGTGTTGGTGGCTGCAACTGTGCTGCTGATATCAATTTAATTACGTTTTTTTGCCGATGTTTACTGACACTGGCCTTATTTAACTGGTGTTGAGCGTTAGTAAATTCCTCAGTTATTCTGCGCTCTGGCAAACTCAGATGAGAGTGCTCTGAAATCGGAGTAGATAGCCAGAGAGAATTTACGAATGCACCCGAATGTCCATTGAGAATGCACAAAACTAAACCACTTAGCTAAGGTAAGATTGACGTAAATAATCAAGTCAATAAATGTTGGGTAGTTAGTTAGTTATATAGCATATAGTTAGTATACTGGTAAGTTCAATGTATTAGTAGCCAACTAACCTTAGGTAGCTAGTTAACATACCGGTACATATTGCTGTATGCTATGCGGTTCGTAAGGACAGCGTAGATAACAAATTGTCATCCAACATAATGTGGTATGTAATTTATTTGAAAAGTAATTACTTTATAACATTGCTCAAGATTTTCTTAACATTTTGTCTTTATTAGTTAAATTAATGTATCAGCTCTCGTCGGACTTCGGCTGCATAATTTCCACCATTTTCTTAAATTCTGAAAATGTTTTGAAGCCACGCCAATTTTCTGAAGAATTGCATTATGGGCCCCAAAAGCACGGAAATAGTGTCCACTGCTTGTATACTTCGTATTGTGGCGAATGTAGTACGACATCCGGGCACTTTGTCATACTTACTATATCTATAATATTGTAACGGCCCTGGGTTTATAAGCGTGGAAATCGACTCTGCCGCTCGAGCATGCTTTTACGGCACAGTCGATAGTGCGCCGGACCTCGGGCTCGAAGGTCGAGGGTTCGAGACCTGCTCCCTGCTGTTTCATTACAATATGACCAATAAGCATACTACATACTCAATTTAAGTCACAAATAGTACATTTAGTATTAGTATTCCAACACAGCTATAGTCATTGTATTATCACACTACTTCGTCATAAGCGTAGTCACTTCTAAGCTAAGTCCGACCACCTATTTGCAGTTGGACAATCTTTCTGCTCGAATGTGGATTGTTGTTCCTTTGCTCCTCAGCCAGCTACCTCTTCCCAGGCGGTGACAAGGATCCCCTTCTCCCACAGCTGCGGATTTCAGGAACTCGTAGTCTGACCCGCCCGGCCTTGAGTCAAGATGGCAGATGAAACTTGTGTTATTTGAAGGCGCCTCCAATGTAGATCTAGGATAAGTAAACCCAACCTACATTGTAATTATTAGGGCTGAGTATGAGGCATGCAAAACTGATCTTAGGTAAGCGTTTAGGGGCTGTAAGGCAGACACTTGTGGCCTGTACTCGTTCTCGTTCTCTGGAGCTGAGAGCGAGCATAGACATGGGCTTTATTTTTTTCATCTTTTTTCTTTCTTACCTAGCTTTTTCCCAATGAAACTTATCCTACATTTATTTCCCCCAAATTCATATTGAAGTATCTGTCTTAATTATGTCACAAGTGGTGTGTGTTGCTCTATCTTCCTAGCAAGAAGTGACTGGACAGGGAAAGCTGCCCTTGTCATACGTACACATTGACTTATTCATAGCTGTTGTACAATGGAACTCCATTGAGGTGAGACAAGCTTGATTCAGCAATGAACAGGGGAAAGCAAGACATTATTTGGGAATTGGAGGCGTGCGCATTTCACACATTAATTTTGTAGTATTTTTTCATATTAAACAAAAACTTTTTGCATCTTATTTTCAAGTTCTTTAATACTCATATTTACAGTGGAACTATATTAGTTAGTTGTAAACCTCATATTTCAAAATAAGTCTGTTCAGGCATTTGAGGTAGGCAATGTTAAGCAGAGAGATGTAGAGATGGAATGATAGATTTAGATGCACTATTGTAAAGTGGCTGTTCCACTGGATGTCATAGGTGAATGCACCAATTTGTAAGTCGCTCTGGATAAGAGCGTCTGCTAAATGACTTAAATGTAAATGTAAATGTAAAGAAAGGAAGGAAAGAAGAGAAAGGGCAGTAGGAGGGAGAGGAGTAAAGGAGCATTGTTGCTGCACAGTGTTTGTAGATGCAGGCTCATAGCAGCACCAAAGCAGGCCTCATTGTCACTGGTAAACGGGGCCAGCTACTGTAATGTACTGTAAAGTACAGTTTCCCCATAGACTACTGCCTTCCCACTGACCCTCTTTCTCTACCTCTCGCTCTCTACCTCTCACTTTTCTCTCCCTTTGACACTTTGTCTCTTTCATTATTGTTCTCTCTCTTTGTCCTCTCTCCTTTTCTCTCCTCTCTCACTTTTCTCTCTCTTTACTCTGTCTCCTGCTGGCTCCTATACACATACAAGTCATAAAAACAATACCAAGGCTATTTTAGAAAATGTCATGTATTTTTTTTAATAGGTTGATTTTATACTATTTTAATTTTATAATTCTGGTCTTGCTTTCGGGGCCACTTTAAACAAACGACAACTTATAAAGGCTTCGTACAACATTCATGAAGTCTTCATAAGGGGCACTGCATAATGGTTCACAAAACATTCATAGAAAAGATCTTGTCAAGACAAACCTCAAGTGCTGTATTTACCCTGCATGGTGTTACAGTGTGATGCGTTCCACCCTCTGATTCTGTCTGTTTCAGAGAGTTGACCCCTGTCAATGTTGTGTTCAGTAGAGTGGACTCATCCCCACAGTATTAACCCATTCACTTCTGTGACCTGCAGACCCTCTCAGACTATTGAAGTTGACTCGTAGTCTTAATGACTGAGTGAGTCATTACACATGCGCTCACACACGCGCACACACAACACAGGGAGAATGCGAAAGTGTTCTGGACAGTGTGCATTTATTGTGCTTTTATGTAATCAGTTGGAAATCAGTTGCAAATCAGTCCCTCATTCACATTTTCTGTGTTGCCTTTCCAGAGGTAGCAACTTGTCAGTCTATTGCTTGTTTCAATCCATCCCTATGAAACAAAAAGCCTTTAAACCAGTTGGTTGTTTCTCTAGTTTACATCATCAATAATCATCTGTCTGGGTGACTAATTTGCAGTTAATAATTCAGGTGCTATTTTCCCACTCCTGTGACTCAGCACTCGTCATGTTCCTGAAGGTGAGAACCTATCCCGGGGGTGCAGATGCACAGCAGTCTCAATCACCTCCACTAAATGCTCCATTCGCAGGCAGAAACCCGCACCCCTAAATATCTCCCGCAGACACAGACTCCACCGGGGGTGATTGACTGCCGCTGCATCACGAGCGGCTCAGCTCCAAGCTGCTTTAAGTATCCAGGAAGCTGCATCTTCTCATGGAAGATACTTAGAATGACCCATTAACCCGTTTTCACAGGCCGACTGGACAAAGTTCAACAGATGGTGTTGTGAGAGAAAGCGTTGCGCTAGTGGTTTATTTTTAACTTCCTTTTAGTGCTGAGACGTTGAAACAAACTGTTACTGGTTGCCTGGGTGGTTTTATACAAGGCTAATGGTTTGTCGTGGCTGTGTTTAAAAGACAGAAGGTATGTTGGGGGGGGGGTAATGTGAGTGGAACAAGAGTTTGGTTAGTAAGGGGATTGATGACAAGGGGCTGGTGTTAACGTGGCATGCCACTCCTTTCTGTTGTGGCCAGGGCTCTAAAGTGCAACCATTTTGGTCACATATGCTGCAAAATATTTTGCTGTGTGACTTTTTATTTTGGTAGCACCGTGCACCTAGAAAAATGATCATCCAGATAATTGTTGTAATGATTAGGCATCGATGTACTGTTGTTTTCAGATACCCTAGACATACAAGCCCTAACATCTGCAATGTTTTTTCTTCAGATTGTGAATTGGCTCTATCATTATGCGAGCTGTCCCAAAACCACTCGTAGGCATTTGTTTGCACCTTGTTCATTAGCTAACTAGCTAGCTAACAATCAGGGCCTCGTTTCTCAGTTGTAACTTATGCTTTACGATGAGTGTTGTCAGACCATGTGTCAATACTGATAAGATCGAAAGAAAAGTAGCGCTGCTCTCGGATCAGCTTTTTCCATTCAAATCTTACCTTGTCATTATTGTGGAATAATTATAATGTTAATGGAGCTGGGCCTTGTTTCCCAGTTGCAATTTAATTTAAGCATTACGATGATCGTAACAGATGCATCATTATTTGCGAGCCAACTTTTTAAGTGTTTCCCGAACAAGCACATAAGAGAGAACATTCGCTAAGTGCGTCATTAAAGAAAAGCAGCGCTGCTCTCAGATCAGCTTTCTCCATTCAAATAAAATACAATTGTATTTGTCACATGCGTCATAGACAACCGGTGTAGACGAAGAGTGAAATGCTTACTTGCAGGTCCTTTTCCAACAATGCAGATTTAAAGTTCAAATAAAAGATCAAATAAAACATTTAAAAACAAAATTTTAAAACAAAATAAAGTGAAACGAGGAATAAGTACACAGTGAATAGTGAATAAAAAGAACGAGTAAAAATTACATGGCTCTACACTGAGTGTACAAAACATTAGGAACAGCCACTTTTTCCCTCAGAACAGCCTCAATTCATGAAGGCATGGACCCTACAAAGTGTCAAAAACATTACACAGGGTTGCTGGCCCATGTTGACTCCAATGCTTCCCTTAATTGTGTCAAGTTAGCTGGATGTCCTTTGGGTGGTGGACTATTCTTGGTACACTCAGTAAAATGTTGAGTGTGAAAAACCCGGCAGCGTTGTAGTTCTTGACACACTCAAACCGTTGCACCTGGCACCTACTACCATACTCCATTTAAAGGAATCTTAAATATTTTGTCTTGCACATTCACCCTTTGAATGGCACACATACAGATGTAGGATCTGGAGGGGACTAAGCACGCACCCATGAGGAGGGGACTAAGCACGCACCGATGTGGAATCTAAGCTGTAGTCAATGAACAGCATTCTCACGTAGGTGTTCCTTTTGTCCAAGTAGGAAAGGGCAGTGTGGAGTGCAATAAAGATTGCGTCATCTGTGGATCTGATGGAGCAGTATGCAAATTGGATTGGGTCCAGTATGTCTGGGATGATGGTGTTAATGTGAGCGTTGACCAGCCTTTTAAAGCATTTCATGGCTACATATGTGAGTGCTATGGGGCCATAGCCATTTAGACAGGTTACCTTGGCGTTCTTGGGCACAGGGACTATGGTGGTCTGCTTAAAAATATCCATAAAGATACTTGCCAGCTGGTCAGCGCATGCTCTGAGTATGCATCCTGGTAATCCGTCTGTGACCTTGTGAATGTTAACCTGTTACTCACTTGTTAATCTGTTACTCAAGTTCTTACTCACATCGGCCACGGAGAGCATGATCACACAGTCGTCCGGAACAGCTGGTGCTCTCATGCATGGTTCGGTGTTGCTTGCCTCAAAGCGTTCATAGAAGGCATTTGGCGCATCTGGTAGGCTTGTGTCACCGGGCAGCTTGTGGCTGGGTTTCCTTTGTAATCTATGATAGTTTGTAAGCCCTGCCACATCCGACAAGCTTGCAGTAGGATTTGAACTTAGTCCTGTATTGACACTTTGAGTGCTTTATGGTTCATCAGAGGGCGTAGCTGTATTTCCTATAAGCTTCCTGGTCATTGTCCGGCTCTTTGAAAGTGGCAGCTCTACCCTTTAGCTCGGTGCGAATGTTGCCTGTAATCCATAGCTTCTGGTTGGGATATGTACGTACGGTCACTGTGGAGACGACGTTGTGATTAATGAAGCCGGTGACTTATGTGGTAAACTCCTCAATGCCATCAGATGAATCCCGAAACACATTCCAATCTGTACTAGCAACCAGTCCTTTAGCTCAGCATCCGCTTCATCAGACCACTTCCGAATTGAGCGTGTCACTGGTACTTCCTGTTTGAGTTTTTGCTTGTAAGCAGGAATCTGGAGGACAGAATTATGGTCAGTTTTGCCATCTAGAGGTAGCTACAGAGAGTGTTGTATGTGTCTCTGTGTGTGGAGTAAAGGTGAGCTAGAGTTCTTTCCCCTCTAGTTGCACAGGTGACATGCTAGTAGAAATTAGATAAGATTCATATTCCCGTTTTCCTGCCATTAGGGGCGCTGCATGAGCATTTTTTTGCTGGCTAATGGCACTATATAGCTCGCTGAGTGTGGTCTTAGTGTCAGCATCAGTTTGTGGTGGTAAATAGACAGCTATGAAAAGCTCTTGTTAAATAGTATGTTCTACATCTTATCCTGAGGTATTCTAACTCAGGTGAGCAGAATCTCAAGACGTCCTTAATATTAGAGTTTGCGCACCAGCTGTTGTTAACAGACAGACAGACACACCCACCCTTGAGGATGCGAAACGCTGCCGTTCTGTCCTGCCGATGCATAGAAAAAAACAGACTTATATTAAGTCCTCATTCAGCCACGACTCCGTAGAGCATATAGGACATTACAGTTCTTCAGGTCCCGTTGATAGGATAGTCTTCGAACAGAGCTAGCCTAGTTTGTTCTCCAGTGTTTGTCAATTCGCCAATAGAACAGAGGGTAGAGGCAGTTTATTTATTCACTGCCGTAGTTTAATCAGGGTTCCCCAAAGTCGGCCTCTATATCATTGTCTTTTCATCTTCTGAGTAGCCGGGATCAGGGCCTGGTCCTGGTTGAACAGTATGTCCTGCGCAGCTGAGTCATTGAGATAGAATTCTTAATCCAAATCGAGGTTAGTGATCGCTGCTCTGATATAAATTATGTACAAAACAAGTTAAGAGCAGCTCAAAAAAGTATCTTAATTGGTCAGGAGCCCGTAAAATGGCCGCTATACATCCCATATCTCTAATCCTACCTTAACATTATAATTATACCACAATACTGACGACGGATCAGCTCCTAGAGAGATATTACCACCTATGGCTGCAAATAGGCTGTTATGCTGATAAAAATGCACTGAATCGCACATCATTGCGCACATTAGTGATGCGTGGGTTGACTCATAAACCACAGTCCCAGCTGTTATATCCGAGTGGCATGTAGGTTTAATGAATAAAGAGAAAGCAATACATTAAAACAGGATTTCCAAAACTCAGTCCTGGGTGCAAGTTTTTTTTGTTTTTGCGTTAGCACTACACAGCTGATTCAAATCATTGATGATGAGTTGGTTATTTGAATCAGCTGTATAGTGCAAGGGCAAAAACCAAAATGTGCACCCAGGTCTGGGTTTCGGAAACTCTGCATAACAAAAATCCATAAATGTATCCATAAAAGTATTAGACCCTTTGAGTTTTTCCACATTTTGTTATGTTACAGCCTTATTCTAAAATGGATTAACAAAAATAACTCATCAACAATCTACACACAACACCCCATAATGACAAAGCAAAAATGTTTTGTAAATACATTTTTGCAAAACTGAAATATCACATTTATACAAGTATTCAGATCCTTTACTCAGTACTTTGTTAAAGCACCTTTGGCAGCTATTACAGCCTCGACAATTTTTGGGTATGACACTACAAGCTTGGCACAGCTGTAATTGGGGAGTTTCTCCCATTCTTCTCTGCAGATCCATTCAATATCTGTTAGGTTGGATGGGGAGTGTCACTGCACAGCTATTTTCAAGTATCTAGATTTTGCTCGCCTGAAGTAGAGTATCTTATGACAAACTGTAGACCACACTATTTGCCAAGAGAGTTTTCATCTATACTTTTCGTGGCTATTTATTTACCACCACAGACGGATGCTGGCAGTAAGACCGCACTCAGTCAGCTGTATAAGGAAATAAGCAAACAGGAAACCGCTCACCCAGAGGCGGCGCTCCTAGTGGCCAGCGACTTTATGCAGGGAAACTTAAATCAGTTTAACCTAATTTCTATCAACATGATAAATGCGCAACCAGAGGGAAAAAAATTATAGATCACCTGTACTCCACACACAGAGATTCGTACAAAGCTCTCCCTCGCCCTCCATTTGGTAAATCTGACCACAATTCTTACCTCCTGATTCCTGCTTACAAGCAAAAATTAAAGCAGGAAGCACCAGTGACTCGGTCTATCAAAAAGTGGTCAGATGAAGCAGATGCTAAACTACAGGACTGTTTTGCTATCACAGACTGGAACATGCTCCTGGATTCTTCCGATTGCATTGAGGGGTACACCACATCAGTGACTGGCTTAATCAATAAGTGCATCGAGGACATTGTCCCCACAGTGACTGTACATACATACCCCAACCAGAAGCCATGGATTACAGGCAACATTCACAGTAATCTAAAAGGTAGAGCTGCCGCTTTCAAGGTGCGGGATTCTAACCCGGATGCTTATAAGAAATCCTGCTGTGCCCTCCGACGAACCATCAAACAGGCAAATCGCTAATACAGGGCTAAGATTGAATTGTACTACACCGGCACGGACGCTCGTCTTATGTGGCAGGGCTTGCAAACTATTACAGACTACAAAGGGAAGCACAGCCACGAGCTTCCCAGTGACACGAGCCTACCAGACAAGCTAAATCAAGTCAATGCTTGCAAGACTGAGGAATGCATGAGAGCATCAGCTGTTCCAGAAGACTGTGTGATCTCACTAGCGGGACACCAGCCGACAACATCCGGTGAATTTGGAGGGCGCTCAATTCAAATAAATAATCTGAATATTAAACTTTCATGAACTAACAAGTATCTTGTATCATTTAAAAGCTTAAATACATGTTAATCTAACTGCGTTGTCCAATTTACAATAGGCTTTACGGCGAACGCAGACCATGAGATTGTCTGAGGACAGGCCCCACATAAACATATTTTTCAACCAGCACAGGCTTCATATAATCACAAATAGCAATTAAATAAATCACTTACTTTTTGAAGATCTTCCTCTGTTTGCAATCACAATGGTCCCAGCAACAACATGAATGGTTGTTTTGTTAGATAAGATCCTTCTTTATATCCCAAAAAGTCAGTTTAGTTGGAGCCATCGATTTCAGTAATCCACTCGTTCAACATGCAGACAAAGGAGTCCAAAAAACTACCGCTAAACTTCGTCCAAACAAGTCAAACGACATTTCTATTTAATCGTCAGTTACTCTAAAATGTAAATAAACTATAATATTTCATATGGAAAGTAGTATGTTGAAAAGGAAAGCAAAATTAGTAAGTGCGCGCCCTCTCCCTCGCAAGCTGATATTGTTCCGGTGCTCTCCTAACCAAAACTCCAGATTCTTGCTTGTTTTAAAAAAAACAAGCCTGAAACCTTGAATAAAGACTGTTGAAATCTAGTGTAAACCATAGGAATTGCAATCTGGGAGATGGAATTACATAAAAACAATAGGTTTCCATTATGGGACACCAACAACAACAACAAAAATTCGCCTGCCATATCAATTCTGTTATAGTCTCAGACATTATTGTAACAGTCAAAGTGTTTTCTATCCAATGCTACCAATTATATGCATATCCTTGCTTCTGGGCCTGAGTAACAGTCAGTTTACTTTGGGCACGTCAGTCAGGTGGAAATTCAGGAAACTAGACTCTATCCCTAATCCAGACGGATTACCAGGATGTGTGCTCCGGGCATGTGCTGACCAACTGGCAGGTGTCTTGACTGACATTTCCAACATGTCCCTGATGGAGTCTGTAATAGCAACATGTTTCAAGCAGACCATCAAAGTCCCTGTACCCAAGAATACTAAGGCAGCCTGCCTAAATGACTGCAGACCCGTAGCACTCATGTCCGTAGCCATGAAGTGCCTTGAAAGGCTGGTAATGGCTCACATCAACACCATTATCCCAGCAACACTAGACCCACTCCAATTTGCATGCCACCCAAACAGATCCACAGATGATGAAATCTTTGTTGCACTCCACACTGCCATTTCCCATCTGGACAAAAGGAACACCTATGTTGGAATGCTATTCATTAACTACAGCTCAGCGTTCAACACCATTGTACCCTCAAAGCTCATCACCAAGTTAATGATCCTGGGACGAAACACCTCCCTCCCTCTGCACCTGGATCCTGGACTTCCTGACAGGCCGCCCCCAGGTGGTAAGGGTATGAAACAACACATCTGCCATGCTGATCCTCAACACTGGAGCCCCTCAGGGGTGCGTGCTCAGTCCCCTCCTGTACTCCCTGTTCACCCACGACTGTGTGGCAAGGCACGACTCCAAAACCATCATTAAGTTTGCAGACGACACAACAGTGGTAAGCCTGATCACCGACAATGACGAGACAGCCTACAGGGAGGAAGTCAGAGACCTGGCCGTGTGGTGGCGGAATAACAACCTATCCCTCAACGTAACCAAGACTAAGGAGATTATTGTGGACTACAGAATAAGGAGGACCGAGCATGCCCCCTATCTCATCAACAGGGCTGTATTGGAGCATGTTGAAAGCTTCAAGTTCCTTGGGGTCGACATCACCAACAAACTAGAATGGTCCAAACACACCACTACAGTCGTGAAGAGGTCACGACAAAGCCTATTACACCCCAGGAAACTAAAAAGATTTGGCATGGGTTGTCAGATCCTCAAAAGTTTCTACAGCTGCAACATCGAGAGCATCCTGACTGGTTGCATCACTACCTGGGACGGCAACTGCTCAGCCTCCGACCGCAAGGCACTACAGAGGGTAGTGCGTATGGCCCAGTACATCACTGGGGCTAACCTGCCTGCCATCCAGGACCTCTACACCAGGCTGTGTCAGAGGAAGGCCATACAAATTGTCAAAGACCCCAGCCACCCCAGTCATAGACTGTTCTCTCTACTACTGCATGGCAAACGGACCAAAAGGCTTCTCAACAGCTTTTACCACCCAAGTCATAAGACTCCTGAACTGAATACCCAGACTATTTGCATTGTCTCTCTACTGTATATAGCCTCTCTACTGTATATAGCCTCTCTACTGTTTATAGCCTCTCTACTGTATGTAGCCTCTCTACTGTATGTAGCCTCTCTACTGTATATAACCTCTCTACTGTATATAACCTCTCTACTGTATATAACCTCTCTACTGTACATAATCTCTCTACTGTATATAGGCTCTACTGTTATTTTTCACTGTCTTTTTACTGTAGTTTGTTTTCCTTTTTTCTCTATGTTCACCTCATACCTATTTTTACTTACAAATTGCACTGGTGGTTAGGGCCTGTAAGTAAGCATTTCTTGTAAGGTCTACACTTGTTGTATTTGTCACACGTGTGATGCTTGGCATTCAGGCCAAAGTGTTCAATGGAAACAGGATGTATAGCACTTCACAGTCAGAGCTCAATTTTGAGTGTCACAGCAAAGGGTCTGAATATCTACGTAAATAAGGTATTTTTTAAATTTGTAATACATTTGTAAAAATGTCTAAAAACCTGTTTTCACTTCATTATTATGAGGTAGTGTGTGTAGACTGATGAGGACATTTTCTTTTATTTAATCCATTTTTGAGTAAAGCTGTAACGTAACAAAATGTTGAAAAAGGGAAGTGGTCTAAATGCTTTCCTAATGTACTGAAAATGTATCATTCTTGTGCAAATTATATCTAGGCCTATAAGCTACATTGAGGTTTTTCTTTCATTCTTTTTTTCATTATTTGATATTGGTGCATAAGCCAAAGCTTTAGGGCCTAAATGTACACGCGCCAAATAGCCTACACACCTATCACTTTTGGGAACGGGCAGAAACGGTGAATGTCGATCCATTGAGGCAAAAAGGACAATGTCAGAGTTTAATTCAATAAAAGCAGTGAAATGTAGAGTTGAAAATAAAGAGAAGGGCGGACCAGAGAAGTTATGTCTGAGAAGGTTTTGAAGTGCTAAAAGAGGTTAATAGCCGTGTCTATGTTGTGTGTGATGATTGTGAAGTGCTTTACAAATTCGACAGTTACAAGATGGCGACTTCAAATTGGCCTATGGCACATCAAGGGAACTGCAGCCAACTGTTCAGAAATAGCTCCCCCATTTCCTGGTTGCTAAAATTCAAATAGTTTGCCTAATTTAAACCGCTGTGAAATATATTTTCCATATTCCAAAATATAGTATTTTCAGCTTTTTGAAGCTGATGTACAAAACCGAAGGTAAAAGATACACAGATTCTTAGACTTGCTTTCAATGGGAATGACAGATCTATAAACACACATTTCTATGTTACTTTGTTCAGATCTCCCAAAAAGTCACATATTGCAACTTTAAATGGAACCTGAAATCTATATCGTCGTAATATTTACTCAGTAAAATGATACACCAAATGTACATTTTGACCTTGAAACAGGAGTGGAGAAATATGATTAATTTCATTCAGCATCTTGAAAGAATGTGAATGCACAGTTAGTCTGTAAAGGTGTTAACTTTATCAGCATCATAAAAGCTGATAGTATTTTAACCACATAAAACAAACATCCAAACCAAACTAAAATATTATCAGAAACATGTTAGGTCATTTTCACTATTTCCTTACAATGGTTCCAACTGATATCATTTGGACCTTTTGCACAAAAAAATCGTTCCCTTCTGCGAAAGAAGTAGAGATGACAGAGAAAATGTTACCGATGTCAACTAGATTGAAGCATTCCTTCTATCATTTAGATATTACTCTGATGAGCAAAGGTTTATTTAGTCTTCTAGGGAAACATACAGTATAATAACAGAAGATAAGCGACATTTATCAAATTATAGACAAGTTGATTAACAAATAGTATTTTGCTAAGATAGGAATGTGAATTATAGTTTTAGGTTATAGTTTTACATAACTTTGTATAAGTAAGTAGTCATGCCCCGAGTGAGGTCAAAGATCGTGTCATGCTGACGGAACCGTCCCCTTTGGCCAGAGTGCATAAAAGGATTGGTAACACAAATTAACATAAGACAAGGAAATATGAGTTGGGAGCTACACGTTTGAAATGGTTGGAACTTTGAACCTCAACATGAGGTGAAGAAATAAATTCACCTTCCTTTAGACCAGAAAGATGGTGAGCTCATGTCCAAAGTGGTCCGAATCCTGAATAGCGACACGAGGGGGAAAGCAAACACCCATCTAGGACAATCACTGGTACAGCTGTCTTGGGTCAAATATCTAGAAAAGCAAATCTAAGTGAGACTATCCTACTACGCTCATCACCAATGGGAACCGTCGACACGGCTGGATAGCTATCTTCCAGTGAGCAACAGTAGAAGGACGGGAAATGGAAGACATCTTACAGCCAATCAGAGCCATACAAGCTTACCGCTGAAAGGCCAACAACCTTCCTAAGAAGGGCTGGTTCCGACAGAGATAAACAGTGAACAAAGGCATTCACACTTAAATACATTCATGATTTATTATTCAGGCTGTTATTGCAGCAAAAGGGGGGGGGGACCAACTTCATATTAATGCCCATGATTTTGGAATGAGATATTCAATGAGCAGGTGTCCACATACTTTTGGTGATGTAGTGTATAACGAGTAATGTGATTCCCAACACTGGTGACAGAACACTTGCTCAGGCAACAGTGGTACGTTGTTGACCATTTAGGAAACGCTTGACATATTCATGTCCATCTGTTGTTTAACGCCAGCGCGAGGCTGTCCTCCTGGGAGATTGGAAGAGGTGTCAGAAGCCAACATGTTCAGAAGGCTGTGAAAGGCTTTACAAAGTCAAACAGATGATACTTTTTTTACTGCTATTTATGACGTGTTCTCTTCACACTTCCTTGTTGTTGTGATATGTTAACTTTTACAGGTTAGCCACTGATGCACACACTGATGTGTGTGTGTGTGTGTGTGTGTGTGTGTGTGTGTGTGTGTGTGTGTGTGTGTGTGTGTGTGTGTGTGTGTGTGTGTGTGTGTGTGTGTGTTGTGTGTTTAACTATACCAGAAGTCCCCACAAGAATAGTAAAGAAACAAACATTTGACCAACTGGGGACATTTTGCTGGTTCCCATAAAGTCAAATGCTATTTCTAGGGGGTTTAGGGTTAAGCTTAGGATTAGTGTTAGGGTTAGAATTAGGTTTAGGGTTATGGTTAGGAAATAGGGTTAGGAGCTCGGGTTAGGGTTAAGGTTAGGTTTTTGGGATAAGGTTAGGATTAGGGTACAGGTTAGGATTAGGGGTTAGGGAAAATAGGGACTGAATTGTATGTCCGCACAAGGTTAGCTGTGTGTGTGTGTGTGTGTGTGTGTGTGTGTGTGTGTGTGTGTGTGTGTGTGTGTGTGTGTGTGTGTGTGTGTGTGTGTGTGTGTGTGTGTGTGTGTGTGTGTGTGTGCTATCAGAGGAAGACCCATTTACTGTACAGAAGCAGAACAGTTGGTTGTCCTGGATAGCCTGGTCAGAATATGGGTCAAGACTGGATCCAGACACTGTACAACTTCCTGCTTGACTTTCTCTCTTGACCTACTCAGGTCTACTTTCACTCTGTTGGTACCGTAGTGGTATGTGTTGGAGAGAGGAGAGCATACCTATACACACTATTACATGTATAAATATACTTTTTTAGTGAAGTTACAGTTATTTTCCTGATCAGGCCACATCATGTGAGTAATGCTGCTGTGGTAATCTTGATCTTACTAATGATTCTTTCCACTTTGATTGTGAGGGAGGTAATGCAGTGAATGGGGTTTTCTTATTGAGAGCGTTTCTGTGAGTGCTTATCTAAGTAAAGAGTGAATGACATATTCTGTTTTATGTCACAGTATGGAAAGAGCAAGTATCCTTTAAGAAATGCTTATTGAGTGAGGTGGCTAGAGGTTAGATATTTATCTTACATTTCCAACATTTTTTATGTCGGTTTTGTTTTGGACATTTTGTGACCTACCCACTGTATTCTCAGACCAGTATTTTTATGGCCCCTTCTGGTTGTCTCAACTTATTTTTTTATTTCCCCCCAACTTTATTTGTCCTGTGGTGTTACAACTTTATTGGTCCCCGTAGTATGTGCTGCCACAGATCTATCTTCCCCTTCGGTGGGTTTCGCAACTTTATTGTTTCCCTTGGGTGTCATTGCTTTATTAGTCCCCTGTTAAGTCCCCTGAGGCTGGGTGTCAAATCAAAATCAAATGAAATCAACGTTTATTTGTCACGTGCGCCGAATACAACAGGTGTAGACCTCACAGTGAAATGCTTACTTACAGGCTCTAACCAATGGTACGGAAAAAAAGGTGTGTGTGTGTGTGTGTGTGTGTGTGTGTGTGTGTGTGTGTGTGTGTGTGTGGGGGGGGAGGGGTGGGGTAAGTAAAGAAATAAAACAACAGTAAAAAGACATTTGAAAAAAGAGTAGCAAGGATATATACAGACACCTGTTAATCAGGCTTATTGAGGTAGTATGTACATGTAGGTATTGTTAAAGTGATGAACAGAGAGGAGCAGAAGCATAAAAAGAGGGGTTGGCGGGCGGTGGGTTGGACACAATGCAGATAGCCCGGTTAGCCAATGTGTGGGAGCACTGGTTGGTCGGGCCAATTTAGGTAGTATGTACATGAATATATAGTTAAAGTGACTATGCATATATATGATAAACAGAGAGTAGCAGCAGTGTAAAAGAGGGATTAGAGGGAGGCACACAATGCAAATAGTCCGGGTAACCATTTGGTTACCTGTTCAGGAGTCTTATGGCTTGGGGGTTGAGAAGCCTTTTTGTCCTTGACTTGGCACTTACTTACCGCTTGCCATGCAGTAGTAGAGAGAACAGTCTATGACTGGGGTGGCTGGGGTCTTTGACCATTTTTAGGACCTCCCTCTGACATTGCCTGGTGTAGAGGTCCTGGATGGCAGGCAGCTTTGCCCCAGTGACGTACTGGGCCGTACGCACTACCTTCTGAAGTTCCTTGTGGTCAGAGGCCGAGTAATTGCCGTACCAGGCAGTGATGCAACCGGTCAGGATGCACTCGATGTTGCAGCTGTAGAACTTTTTGAGGATCTCAGGACCCATGCTAAATCTTTTTATTTTCCTGAGGGGGAATAGGCTTTGTCGTGCCCTCTTCAGGACTGTCTTGGTGTGTTTGGACCATTCTAGTTTGTTGTTGATGTGGACACCAAGGAATTTCAAGCTCTCAACCTGCTCCACTACAGCCCCGTCGATGAGAATGGGGACGTGCTCGGTGCTCCTTTTCCTGTAGTCCACAATCATCTTCTTAGTCTTGGTTACGTTGAGGGATAGGTTGTTATTCTGGCACCACACGGCCAGGTCTCTGACCTCCTCCCTATAGGCTGTCTCATCGTTGTCGGTGATCAGGCATACCACTGTTGTGTCGTCAGCAAACATAATGATGGTGTTGGAGTCGTGCCTGGCCATGCAGTCGTGGGTGAACAGGGAGTACACGAGGGGACTGTGCACACACCCCTGGGGAGCTCCAGTGTTGAGGATCAGCGTGGCAGATGTGTTGCTACCTACCCTCACCACCTGGGGGCAGCCTGTCAGGAAGTTCAGGATCCAGTTGCAGAGGGAGGTGTTTAGTCCCAGGTTCCTTAGCTTGGTGATGAGCATTGAGGGTACAATGGTGTTGAACACTGAGCTGTAGTCAATGGCAGTGTGGAGTGCAATAGAGATTGCATCATCTGTGGATCTGTTTGCGCTGTATGCAAATTGGAGTGGGTGTAGAGTTTCTGGGATAATGGTGTTGATGTGAGCCATGACCAGCCTTTCAAAGCACTTCATGGCTACGGACGTGAGTGCTACGGGTCTGTAGTCATTTAGGCAGGTTGCCTTTGTGTTCTTGGGCACAGGGACTATGGTGGTCTGCTTGAAGCATGTTGGTATTACAGAATCAATCAGGGACATGTTGAAAATGTCAGTGAAGACACCTGCCAGTTGGTCAGCACATGCCCGGAGCACACGTCCTGGTAATCCGTCTGGCCCCGCAGCCTCGTGTATGTTGACCTGTTTAAAGTTCTTACCCACGTCGGCTACGGAGAACGTGATCACACAGTCGTCCGGAACAGCTGACGCTCTCATGCATGCCTCAGTGTTGCTTTCCTCGAAACGAGCATAGTAGTGATTTAGCTCGTCTGGTAGGCTTGTGTCACTGGGCAGCTCGCGGCTGTGCTTCCCTTTGTAGTCTGTAATAGTTTGCAAGCCCTGCCACATCCGACGAGCATCGGAACCGGTGTAGGTTAGGAGACCGTAAAACGCTGGCCATCTCCTCCGGCGCCATTTCCTGTGAATCCGCCACCTTGTGAATCCTCTGACGCCACTATGTCACGGCTTCATCTCTACCACCTCTGTATCCCGGTTGTCACAGCTTTATTTGTCTCCCCCCTCTCTTGTGAGTCCTAAGTGCCCTGTGTGTCACAGCTTAGTCAGCCCCCCGGCCCACAGGTACTGTGTGATTGATGAGGGGCTGGTGCTGTGACTGACTGATCTCCTGACCCCATCGATCAGCACTGCAGTCAGTCTGCCCAATCAGACCACTGGATCCAGGCTAGTGTGTGTTTATGTGCATGTGTGCGTTAACAGTGAACAAAAATATAAATGCAACTTGCAACAATTTCAAAGATTTTACTGAGTTACAGTTCATAAATATCAGTCAACTGAAATGAATTAATTAGGCCTTAAGTCAGTATCTGGTGTGACCACCATTTGCCTCATGCATCGTGACACATCTACTTCTCATAGAGTTGATCAGGTTTTGGTGAGTATGCAGGCCACTGAAGAACTGGGACATTTTCTGCTTCCAGGAATTGTGTACAGATCCTTGCAACGTGGGGCTGTGCATTATAATGCTGAAACATGAGGTGATGGATGAATGGCATGACAATAGGCCTCAAGATCTCGTGAAGGTATCTCTGTGCATTCAAATTGCCATCAATAAAATGCAATTGTATTTGTTGTCCGTAGCTTCTGCCTGCCCATACCGTAACCTCACCGCCAACATGGGGCAGGCACTCTGTTCTCAACGTTGACATAAGCAAACCGCTCGCCCACACGACACCATACACGCTGTCTGCCATCTGCACGGAACAGTTGAAACCGTGATTCATCAGCATGCAAGTGGCCATGGAAGGTGAGCATTTGCTTGCTGAAGTTGGTTATAACGTCGAATTGCAGTCAGGTCAAGACCCTGGTGAGGACGACAAACACGCTGATGAACTTCCCTGAGACGGTTTCTGACCATTTGTGCAGAACATCTTCGGTTGTGCAAACCCACAGTTCCATCAGCTGTCTGGATGGCTGGTCTCAGACGATCCCGCAGGTGAAGAAGCCGGATGTGGAGATTCTGGGCTGGCGTGGTTTACACGTGGTCTGCGGTTGTGAGGCAGGTTGGATGTACTGCCAAATTCTCTATAGCGACGTTGGAGTTGGCTTCAATTCTCTGGCAACAGCTCTCGTGGACATTCCTGCAGTCCTTATGCCTATTGCACGCTCCTCCAAAACTTGAGACATTTTAGAGTGGCCTTTTATTGTCCCCAGGTGCATGTGTGTAATGATCATACCTTTTTATCAGCTTCTTGATATGCTACACCTGTCAGGTGGATGGATTATCTTGGTAAAGGAGAAATGCGCACTGACAGGATGTAAACAAATGTGTGTACAACATTTTAGATAAAATACATAAAAATATGGGACCAACACTTTACATGTTACGTTATATTTTTGTTCAGTGTTTGTGAGAGAGAGAGAGAGTGTGTGTGTGTGTGTGTGTGTGTGAGAGTGTGTGTGTGTGTGTGTGTGTGTGTGTGTGTGTGTGTGTGTGTGTGTGTGTGTGTGTGTGTGTGTGTGTGTGTGTGTGTGTGTGTGTGTGTGTGAGAGAGTGTGAGAGAGAGAGAGAGAGAGAGAGATAGAACCACAGATCCAGGCTGAGAGAGGGAGGAGGGAAGACAAGCCCACTGCTCCCTTTACCTACACCACAGCGGGCAGGATTAGCCCCCAGACTGGGTCACCATGCAGCCAGCCAAAGTTGAGTCTCGCAGACATCACGCTTTCCAATATCACACCCCGTAGCTCCACTGCTGAATGCTATTTTGAACAAGTGCCATTTGAATCAATTCATTATTGATATAAAATGCCAATGATGCTCCTAAACATGTACAGTAAAACAACTGAATCCACACACAATGACAACAATGTGAAAGAATCACTGTTGAAACACTGCCTACCCAAGTGCTCAATACATTTGTAGGTAATGAACGGGATACGCAAAAGAGTTTCAAAAGCATCCACAAACATGTCTCAAATGAATAAGTGACTGTCTCCGGTACACTTACATGTCTGTTGTTTTCTGTCTGAAGTCTGAAAGGGCAGGGTTTTCACATGGTCGTCCGTGGTCCGTTAAGAGCCCGACTAAATGTAATGAAAGCTATTCATCTTGGTCACCACTTCCTCATGATGTAATGCAGCTAAGTCACTCAGCGTTTGTTGGACACTGAAGCTCGACAGCTATATTAAAGGGCTCCTGAATAATACACTGTGTAAATCTCACTCTTAGAGGCCATCACAATGTAAGATATTTAAAGTGGATGTCATATAGTGTACAGGTATCTAGTAATGTCAGCTTTTTCCATAAATAGTTAATTGAAATGGCTGTTGACACATTTTTTCCCCATAGTGTGAATCTAATGTATTAGCGTTTTTTTTTTCTTTACTTCCCTAAAGGCCTTCCCGGATTCAGTCTTCTACAGTTATTCCATGTCACACTGTGCAATGTTACCAAATGTAAATCTTGATATCAACCTGGCCAGATTGTATGGTTTGCTTCAGTTTTGTCATCGCGTTCTGCGATTGGCTTGAGAGGATACGTCAGCAGACATAATCTACATTTGATCTGCACATGTTCCAGCACCAGCAACGCAAGCATCCCTCTAGGCTTATGTGTGAGTGAAGTGAGTTCGGAAAACACTGAAAGAATGCGTTTAGCAATAGTTTTCAAATACCAAACTTCATATGTTCGAATTCAGAATCAAATAGACTTCCCAAACACAACATGGTCGCTCTTTTAAAAACGTTTATTTAGATGACATTTTTGGGGCTATTAATCAAAATCCCATCAGGTAGCCTGATTTCAGATGTGTCACGTACTGTAGTTAAAACAAGACTATTTGGAAAGTCTTTATTTTTGCAAAGCATGTAAACGTTTAAATCTAACGGAGCCAGGGTTTAGACCTGAGCCAATTCCCTGTGCTTACCGTGGGGAGCATGTGACCGGGCAGGCACCGTGTTATGCGGTGATGCGCACTGTGTCTCCAGTGAGCATTCACAGGCCGGTGCGCTCTGTGCCAGCGCCCCGCATTTGCCGGGTGGAAGTGGGCGTCCAGCCAGGACGGGTTGTGCCAGCTCTACGCACTAGACCTCCAGTGCGCCTCCACGGCCCAGTGTATCCGGTTCCTGCTCCACGCACCAGGCTTCCAGTACATCTCCTCAGTCCGGTGAGACCTGTTCCGTCTCCACGTATGAAGCCTCTAGTGATGATCCATGGCCCGACGCCTCCAGTGATGATCCACGGCACGAAGCCTCCAGTGATAATCCATGGTACGAAGCCTCCAGTGATAATCCATGGCACGAAGCCTCCAGTGATAATCCATGGTACGAAGCCTCCAATGATGATCCATGGCACAAAGCTTCCAGTGATAATCCATGGCACGGAGTCTGCAGTGAAAATCCAGGGCACGGAGTCTCCAGCGACGGTCCCCAGTCCGAAGCCTCCAGCAGGGGTTCCCAATCCAGAGCCTCCGGCGATGATCCACGGTCCGGTTCCACGGAAGCGAAGGGACCAGCGTGCGGAGAGAGGGCTACGTCACGAATCAGAGTCGCCACCGAGGACAGATGCCCACCCGGACCCTCCCCTATAGAGTCAGGTTTTTCAGCCAGAGTCCGCATCTTTGGTGCTGTCACACCCTGACCTTAGAGAGCTGTTTTATTTCTCTGTTTGGTTAGGTCAGGGTGTGATTTGGGTGGGCGTTCTATGATTTCTATTTCTTTGTTTTTGGCCAAGTGTGGTTCCTGTCTATCGTTGTCTCTGATTGGGAATCATACTTAGCCATCCGTTTTTCCTTTTCTCATTGGTGACAGGGAGTTTGAAGACAGTGAACATGACAGATAGGATTTACATATGTTAACAACTCAACCAGAGTTGTAGTTGTCTTTGCTGCATGCTGTAACGTGACTGTCCTAACAGCTGGAAATTGATTTGAGATGTGTGTAAGACACACAAACACCTCTTCCTGTTCGATTTGTAGGATTGTGTGTCCCTGGTCGTGTTCATACTAGCAAAACGTGTTGCAACAAAAACCGAAAATCCGTGTTCTTATTGGATTAAAGGGATACTGCGAGATTCTGGCAGTTACTATTGCTGCGAGAATATCCCACCATACCTGTAGACTTCCAGTCATCGCGCTAATGCTTGTTAGCATTGACTCGCGAAACTACCTCTCACTTCCTTCATACTGCATGCAGAGACATACACATGGTATCTGTCTCTGCGTAAGTAGAACAACAGCTTAATTACTGCACGCAGTATCCCTTTAAATTCAGGTACTACCCCTCTGTTTCAAACCATTTTCTCCTCACTGTTGTGAACACCTTTTGCAGGTAAGTGGGGAAACCATGAACCTTCATAAAATGGCCTGAAAATATACTTCACGGTCCCATTTGTCAATGAAGCTATTGTCACTAGGGTTGCAAAATTCCTATAACTTTCCCAAAATCCGGAAATCCTCCAACCTGGATTCCTGGAGAACCTGGTAATTTTGGGAAAGTTATAGGAATTTTGCAACCCCGGCTGTCACGCTGAGTGATCGGCCAGAGCGCAGACATTTTTTCAAAGAGATCTCATTGTTTCTGTCCTGATATAAACTAGTGCTAAACAGGGGACTGAAATATGCAGATTATTTTGCTGTCATTTAGCAGACCTTTCTTGATTACCGTGAGGAATTCACATCTCCACACCTCATTGCTCTGCTCTCTGCCTATCTGAGGAACAGACTGTGATGCTTGGTGCTAGCTCCTGTCACTTGAAAAAAAAGAGAGACTCGCACACACACTTCTTCAGGCACTGCATGCTGAAATATCCCACTTGTGTCCTATCACTGCAATTACAAAAATGGGGTAGTAGTGTATCTTGCCTATTTTTTATGTTGTATCTTCAGCTCCTGATTGGTCCTGTCATTGTTAGTTGTCACCTGTCAGTGTGGCCAATCGGAGCCTGTAATCTGTCTGAGGTACATCTCAATTGCCTAAAGCGGCTGCCTCTCTTTGTCTCCTATTCTGCTAATCAAGGATAAGGGGAAACAGTATACTTCTTGTACATGGGAACTCAGATCGGTAAAGTCTATCAGAGTGGCAGAGTGAGTTGGTTTGCTGACTCAAACACAGTTACATCAACGTTCTCCATCCTGCTGTCAATAGTAACCCTCTCATATCGCCATGCTTTCAGTGTGTGTGTGTGTGTGTGTGTGTGTGTGTGTGTGTGTGTGTGTGTGTGTGTGTGTGTGTGTGTGTGTGTGTGTGTGTGTGTGTGTGTGTGTGTGTATACAGTGTGTGTGGCCCACGTCTCAACACTATCAATAACCGTCTGCTCTTACAGTATCCAGAATGTGCTCTGGGGCTTGCTGAGTGATGGTCACAGTAGAAACTGATTAGCCGTGTAAAAAGGCCTGTTACCCATGAATCACTGGTAGACATGGTAAAGCAGTTGAGAAATGCTCGGGTTCCCTTGAGTGTGAGTCAGTCACTGGAGAAGATAGGCAGATGCATCCCTCGTAGGAGGTCGGCTGGGAAACATGCGTGATGCAGTTGCAAACCTCTCCCAAACATCCTGCTTCTGCATCTTAAACACAGCGTGCAAAAACTCAAGTAGACTTTCCTGAGATGCTACAATCATTTATTTTTCAGAATTTGGTCGTTAGATGGAATCACGATGGCTGTTCATAAAAATCACGTCTTTCTTTTGCCCCTCTGCGGTGAAAGGTTTTCATGTTTGTTTGTGAGTGTGTGTGTCAGTGGAGGCTTATGTTACTTCGTGGATGGGTGTGGGTGGCAATGTGTGCAAGTGTGTAAGTGTTGGTATGTACGGGAATGTGAATAGTGTTATAATTGCAATATGATTTATTATTTGATGCAACAGCCAGACCACCTAGCCAGCACTCTGGAGTGCAGTGTGGAGTAGTTAGGAGTACACATTACAATTCATTCACGAGATTTGAAGTGTTCTCTATACTGTCAGAGCCACTGGGAGAATGAGCAGCCCATTCATTCATACAGTTAAATCCACTTCACCGATAATTACAGAGCACCAGTTTGTTGTGAAATGAGATTGGTTCAACTTCTTCCTCTCTCTCTCCATACCCATGCAGTCGTGCCGTGTGCCTGCTCTGAGCTGTGTGGGTTGTGCCAGGTCACTACTCTACCCACCGTGGGCACTGGTCCGAGATGCCTACATCTATCACAATTGGAAAGGAGGAGGGAGTGATGGAGGGATTTCAATAAAAGAGAGAGAGATAGACAGAGACAGAATTTGTGTGTGTTTGTGTCTGTCTGTCTGTCTGTCTGTCTGTCTGTCTGTCTGTCTGTCTGTCTGTCTGTCTGTCTGTCTGTCTGTCTGTCTGTCTGTCTGTCTGTCTGTCTGTCTGTCTGTCTGTCTGTCTGTCTGTCTGTCTGTCTGTCTGTCTGTCTGTCTGTCTGTCTGTCTGTCTGTCTGTCTGTCTGTCTGTCTGTCTGTCTGTCTGTCTGTCTGTCTGTCTGTCTGTGCATGTGTGAAAGAAAGAGACTGCATGAAAGAGAGAGCATGAAAGAGAGAGCATGAAAGAGAGAGCATGAAAGAGAGAGCATAAAAGAGAGAGCATAAAAGAGAGAGCATAAAAGAGAGAGCATAAAAGAGACAGACAGATACAGCAGCTCCATGGGAGCTTGCCTTGGGGTTAAGTTAGGTGATTTGAGAAGAAAGGCAGGCTCTTTTTTCCTTTAGTTACAAGTTATCACAAGGACTTTGATTAAAGATGGTCATCAAGTTTGCTTTTATACTCCTGGAGCTGGAGCACCATACAGCAGTACATCCTGCTAAATCAGCAAATACATCTAGCACAACGGACATCACAGCAAAGCACTGGGCATTTCCTGGCAACGTACATACCAATCTACAAAACCCGCTGAACACAAAGTAAAACATACACAAAATGAAGTACTTTTTAATCGATTGTATCCTGCAATATAAAAAGTGTTTACAAAGAGTCAACACACAATTTATATGCATTCATATATTTAGGGAATAGGGATGGAATGTTTTAGGGAATTTTCACTCCAGGTACTGATGGGGTGATGTGTTGGAAAAATGTGCATCTATTTGTGTTCATGTGGAGAACATGCAGGTAACTGTGAATATAAAGGAAACACTTGAATAAATGAGGGATAAAAAGTATAATGAATGCAGGTGCTTCCACACAGGTGAGGTTCCTGAGTTAATTAAGCAATCAAACTTAGGGTCATGTATGAAAATGCCCAGTTGCCAATTACTTTAGCTACCATGGCTAGAAGAAGAGATCTCAGTGACTTTGAACGAGGGCACTCAAAGTAGCACAGGGGGTTTAAAGAGTGTTGTCTTAGTCACCAGGTGTTAACCCCATTGAACATTGTGGGTGATTCTGGAGCTGCGCTTGAGACCGAATTTTCCAGCACCATCAACAAAACACAAAATTGTGGCATTTCTCATGGAATAATAGTGTGGCATCCCCTCCAATAGAGTTGCAGACTTTTGTAGAATCTATACTAAGGCGCATTGGAACTTTTCTGGGGGCTCGTGGTGGCCTAATGCTCTATTAAGATCCATTAGGTTGGTGCTTCCTTTATTTTGGCAGTTACCTGTATGGCCTTGTATAGGATGCTCATACTGTACAACAGGAGAGAAGAAGGGGTAAAAGGAGAGGGGAGAAGGGAAGAGGAGAGGAGAGGAAGAGAGAGAAGTGAGAGGAGGGTAAAAGGAGAGGAGAGAAGGGAAGAGGAGAGGAGAGGAAGAGAGAGAAGTGAGAGGAGGGTAAAAGGAGAGGAGAGAAGGGAAGAGGAGAGGAGAGGAAGAGAGAGAAGTGAGAGGAGGGTAAAAGGAGAGGAGAGAAGGGAAGAGGAGAGGAGAGGAAGAGAGAGAAGTGAGAGGAGGGTAAAAGGAGAGGAGAGAAGGGAAGAGGAGAGGAAGAGAGAGAAGTGAGAGGAGGGTAAAAGGAGAGGAGAGAAGGGAAGAGGAGAGGAGAGGAAGAGAGAGAAGTGAGAGGAGGGTAAAAGGAGAGAAGTGGACAGGAGGAATCAATGTCTTTCACCATGTCTTTTACAAACAACATATTCAATTTCACCTTACAGCAATTCGAACCACATTGAGTTTTAGTCATCTACATCCGTTATGAGGGAAAGCATTGATTCCTGTCTGTTGAGTATTTCTCTTCTCGTGAAGAAATAATAATTGAAGAGTTATCTCCTCCAGGATGCATGGTCAATATGTGCATGTGTGTGTGTGTTGTTATTCCGAGCTCTCTGTCTGATTGTTCGTTGTTTCCGCCCAGGCAGTCACTTGGGGAGATTGTGTAGATCAATACAATTTTGTTGTAGGGTAATTAAGTGTGAAATATAATGTTTGGTATGTCGATAACGAAACATTTGTGAGCAGGTTTGTAGGTTAGGTGGTGGGCGTGAACCACCGGTCTCCAAAGCTGCCCCGTTTTGCGTCCTCCTTGAGGCGAGTTAAGTTTTGTTTCCGCTTTAACTAACCAATCTCATTTAATCTTACCTTCTCGCATTTAACCTAACCAACACACAATTTTACCTAACCCACTTGCGATATGTAAAACCGAGACATTTCAGCCCGACACACAGCATTTCACCCGAGTTCCATTTCGTAGTGTTAAATACATTTTTCGTGGTACTACACAAGATAACTGTGCTTCCACTTACTATGGGAAATGTTATGATGTTGTGTTGATTGGTTATAAGGATGTCACAGGCTGCCAGTGAGCATTGTCTTATTGGTCAGGGTCTCTTTACGGCAGAGATTATATGATGTCATGGTGTATCCCGGGGGTGGAAGTGCTGTGTGGGGAGTATTGATTGGTAGTCAGGGTGAACGGGACCTCTGATCTCTCTCCGATTACATCATTTGTGAGAAATAGAGCTGTTGAAGCACTGTCACTCATGTATGCATGCATATAAACTTATTTGGGAGTTTGCTTTTCAGTGAGAATAATGTTTTCCATGTTTTTCACCAATCCTCCCATCCCCACACTTGCAGTAGCCAATCAGAGCAACTGTGGGTGGAAATAGTTCTCAAACTTTCCCCCTAGCTATTGCCACTTATTACTGTCCGCTTGATGCAGTACATGTGTGCCTCCCAAAGTAGGTTATGTGTGTAATATTGGTGTTCTAAATGAGCAGACCTGCTTGATATTCTAGAGCAGGTAAGAGTGTTCTGAAGCAGCAACCTTTTCTGTAAAAAACCTGATTCTGTCTGTGTGATTTACATCGTTGTATGGACTTCACTGCCGCTTTTATCTCCTCCTGACATACAGGCTGGCTTGTATTTGGGGTGTATAAATGATAAATTACCTTGCAGTGGTGAGGATGCACGCATGCATCAAACTCTGTTACTTAAACTCTCACACAATGCCTAGAGGGAGTGTACGGAGAATAGAATGTGTCCTGCTCTTTTCAATGTATACTGAACAAAAATAAAAACGCAACATGTAAAGTGTTGGTCTAATGTTTTATGAGCTGAAATGAAAGATCCCAGAAGTTTTCCATGTGCACAAATTTGTTTACACCCCTGTTAGTGAGCATTTCTCCTTTGCCAAGATAATCCATCCATCTGACAGGTGTGGCATATCAAGAACAGCATGATCAGGTGCACCTTATGCTGGGGACAATAAAAGACCACTATAAAATGTGTAGTTTTGTCACACAGCACAATGCCACAGATGTTTCAAGTTTTGAGGGAATGTGCAATTGGCATGCTAACTGCAGGAATGTCCGCGAGAGCGGTTGCCAGATTATTTAATGTTCATTTCTCTACCATAAACCGCCTCCAATGTCATTTTAGAGAATTTAGCAGTACATCCATCCGGCCTCACAACTGAGACCAGCCACCCGGACGGCTGATGAAACTAAGGAGTATTTCGGTCTGTAATAAAGCCCTTTTGTGGGGAGAAATTGATTCTGATTGCTGTGCCTAGGCTCCCCCATTTTTTTTTTTTACCTTTATTTTACTAGGCAAGTCAGTTAAGAACAACTTCTTATTTTCAATGACGGCCTAGGAACAGTGGGTTAACTGCCTGTTCAGGGGCAGAACGACAGATTTGTACCTTGTCAGCTCGGGGGTTTGAACTTGCAACCTTCCGGTTACTAGTCCAATGCTCTAACCACTAGGCTACGCTGCATTGGGTGGGCCTATGCCCTCTCAGGTCCACCCGTTGCTGCGCCCCTGGCCAGTCATGTAAAATCCATAGATTAGGGCCAAATTATTTTATTTCAATTTACTGATTTCCTTATATGATTTGTAACCCAATAAAATTGTTAAAGTGTTTGCATGTTGCATTTATATTTTTGTTCAGTATAAATACAGTACGCGACAAGGTGAGAGGGCTTTCTATTAGGGTAACATAACGTGCTCTCTCCTTCATCATATTAGTATTATACATTATCTCCTTCTTTTAAGGTAAGAGAGAAAAGCCAAGAAAGGTAGATAGATCACAGAAGTGGTTTGGACAAGACCAGAAAGTGGACTGCTCTCCATTCTTCTGCCTCCTCCTTACCAACCCAACTCACTTATGATTACTCTGATGAGTCCGTGTTCCGTGTGTAGTGGCCCGGAACAGGTTTTTACTCAGACCAGACCTGGGTTCAGCTGTCTGCATGGCTTCATTGTGAGTTTTGAATATGCAGTGGTTGTTTAGAACCGTGGAGAGGATAGATGTTGTTGCCCTTTGGCCCTGGACCTCATCTGATCTCACTTACAGTAGTGTGTAGAGTGGACGGGTACAGCCCAGCCAAGCTCTGGGAGGGAGGGGGGGAGGGCTGGAGAGAGAGAGAGAGAGAGAGTAAGAGAGAGAGAGAAAGAGAGGAGGGGGAGAGAGAGAGAGAATGGAAAAGGGGAAGAGTGAGTGAGCGAGAGAAGGGAAGGGGGGAAGAGTAAGTGAGAAAGAGAGGTGGATGAGAGTCAGAGAGAGAGAGAGAAGAGTGCGTGGAGAGAGAGAGAAAGAGAGAGAGGGGGAAACTTTTCACGTGAGAAGAAAAACATGTTTCACCTCACGTCACATGTGAAAATCAGATATGCTGTTTCACATTGTTAAACATTTTCTCACGTGAAAATATCACGTTCACAGGTAGAATTTCATTTTCCAATGTAAATACAACAAACATGTAAAAATCACATTTGCAGTTTCAAATGTAAGAAAACTCCATATGTGAAAATATCACTTTCTCATGTGTAATTATTGCAAGTTCCCATCTGAAAAACGAGCATATGTGAAAATCTAAATTGCAGTTTCACATGTAAGAAAACTGGAATTGCAAGTTGTGGTGGTGAAATAGTGTTCTTATCTTCACATGTGAAAAGGTGTTGTTAACATGTTGTATTAGCACTGTTTCCACATATGGAATTGCAAATTCTGTAATGTAATTTGGTAAAAGGTCACTTTTGGTATTTTATTAGGATCCCCATTAGATGCTGCAAGAGCAGCAGATACTCTTCCTGGGGTCCACACAAAACATGACATAATACAGAACATTAATAGACACGAACAGCTCAAGGACAGAACTACATACATTAACAAATACATTTTTTAAAAAGGCACTAAAAGCCTACATATCAATACCAATACCCAACTATCTAGGTCAAATAGGGGAGAGGCATTGTGCTGTGAGGTGTTGCAGAATCTGTTTTTTGAAACCAGGTTTGCTGTTCATTTGAGCATTATGAGATCGAACGACTCTATATAATACTGTACGCTTTCTTGAATTTGTTCTGGATTTGGGGACTGTGAAAGACCCTTGGTCTTTGGGTAACTGCGTGAGTCAGAGCTGTGTGTAAGTTGACTAGGCGAACAATTTGGGGTTTTCAACACATTAATGTTCCTTATAAAAAGAAGAAGTGATGCAGTCAGTCTCTCCTCAACTCTTAGCCAAGAGAGACTGGCATGCATAGTATTGATATCAGCCCTCTGATTACAATGAAGAGAAAGACGTGCAGCTCTGTTCTGGGCCAGCTGCAGCTTAACTATGTCTGTCCTTGCAGAACTCAACCACATGACCGGAAAATAATCCAGATAAGACTAAACTAGAGCCTGCAGGACTTGCTTTTTGGAGTGTGGTGTCAAAAAAGCAGAGCATCTCTATATTACGGACATACCTCTCCCCATCTTTAGAACCATTGAATCTATATGTTTTGACCATGACAGTTTATAATCTAAGGTAACGCCAAGTAATTTAGTCTCCTCAACTTGTTCAACAGCCACACCATTTATTACCAGATTAAGCTGAGGTCTAGAATTTAAGGAATGATTTGTACCAAATACAATGCTCTTAGTTTAAGAGATGTTCAGGACCAGTTTATTAATGTCCACCAATTCCAAACCAGACTGCAACTCTTTGTTAAGGGTTTTAGTGACTTCATTAGCTGTGGTTGCTGATGCGTATGTGGTTGAATCATCAGCATACATGGACACACATGCTTTGTTTAATGCCAGTGGCAGGTCATTGGTAAAAATAGAAATGAGTAGAAGGCCTAGAGAGCTGCCCTGCGGTACATCACACTTTACATGTTTGACATTAGAGAAGCTTCCATTAAAGAAAACCCTTTGAGTTCTATTAGATGGATAGTGTCACGGATCCCTCCCGGTACTGCTGCTCATTCTGTTCACCAGTTCCGGAGATCTACGTCACCGGCTTTCTAGGCTTCACTGAACGGGATTCATTATCATCAACCCCAGACTGTCTTGTCTGATTACACACACCTGGTTCCCATTTTCCCTGATTAGTATGTTGTATATGTTCCCTCTGTATTTGTCGGTTATTGTTCCCATGTCCGTTGGTGGTGTGAGTACCTATGCATTGGTGCAGCTGTTTTTCTGTGTGCCATATATATTGTGTATTACGGGTGCCGTCTTGTGTCGTTCAACAAGGTTTACCCTCACTCTTTTGTTTGGGTACAGCCCAGTGTTTTTATATACGTGTTTGTTTTGGGTGTATCAAAAACCCATATTGTGTATTCCTGTGCCTGTCTCTAAATCCTTTATACCAGCATGACAGAGAGCTCTGAATCCACAATATGGTAGAGGTTGAAAAGCCATAACACACAAGTTTTTTCAACAACAGGTTATGGTCAATAATATCACAGGCTGCAATGAAATCTAACGGTACAGCTCCCACAATCTTCTTATCAATTTCTTTCAACCAGTCATCAGTCATTTGTGTCAGTACATGTTGAGTGCCCTTTATAAGCATGCTGAAAGTATGCATTGTATTTGGTCAAACACAATTATTTCCAACAGTTTGCTAAGAGCTGGCAGCAAGCTGATAGGTCTGCTGTTAGAACCAGTGAAGGGCACTTTACCACTCTTGGGTAGCGGAATTACTTTGGCTTCCCTCCAGGCATGAGGACAAAAACTTTCCTCTTGGCTCAGATTAAAGATATGACAGATAGGAGTGGCTAACCCACCAGAGTATAATAAAATATTCTTTCTTCATATGTTGGTCAGTGACCGTTGGAAGAAGCCCAATGAAAAGAACATAAGCTAGCACTCAGAGTCTCCATATTTATCCTGTTTAACGTGTGAAAATGTGCATTCTTTGAGTTAATCAGTTAACTGAAGTAAACTTTTTGTATTGCACTTTTTTTAACGCATTGTCTGAAAACATTTAAAAATACACTGAAAACATCCAAAATACATAATCTGTACAGCTAAAAACAACAATCTGATGTCAGATGTGGGACGGCTTACAAACTATTACGGACTACAAATGGAAGCCCAGCCGCGAGCTGCCCAGTGACATGAGCCTACCAGACAAGCTAAATTACTTCTATGCGTGTTTCGAGGCAAGCAACACTGAAGCATGCATGGGAGCACCAGCTGTTCCACACAACTGTGTAATCACGCTCTCCGTAGCCGAGGTGAGTAGACCTTTAAACAGGTCAACATTCACAAGGTCGCAGGGCCAGACGGATTACCAGGACGTGTACTCAGAGCATGCGCTGACCAACTGGCAAGTGTCTTCACTGACATTTTCAGCCTGTCCCTGACCAATTCTGTAATACCTACATGTTTGAAGCAGACCACCATAGTCCCTATGCCCAAGAACACCAAAGTAACCTGTAGCACTCACATCCGTATTTGTATTTAAACATTTTTATTTAACCTGTATATAATTAGGCAAGTTGTCTTTGTCACAATGGTAGGGATTAATTGAGCTGGTCTCAGATCATTTACCAGTCATTGTTTCAACGCAGCCTTGAAATGTGTGGACAGAGTCTAGGAGCCAAGATGATTTTAATGGACTCCGTCAATTCCTATAGAGTATCTTCTGTTTCCAGAAGGTGTCAAAGTTATCAATAAAAGTGACTCCAGCAGAGCTACAGTAGTCTTTTAGCCAGATGTGTAATGCCAGCATTGTCTTTTAATGCTAAAATAAGTTCTTTAAAATACATTTTCAAATGTTCCGAGCTAGCCCTCCTGATGTCGTTTGACCCCACATGGACTACGACAGTGTCAGCTCCTGGCATCTGTGGTAGAACAGTCGGAAGCAGCCTTGTTATGTCCTGTACTCGTGCTAGCACAGGGTTTTTGCCTTGGGGACTGAGATGTTTCTCACCATAGAGCTGCCTATGACGACTGCTGGTGATGTTGAATGGGCCGGTCATTCAGGCAGCCTCACGGTCTGGTGAGACTGGGAGCACCGAGGATCTGAAAAAGTAGGTGGGCATGGGTTCGCCAGTAGCTTATGTGGGTTTGCTGTTGCTACATTGAAAGTCAGCGCGGTCCACATTGTTCCAGATCAAAGCAAAGTAAACACAGCTCCTGCAGCACTGGAAATATTCAATAGCGGCCTCCAATTGAGACTGCCAAGCCAGCTAGGTTAGCTGGGCTTTCGCGTCTCTCCCCTTTTACGGAATCTGGCAGAATCCCGGGAAAGATAGTAGCGCGCATGGCAATTTAGCCCAATAGAGCCGCAAGGATTCAAAATAAAATAAAAGTATATAAAAACACTTGTCAGCTTTTAAACCAATGTCTTTAGTTCAGGTTTCGGCATTCGACAGCGTTCATAACAACAAACATACGTCGCGCTCTGACCATCCAGATCTGTTTACACTTGTTGTCTGCCGACAACACAACAATGGTAGGCCTGATCACCGACAACGATGAGACAGTCTATAGGGAGGAGGTCAGAGACCTGGCAGTGTGATGTCTGGACAACAACCTCTCCCTCAATGTGATCAAGACAAAGGAGATGATCATGGACTACAAGAAAAGGAGGGCTGATCACGCTCCCATTCACATCGATGGGGTTGTAGTGGAGCAGGTTGAGAGCTTCAAGTTCCTTGGTGTCCACATCACCAACAAACTATCATGGTCCAAACACACCAAGACAGTCGTGAAGAGGGCACGACTACTCCTATTCCCCCTGAGACTGAAAAGATTGGGTATGGGTCCTCAGATCTAGAAAATAGTTATACAGCTGCACCATCGAGAGCATCCTGACTGATTGCATCACTCCCTGGTATGGCAACTGCTCTGCATCCAACCGCAAGGTGCTACAGAGGGTAGTGCGTACGGCCAAGTACATCACTGGGGCCAAGCTTCCTGCAATCCAGAACCTCTGTACCAGGCGGTGTTAGAGAAAGGCCCTAAAAATTGTCAAAGACTCCAGGCAACTAGTCATAAACTGTTCTCTCAGCAACTGCATGGCAAGCAGTAGTGGAGCAGCAAGTCTAGGTCCAAAAGACTCCTTAACAGCTTCTACCCCAAGACATAAGACTGCTGAACAGTTAATCAAATGGCTACCTGGACTATATGCAGTGACCCACTCCCCTTTTTTTTACGCTGCTGCTACTCGTTGTTTATTATCTATGCATAGTCACTTTACCCTAAGCTACATGTGCGTATTACATTAATTATTTCATCTAACCTGTATAATGTTGAACTGGAAGAGGAAAGACTCTGAAACTATTGTGACCTCGAAGGTATACAGAATTAAATTAATGTTTGCTCTACTGCCCTTTCTACCAATGTATAAGCTTGTCCTTATTCCAGAAAACCCACCATATATACTCTGGCATTATGTGGCTGAGCGATGAGGAGAAACAGAAGAAAAATAAATTATGTTGTGGAATTTTTTTTATAAAGCCTGGAATATAAGAAATAGGGTGACCTATAATTTAATTATACAAATATTTAGCTCCTATATAGCAAATGGCTCATATGTACATATATTGTGTGTAGGCTTGTCTCACACTTGAATCTTCTCCTTGTGCCAGACTGGGTTCAAACACCTTTCATTCATTTTTCTGTCTGAATTTATCTGAATTTATTGGGTTATAATTATTGCTTGGATTTATTTTTCATTGTTTATCTGGTGTGCCCTGCACATAACACCAGGATAATTAGCACTGAATTATCACAGTGATTCTTGTTAAATTTGATTATGTGTAAATTATTTCCTTAAGAACTTCTTAGGGCTTCAATCCCGTTGAAGGGATCGATATGACAACAGCCAGTGAAAGTGCAGGGCGCCAAATTCAAAACAACAGAAATCTCATAATTGAAATTCCTCAAACATGTATCTTATATCGTTTTAAAGGTAATCTTGTTGTTAATCCCACCACCGTGTCCGATTTCAAATAGGCTTTACAGCAAAAGCACCACAAACGATTATGTTAGGTCACCACCAACTCACAGAAAAACAGCCATTTTTCCAGCCAAAGAGAGGAGTCACAAAAAGCACAAATGGAGATAAAATGAATCACTAACCTTTGATGATCTTCATCAGATGACACTCATAGGACTTAATGTTACACAATACATGTATGTTTTGTTTGATAAAGTTCATATTTATATTTTAAAAAATCCCAGTAAAATCTCACTAGTTCCAAAAACATCCGGGTGATATTGCAGAAAACCACATCATTTTGCAGAAATACTCTTTATAAATGTCGATGAAAATACAATTCTTAGACATGGAAATATAGATATACCTCTCCTTAATGCAACCGCTGTGTCAGATTTCCCAAAAACTTTACGGAATAAGCAAACCACGCAATAATCTGAGAACGGCGCTAGGAAAATTATCTGCCATGTTGGAGTCAACAGAAATCAAAAATAACATTATAAATATTTCCTTACCTTTGATGACCTTCATCAGAATGCACTCCCAGGAATCCTAGTACCACAGTAAATATTTGATTTGTTCGATAATGTCCATTATTTATGTCCAAGTAGCTGCTTTTGTTAGGGCGTTTAGTACACAAATCCAAATGCTCGTGCAGGTCCAGCCGAACGTCGGATGCAAACTTAAAAAATATATATTACAGGTAGTAGAAACATTTCAAACTAAGTATAGGATCAATCTTTAGGATGTTTTTATGATAAATCTTCAATAATATTCCAACAGGAAAACTCCATTGTCTGTAGAAAGCCATGGAACGCAGGTCGCTATCATGTGAAATGCGCATGACCATGACCTGGCTCTCTTCCCAACCACTGACTCAAAGCGCTCTCATCCGGCCCCACATCACAGTAGAAGCCTCATTCAAGTTTGAAAAGACGGTTAACATCTAGTGGAAGTCTTAGGAGGTGCAACATAACCAATATCCCACTGTGTATTCAATAGGGGCTGGGTTGAAAATCGACCAACCTCAGATTTCCCACTTCCTGTTTGGATTTCTTCTCAGGTTTTCGCCTGCCATATGAGTTCTGTTATACTCACAGACATCATTCAAACAGTTTTAGAAACTTCAGAGTGTTTTCTATCCAATAGTAATAATAATATGCATATATTAGAACTGGGACTGAGGAGCAGGCCGTTTACTCTGGACACCTCTGGTCACCTTTCATCCAAGCTACTCAATACTGCCCCTGCAGTCATAAGAAGTTTTAAGGGATGGTTTGCCAACAGGCATTTTTGACATGAAAATAAATGTAATTCATTCATTAATTCATTAAACTTTTGAATGTTTTGTAACAGATGTCTTTTTCCATTCATCAAAGGGCTGCTCCACAGTTGGAATTGATTGATTGATTGATTGATTATATTTGTCGGTAAAAAAACAAATGTATACAATGCATTTGGAAAGTAATCAGACCCCTTGACTTTTGAAAATGTTGTTACGTTACAGCCTTATTCTAAAATTGATTAAATTGTTTTTATCCCTTATCAATCTACACACAATACGCCATAATGACAAAGCAAAAACTGTTTTTTAGAAATGTTTGGACATTTTTACAAATTACATACGTTTTCAGACCCTTTACTCAGTACTTTGGTGAAGCACCTTCTGGAGCGATTGCAGCTTCAAGTTGTTTTGGGTATGATGCTACAAGCTTGGCACACCTATATTTGGGGAGTTTCTCCCATTTTTCTCTGCAGATCACCTCAAACTCTGTCAGGTTGGATAGGGAGGGTCGCTGCAGAGCAATGGTTTAGGTCTCTCCAGAGATGTTCGATCTGGTTCAAGTCTGGGCTCTGGCTGAGCCACTCATTCAGAGACTTTTCCCAAATCCACTCCTGTGTTGTCTTAGCTGTGTTCTTAGGGTCATTGTCCTGTTGGAAGGTGAACCTTCGTCCCAGCCTGAGGTCCTGAGCACTCTGGAGCAGGTTTTCATCAAGAATCTCTTTGTACTTTGCTCCGTTAATCTTTCGCTCAATCCTGACTAGTCTCCCAGTCCCTGCCGCTGAAAAACATCCCCACAGCATGATGCTGCCACCACCATGCTTCACCATAGGGATGGTGCCAGGCTTCCTCCAGATGTGACGCTTGGCATTCAGGCCAAATAGTTCAATCTTGGTTTCATCAGACCAGAGAGTCTTGTTTCTCATGGTCTGAGAGTCCTTTAGGTGCCTTTTGGCAAACTCCAAGAGGGCTTTCATGTCCATTTTACTGAGGAGTGGCTTCCGTCTGGCCACTCTACCATAAAGGCATGATTGGTAGAGTGCTGCAGAGATGGTTGTCCTTCTGGAAGGTTCTCCCATCCCCACATAGGAACTCTGGAGCTCTGTCAGAGTGACCATCGGGTTCTTGGTCACCTCCCTGACCAAGGCCCTTCTCCCCCGATTGCTCAGTTTGGCCGGGCGGCCAGCTTTAAGAAGATTCTTGGTGGTTCCAAACTAAGAAGATTCTTGGTGGTTCTTCCATTTAAGAATGATGGATGCCACTGTTGTAGGGGACCATCAAGGCTGCATAAATGTTTCGTTACCCTTCCCCAGATCTGTGCCTTGACCCTATCCTGTCACGGAGCTCTACGGACAATTCCTTTGACCTCATGGCTTAGTTTTTGCTCTGAGGCCATATAGGTGTGTGCCTTTCCAAATCATGTCCAATCATTTGAATTTACCACAGGCGGACTTCAATTAAGTTGTAGAAACATCTCAAGGATGAGCAATGGAAACAGAATGCACCAAAGATCAATTCCGTGTCTCAAAGCAAAGGGTCTGAATACTTATGTAAATACATTATTTAAAAAAACAGCAAACAGTTCTAAAAAACAGGTTTTCGCTTTGTCATTATGGGTTATTGATGAGGGAAACAAATATTTAATCAATTTTAGAATACGGAGGTAACATTAAAAAAAATTGGAAGGAAGGTAGGGGTCTGAATAATTTCCGAACGCACTGTATATTTACTGTACCAGTCAAGAGTTTGGACACACCTACTCATTCAAGGGTTTTTCTTTATTTTAACAAAAAAAATTGCATTGTGGAATAATCATGAAGATGTAAAAACTATGAAATAACACATATGGAATCATGTAGTAACCAAAAAAGTGTTAATATCTTGAATGTGTTGAGAAAAAACAGATATGTGATGTATAGTTGATTGGCTGAGATAATGAGTAGGCTGGACATGCCGAGAGATGAGTTTGGATTGGTATGACATATAGCACACGTCTTTCTATTAGAGCTGGTCAGTATGTCTAGGTAATAGTGTCAAACGCGGCTGTACATTTTTTTTATAGTGTGCTCTCCACTTTCTGGAGGACCGAGTTTTGAAATCAGTGAAATTTGATAGCTAAGGAGATGGAGAAAACACCAGTCTGGATTACATCAGAAGACACATCCGATCATTATGTATACTGGTGAGACAGTCCAGCTAGCTACATTTTCAGATATTACACATTTCTCATTTTTAATGAAAGTGATTTCATTACATGTGTACTGTCAGCTAGCTAACGTTAGCTGGCTGGATTGCTTGCTAACGTTATGTGTATGATCTTATTCTTCGTATTGCAGATACATTTGCTTGACTAGTTATAGCCATAGAACCTGGTTGGTTAGCTACATAGCTATATTCGGAGTAATGTCATATATGTGACCGACCCGCACGATTCGGTCTTATGTAGCAAAATTTGAAATTGTATTTTTTTTTACATTAGATAGAAGTAGAGAGTCAGAGCTAGAAAATGGTATATCACACAATACAGTTGAGGGACAATAGGAAAGTAATTATTATTTGAAAGTTGATAAACTTGTAAACTCACTTTTGAGAAAATGGCATTTTTGGTGTTTTGGTGAGAGAGCTCTTCTTTGTCTACACCCATATGGCATCGTTCACATCCTCTTAAGCTTTAGCCCCACCCATCTAGTTTCGTTTTCCGAGCTTACAGAGCGCACACTTAACACGTACACTTAACGCAGCTCTGCTGGCAACAATTTCATTATGCTTTTTTGCCAATCTTTACTGACACCGGCCATATTCAACGGGTGTTGTACACTTTGGCTTAAGACATGTAGCTAGCTACCTGGCTAAACAATGAACCTAGCTCGGCAAACAACATGTAAGATCACACACGTCACAGCTTTAGCTAACAAGCCAGCCACTTAATGTTATCTAGTTAAACAACAATGAACAGTGAAAAATCATGTCAATACTACCCTGTATGAATCTGCTGGGAGCTAACCAACCAGGTTCAATGTTAGCTAGCTAACATTAGGCACTAACTAGCAAAGCTAACAGATCTAGGATATAAATAATAATGCCATACATGCAACATTAGCTAGGGAGCCAGCCAGCTAACGTTAGCTAGCTAACAATACACACAATAACTTAATACATGTAGCTAACTAGCTAGGTAAACAATGAACCTAGTTAGGTAAACAACATGCAAGATGTCACAACGTTAGCTAACAAGCCAGCCACCTAATGTTATCAAGGGAGCCAGCCAGCTAACGCTAGCTAACGCAAGATTCCAACACCATCATCAAGTTTGCTGACGACACAATGGTGGTAGGCATGTTCACAGACAGCGATGAGTCATCCTACAGGAAGGAGGTGAGAGACATAGCAGTGTGGTTCCAGGACAACAACCTCTCTCTCAATGTCACTAAGACCAAGGAGCTGATCATGACTATAGGAAAAATAGGGGAGAGCACGCCCCCATCCACATTGACAAGGCTGTTGTGGAGTGGGTTGTGAGCTTCAAGTTCCTTGGCATCCACATCACTAAGGACTAAACATGGTTTACAGACACCCGTACAGTCGTGAAGAAGGAATGATATCGCCTCTTCCCCCTCAGGAGGCTGAAAAGATTTGGCATGGATCCTCAAAAAGTTATGCAACTGCACCATCGAGAGCATGTTGACTGGCAGCATCACCGCTTGGTATGGCAAATGCACCGCCCTTGACTCCTAAACAATATCTTAACCTCCATCGATAAGAAACAATACTGTGCAGCCATATTCATTGACCTGGCCAAGGCTTTCGACTCTGTCAATCATCCTCATAGGCAGACTCGACGGCCTTGGTTTCTCAAATGATTGCCTCGCCTGGTCCACCAACTACTTCTCTGATAGAGTTCAGTGTGTCAAATCGGAGGGTCGGTTGTCTGGGCCTCTGGCAGTCTCTATGGGGGTGCCACAGGGTTCAATTCTTGGACCGACTCTCGTTACTTTCTCTGTATACATTAATGATGTCGCTCTTGCTGCTGGTGAGTCTCTGATCCAGCTCTACGCAGACGACACCATTCTATTTACTTCTGGCCCTTCTTTGGACACTGTGTTAACAACCCTCCAGGCGAGCTTCAATGCCATACAACTCTCTTTCCGTGGCATCCAATTACTCTTAAATACAAGTAAAACTAAATGCATGCTCTTCAACCGATCGCTGCCTGCACCTGCCCACCTGTCCAACATCACTACTCTGGACGGTTCTGACTTGTGGACAATATGTGGACAACTACAAATACCTAGGTGTCTGGTTTGACTGTAAACTCTCCTTCCAGACTCACATCAAACATCTTCAATACAAAATTAAATCTAGAATTGGCTTCCTGTTTCGCAACAAAGCATCCTTCACTCA
The DNA here is from genome assembly GCF_023373465.1 of Oncorhynchus keta. Lineage (NCBI taxonomy): Eukaryota > Metazoa > Chordata > Actinopteri > Salmoniformes > Salmonidae > Oncorhynchus > Oncorhynchus keta. Next base: position 3,670,157 of record NC_068427.1, read on the forward strand.
TCCTGACAAACATACCCTTGTAAGACTGACCATCCTACCAATCCTCGACTTAGGCGATGTCATTTACAAAATAGCCTCCAATACCCTACTCAATAAATTGTATGCAGTCTATCACAGTGCCATCCGTTTTGTCACCAAAGCACCATATACTACCCACCACTGTACGCTCTCGTTGGCTGGCCCTCGCTTCATACTCGTCGCCAAACCCACTGGCTCCAGGTCATCTACAAGACGCTGCTAGGTAAAGTCCCCCCTTATCTCAGCTCGCTGGTCACCATAGCAGCACCCACCCGTAGCACACGCTCCAGCAGGTATATCTCTCTGGTCACCCCCAAAACCAATTCCTCCTTTGGCCGCCTCTTCTTCCAGTTCTCTGCTGCCAATGACTGGAACGAACTACAAAAATCTATGAAACTGGAAACACTTATCTCTCTGCCTAGCTTTAAGCACCAGCTTTCAGAGCAGCTCACAGATTACTGCACTTATACATAGCCCATCTATAATTTAGCCAAAACAACTACCTCTCTCCCTACTGTATTTATTATTATTTTTTTTGTTCCTTTGCACCCCATTATTTTTATCTCTACTTTGCACATTTTTCCACTGCAAATCAACCATTCCAGTGTTTTACTTGCTATATTGTATTTACTTCGCTACCACAGCCTTTTTTGCCTTTACCTCCCTTATCTCACCTCACATGCTCACATTGTACATAGACTTATTTTTCTACTGCATTATTGACTGTTTGTTTGTTTTACTCCATGTGTAACTCTGTGTTGTTGTATGTGTCGAACTGCTTTGCTTTATCTTGGCCAGGTCGCAATTGAAAATGAGAACTTGTTCTCAACTTGCCTACCTGGTTAAATAAAGGTGAAATAAAATAAATACAAAAATGTAAAAGCGCTATAGAGTGTGGTGAGGACAGCCCAGTACATCACTGGGGCCGAGCTCCCTGCCATCTAGGACCTCTCTATTAAGCAGTGTCAGAGGAAGGCCCAATAAATTGCCAAAGTCTCCAGTCACCCAATCCTTAGACTTCTCTCTGCTACCGTCCGGCAAACAGTACCAGAGAATCAGCTCTGGGACAGCTTCTACCCCCAAGCCATAAGACCACTAAATAGCCAGACTTCTAAATAGTCAATTAAGGGTACCCAAACTATCTGCACTGACTATCTTGCACTGTCCCTACGCAAACTCAAAAGGTAGTCACACCCCTTGACTTTTTCCTCATTTTGTTGTATTACAGTATGCATTTAAAATTGATTAATTAAATGTATATTTTTTTGTCACGTCGCTGGCCATTACACAATACCAGATAATATCCAAGTTGAATGATGTTTTTAGACATTTTTACTAATTAATAAAAAATGAAAAGCTGAAATAAGTCAATACGTATTCAATCCCTTTTTTATGACAAGCCTAAATAAGTTCAGGAGTAAAAATGTGCTTAACAAGTCAGTATAATAAGTTGCACTCTGTGTGCTTTAATAGTGTTTACCATGATTTTTTAATGACTACCTCATCTCTGTACCCCACACATACAATTATCTGTAAGGTCCCTCGGTTGAGCAGTGAATTTCAAAAACAGATTCAACCACAAAGACCAGGGACGGGCAACTATTGGTATAAATGTAATGGTGACTTTAAAACAGTTGGATAGTTTAATGGCTTTGATAGGAGAAAACTGAGGATGGATCAACAACATTGTAGTTTCTCTACAATAGTAACCTATTTGACAGAGTGAAAAGCCTGTACAGAATACAAGCCTGTACAGAATACAAAATATTCCAAAACATGCATCCTGTTTGCAACAAGGCATTAACCTCTTCAACCTATGGGGGCGCTATGTCATTATTGGATAAAAAGACGAGCCCGTTTTAAGCGCAATATTTTCTCACGAAAAGATGCTCGACTATGCATGGAATTGACAGCCTTGGAAAGACAAAACTCTGACGTTTCCAAAACTGCAAAAATATTATCTGTGAGTGCCCCAGAACTAATGCTACAGGCGAAACCAAGATGAAGTTTCATTACAGGAAATGCTCCAGATTCTGAAGGCGCTGTGTTCCAATGTCTCCTTATATGGCCGTGAATGCGCCAGGAATGAGCCTGCGCTTTCTGTCGTTTCCCCGAGGTGTCTGCAGCATTGTGACGTGTTTGTAGGCATATCATTGGAAGATTGACCATAAGAGACTACATTTACCTGGTGTCCCGCCCGGTGTCCTGTGTCGAAATTATTGCGTAATATGTAGGTCCATGCGCGTTCCATTTCTTCAGAAGTGAAAGTCAACTGCCACGTTGGATTTTATCGTCGATAGATATGTGAAAAACACCTTGAGGATTGATTCTAAACATCGGTTTGCCATGTTTCTGTCGATATTATGGAGTTAATTTGGGAAAAAGTTTGCGTTTTAATGACTTAATATTTAATTTTTTATTTTTTCCTTACCCAAACGTGATGAACAAAATGGAGCGATTAGTCGACACAAATAACATTGAAAACATCTGAAGTTCTTCAAGGGTAAATGATTTTATTTGAATTCTTTTCTGTTTTTTTGTGGAAAATGTTGCATGGTGAAAGAGAGGCATAATCCTATGCTAGGCTCTCAATACTTTTACACAAATGCTTGTTTAGCTATGGTTCAAAAGCATATTTTGAAAATCTGAGATGACAGTGTTGTTAACAAAAGGCTAAGCTTGAGAGCAAATAGATTAATTTAATTTCATTTGCGATTTTCATGAATAGTTAACGTTGCGTTATGGTAATGAGCTTGAGGCTGTATTCACGATCCCGGATCCGGGATGGCTCGACGCAAGAAGTTAAATAATACTACAAAAAAATTGTCAAAGCATTTCAATTTTTGTCCTATTTACAAAATGTTTTGTATGGGGCTAATCCAATACAACACATTACTGAGTACCACTATCCATATGTTCCAACATAGTGGTGGCTGCATCATGTTATGGGTATTCTTATAATCGTTAAGGACTGAGGACATTTTCAGGATAAAAAAAGAAACGGAATGGAGCCTAGGACAGGCAAAAATGCTTTCCATCAGACACTGGGAGATTAATTCACTTTTCAACAGGACAATAACCTAAAACACAAGGCCAAATCTACACTGGAGTTGTTTACCAAGAAGACAGTGAATGTTCCTGAGTGGACGAGTTACAATTTTGACTTGCAAGACCTGTAAATGGTCGTCTATCAATGATCAACAACCAATTTTACAGAGCTTGAATACTTTCGAAAAGAGTAATTACCCACAAAGACTCACAGGTTTTCCACACCCTAATTGTAGGCTAACCCAATACCCAAACGGACATCAACATCGCTCTAATCACATTCAGAAGACAGTTGATGAGTGGACTTACAGAAAGGCTCTGTAAGACATTTTATATAAATGTCTATATATTCTTTTCAGAACATTAACCATGTGTGTTCTCTTGTTTTGTACTGTTTTGTACTTTCGACCAAATGATTCATCTGACAAACAAAGAACTTTGCGTGCTGCAGGCCCAGGCATGGATCAAAGCTGGCGAGACATTCAATGACATCATCAAGAGATGTGCTGGACCCTATGCCAGAGAGGTGTTTTTGGGACAACATCATGTCTATTGTTCTGCTAATAGCCCTTGTGAAAAACCAGTGTTTGAGAAGATGTTTTCAAGATGCCTCCAGCTGTCTATAACTACTGTAAATAAAAACACAGCATCTACAGTGGTACAAATATATTATTGAATTCAATAAAAAAAATTGAAACGCACATAATTTTCTATCTTATACTAGCAAGTGGTTGTCATGGTGAATAATCCAATAATAATTGGTATGACACAGCTTTCGGTACTCATTTTTAGAGGCGGCTTCTAAATGAAAATACGAATTAAATTTAGAGGATTGGAGGATTCTAAATGAATATCTAAGGCTTTTTTTTTACAATTATAATGCAGGTTTAATAATTATAATAATAATTGTGTATCCCCCATAGATACAACATTCTATTGGCTGCAATAATTTTGTATAATCATTTAAATAAAAAAAATTGGAGTTTTGAATCCGGCGTCATTTTGCGTGTCAATTCATAAACCATGTGCCATGGTACATCGAAAATCTCTTCCCAACTCTTTTGCAATCTATACAGCACCGCTGTCAATTTTTTTGTCCATAAACGAAACTGGTATATATTTTTATTTATCACGGTTTTCTTTAACCAATTTTGGTCTTTAATGCAGGGCCGACTGCAATGCATTATCTAACTGCACTGTTGAATTTACAGTAGGCTTTACAGTGAAAGCATTGCGATTCTTTGAGGATGGCACCACACATCAACATTTTCCAGTTTCCATCCACACAGGTTTCATAAATTCACTAAATATGCAATTAAATATTCACTTACTTTTTGAAAATCTTCCACTGATTTGTTATCCAAAGGGTCCCAACTATAACATGAAGTGTTGTATTGTTAGATAAAATCCTTTACATCCCAAAAAGTCAATTTAGTTGGTGCCATCGATTTGAGTAATTCACTCGGTCGATATGCCAAGATAGGAATCCAAAAATCTACCCCTAAACTTTCTTTCAACAAGTCAAAATACTTTTCTATTCAATCGCGCACACACACATTTCCAAGCAGATGTCCTTTTCATAAACTCATTATTCTTACTCGTTTTGGAAAAAACAAGCCTGAAACCTTGAACAAAGACTACTGACACCCAGTGGAAGCCATAGGAACTGCATACAGGTAGCTAGATTGAATTATTTCCCTATACTTTCCATTGAAAGAGCACGGGCTCTAAAAAAATAAAAATAAATATGGTTGGTTTTTCTTTGGATTTTCTCCTACCATATCTATTGTGTTATAATCTCCTACATTATTTTAATATTTCTACAAACTTCAGAGTGTTTTCTTTTCCAATGGTACCAAATATATGCATATCCTGGCTTCAGGGCTTGAGAAACAGGCAGGTTACTTTTGGCACATCAGTCCGGCGGAAATTGAGAAAAAAGGACCCTAGCCTGAAGAAATTTTAATTAAATGAAACTGGTATAAAAAAAAAGATCACAATTTTATTTAACCAATTTTGGTCTTTAATACAGGGCCGACAGACAAGTTCCTTACTTTTTCCCCCTTCCACTTGATAAATGTTCCAATTGATAAAGTAATTCCTCATTTCTAATTTCTGCCCTCCAAATTCATATTCATTATATAAATAGTCCCTTTTAATGTTGTCTGGCTTGCCATTCCAAATGAAATGCAATATTTTTTGAACAGGTCGCTAGGTGTAGGCAAAACCATAAGCAAATAGGTCAATTGTGATATTACTAAAGGTGATTTTCCCACAAATAGACAGGTATTTTCCTTTCCATGGTTGCAAGATCTTAAACATTTTTGCTAACTTTCAATTAAAATGTATTGGAGTGAGATCATTTCTTTCTTTCAGGATATGTATATCGAGTATGTCCACATCCCCGTCAGTCCATTTTACTGCTAAACTACACGGTAATATAAAAGTTATATTTTTTTGTGATCCAATACGTAAATATAGTAAGTAAAAAAATCAAGCTTGCAACACACATCTGATTAATCATTATGAATTGGATTTAATTGATTTATTTTGTTTACATTCTTCATTGTAACCACAATGTCACAAATAATTGAACACACACAACATGAGCAGAACAATGGTCAAAACATTTCTTTATTAAAGACTATCAGAAGAATGTTGGTGCTTATTGTCACGTCCTGAACTTAGTTCCTTTTTTATGTCTTTATTTTAGTTTGGTCAGGGCGTGAATTGGGGTGGGCATTCTATGTGTTGTTCTATGTTTTTGTATTTCTGTGTTTGGCCTGGTATGGTTCCCAATCAGAGGCAGCTGTTTATTGTTGTCTCTGATTGAGAACCATACTTAGGCAGCCTATTTTCCCACTATGATTTGTGGGTAGTTGTTTTCTGTTTTGTGTTACTGCACTTTACAGGACTGTTTAGTTTTCCTGTCTTTGTTATTTTGTTTAGTGTTTCTGGTCTAATAAATATTATCATGGACACTTACAACGCTGCATCCTTCCTACTCCTCATCAGACAAAGAAGAAGTTTGTTGCACTTATTTATTTTGATCGAAAGCCATGAATGAGTGGGTCACTCAGCTTTATGCTGACAAATCCTCGCTGGACTATTTCATTCCGTTTCTTCTTCACATCAGCAAAGAAGGACTCCATGTTTCAGAAACTCACTTTATAAAAAGGGGCTATCACTCTTTCACACTGTGGTAAATAAAGCCAGTTTGTTATTCAAAATAATTGATTTCTGTTTTTAGAGGGAGAGAGCCCGCAGTGCCTATTTTTCGAAAATCGTCAGACCACCGACTATTCGTTGTTGTTGTTGCCTGATGCAGGACTCTAGTGACAGAGAAGAGAGACACCTCCATTCATTTACAAAAATATAGTCAATTTGTGCCATAGTTTAGACTACCGATAGATCAGCGCTCTAACTCCCCCTTGTGATCGTGTGGTGCAATGACAGAATGCCACCATCTACCACCAAAGGTCACGGCATAAGCTCTAAAATTTTAAAGGGACAACCACTGTACATAGCTCCATTCTTGTGTATTTTATTTTATTACCATTTCACGTAAAGTCTACACCAGTTGTATTCGGCGCATGTCACAAATACATTTGATTTGATTTGGCAGATTCCTGTGACATTCATTTCATGAAGCAGATGCAGCTATCCATGCTACGTTGTCACTTCATTTACAGACAACAGCCTGTCTTCAGTTAGATACTGGAGAGCTAGTGTGATCTTCGTACGAGATAGATGAACGGCTGTAACAAATCTAATTCCAGCTGCCTGTCGATAGCAGAGCAGAGCATTTTCCTGAGCAGACATTGACCCAGGTGTCAGAAGGCAGACGGAGAGAGGGAAAGTGTGTGTGTGTGTGTGTGTGTGTGTGTGTGTGTGTGTGTGTGTGTGTGTGTGTGTGTGTGTGTGTGTGTGTGTGTGTGTGTGTGTGTGTGTGTGTGTGTGTGTGTGTGTGTGTGTGTGTGTGTGTGTGTGTGTGTGTGTGTGTGTGTGTGTGTGTGTAGGTTTGTGTCTGCGTGTGTGTGAGGGGTGGGGGATAGTGTGTATTTGAGAGTGTGACTGTGTGTGTTTAAGTGTGCACTGCTCATGTCTGAGGAGCTCCCCTTTATTTCTGTGCCTTACTATTTTTAACACTGCATGTTGAAAGATCTGTTCCTGTGTTAGTTGGAAAACCACTCTATAACTGGTGAAATGTGCATCCCATCGGGAAATAGATGCTACCCGTATCAAGGGTGATTACTTCTCACTTATATCGCACTAAAGGTTGTTTTGATGTACTGGCTGTGTGTGATGCGAACCAATCTGTCTGTTAGCTTGTTTTATGTCATCCTTTATGTCAGCTGGAGCCATTTTTATGTGATGGTTTATATTAGTGGTGTGTGTGTGTGTAGACAGGTTTATGCAATAGTTTAGATTAGTGGTTCACACTTGGAGTTTTTAAGTCTCATTCATCTGCTGTCAGAGGTAATTGTGTGTGTGTGTGTGTGTCTGTTTATTTTCTGTATGCAATGTTCAGCCATTCACAGAAGTAACAACAGCATAACACAATTCTCATCCAAATCGGAAAATGTAGGCTACTTATTTGTCCTAGTGCTAACTGAGTAAAGACTGAGCAGCTACTATTTACAATTCATCACAGCACAAGTGAGCTTACCAATGATCAAAATAATTTAGTAAAACACTTTCTAAAAGTTAAAAGGAATCCGACGGTGGAGAGTTTGTGCATGCCGTCATGTTTAATGTATTGATACAAGTGACCCGTGCCGGTGTGATAATACTGATGATTTGTCACCAGATGGTTTGTTTACATTTCTACCATTGTGGCAAGATGGAGCAGCTCGGCCTACAACAGCTCTATCTAGTGGTTGTGTCGGGATCAGCAGTTGGTGACAACTGTAGCATTGTAGCTAAGCCTAACCCTTTTCTTAACCTTAACCTCAATTCGAGTCCTGCTTGCACATCAATGAAGTCCCAGGTCCTTCTGAAGATGCTGGTGGTGATGGAGGCAGACCAACAGTGGGTGAAGTACGGCAGGTCTGCGGTAGCTGGAAGACGGCCAGCCCTTTCACCCCTCCAGGCCCAGGCTTTTGGCTTTGACGAGTCCCAGTGTGGTATGCAAAGCCCCTTGCCATCTCCCTCTGAGACAGAGTGCTTCAAGTTGTTTCTGACAGAGGAGCTGGTGTGAGACATAGTGGAGGAGACCAATCGAAGAGAGAGCCACAGGGAAGGTGGACCACCTGACGGGAGAGAGAAAGATCAAACCAGACTGTGTGCTTGACTATTGTTGCAAAATGGGGGGGCAGTTTGTTGCAAACAGTTTGTTGCAAGCATACAAATGCTGTCCTCAATCTTCGGCAAGAAACATTTTAAGTTCCAGTTAGGATGTTGGCCAGTTATGTTCAATACTGTGTCTGTTTGGTTTCTGAAAATACACAATGAAGAGGAGTTATTAGTAATTACAATCAAATATTAGGATATAGCAATAAAACAATATTACAATGACGCAACATAAGAGGTCCACAAGGGGGCGGGGCAGGGCAGAGCTATGCTAGGCAGGCCAAATGAAAACACAGGCCAATGCAATGGCCATGATAAGGCCAGGGCAGGTTCAAAGGATACAACACAAGCTAAAACTTATTTGACGCCATTATCATTGTTTTTACAAAGCTATTAGAAAATGTAACTACATAAGCACAATTGAATATGACACCATAAAGGTTAAGAAATTGCTACCTCAGGTGTCCGCGGACACACAGAATATATTATGCTCCATACATACATACATACGGATATAGTAGAAATTATGTAACACTGTATTATTATATTATTATATTATGTTTTATGATAAGGCAGTAAGGGCACCAACGTTGATAGGAACACACACAGTAATTATTAGTAAGGAAAACAACAATCTAGGCATTGTGTGTGCCACCCGGAAACTGAGCCAGGGGGATATAAAGGCTGGGCAGGTTCTGTTCTGTGTGGAGATGTCTGCATACTTGACCTGAGGAAACACTGGGGGAGTGCTTGGGCTCTCATCAAAGAGAGAAGTTTGTCCAGCTCATTGAGCTAATGCTCGCCTTACATTAATTAGCATAGCGTGCCTCAAACGTAAATTGTCCACCACAGTAAAATGGGCTACTTCTATTTGAATTAACGAGGAGGCGGAATGCACCTCATTTCAAACTGCTTGTTAGAAAATCATGTAACACTGACAAGTTAAAACATAGCCGATAGATAATTAGCAGGCAGCGTGCCTTGGTTTGAGGGCAAGCATGGGTTAACTGTCCTGCCGCGTAACAACAACAAACAACAGATTTTATTTCAAGCAAACTCATACCGTATAAAAAATAAATATCACAACAGCTGCGGTGGAAAGAGGACGTTTTGGTACAATTTTAAAATGACGACAGATCATTTGTACATTCGACTTGGTGGGATCTTTTTGTGTCTGTAAAATGTATTACGCGGGAATTGGCAGTGAAAGTGCCTTTATGCGCAAATATTGATATAATAACCATATGGAAGTCAACTTGGAGTCACCTGATGATATCGTGTGTGGTCCTCCCACATCAACTCGGGAAACCATGCAGATTATTAGGCTATTGTTGAAATATCTGATGATGAACTTCACAGGGTGGTGAAAGTGCACGGTGATATTGATGCTCCTTTACAATAAATATCCAGGGTATGATTCTTGTTACTTGATGATTGATGCTCGACTGCCATTTGACAAAGAAAAATATCCATCAAAAAAGGATCCATAACAATCTCATCATGTATACTAGCCTACCCGCACTGTATCTGCTAGCTGTTGGCTGGAGCGCACGTGCCAAGACCAGAGGAGGCACATTTGCCTTTTCACAGTTTTTGTGACATACTCGCATGTAAATCTGTCGACAATTGGATGGAAACCTAGCTGCTGAGCGAATTCTGACATCACACGCAAAAGAAAACGCCATTAGAGACCATTAGAGATACTGTATTTGGAGCTCACATGTGAAAAGGTTCAACAAATTTGAAGCTAGACAAATTGACTCAAATTACTATAATAGAGTAATACAACCTAATGTTACGCGTTACTATAGGACAAGACTGTTGTACTAAGGTCGTTATTGTCTTCAATAATCAATTTGCATATGTCATTAATTGAAATGACCATTTACGAGCAAGAAATATCCCAGTTTGCCTTTAACACATCCTGACCCAGTGGATCAGCAAGACCTGTACTCTGCCGTCTCACTTACACACCAGCTAATTATAGTCACAAGTAATTACTAATGTGTCATTTCTCATTAGCGATCACCAGTTGACAGGCAACTGAAACATTCTACTTGGCATATTTTTTTTTTTTTTTTTATCTCTCAAAGTTCATTTTGAGTAAGAGCTTCGTTAAGATATGGTATTGTTCCCTTTTAATTAAGAGAACCTCCACATAATGATTTAGTCACAGTGGTCTGATATGCATATATGTTAATTAGGCCTGCTGGACGTTAAGCGGGAGGATGGTGTTCAGGTTTTGATTCCTGTATTGTCCTCAACTGGTTTATATTCACATCCACTATAGGCTTAGTTGGGCTTTGTATGGATGTGTCCCAAATGGCACATTATTCCCTATATATGGGCACTGGTCAAAGGTAGTGTACTGCATAGGGAATAGAGTTTCATTTGGGCCGTACCCTACTTTTTTCCTCCCCCTATGGAATTCAAACTTTGTTTTTTTACATATCTAGAACAGGCTTTCTCGACTCTTACCATAGTCTAAACAATAGGTCAAAAATATCAAATAAACAGCTGAGAAGTTAAGTTGGAGGGAGATGACTGTGTTTACATGATACTGCTTTTTACAATGCTTGTTTTGAGCATCATAAGTCGTATCATTTGTATATTGTAATGTGGAACAAACTGACATCAGCTCAAGCATTATACGAACAAAAACATTATAAGGATCCACATGTCACGGCCATTTTCCTGGAAGGAATAAGTGGACCAAAGTGCAGCGTGGTGAGCGTACATTTTCCTCTTTTTTTTGGAATGATGCCAGCAAAACAAGATACAAACTGAACAACCATGACGCTTACATGGCTAAGTGCCACTAACAAAGTTAACTACCCACACTGAAGGCAGAGAAAAAGAGCTACCTAAGTATGATTCCCAATCAGAGACAACGATAGACAGCTGTCCCTGATTGAGAACCATACCCGGCCAAAACATAGAAATAAAGAAACATAGAATGCCCACTCCACATCACACCCTGACCTAACCAAATAGAGAAATAAAATGGTTCTCTAAGGTCAGGACGTGACACCGCAGCCATCACTAGCACATTCGAGGCTGCTGTACTATATACAGTACATAGACTTGAAATCACTGGCCACAGTAATAAATGGAACACTAGTCACTTTAATAATGTTGACATATTTTCCATTACACATCTCATTTGCATATACTGTATTCTATTCTATTCTACTATATGGTAGTCTTTGCCACTCTGACATTGCTCATCTTTATATATTCTTAATTACATTCCTTTACTTAGATTTGTGTGTAATGGGTATATGTTGTGAAACTGTTGTTAGATATTACGTGTTAGATATTACTGCACTGTCAGAGCTAGAAACACAAGCATTTCACTACTCCCGCAATAACACCTGCTAAACATGTGTATGTGTTTAAAACACGTGTTGATTTGATTTGATATATGCTTATAACAAATGACATTATATTATGCAGTATACCCCATACATTTTGTAGTACTGTAGCTCTTAAAAGGCCAATCTGTTGCGGTTAAATAAACAGGAGCAGGATTTCTGACTGTGATTTTGTCAACATTTCAGTCAGTATCAGTGGAAAGTCTTGAGCTACAGAGGTAATGTACACACTGCAGCACAGTCACAACTCTGCTTGGACGAACTGTAATGACAGTAAGGGCGGGTCAGGTCATAGAATTTGAATTCTATGACACACACACACATACACACATATCCTCATGTGCAGGCACACACACGCACGCACACACACACACACACACACACACACACACACACACACACACACACACACACACACACACACACACACACACACACACACACACAACACACACACACACACACACACACACACACACACACACACACACACACACACACACACACACACACTAGCTAATAGAGGGACAGTGGATCAATGTATGTTTTAGACCTCCCAGAAACCTAGATCACATCAGCACTCATCCCTAGTTACTGTTCTCAAATCCGCTACCTCCGATGCAGTAGGTATCATATGGATGACGCGTTTGTATTGATGAATTCACTACATGGATTGAATGTATTGTGTGTTATTATATGTGAGAGGCACAAAAGGACACAGACGTAACACGGAAAATATATAACCTGCAGCTGTATGTGTATTATTAGACTGTCGAAATTCGATCCATCAGCCCCTTGAAACGTGAACACTAACAGGTGGGTTGATTGTTAGAAAAAGTCTTCAACCACCGGGTGTGTGAAATAGCTAGCTGTGGCCACTTGAGGGCATCTTTGTTGTTTTAGGCAAATAGTGTTGCATTTCTTCAAGGCCTCGCAGGACCTGATGCTATGTCTATACCTCAAACACACAGTCACTGACTCTACATTAGGCAACACACACAGCACACAGTTTGTGGTCAATTCATAGATCAAGTCAAGCTATGGGGGAGAATACAGATTGAATGATGCTAATGTTGTTATTAACCTCTGAGAGAAGCTTCTCCTTAACCCTTCAATGAGATGATGTTGTTTTTCCTATCGGACTGGTTTGCTGGTTCTATTTTAAAGTGAGTTGTTGTTAGCTATATCATAGCTAATACATTCACTGTATACAACATGGCACATTATCATCAACTCAACATACTGCTACCATTATATAAGCCACAATCCTGCACAGTGGCATTCACTCCTGCTGTAGCACACACATTGAACTGTTGAGAACCTGCATTAATTGAGCTCCAGGCAGCCCTCTGCTGGCTCAACAATGGTAGAACAATCTGAGCCTGGCTCTAAAAGCACAGGGCCTCCTTTGAGTACTTTAGAACAGGGGTGTCCAACTCATTCCATGGAGGGCCGATTGTCTGTGGGTTTGGGGTTTTTCCTTTCAATCAAGACCTAGACGACCAGGTGAGGGGAGTTCCTTACTAATTAGTGACTTTAATTCATCCATCAACTACAAGGTAGAGGGAAAACCCACAGACACATGGCCCTCTGGAATGAGTTTGACATGTGTTTTAGAAAATGCATGCTTCCCTCCTTGTTTCCTGGAGGTATGTGGATAGGTGCAAAGTTCACCAATCTAACCAATTCACATCTGTGATTACTTCAAGGCTTCCTAGTGGCACAGTGGTCTAAGGCACTGCATCTCAGTGCAAGCGGTGTCACTACAGTCCATGGTTCAAATCCAGGCTGTATCACATCCAGCTGTGATTGGGAGTCCCATAGGGTGGTGCATAATTGCCCCAGCGTTGTCTTCCTTTGGCTGGGGTAGGCCGTCATTGTAAATAAGAATTTGTTCTTAACTGACTTGCCGAGTAAAATAAAGGTTAACAAAAAAGTAAAATTAGGAAGGGAGGATGCATTTCTGAAGTGTTCAAACAGGGCCAGGATCCTGTTTGAATACCTTTTGGAAAGGATGTATTTTCTACAGTATTCAAACAAAGCACTCATTTGTATCCTTTCTTCCTCCCATCCTTGAAGTAATCACTGATCTATAAAGACAAGATAGGGGTCGGCAGGGGTTCCATCCCATGGTGTTCACCTTTCCTGATATGTCTGATCAGTGATTAGAACAAAGTAATGAAGGATGCCTACTGCACTGAAATAAACTTTTGCCAAATCAGAAAACATTTGTGTCAGTGGCCAGTGTCAACCACCTGACGCAGTGAAAGTGGCTCAATAGGACATGGGCTGGTTGAATGCCACTCAAGGATTTCATTGTGAACCATGGACTACTCAAAAACTTACAGCATCGCCATTTAGATTTAGGGACAGGTAGAAATGTACCCAATTGTTATCCTGAGGAAAATGGGCGAGGGTCATGCTTTTTCAATTTCAGTTTAGTATTCTTTTTATTTTTTGAATCCAGGGGAGGGTCATGTAATTTATAATCAATTAAATGTCAGCGATTGTCGGTGGTGTAAAGTATTTAAATAAAAATACTTGGAAGTGCTACTTAAGTCGTTTTTTTTTGTGGTATCTGATCTTTACATTACTATTTATAATTTTGACAACTTTTACTTTTACTTCACTACATTCCTCAAGAAAAGTATGAACTTTTTACTCCATACATTTTCCCTGCCACCCAAAGTACTCGTTACATGTTGAATTCTTAGCAGGACAGGAAAGTTGTCTAATTCACACTCTTATCAAGATAACCTCCCTGGTCATCCCTACTGCCTGACTCACTAAAACACATGCTTCGTTTGTAAATGATGTCTGTTGGGTTGTGCCCCTTGCTATCCGTACATTTAAAAAACAATAAAATGGTGCCGTCTAATATGCTTAATATAATGATTTTGAAATTATTTATACTTTTACTTTTGATACTCAAGTATATTTAAATATTAAATATTTTTAGACTTTTACTTGGTGACTTTTACTTGAGTCACTTTCTGTTAAGGTATCTTTATTTTTAATCAAGTGTGACAATTGGGTACTTTTTCCACCACTGGTGTTCAACAGCATTTTGGAATGTACTTATTCAATTCTACTATGTGTAACTTTGGTGTACAACCCTGCTCTCCCTTTCTCATTCTCCTCGCTGAGCCTTACCTGGCTCTTCAATCGATCCCTCTTTTCTTGGCATATCCAGAACGTAGGCATGTAGAGTATCTGGCGAAACAGATAGCACTTCTAGTGATGACATGGGGAGCTAGCGCACAACAAGAACAGTGGTAGAAATGCTGCTTTCAAAAGAATTCTTCTGACTTCAGTGAGTTCAAGACAACTGGAAAATCTGAAAAAAAAAAGATTGTTTTGAACTGTGTTCCAACTCAGAATTCAAATTCAGAAACTCAAGCATCTTTTATAGCTTCGACTTTCCGATCTGAACATCACTGACCTCATGATTTGGCCTAGTTGTCTTGAAAGCACCAAAACACTCAAACATTGCGTTGATCAATTACGCAAGGTCCACAGATCATGAAAAAAGTTATCTTCACAATAATTTAAGGCGTTCTTTGCTGTCTCTGTCCGCTGAAGAGAATCTAGAAAGTTCAATGGAATTTGGGAGTCGAAAGGAGATGGCTCCTCAATGCAGAGAAAAGTGAATGGTTTAAATCAGATGGGAGAATAACCTGCATTAACCAGCTCTTTTGGTTCTTAGATAAATTCATATGTCATGGCAGTCACCCTCTTTATATAAACCCTTTATGGAATTTGGGTCCCTTTTCAAAAACATTAAAAAGCCTACGAACAGGAATCTTCCTCAATTCAATCAGGAATTAAATCCAGAACACCCCCTTTGTATTCTCCCCAATTCCTGATGTTTCTGAAACTCTGGCCAACTCTGATTATCACAGCAGTTTGGAATGTTGTATTCACACACACACACACACACACACACACACACACACACACACACACACACACACACACACACACACACACACACACACACACACACACACACACACACACACACACACACACACACACACACACTTTTTGTCTCTCTCGCTCTTTCTCTCTCTCTTTCTCTCAAATGAGAGTGAGCCCCTCCGCAATGGTTTAATCTGACTAATGCTCTGTTTGCAGATGTTGTATTGGCTTTCCGAGATAAGCCTGTGGGCTGGGGAGAATGGCATTGTGATGTGTTCCTCTGTGTCAGGGACTGAACTTGTCCCGTTCAGTTTGAGGACAGTGGATTTGGCCTCATGCCGTGGGTAGCCCTACTGTGCAGCTGGAGAGATACAACAACTCACAGTATGTCCGATTGAGTTGAAGTTGTTTGTGTAATTAAACGTCTGGGGTGTGGAGAGAAGTCCACCTGTGCTGCTTGTTATCTGCCCTCCCCTGTGTTAATGAAGCAATAAGGCTCGAGGGGGTGTGGTATATGCCCAATATACCACAGCTAAGGGTTGTTCTTATGCACAAAGATTCCAAGAACACAGGATGAAATGTTACTATCCTTTGTGCAAGCACTTCCAAGAGTTCATGAACAGTGAGCCTGGTGAAATTTGGGGAGCGCATCGTCAGTAGTGTACCTTTGGTTCCTAGGGTGTTTCGGCCTTTCACACTATACACCCTCCCCAAAGGCGGCCAGCGACAGGGTGATCAATCCTACTCTTCCGTCCCATTCCCAATTAGTCATAGGAGTTGCCTTGTTGTTGATAGCCAACATCCGATGGGACTATGCATGGCAGGGGCGTCCTCCTCCCTGAGTCAAGCATTGTTGACGGCATACCTCCAAAAACGCAACGCTTATCCGTGGTATTTTGGAAATATTCCACTAACCCCCGAGGTGCCTTATTGCTTTTGTAAACCGGTTGCCAACACAGTCAGGCAAGGAACTACACAAATGTAAATTGTTGCTTTAATAAATACATAAATAATAAATACATTGCGCCAGAAAAAGTAGTCCGGACAAAAGTCTTGTTGCTCGACTGGTTGCTATGCAACAACCACAGGCTAGCTAGCTAGCAAGCTTACATTAAATGTATCCAAAAACCGAGCATTAGCGCCCCTTCTAGAGTGACTAACACATGGCAATTATTCATTCATGTTGATCTGAATGTTGCCATTTTTTTGTGCACAAGTGAAAAAATTGTCCCATGTAATAATTTCTTGTTGGTTTGCCCATGCTGTTGTTTGCTGATTCCACACTGCTGGAAACAGGGGGAGCTGCTGCTGTTCTGTCAGAGAGAATAGTGCTCCACCGCTTCCAGATTTGCCCTCCAGTAACTTTGAAGAAAGGTTTCGAATCTGTGTCCTCTGACAGACAGTATTTCTCGTACCTATATTTCTCGTGCTTCTGTCATCCGACAGTTTCTGGATCATGGTGGTTCGAAGGCAGTGGTTTGTGTAAATCTGCGACGGGCCAGCTATTTTGCAGATCTTTGGCAGCACTTTTGTGTCCGTGAAACTTAAGACAATAACGTTAGCTAATAGTTAGGCCGACATAGCTACCAGTTATAGTGTCACCGGTTATATTGTCAGTGTATATTAGAATGATTTAGCTAGCTAACAGTTAGATACCATGTAGCCATTCACTGGTGGGCAGCTTCATCTTGCCCCTCTTCCCTCAACTTTTTAATTACGCCAACAGACACATTTTTGCTCTTTGTGAATTCGGTGTCCTTCTGTATACTCCATGCCAAACTGAGAGGGGGGGGGGGTCATTGATATGTCTGTTCAAACCCGCCCTGAAGCCAGCGTAGCTGCTATGTTTCTCACTGAACCATACAGGTCCCGTAGAATGATGTTCAGCTCCGTTTTGGTTGTATTCCCAAACTCACAATGTATCCCTTTTCTGCCCACCAGTTCGTAAAACAGGTACAGTTGAAGTCGGAAGTTTACATACACTTAGGTTGGAGTCATTAAAACTCATTTTTCAACCACTCCACAAATTTCTTGTTAACAAACTATAGTTTTGGCAAGTCAGTTAGGACATCTTCTTTGTGCATGACACAAGTGATTTTTCCAACAATTGTTTACAGACAGATTATTTCACTTTTAACTCACAATTCCAGTGGGTCAGAAGTTTACATACACTAAGTTGACTGTGCCTTTAAACAGCTTGGAAAATTCCAGAAAATGATGCCATGGCTTTAGAAGCTTATGATAGGCTAATTGACATATTTTGAGTCTATTGGAGGTATACCGGTGGATGTATTTCAAGGCCTACCTTCAAACTCAGTGCCCCTTTTTCTCGACATCATGGGAAAATCAAAATAAATCATCCAAGACCTCAGAAAAAATATTGTAGACCTCCACAAGTCTGGTTCATCCTTGGGAGAAATTTCCAAATGCCTGAATGTACCACATTAATCTATACAAACAATAGTATGCAAGTATAGACACCATGGGACCGCGCAGACATCATACCTCTCAGGAAGGAGACACATTCTGTTTCCTAGAGATGAACATACTTTGGTGCGAAAAGTGCAAATCAATCCCAGAATAACAGCAAAGGGCCTTGTGAAGATGCTGGAGGAAACAGGTACAAAAGTATCTATATCCACAGTAAAAACAAGCCCTATATCGACATAACCTTAAAGACCGCCATAAAAAAGCCATACTATGGTTTGCAACTGCACATGGGGACAAAGATCATATTTTTTTGGGAGAAATGTCCTCTGGTCTGATGAAACAAAAATAGAACTGTTTGGCCATAATGACCTTTGTTGTGTTTGGAGGAAAAAGGGGGAGGCTTGCAAGCCAAAGAACATCATCCCAACCGTGAAGCACGGGGATGGCAGCATCATATTGTGGGGGTGCTTTGCTGCAGGAGGGACTGGTGCACTTCACAAAATAGATGGCATCATGAGGCAGAAAAATTATGTGGATATATTGAAGAAACGTCTCAAGGCCTCAGTCCGTAAGTTAAAGCTTGGTCGCAAATGGGTCTTCCAAATGGACAATGACCCCAAGCAGACTTCCTAAGTTGTGGCAAATGGCTTAAGGACAACAATGTCAAGGTATTGGAGTGGCCATCACAAGGCCCTGACCTCAATCCCATAGAACATTTGTTGGCAGAACTGAAAAAGCGTATGCGAGCAAGGAGGCCTACAAACCTGACTCTGTTACACCAGCTCTGTCAGGTGGAATGGGCCAAAATTCACCCGACTTATTGTGGGAAGGTTGTGGAAGGCTACCTGAAACGTTTGACCCAAGTTAACTAATTTCAAGTCAATTCTACCAAATACTAAGTGAGTGTCAACTTCTGGCCCACTGGGAAATTGATGAAATAAATCAAATCTGAAATAAGTCATTCTCTCTTCTATTATTCTGACATCTCACATTCTTAAAATATAGTGGTGATCCTAACTGATTTAAGACTATACATTTGACTAAGATTAAACGTCAGGAATTGTGAAAAACATTACATGTTTAAAAGTTAAAAGTTTAAATGTATTTGGCTAAGGTGTATGTAAACTTCCGACTTCAACTGTAAGTGCCCAATTTGTATGTTTCACGATTCTCTTTTCATTTCGGTTTCTCTCAGGTTAATCTGAAGGTTTATTTTGTACATCGGCATGTCAAACTGTTGTTGATGTAGCCATTTTATCGAGGTGAAAAGGTGCAACGATTTAAAGGTGAAAAGGCTAAACGTCATAGCCATAGTATTCCGGTCTCACATACACACGCCTAAATGCTGTTTTAGCCAATCAGTAACCAAACTACCTGGTTTATAAAAATGAATAGACCATCGATAAATAGATTCTGAATGCTCAACAGACCTGCCAAAGCAGAGGGGAGACTAAGTTAAGTTTGTTAAATTGATTTATTCTATCTAAATACTTTTGGTTGTTGGGAGAGAATAATGTGGTTCTATTCTCCCGGGGTCTAACTCTGGTTCCTCTTTTAGATGTTATGAACACTCCACTCTGCCAGACCAAGTGATGAGTGGAGTCTGTGTTGGATTGAATGAGCATCAGGAGTTAGGTTCTCTTTAGGAGAGCGAGAGATCACAGGACAGGTCTAAACATGTCCACATATCACATTAGATTATGCAATATATATTCAATATTGATTCCAATTCTGGTGTCAGCCTAAGTGTCTTTTTACCATTGCGAGGAGCTTCTGTGGTAGGGTTGAGTGAGTGGGTTGGAAATGGAATTGAGTTCGACACCCCTGCTATCAGCCTACAGTATGCCTGTTTGATCTACTCTCCCCTCTGTTCTCTGCTCTGTCTTTGGTCACACCTGTGTTTCCCTGGCTAATGTTGTTATGTGTGATATGTTGTCTAGTCTGGGCGTGGTAGTGGGCGTGGCCAATGTTGCTGTTTTAATGCTAGTTTCCTGCAATCCGGGCTGCATCACATCCGTCCGTGATTGGGAGGCTCACAATTGGCCCAGCATCATCCGGGTTTGGCCAGGATAGGCAGTCATTGTAAATAAGAATTTGTTCTTAACTGACTTGCTTAGTTAAATAAAGGTTAAATAAATAAATAAAAGAAAAATTCTAGACATTTTGTCATGAGGCCGAAAGAAAAAATAATGCAGGTTTGAAGCTAATTTCCTACAATTGGCATGCACATTTTGTAATGTGGCTGAGAGGTAAATGTCCGTTATAAGGCTAATTTCCTGCAATTCTACACATTTTGCCATGGCTTGCATGACAAATTATTACAACTATCAATATTCTTCATACAAATTTCTAAGACAAACAGCAATTCACTTCTTCATATAAAACTAGAGGTGGGGAAAACGTCAATCCATTTGGATTGACCATGTGTCCATGTGTCCAAAAAAACAACACTGCCTGTTAAAATCAAAATAACAAATACAATTAGAATTACAACCCTTGATCACTACATCTTAATTTAATTGTATCCCATAAGGTAAAATAGACTGGAGACAGGTGTACCTCATTCAGGGGCATTGCTCTCTCTCCTTCTCGTGTTCAGAATCACACATAGGACTGTTGATAAATTAGAAACTTCTTCCAAATGATTGGTGTTTAATTAGCCCAATTAAATCTCACCCAATGTCTCTAGTCTTTCTAGTGAGGCTGATTAGGCCTCACCAGGAAGTCAGAACAGAGGTCAGAGATCATTCAACCCCATTTAACTTCTTGACGCTACCTATCCCGTTAGCGGGATCATTTTCATCAACAACCGCTGAATTGCAGAGCGCCACATTCAAATAATATTACTAAAAATATTTATATTCATGAAATCACAAGTGCAATATAGCAAAACACAGCTTAGCTTTTTGTTAATCCACCTGTCGTGTCAGATTTTGAAAATATGCTTTACAGCGAAAGCAATCTAAGCGTTTGTGTAAGTTTATCGATCACTAGACAAAACATTATGAACACCTAGCATCAAAGTCCCTTGGTCACGAAAATCAGAAAAGCAATAAAATGAATCGCTAACCTTTGATGATCTTCGGATGCTTTCACTCACGAGACTCCCAGTTACACAATAAATGTTCCTTTTGTTCCATAAAGATTATTTTTATATCCAAAATACCTCCATTTGTTTGGCGTGTTATGTTCAGAAATCCACAGGCTCGAGCAGTCACGACAACTGTCACGTTCTGACCTTAGTTCCTATGTTTTGTCTTTTGTTTTAGTATGGTCAGGCTGTGAGTTGGGTGGGTTGTCTATGTTAGATTTTCTATGATTTTCTATTTCTGTGTTTGGCCTAGTATGGTTCTCAATCATCAGGTTCAAACCCCCGAGCTGACAAGGTACAAATCTGTCATTCTGCACCTGAACAGGCAGTTAACCCACTGTTCCTAGGCCGTCATTGAAAATAAGAATTTGTTCTTAACTGACTTGCCTAGTTAAATAAAGGTAAAAAAATATATATAATAATGTTAATAATAATAATAATCAGAGGCAGCTGTCAATCGTTGTCCCTGATTGAGAACCATATTTAGGTAGCCTGTTTTCGATTGTGTTTTGTGGGTGGTTATTTTCAGTCTTTGTGTGTCTACACCAGACAGAACTGTTTCGGTTGTTACTTTGTTGTTTGTTATTCAGTGTTCAGTTTTTTCATGAAATAAGATGAACACTTACCACACTGCGCTTTGGTCCTCACCTCATTCCAACGACGATCGTTACAACAACGCAGACGAAAATTCCAAATAGTATCCGTAATGTCCACCGACAAATGTCAAACGTTTTTTATAATCAACCCTCAGGTTGTATTAAAAATATATAATCAATAATATATCTACCGCGACTGTCTTTTTCAGCAGGAGAGGGAGAGACAATGGCTGCCCAAGATCTGTTGCGCAAGCAAAACTCATGCGAACACCTGACACTATGTTATCTTTCTCGCTAATTTTTCAAAATAAAAGCCTGAAACTATGTCTAAAGACTGTTGACACCTTGAGGAAGCAATAGGAAAAGGCATCTGGTTGATATCCCTTTAAATGGAGCGAAGGCAGGCTATGGAACATGCTTTCAAGCTTTCAAAATAGAAGCCACTTCCTGGTTTGATTTTCCTCAGGTTTTCGCCTGCAATATCAGTTCTGTTATACAATATTTTGACAGTTTTGGAAACTTTAGAGTGTTTTCTATCCTTATCTGTCAATTATATGCATATTCTAGCATCTGGTCCTGAGAAATAGGCCGTTCACTTTGGGAACGTTATTTTTCCAAACATAAAAATGGTGCCCCTTAGCTGAAAGAGGTTAAGTGAGTGTGTTTGTTTCCCTGTATCTCAGACATTATTTAAAGATATTTCAAACATTTCAAACATTTTATGTATCAGGTTTACATTGAGTTTTTCACTACATTTCTTATAAAGGTGCATTGTGTGTGGGTGCTGGCATGTGTGTGGTAAAAAATCGCAGGGTAAAACCTAACAAAATGGCCATACCTTACTTAATATGGGAGCTCTCTCAACATCTGGATCCCGGCACCTTTACACTGCACAAGACACAGTCTCAATAACACGCTTGCGTGCGTGCAACCCCCCGTGAGCCATCGCGTGCATGTTGATTTTGTCCCCCACACCAGACGCGATCGGGACATGCAGGTTGAAATAACAAAACATTAATTTGACGAAGGGATGAAAAACATGACATTTTGAAGGCAATTTAGCTAGCTTGCTTGCTGTTACTAGCTAATTTGTCCTGGGATATAAACATTGGGTTTTATTTTACCTGAAATGCACAAGGTCCTCTACTCAGACAATTCATCCACAGATAAAATGTGAAGCCGAATTCATTTCTCATCATCTATCCTCCTTCCTTTAGGTTTCTTTTTCTTCATGTGGTGGTTGGCAACCAACTTTACGGTGCATTACCACAACCAACTGGAGTGTGGAGCTCAGTACATCTTTCAATCACCCACGTGGGTATATGCTCCTAAAAACCAATGGAGATTTGAGAGGCAGGACTTGCAGCTCGTTGAGCATCACACATAGAACCATGTTCTATTTTCGCACCTGGCTACGCAGACGCTCGCTAGCAGTGTGGGTGCAATGATTGAATAACATGTATGTGTACATTTATTTTGCTAGGCTCGCACACTTGATGTGAGTGGAGTGGTCAGCATGTAAGGCACCTGCCTCAGGAAGCCCCTCAAAGGGAGATACACAGAACCATTGGCAATCATAAAAAAAATTGGTAGCAGACATTCCATAAGTCCCGGAAGAAAGAAAAAAAACATCTTAATCAGTCCTAAAAAAATCTTCATCTTAATTCGAGTTTACTACATCTTGGGCAGGAAATCTTGATAAACCCATGCGTATGCATAAATATACTTCATACACATCAGATGATACCATGTCCCGTCAAGCTGAATAGGCACATTCTAAAGTAAACAATCCCAGAGCCCCTCTCTTGTAATCATTGTCATTTTGACCCGTTGCATTGACAAACAGTTCTGTACAAACTCTCCCTGGGACATAAACTATTCAAAATATAAAACCTGTTGTTTAAAAAATCTGCTAGGACCTTTTGGTGCTGGCTATTCAGCTCAATAATCGGCACTAAATACATTTACTTTGATCTACTTACAGTAGGGAGAACAAGTATTTGGTACACTGCCGATTTTGCAGGTTTGCCTACTTACAAAGCATGTAGAGGTCTGTAATTTTTTATCATAGGTACACTTCAACTGTGAGAGACAGAATCTAAAACAAAAATCCAGAAAATCACATTGTATGATTTTTAAGTAATTAATTTGCATTATATTGCATGACATAAGTATTTGATACATCAGAAAAGCAGAACTTAATATTTGGTACAGAAACCTTTGATTGCAATTACAGAGATTATACGTTTCCTGTAGTTCTTGACCAGGTTTGCACACACTGCAGCAGGGATTTTGGCCCATTCCTCCATACAGACCTTCTCCAGATCCTTCAGGTTTCGTGGCTGTCCCTGGGCAATATGGACTTTCAGCTCCTTCCAAATATTTTCTATTGGGTTCAGGCCACTCCAGGACCTTGAGATGCTTCTTATGGAGCCACTCCTTAGTTGCCCTGGTTGTGTGTTTCGGGTCATTGTCATGCTGGAAGACCCAGCCATGACCCATCTTCTTACTGACGGAAGGAGGTTGTTGGCCAAGATCTCGCGATACATGGCCCTATCCATCCTCCCCTCAATACAGTGCAGTCGTCCTGTCCCTTTTGCAGAAAAGCATGCCCAAAGAATGATGTTTCCACCTCCATCCTTCACAGTTGGGATGGTGTTCTTGGGGTTGTACTCATCCTTCTTCTTCCTCCAAACACGGCGAGTGGAGTTTAGACCAAAAAGCTCTATTATTGTCTCATCAGACCACATGACCTTCTCCCACTCCTCCTCTGGATCATCCAGATGGTCATTGGCAAACTTCAGACGGGCCTGGACATGCACTGGCTTGAGCAGGGGGACCTTGCGTGCGCTGCAGGATTTTAATCCATGACGGCGTAGTGTGTTACTAATGGTTTTCTTTGAGACTGTGGTCCCAGCTCTCTTCAGGTCATTGACCAGGTCCTGCTGTGTAGTTCTGGGCTGATCCCTCACCTTCCTCATGATCATTGATGCCCCACGAGGTGAGATCTTGCATGGAGCCCCAGACCGAGGGTGATTGACCGCCATCTTGAACTTCTTCCATTTTCTAATAATTGTGCCAATAGTTGTTGCCTTCTAACCAAGCTGCTTGCCTATTGTCCTGTAGCCCATCCCAGCCTTGTGCAGCTCTACAATTTCACCCCTGATGTCCTTACACAGCTCTCTGGTCTTGGCCATTGTGGAGAGATTAGAGTCTGTTTGATTGAGTGTGTGGACAGGTGTCTTTTATACAGGTAATGAGTTCAAACAGGTGCAGTTAACACAGGTAATGAGTGGAGAACAGGAGGGCTTTTTAAAGAAAAACTAACAGGCTGTGAGAGCCGGACTTCTTACTTATAAACTAAATATGCAGGTTTAAAAGTGGAGTGCAGAGTGAAGAAAAAGCAGCTGACAAGTGCTCAGCATATGTGGGACCTTGTTCAAGACTGTTTGAAAAGCATTCCAGGTGAAGCTGGTTGAGAGAATGCCAAGAGTGTGCAAATCTGTCATCAAAGCAAAGGGTGGCTATTTGAAGGATCTCAAATATAAATTATATTTAGATTTGTTTAACACTTTTTTGGTTACTACATGATTCGATATGTGCTATTTCTTGGTGTTGATGTCTTCACTATTATTCTACAATGTAGAAAATAGTAAAAATAAAGACAAACCCTCAAATGAGCAGGTGTTCTAAAACATTTGACCGGTAGTGTATAATAAACGTAGATAACCTTATAGATAAAAAAAACTCAGCTCACAGAACTGGTTGGGGTATACATTCAGACACACACTCAGTAATCTCCCATATTACCTCTTCACACCGGAGCCAGTCCCCTGACAGCTCTCATCCACTCAGTACTTAATAGTAATAATATTATTATTCTAAATGTCAATATCTTATTATCTTAATTTCAATCAGTTTAATATCCAAATTGCAGTCCTTTTATTATCCAAATTTCAATCAGCTTAACTTCTTGCGTCGAGCAATCCCGTATCCGGGAGCGTAATCATAGCCTTAAGCTCATTACCATAACGCAACGTTAACTATTCATGAAAATCGCAAATGAAATGAAAGAAATATATTCACTCACAAGCTTAGCCTTTTGTTAACAACACTGTCATCTCAGATTTTCAAAATATGCTTTTCAACCATAGCTATACAAGCATTTGTGTAAGAGTATTGATAGCTAGCATAGCATTAAGCCTAGCATTCAGCAGGCAACATTTTCACAAAAACAAGAAAATAATTCAAATAAAATAATTTACCTTTGTAGAACTTTGGATGTTTTCAATGAGGAGACTCTCAGTTAGATAGCTAATGTTCAGTTTTTCCAAAAAGATTATTTGTGTAGGAGAAATCGCTCCGTTTTGTTCATCACGTTTGGCTAAGAAAAAACCCTGAAAATTCAGTCATTACAACGCCAAACTTTTTTCCAAATTAACTCCATAATATCGACAGAAACATGGCAAACGTTGTTTAGAATCAATCCTCAAGGTGTTTTTCACATATCTATTAGATGATAAAGCATTCGTGGCAGTTGGGTTTCTCCTCGGAAGCAAGTGGAAAAATACACGCAGCTGTTGATTACGCAATAATTGCGACGGAGGACACCAAGCGAGCACCTGGTAGATGTAGTGTAAAATGGTCAATCTTCCAATGATATGCCTACAAATACGTCACAATGCTGCAGACACCTTGGGGAAACGACAGAAAGTGTAGGCTCATTCCTGGCGCATTCACAGCCATATAAGGAGACATTGGAACACAGCGCCTTCAAAATCTGGGGCATTTCCTGTTTGAAATTTCATCTTGGTTTCGCCTGTAGCATCAGTTCTGTGGCACTCACAGATACTATCTTTGCAGTTTTGGAAACGTCAGAGTGTTTTCTTTCCAAAGCTGTCAATTATATGCATAGTCGAGCATCTTTTAGTGACAAAATATCTTGTTTAAAACGGGAACGTTTTTTTATCCAAAAATTAAAAGAGCGCCCCCTATATCGAAGAAGTTAACGTTTTTGGGCTAGAGGGCAGTATTCGGAATTTCGGATGACTGACGTGCCCAAAGTAAACTTGTCACGGTTTTCTTCTATCTCCTCCTCTGACGAAGAGATGTAGCAAGGTATGTGTAATAACGAATAAACACGAACAATACAAAAACAAGAAACGTAACACGAAAACCGAAACAGCCTATACTGGTGCAAACTAACACAGTAACACAGAGACAGGAACAATCACCCACGAAACACTCAAAGAATTTCGCTGCCTAAATATGGCTCCCAATCAGAGACAACGATAAACACCTGCCTCTGATTGAGAACCACTTCAGGCAACCATAGACTTTTCTAGATAACCCTACTAATTCACAATCCCAATACCTACAAAAAACCCAAGACAAAACACACCACATAAATAAACCCATGTCACACCCTGGCCTGACCAAAATAATAAAGAAAACACAAAATATTAAGACCAGGGCGTTACAAAACTGCCTGTTACTCAGGCCCAGAAGCTAGGATATGCATATAATTGGCAGCATTGGATAGAAAACATTCTTAAACTGATAAAATAATGTATGTGAGTATAACAGAACTGATATGGCAGGCGAAAACCTGAGGACAATCCCATCCAGGAAATGGGATTTTTTTTTATGTGATTGGTTTTCCATTGAAAGCCTATTGACTTTAGTGCCCAGATTGCAGTTCCTATGGCTTCCAATAGATGTCTTTAGACATGGTTTCAGGCTTGTTATTTGAAAAGCGACGAAGAATAAGACCTTTTGGTCTATGGAATCATGCAGTACTGGTTTGCACGCGTGACTGTGTGTGCGCTCTTCATTATCTTTCCTTTTTATTGAATACGCTATTGTCCGGTTGAAATATTATTGATTATTTAGATAATTGACAACCTGAGGATTAATTATAAACAACGTTTGACTTGTTTCGACAAACTTTACCGGTACTATTAGGATGTATTTGTCTGCATGTTTTGACCGCCTTTGAACTGGTGGATTACTGAACAGAACGCACCAACAAAACTGAGTTTTTGGGACATAAAGAAGGACTTTATCGAACAAAACAACCATTTATTGTGTAGCTGGGACCCTTTGGATTGCCGCCAACAGAGGGAGATCTTCAAAGATAAGTGCTTAATTGTATTGCTATTTCTGACTTTCTTGACGCCTCTGCTTGGTTGGAAAATGTTTGTATGCTTTTGTAAGCGGGGCGCTGTCCTCAGATAATCGCATGGTATGCTTTCGCCGTAAAGCCTTTTTGAAATCTGACAAAGCGGCTGGATAAACAAGAAGTTAATCTTTTAACCATTGTATTTTCATGAATGTTTATTATTACTATTTCTGTAATATGAATTTGGCACTCTGTAATTTCATGTTGTCGAGGTGGGTCGCTAGTGGCACACCTGCGACAGAGAGGTTAATCATGAAAAACATGGGGGTGTATGTTTTCCCTACTTCCTTCCAGAGAGATATTTGTTCCTGTCTGCGCGATGAACTGAGACCCAAGCTGGCAGGACTGACTCAGACAGTATAACCCGAGAGAGCCATGTTTCCGTGAAACAGTATGTTACAAAATAAACCCTATAAAAACAAATTCAATTATTATCCAGAGACTGAACATTAGCGAGTAATATACTCGGAAGCGGTATAGAAGACCACTCCAAGTAACCCTCCTTCGCCGGCGTTGTTTGGGTCGGCCTCTGGAATCAGTTCAATTGCCCTGTTGGGTGCAAACAAAGGATCCGCTTCGGGAAAGTCGCATTCCTCATCGTAATGCTGGTAGTGCAGGTGAGTCGAAATGAGCCAATGAGGCGAAAGAAGTTAACATGTCCTTTCCACAATCACACAACTCTCACATCCACAATCACTTAGTACTATTCCCAAACTCACTCAGTAACCTCCATTATCCTGTTAGGCCGCCCCATCCCGGATCCGGGATTGTGACTACAGCCTCAAGCTCATTACCATAACGCAACATTAGCGATTTCTGAAAATTGCAAAATAAATGTGCCTGTCCTCAAGCTTATCCTTTTCTTAACAATCCTGTCGTCTCAGATTTTCAAAATATGCTTTAGAACCAGAGAAAATCAATAATTTGTGTAAGAGTGGTGATAGCTAGCGTAGCATTTAGCGTTAGCATTTAGCACGCAACATTCACAAAAACCAGCAAAGGGATCAAATAAAATAATTTACCTTTGAAGAACTTCAGATGTTTCAATGAGGAGACTCTCAGTTACATAGCAGATGTCCAGTTTTTCCTGAAAGATGCTTGTGTAGGACACAACGTTCCGTTTTGTTACTATGCATTTGGCTACCGAAACTAACCGAAAATTCAGTCACCTAAACGTCGAACTTTTTTCCGAATTAACTCCATAATATCGACTGAAACATGGAAAACGTTGTTTGAATCAATCCTCAAGGTGTTTGGTCATATATCTCTTCATTGAAATGCCAGTCCTAGACGCGTGCATTCTTCTCTGATTCGGATGGAAAAATACTGGGACCTGACTTTTGCGCACCATTTCCACGCAGACACCATGCGGGACACTTGGTAATTGTAGGCTCTTATGGCCAATCTTCCAATGATATGCCTACAAATACGTCACAATGCTGCAGACACCTGGGGAAACGATAGGAAGTGTCCGTTGATTCCTGTGCCATTCACAGCCATATAAGGAGATCATGGAAAACGTGCCTTCAGAAATCCTGTTGATTTCCTGGTCACTCAAACATCTTGGTTTTGCCTGTAGATATTGTTCTATGGCACTCACAGTGAAAATCTTTGCAGTTCTGGAAACGTCAGAGTGTCTTCTTTCCAAAACTATCAATTCCAAGCATAGTCGAGCATCTTTTCGTGACAAAATATCGCGCTAAAAACGGGCACGTCTTTTTATCCAAAAATGAAATACTGCCCCTAGAGTTCTAACAGGTTATTACTCCATGTGCATCTCCAACGATTCTCCTGTCGCTACTTGCTATGCGCCATATGTATCTTCAACGGTTCTTTTGCCTCTTCTTCCTATACATATAAATAACTCCCCGTTTTCTAAAACATTTACATTTACATTTAAGTCATTTAGCAGACGCTCTTATCCAGAGCGACTTACAAATTGGTGCATTCACCTTATGACATCCAGTGGAACAGCCACTTTACAATAGTGCATCTAAATCTTTTAAGGGGGGGGGGGGTGAGAAGGATTACTTTATCCTATCCTAGGTATTCCTTAAAGAGGTGGGGTTTCAGGTGTCTCCGGAAGGTGGTGATTGACTCCGCTGTCCTGAAAACACCTCTTGTTATTTGTAGTGGCTGCAGACCATGTAGACACTTCTTCAATAAATGTCTACATGCAGCTGTCAGTGGGGATTTCCATTTTACCATTACTCGCCCTCGCTCTAGTCTTTAGACCATAAGACTAGTGAATAGCCTTTTCTCTATAAGACTATGGGTAACTTTATATATGCTACTCACCTTAATTATATTGGTTTTATATTTTCTTTTAAATATTTATTTTACAAATTCATTTAAATTGACTTAATTGGCTCAATTGTTTGTGGATGATGTGTCTCCTCCTTGACTGCTCACAGTAGGGGTCTGGTCTGGGCGGGTCTCGTACTCTTTTGGTCAGACGGGAATTTCCCTCACATTTCATCAAATGCGCCAACGTTTTTCTTCACAGACCCCCACTGGAAAGCTCCGCAGGCAGAATCAATAATGCCAAATTGTCATGGAAATTCAACACAGGGACGTTCAAAGTCAATATTAAATTAATCATCCTTTATTATCAGTGCGCTTGAGAGGTTCCAACCAACTCAATGCACCAAGTAAACATGTCGATCAGGAGCTCCACCGGGGCAATCCCGTTCGTTCTCTTATAAACAGACAAGTCATTTGCATGATTTAGCTTATTCATCATTCATAATTAATTCATCAGTAATGTTTGCTTCATTCATGTGACCACATCTCAAAATTAGGAAGGTGTTCCCAATGTTTGGTATAATGTTTGGTATAAAAGTATATACAGTATACTTTTTACATAATATTTTTGGTAGTGGCGGCCACGATGAACATAGGGAAACACTGATTCCATTCCAGCTAAACAAAGGATACATAGCATTTTGCATACACATCTAAAAGGTATGATTAAAAACATCTGAAAACATTAATAACTTACACACACATGAAGCTGCCCATAAGCAATCATTTCTGATGAAAAAAACACAAATGTGAAAAATTGGTGGATAGAGCATTTTGGAAATAAAATCTTTAATTAAAAACCTTTGTAACATTTGAAATGCAGATATTGGCTAGAGGGCAAGATTATGTAACAATGCTTGTAAGATTATATTATATTCTTTGTATTACATTGTAATAGTTGTTAGATTCGACAGAATAGAGTATTGTGTGTGTGTTCCACTAAGGATGAGATATGAGATAGCACTGACAGGAGATTTACAATGTCTTTGGGTAATAATGCCTAAAGAGCATTCCAGAGAACATGAGGTAATGGTTCTGCGCTATACCGTACCAGGGTGAGACGGGTTCCAGTTTGGAGTAGGAGGGGGCCAGACACTGGTCTTTACAATGAGAACTGTTGACACAGCAGTTGACACAACTGTCTGCTATGTTTTCTAGATATCTTTCATACAAATCTTAACCTTTGTGAACTGTTCCTAAGATCTGTGAGTTGAGAGGGGTGTATGTTGGCTATAAAATATTTTTGTAATTTTCTTTTGGGACTTTTTCAATGGTTCATTAGAGATAGCGCATCATTTAAAGTCAAAAAGGGCTATTGCAAAGCTCTTATAAATAAAAATCTAGTTTAAGTGTAACTCTGACTGGTGTGTAGTTTGTAACTCTCCTCATTTGGTAAAGCAGAAAAATGCCACCACAGTGTGTGTGTGTGTGTGTGTGTGTGTGTGTGTGTGTGCGTGTGTGTGTGTGTGTGTGTGCGTGCGTGCGTGCGTGCGTGCTAAAGACTGTTATCAGACTGGAGAGTATTAACATCCTCTCTTCTGCCTAATCACCACACTCTCTCTGTCCCCTTTCACCCCCATTACCTGTCTCTGCTCATATAATGGGGACCTGAGATATCTCACACACACACACACACACACACACACACACACACACACACACACACACAGTGTTTGCATTCGTACATTGTCTACATCTAGGCATGCTGAAACTCATCAGAACAAAAGGTTGAGTGTGGTCACAATTAATGACCGTCAGGGCCATAACTGTGGTCATTACTGACTAATTAGCATTCCATAGTCTCAGAGCAATAACCATAAAGCTGTCCTGAATTAGCTCGGGCTAAAAATCTCAATCGAGATATGTCAGAGGAAATGAATGTTCATGATGTTTGCCATAATAGGAAGTATTGAGTATATATCATAAACATCAAACATGCTAATTAACTAACAAGTCTAAGTGTGTCACATAATGACATATTTAATTTGTACTTTTAGCAAAAAAGTATATACAGTATATATGGTCAGCTAGGGTATTGAATGCTAGCACCCCAAGATCTGCATGTGTAACACACAATCGTCCATTGAGATCCGTGCATGCATAATTGACACCAAATTCTGGATAAAATGTATGTCCCTAAGGTTACGATTCAGTCTTTTATTTTCACACCTGAATAGAGAAGTCATATTGATAATACTATTGTATGACTGTTTCCACCTTGACATGGTAGTGTTCATTATAGCATGCTACAGAAAACGAACATGAGCATTTCTCGTTGAGCAAGTACAGGTAGTTCCTCTCTGTTTCAGGCCATTTTCTTCCATTTGGTGCCTAATGAACATGACCCAGTCCCGAACCACTGTATTACACTAGTTCTGTCTGCATAGAAAGAAACAAGCAGTCCAGACAAGGCATTAGTAATTAGGGCTGATCATAATACCGCAACACTGGCAGTCATAAGTCATGACCACAGTAGAATTCCACGTGACTGCTAAATCATGGTAATCTCATGTTAAGCATTCTGGACATGGTTTGGTAGTACCCAACTCACTAACAACCATCAAGTTTCTAATGTCCTGGTAAACAGGGCTCTATTGTCCCTCTAACCACTCTGACATCAATGCAAAAGCAATCGAAAATCACATCAAACACATCAACACAGTATGGTGCTTTTAAAACTCCCCTCATCGTTGATTGATACATTTGAAGAAAGAAGTTCAACAACAGGTTGACACTGAGTGGAAAACATGGTTGTAGTGGATGTTGTTTCAAAGCCTAACACAATGAAATGGACTGCGTTTTCTTAGGTGAGGATACCTTGATGGTTCAAATTACCTTTATATACACTATATATAAAAAAGTAAGTGGACACTGTCGTGGAAGATTCAGAATTTTTTGGTAACATATGTAAGATGTTTTATATTCATCAAATGTGTGTAAGTTACTTCTCATCAGAATGGTATTTTTGTATAATACTGTGGCGAGGTGGCAGTTATCTGTTCTGTGTCAAGACTAAGTTGCAGGGGCCGCAGAGAGGGGAGAGGTCAAAGTATCATCATGTGTAAACACATCTCTTGACTCCACAATGTCTGTGTGCCAGTTCAGTGTGTCTCCGTGAGCTTGTCCAGGATTGGTTGTATTTAGAATTGGTTGTATGTAAATGACAATTTGATATATGCCTGTTGATATGGAGGATTGGTTTATGGTTCTGGGTTTTGAGTAAGGAGACAAAGCTGAACGATTTATTATGTCTATGCTGTCTGACTATGTGTGTTCTTTGCTATTAAAGGATCTGAGTTGCATTGTAAGGGGGCTCTCAGAGAATTCACTGAGAGACACTGAATTACCTGAGAGTCACAGGATTGTGATAGAGCTCATATAATTAAAGATGGACTTTGATAACTAACTCTGACTTGTGTGTGTGGTTTGCTCCCATGATTTGGTAAATAGAGGAAATTTCCACGACAACACCCCGTCAAATTTGTGGATTCTGCTATTTTTAACCACACTCATTGCTGACAGGTGCTTAAAATCGAGCACACAGCCAGGCAATCCCCATAGACAAACACTGGCTGTAGAATGGCCTTACTGAAGAGCTGACTTTCAATGTGGCACCGTCATAGGATGATACCTAAGTCAGTTCTTCCAATTTCTGCCCTGCTAGAGCTGCGCCAGTCAACTGTAAGTGCTGTTAGTTTGAAGTGGAAACATCTAGGAGCAACGGCTCAGCCACGAAGGGGTAGGCCATACAAGCTCACAGACCGGGACCGCCACGTGCTGAAGCGCGTAGTGTGTAAAAATTGCCTGTCCTCAATTGCAACATTCACTAAGGATTTCAAAACTGCTTCTGGAAGCAACATCAGCACAACAACTGTTTGTCGGAAGCTTCATGAAATGGGTTTCCATGGCCCAGCAGCCACACACAAGGCTAAGATCACCATGTGCAATGCCAAGTGTCGGCTGGAGTGGTGTAAAGCTCGTCACCATTGGACTCTGGAGCATTGGAAATGTGTTCTCTGGGATGATGAATCACACTTTACCATCTGGCAGTCCGACAAAGGAATCTGGATATGGCTGATGCCAGGAGAATGCTGTTTGCCCCAATGCATAGTGACACCTGTAAAGTTTGGTGGAGGAGGAATAATGTTCTGGGGATATTGTTCACGGTTTGGGCAATGCCCATTAGTTCCAATGAAGGAAAATCTTAACGCTACAGCATACAATGACATTCTAAATTATTCTGTGCTTCCAACTTTGTGGCAACAGTTTGGGAAAAGCCCTGTCCTGTTTCAGCATGACAATGCCCCCATGCACAAAGCGAGGTCCATACAGAAATGGTTTGTCGAGATCGGTGTGAAAGAGCTTGACTGGCACTCACTCCCTGAATTTGTTTCCCAACTCTTAGCGCACATCGTTACAGCAAGTCCCTGCAACACTGTTCCAACATCTAGTGGAAAGCCATCCCATAAGAGTGGAGACTATTATAGCAGTAAAGGGTGTTCCAACTCCATATTATACAATGGATGGGTCTAATGCTGATTGATTAAAACCGCATTCCAGCTGATGTCTATTCCACAAGTTACCAGCGTCTATGAGGTTAAAATGCCTATTTACTCTGTTCGATCTGACTGCGCAATCCACTGTTTCATCAGCCCAGCAAGCCAATTAATAACCTTGGTCTCCACTATAAAAAAACATTTAGACATTATCTCACATGTCTTTTAGACTAACATTTATAAACTTTGACTTCTGTCTCTCCGACATTTGCATCATTGTTTCAATATTCAAATTCTTATCTCCAGCTGTCCCATAGTAATGAATGTGTCAGGAGTCGGGACAAGACAGACAGGCAGGCTGCGTTTCTCAGCCTGTTTGATGTGACCGTAAGTAAGTTAGCCATAGTTGGCTAGCTAGCAAACAATCGATAAGAACGTTGCCAGCCAGTATGGCAAAGGAGCATTTAGAACAAACGACTGGGTCGCGTCCATAAATACAAAACAAAAATACTGATCGACTGCGTCGCGTCCCTGGCAACCGAACCGATAGAATCAATGACCAGCTGGCTTGGGTAAAACCCCTAGATTTGTGTCGGAACTATATCTTGTGGAATGATTAAATAGTATGAATAAATTCTTCAAAATAACATTTTTAATTTCATTCATTATTTGTCATTCATTATTTGAATGTGTTGGTAACGTATTGTATAAAAGTGATAATGCCCGCGAAGCCGGTGTTTGGAGGATATATTGGCACTTCCTTTCGGGCCTAACAACATCCACGCTAATATATCCTCCAAACACTGGCATTGTTCCTCCCGGTCCTAGTAAAAAGCCAACTGTCCCGGTTGATATATTATCGAATAGATATTTGAAAAACACCTTGAGGATTGATTATAAAAAACGTTTGCCATGTTTCTGTCAACATTACGGATATAATTTGGAATTTTTGTCTGCGTTGTCGTGACTGCTATTTCCGGTGGATTCCTGAGCATAACGCACCAAACTAACGGAGGTATTTGGATATTAGTTAGGCAGCAAATGTTCATTTTGTTCCAGCAAAGCACCTCCACAACATGATGCTACCACCCCAGTGTTTCACGGTTGGTATGGTGTTCTTCGGCTTGCAAGCATCCCGCTTTTTCCTCCAAGCATAACGATGGTCCTTATGGCCAAACAGTTCTATTTTTGTGTCATCAGACCAGAGGACAATTTCTCCAAAAAGTATGATCTTTGTCCCCATGTACAGTTCGGAACCGTTGTCTGGCTTTTTATGGCTGTTTTGGAGCAGTGGCTTCTTCCTTGCTGAGTGGCCTTTCAGGTTATGTCGATATACGACCCATTTTACTGTGGATATAGATACTTTTGTAACGGTTTCCTCCAGCATCTTCACCAGGTCCTTTGCTGTTGTTCTTGGATTGACTTTTCGCACCAAAGTACGTTCATCTCTAGGAGACAGAACACATCTCCTTACTGAGCGGTATGATGGCTGCATAGTCCCATTTTGTTTATACTTGCGTTCTATTGTTTGTACAGATGAACGTGGTACCTTCAGGCGTTTGGAAATTGCTCCCAAGGATGAACCAGACTTGTGGAGGTCTACAATTCTTTTTCTGAGGTCTTGGCTGATTTCTTTTGATTTTCCTATGATGTCAAGCAAAGAGGCACTGAGTTTGAAGGTAGGCCTTGAAATACATCCACAGGTACACCTCCAATTGACTCAAATTAGAAGCTTCTAAAGTCATGACATCATTTTCTGGAATTTTTCAAGCTTTTTAAAGGCACATTCAACTTAGTGTATGTAAACTTCAGACCCACTGGAAATGTGATACAATGATAAGTGAAATAAACAATTGTTGGAAAAATACTTGTGTCATGCACAAAGTAGATGTCCTAACTGACTTGCCAAAACTATAGTTTGTTAACAAGACATTTGAAAACGAGTTTTAATGACTCCAACCTAAGTGTATGTAAACATCCAACTTCAACTGTACCTTTGGTCATGTAGTGGATATGAGCCCAAGCCTGAAGAAAAATTGAATCAAAATAATGATTGTGCCATTATACAAACCACCGCATATTATGCACAGCAGAAAAACATTTTAAAAATTATTTAAGATGATTTAAGACTTTGGTGAATAATTGTTCTAGCCTATTGGCCTACTCCAAAATGAAACTAATTATTGTAATCACCTGTGTCGACTAGATTTTTATGCATAATGGATGGACTGTGTTACGGCTTTCTTCTTGGGAAGGAGAGGCGGACCAAAACGCAGCGTGGTTAGAGTTCATGTTATTTTAATAAGGTAACTCAACATGAACAGAATGCAAAACAATAAATGTGAAAACCGAACACAGTCTTATCTGGTGCATAGACACAAAGACAAGAAACAATCACCCACAAAACCTAACACAAAACAGGCTACCTAAATATGGTTCCCAATCAGAGACAATGACTAACACCTGCCTCTGATTGAGAACCATATCAGGCCAAACATAGAAATAGACAAACCAGACACACAACATAGAATGCCCACCCAGCTCACGTCTTGACCAACACTAAAACAAGGAAATCACAAAAGAACTATGGTCAGAACGTGACAGACTGGTTACCTTATGCTAAGCTCCAAACCTTTTATCCATGAGCCTGGAGGAGAACATATAGGCCTAGGCGATTGGTTCATTGATTGTGCAGGGCAGCTTCCAGAGTTGGCCTACAAATAGAGTGAATTTGTATTTGATTTTGAATAGCCTCGTAAAAGGGCATTTTTTATATTTTTTATAATGAATAGGCTGACACATTACGTTTAGCTACAGAATATCTCACCACCTTGCTTTTCCATCTCCTCCTTTCTCTCCTTCCTTTCTCGAGCATGCAGAAATAGGGGCTGACATTTTAATGAAATATGTTTCATTGTGAAAACGTGTTACTATCGATTTCACTTTGTTTCCCAAATTAAGTACTTGGTGGCTGCAGAAACTGGGTTGGAGAGCCCATGGCATACCGCGTTTCAGTGAAATATCACCCTTCATGCAGGGAATGGTTGCATGCTCCTAAACAGTGGTTGATGCAAGGAGTGAAATAACCGGAATAGCCCAGCATGATTGAAAATCTAACCACCTGGAATGTGGCCTCCATTCGCTGTTGGATGACATGTCTCTTTCCCCTGCCCCTGTTCCTTCCCATTTGATAATGGGCCATTCTAA
The DNA here is from genome assembly GCF_023373465.1 of Oncorhynchus keta. Classification (NCBI taxonomy): domain Eukaryota; kingdom Metazoa; phylum Chordata; class Actinopteri; order Salmoniformes; family Salmonidae; genus Oncorhynchus; species Oncorhynchus keta. Next base: position 3,708,115 of record NC_068427.1, read on the forward strand.
TTTGAAACTAATTTGACATATTAGTAAAGACTGGCTTAAATTGAGAATAGTCTGATGGGTGAAAGCATGTTCACTTGATGATAGAACTGTGTGTGCAGCCTGAGGCAGAGCGCCAGCTTCTTTCGCAACTTTCTCAAATCATCAAATAAAATCAAATGTTATTTGTCACATGCTCCGAATACAACAGGTGAAATACAACCTTACAGTGAAATGCTTACTTACAAGCCCTTAACCAACAATGCAGTTCAAGAAATAGAGTTAAGAAAATATTTACTTAATAAACTAAAGTGAAAATAGTAAAAAATAAATAAAAAGTAACACAATAAAAATAACAATAACGAGGCTATATACAGGGGGTACCAGTACCGAGTCAATGTGCAGGGTACAGGTTAATCTAGTTATTTTGTACATGTAGGTAGGGGTGAAATGACTATGCATAGATGATAAACAGCGAGCAGCAGCAGTGTTCAAAGGGGGGGGGGGGTCAATGTAAACTGTCCGGTGGCCATTTGATTAATTCTTCAGCAGTCTTATGGCTTTGGGGTAGAAGCTGTTAAGGAGCCTTTTGGTCCTAGACTTGGCGCTCCGGAACCGCTTGCCGTGCAGTAGCGGAGAGAACAGTCTATGACTTGGGTGCCTAGAGTCTTTTTTGGCACTGCCTAGTATATAGGTCCTGGATGGTAGGAAGCTTGTCCCCAGTGATGTACTGGGTTGTACTCACTACCCTCTGTAGTGCCTTACGGTCAGATGCCGAGCAGTTGCCATACCAGGTGGTGATGCAACTGGTCAGGATGCTCTAAATGGAGCCGCTGTAAAACTTTTTCAGGATCTGGAGACCCATGACAAATATTTTCATTCTCCTAAGGGAGAAAATGTTTTGTTGTGCCCTCTTCACAACTGTCTTGGTGTGTTTGGAACAGGATATTTAGTTGGTGATGCGGACACCAAGGAGCTTGAAACTCTAAACCCGCTCCACTCATCGATGTTAATGGAGGCCTGTTCGGTCCACCTTTTCCTGTAGTTCACGATCTGCTCATTTGTCTTGCTCACATTGAGGGAGAGGTTGTTGTCCTGGCACCTCCTCCCTATAGGCTGTCTCATCGTTGCTGGTGATCAGGCCCACAACTGTTGTGTCGTCAGCTAACTTAATGACGGAGTTGGAGACGTGTTTGGCCATGCAATCGTGGGTGAACAGGGAGCACAGGAGGAGACTAAGCATGCACCCCATTTTTGAGGATCAGCGTGGCAGCTGTGTTGTTGCCTACCCTCACCACCTGGGGGGCGGCCTGTCCGGAAGTCAAGCATCCAAGTGCTTAGGGAGGTGTTTAGTCCCATGTTCCTTAGCTTAGTGTTGAGCTTTGTGGGCACTATGGTGTTGAACGCTGAGCTGTAGTCAATGAACAGCATTCTCACATACAGTGCCTTGCAAAAGTATTCGGCCCCCTTGAACTTTGCGACGTTTTGCCACATTTCAGGCTTCAAACATAAAGATATAAAACTGTATTTTTTTGTGAAGAATCAACAACAAGTGGGACACAATCATGAAGTGGAACGACATTTATTGGATATTTCAAACTTTTTTAATAAATCAAAAACTGAAAAATTGGCCGTGCAAAATTATTCAGCCCCCTTAAGTTAATACTTTGTAGCGCCACCTTTTGCTGCGATTACAGCTGTAAGTCGCTTGGGGTCTGTCTCTATCAGTTTTGCACATCGAGAGACTGAAATGTTTTCCCATTCTTCCTTGCAAAACAGCTCGAGCTCAGTGAGGTTGGATGGAGAGCATTTGTGAACAGCAGTTTTCAGTACTTTCCACAGATTCTCGATTGGATTCAGGTCTGGACTTTGACTTGGCCATTCTAACACCTGGATATGTTTATTTTTGAACCATTCCATTGTAGATTTTGCTTTATGTTTTGGATCATTGTCTTGTTGGAAGACAAATCTCCGTCCCAGTCTCAGGTCTTTTGAAGCCTGAAATGTGGCAAAAGGTCGCAAAGTTCAAGGGGGCCGAATACTTTCGCAAGGCACTGTAGGTGTTCCTTTTGTCCAGGTGGGAAAGGGCAGTGTGGAGTGTGATTGAGATTTTGTCATTTCTGGATCTGTTAGGGTGGTATGTGAATTGGAGTTGGTCATGGGTTTCAGAGATGATGGTGTTGATGTAAGCCATGACCAGCCTTTCAAAGCACTTTATGGCTACTGACGTGAGTGCTACGGGCATTTAAGCAGGTTACCTTCGCTTCCTTGGGCACAGGAACTATTATGGTCTGCTTGAAAAATGTAGGTATTACAGACTCGGTCAGGGAGAGGTTGAAAATGTCAGTGAAGACATTTGCCAGTTGGTCCTCTCATGCTTTGAGTACACGTCCTGGTAATCCGTCTGGCCCTGCGGCTTTGTGAATGTTGACCTGTTTAAAGGTCTTGCTCACATCGGCTACTGATAGCGTGATCACACAGTCATCAGAAACAGCTGGTGCTCTCATGCATGCTTCCGTGTTGCTTGCCTCGAAGCGAGCATAAAAGGCATTTAGCTCGTCTTGTAGGCTTGTGTCACTGGGCAGCTCTTGGCTGGGTTTCCCTTTGTAGTCTGTAATAGTTTTCAAGCCCTGCCACATCCGACGATCGTCAGAGCCGGTGTAGTAGGATACAATCTTAGACCTGTATTGACGATTTGCCTGTTTGATGGTTCGTTTGAGGGAATAGAGAGATATCTTATAAGCGTCCGGATTGGTATCCCGCGGCAGATCTAGCTTTTAGCTCGGTGCGGATGGCTTCTGGTTGGGATATGTACGTATTGTCACTGTGGGGACGACATCGTCAATGCACTTATTGATGAAGCCGGTGACTGAGGTGGTATACTCCTCAATGCCATTGGATGAATCCCGGAACATATTACAGTCTGTGCTGGGCAAAACAGTCCTGTTGCGTAGCATCCTTGTCATCCGACCAATTCCATATTGAGCGAGTCACTGGTATTTCCTGCTTTAGTTTTTGCTTGTAAGCAGGAATCAGAAGGATAGAATTATGGTCAGATTTGCCAAATGGAGGTCGAGGGAGAGCTTTGTATGCACGTCTGTGTGTGGAGTAAATGTGGTCTAGAGTTTTTTCCCTGTGGTTGCACATGTGGCATGCTGGTAGAAATTTGGTAAAACAGATTTAAGTTTGCCTGCATTAAAGTCCCTGGCCACTAGGAGCACCGCACCTGGATGAGCATTTTCTTGTTTGCTTATGGCCTTATATAGCTCGTTGATTATGGTCATAGTGCCGTTATTGGTTTGTGGTGGTAAATAGACTGCTAGAAATAATATAGATGAGATCTCTGTGATATTGTGGTCTATAGCTTATCATGAGGTACTCTACCTCAGACAAGACTTCTTTAATATTAGAAATCGCTCACCAATTGTTATTTACAAATAGACACCAGACGTAGCTTCTCTGTCCTTCTGATGTATGGAATACCCAGCCAGCTCTATAGTATCCATGTCGTCGTTCAGCCGCGACTCGGTGAAACATAAGATATTACAGTTTTTAATGTCCCGTTGGTAGGATATTCTTAATCGGAGATCATCCAAATTATTTAATTATTTTCCAGTGATTGCACACATTCTATGGTTTGTATCATTCACAACTGAAGTTGTAGTACCTGTTTAAAATTATCACTTTTATGCTCAACTTACTGTAGGTACTTCATGCTCTGGAATGGAAAAATATTATTTCCATCTTATTCTGCTCAATTATATTCTTCTTACTATAAAATCATACAATATAAAATAATGGCACAGGACTATCTTGTCAGCTAAATCAACAAGCCTTCAGCCTATGGCATGGAGCATAACCAGATAACATAGATTGGATCAACTCATATTCTGTTCTTCTGAAATACATTTTCTTCATATCATAATGTTTCTTTAGACCTGCCTATAATAAACAATGAATGTATTGTGATAGTGTATATTAATTATTCATTTATTGGTCTTGTTGTACATGTAAATGTTCCAAAGGCACGCATCACCAGCTTGTATGCATGGAGGCCCGGAGATGCTAAAAACAGTTATCTTAATTAACCTTTGCATGACCTTTCATGACCGCCACAGAACTATTAGTAATATGTTTTAATACAATATATCTGCCTTTACAATACCTAAGCCCTGTGTCGTTGAACATAGTTCTGCAGGAGGATTATCCACAGTGGTGCACTAAGCGGCATTTGGATGGCTATTACTGTAACATTATATTACACTGATCCTAATGGAAATATCTCTGTATCTTCTGATACTGTGGTAACGTGTTTCTGTGCAGTGTCCTTCAGTGTATGGGTGCATGTAAGCTGAATTTCTTAGTGCTTAGTGTGCTTTGTGGTGGCTTATTTCTGTATTTACCAAATGAGGAGAAACAAACTTCACACACCAGTCAGAGTTATACTTAAAATATATCTTTAATAATAATAAGAGCTTTGCAATAGCCTTTGACTTTCAAAGATGCGCTATCTCTAATGAACAATTGAAAGTCACAACAGAAAAGTACAAAGATCTTTTATAGCCAAGATCTTAGGAACTGTTCACAAGGCAATACTTTTTCTTGAGAAAGGAGTATCCCTTAGCCAGATTACATTCGCTATAAATTATCGTTCAGTTTGGTCCCTAAAACAAGGTTCTAATCTCGTTCCTGGTACTTCATAGCACAAAAACATTACCTCATGTAATCTGGAATGCTCTTTAGGTTGTATCACCCAAAGACATCGGAAATCTCCTCTGTCAGTGCTATCTCATAGAGGCCCACCCTCAGTGGAACACACACTCAATAGTTAACAGAATACTCTATTCTGTCGAATAAAACAACCATTATAATGCAATACAAGCATTATAACATACTCTTGCAATACTCTTGCAATTTTCCACAACATCTTAGTGTGTTATTTAGTATGTATTTGTGTGTAAGCATGCTGAATACCTAAATGCTGAGTGTGTATGCGTGCTGAGTATGTCTGTGTGTGTTTGCATCTTCAGTGTGTGTGTGTTTGTGTGTGTGGGTGGGTGGAATTCCTGAAGGCTCAGTGGTAACCGTCTCTAGAGGTCTTTCCCGGGCTCTGTGTTCGTTTGATGCTATTTGATAGCGTTGGGCTTGTTCAGGAGAGGCCTATGTGTGAGACGTCTGTGCGTGTGTGAGTGAGTGTGTGCGTACGTATGTGTGTGTGTGTGTACGTATGTGTGTGTGTGTGTGTGTGTGTGTGTGTGTGTGTGTGTGTGTGTGTGTCAGGCATGTATGTGAAGCGTGTGGGAGAAATCAACACACAAGGGTAGTTATCAGAGGAGGTTGTGATGTCTGCTGCTCTACTATAAAATATGGGGAGGCATACAAAGCCTGTGTAGGCTATGCTCACCTTAAAGCTATTCAACCACCCTTGGAGCAAAATGTTTGCTCAATATAGGTTGTTTCTTTATTATTCAAGATGTATGTTTCAGCATTAACGCGCATCAGTGTGTCTATTGTATTACAGAGCACAGACTAAGATCATATCCTTTTGTTCCAATGTTGGAATTCTCCTTATAATTCTGCATGGTAATGGACCTCTCTCAAACGAAGGCTGACCTTATTTCAACTCAATTACTATTCGATGAGACCTTTTATGGCTTAAGAAACACAAGCGCATTTCGTGAGCCTGGGATTCTCTTGGCCACCCTGGGATTTGCGCACACACACGCCCCCAGGTTCAGGTCTGCCAGAGGGTTGTAGTGTATGGGCTAATTGATATTCTCGCCCGCTGCCCTGGGCTTCTCCTAGGAACTTCTCTCTGCAGTGTTGCTGACAGGGCATGTTCCTACACTGCTACAGACTTCAAATAGCATCAAAGGATGGAAGCGTGTGTGCATGCGTGCGTGTGTGTGTCAAAGAGAGAGCAAAAGATGTGTGTTACCAGCATGCAAGCTGTCTGCAGTCATCATTCTGCCTCTCTTGCTCTCTCTCATTTGTATTTCTCTCCCTCTGTCTCTGTTATTTCCATTCAAGGAGGAAGAATAACATCAAAATGTTAGTGGAGTTTCTCGCTGTACGCGCATATGGATACAAACATTCTGTCTGAGTCTTGACATGTGATTGGTTGGATTGGGAAGAGTCTCTAGGTATGACCCTTAACTAATCACTAAGTGTAAAGGCTGCACTGCTGCAGGCCTCCAACTAATATGTTGGCATTATTACACAGCTGTGCTCTTTCCTTCCGTTATAATCAGGTTCCCTGTGAACGTGTAAAAGTCTAATTAAATGGCAAAACCCCACAGCCACAATTGACAGATTATGCATCGATCCACTTGGCCTTTCACTTACAGGGAGAGAACTGTCACAGCCTACTATGAGCACTGGTCAAAGGCAGGGTCCTCTGTGAACGTTATCTCCATGGTAATCTGTTTTGGTTATAGGCACTTGTCGTGTTTTTATGATTTGCTCTCAATTTAACTGAATGTCAAACTCTGTGTGGTCTCTCTCTTTCTTACCGCCCACCTCTCTTTCCCCCACCATTTTCAACTTTCTCTCAACCTCCACCCTCTTTCTCTCTGTCACCCTCTATCTCTTGCCTTTCTCTCTTCCACCTATATCTCTTTCTTTCTCCTATCTTACCACCCCCCCATCTCTCTCCCCTCTCTCAGAGTCGCTGGACAGGTAACAGTATAAAAACATGTCCCCAGCTATCATCTTTATGTGAAGAGAAGTTTTGCAGTGGTTTGATCGTTAATGGAGGATTGCAAATGAGGATTTAATGGTTCTGTGGCCTATAGGTTGGCCCCTCTGGGCCACCGTTGGTTATTGTGTTTCATTAGTGTCTCGGTTGGAGGCTGTTGACACCTCCGGTTCGTCCTAGGCTGCGTCTGAAATGGCACTCTATTCCCAATGAAGTGGGCCCATGGGGCTCTGGTCAAAAGTAGTGCACTATATAGAAAATAGGTTGCCATTTGGGATGCAGCCCTAATCCTATCACAGTCAGAAGGGCGTTGCTCCATCACACTCACAACAGAGAGCCTTATTGTTCTGTGGCTACAAATATGCTCCAATGACATATTTATTATGACCTAAGGCCAATGCATGATGAGCATTTAAATGCTTTTATGGCTACCGCCCGATAGGAAAGCCAACCGTTTGGCGACCCATTGAATTCTAAGTAGTTATGAGAAGAATAGCTTTTGAGTAATCAGTGTTTGTGTCAGTATTTGAGGGTTCTTAGCTTGACTTGCCCTTCGAGGTGTAATATCTGTAATCAACTTTAAATGAACCGGGCAGTGTGAACTCAGATGTGCTGTATGGCGGATGATTAGAATGATATTTGTAGGCTAGCTTTGATAAAGACCGATTGAGGTCGAAAAACGTCAGCTTTGTAATAAATAAGAGCATTTGTGCCTTGAAAGAATTCTTGTTGTTGCAGTCTTTTTGGGAGATGCCATCACCTTGTTCATTTGTACCTGTTTGTCCAGATGGGATGCATAGTAACAGTAATATGTGTCACGTTCTGACCTTTATTTCCTTTGTTTTGTATTTATTTAGTATGGTCAGGGCGTGAGTTGGGTGGGCAGTCTATGTTTGTTTTTCTAGGTTTTGGGTATTTCTATGTTTCGGCCTAGTATGGTTCTCAATCAGAGGCAGGTGTCATTAGTTGTCTCTGATTGAGAATCATATTTAGGTAGCCTGTTTTATGTTGGGTTTTGTGGGTGATTGTTCCTGTCTCTGTGTTTTGCACCAGATAGGGCTGTTTTTGGTTTTCCACGTTTATTGTTTTTTTTAGTGTTTATCTTTTTGTTATTAAACATGAATCAAAGAAACCACGCTGCATTTTGGTCCGCCTCTACTTCACCAGAAGAAAACCGTTACAGAATCACCCACCACAACAGGACCAAGCGGCGTGGTAACGGGCAACAGCAGCGAAAAGAGGAATGGACATGGGAGGACGGTTTGGACGGCAAGAATATGGACTATACTACTTGGGAGGAAATAGACAGGTGGGCTGTCGACCCAGGGAGAGTGCCGGAGCCCGCCTGGGATTCGATGGAGCAGTGCGTGGAAGGTTACAGTGGAATGAGGTTGGCGAAGCAAGCACGGCGGCGCGGACGGAAGCCCGAGAGTCAGCCCCAAACATTTATTGGGGGGGGGGCACAGGGGGAGTGTGGCAGAGTCAGGAGTCAGACCTGAGCCAACTCCCCCCGTTTATCGTGAGGAGCCAAGGAGGAGCTCAGAACCAGAGCTGGTGTTGGAGGTGAGCGAAGCAGAGACTGTGAATGAGTTAATGGGGAAATTGGAGGAGAGAGATATGAGGGAGTTGCTGTGTTGGTGCATGAGACACGGAATTCACCCGACGGAGCGTGTCGGGGATTTGATGACACCTGGGTCAGCTCTCCATACTCGTCCTGAGGTGCGTGCTAGTCGGCTGGTGAAGATGGTGCCAGCCTCACGCACCAGGCCTCCTGTGCACCTCCCTAGCCTTGCACGTCCTGTGCCAGCCCTGCTCTCAAGATCTCCAGTACGCCTTCACGGTCCGGTCCATCCTGTGCCACCTCCACACACCAGTCCTCCGGTGGCAGCTCCCCGCACCAGGCTTCCTGTGCGTGTCCTCGGCCCAGTACCACCAATGCCAGCACCATGCATCAGGCCTACAGTGCGCCTCGCCTGTTCAGCGCTGTCAGAGCCTTCCTCCTCTCCAGTGCTGTCAGAGTCTCCTGCCTGTTCAATACTGCCGGAGCCTTCCTCCTCTCCAGCGCAGCCGGAGTCTCCCGCCTGTTCAGCGCTACCAGAGCTCCCGCCCCTCATTCCAGAGGGCGCAAGTGCCCCTCATTCCAGAGGCGCCAGAGCTCCTTAGTCCAGCGTTGCCGGAGCCACCCGTCTGCCCAGCGCCGCCTGAGCCACCCGTCTGCCCAGCGCCGCCTGAGCCACCAGTCTGCCAGGAGCCGCCAGTGCCGCCAGTCTGCCAGGGGCCGCCAGTGCCGCCAGTCTGCCAGGAGCCGCCAGTGCTGCCAGTCTGCCAGGGGCCGCCAGTGCAGCCAGGGGCCACCAGTGCCGCCAGTCTGCCAGGGGCCACCAGTCAGCCAGGGGCCGCCAGTGCCATCAGTCAGCCAGGGGCCACCAGTGCCGCCAGTCAGCCAGGAGCCGCCAGTGCCGCCAGTCTGCCAGGGGCCGCCAGTGCCGCCAGTCAGCCAGGGGCCGCCAGTCAGCCAGGGGTCGCCAGTGCCGCCAGTCAGCCCAGAGGCGCCAGAGCCCCTCAGCCCAGAGGCGCCAGTGCTCCTCAGCCCAGAGGCGCCAGTGCCCCTCAGCCCAGAGGCGCCAGAGACCCTCAGTCCCGAGCTGCTGCCCCTCAGTCCTGAGCTGCCGCCCCTCTGTCCCGAGCAGCCCCTCTGTCCCGAGCTGCCCCTCTGTCCCGAGCTGCCCCTCTGTCCCGAGCTGCCCCTCTGTCCAGTGGGGTCATTGAGAGGGGTTGCCATGGTTAGAGAGCCACGGAGGCGGACAATGAGGCGGACTAAGACAATGGTGAAGTGTCACGTTCTGACCTTTATTTCCTTTGTTTTGTATTTATTTAGTATGGTCAGGGCGTGAGTTGGGTGGGCAGTCTATGTTTGTTTTTCTAGGTTTTGGGTATTTCTATGTTTCGGCCTAGTATGGTTCTCAATCAGAGGCAGGTGTCATTAGTTGTCTCTGATTGAGAATCATATTTAGGTAGCCTGTTTTGTGTTGGGTTTTGTGGGTGATTGTTCCTGTCTCTGTGTTTTGCACCAGATAGGGCTGTTTTTGGTTTTCCACGTTTATTGTTTTTGTAGTGTTCGTGTTTATCTTTTTGTTATTAAACATGAATCAAAGAAAGCATGCTGCATTTTGGTCCGCCTCTACTTCACCAGAAGAAAACCGTTACAATATGTTGCCCAATAAAAGATCATTTCTTCACGTTCCCAATGTTTTGCAACACATTGTAGAGCTTGCTATTATGTACGATACACTTTGATCATTTTAATGCCCATTTCCATGGAAATGAAATAGGTGTTATAATCTTTTCAATTGTAAAACAACAACAAAAATGCATTCTTGTATAATTGATGGTGATTTGATTGGGCTCTGAACTGATGTTTAGGGCCAATACATGGGTCTCCTTTTTCAACGCAATCAATTGTCGCAGAACTTTTCACCCACAATCTCATTTTCTATTATTGCTGTATAATTAGTCCATTCCATTATATCGATTAGATTGTGTTTTGAAGGTGAAGTAGTCTCTATGTCATTTTGCACACAGCAATATGAAACACTAATATGGACTCACGGAAAAAATGCAGTTAATCTAAGGACTACCTCCTAGTACCTCATTCACATACACTCATTTACTCAATTTAAGCACCACTTAAGGAGCTTGCTCCATTTTCATTTTCTTCATAAGTTGCCTGTGTACAACCCCCCACATCTAGAATGCCTGATTAGCTTAGAGCATTAGACTTCTCAAACGAAACACACACACATGCCCGCACGCAAGGAGGTACACATCCACACACAGATGTGGGCACGCAAGGAGGTACACATCCACACACAGATGCGGGCACGCAAGGAGGTACACATCCACACACAGATGCGGGCACGCAAGGAGGTACACATCCACACACAGATGCGGGCACGCAAGGAGGTACACATCCACACACAGATGCGGGCACGCAAGGAGGTACACATCCACACACAGATGCGGGCATGCAAGGAGGTACACATCCACACACAGATGCGGGCACGCAAGGAGGTACACATCCACACACAGATGCGGGCACACAAGGAGGTACACATCCACACACACACGCGGGGGCACAAGTGGACACAAACACACAAACAGCCATGTTTTGCTGGCTAAGCCAGTTATTTTTAAAGGCCCTGCATCTGATTGCCTCACTGGATGGACTCAAGACTCAGATGAAACTCTACAGTTTAGCAAAGAGCGATAGAAAGAAGGGAACGAAATGACTTAGTTCTCTGCTCAGCAAAATCATTTCCCATTTTTCTCATCTCAGTCTCGACCCTGAAAATGTTCTGACTCCCAGTTTACAATTTACCCCATCAGGGAGGGGACTCGAAGAGAGGCCCCCGGAGCGACTCAAATGAATAGGAATAATCTACAGACTTGTTTATTGAAGTTTCATCCGCTGACATTTTCTGTTCCTCTGCCGCAGGACATGTCGTAAGCACTAACGTAATTCCGAGGAAGGAGATTTGATAAGTGAAACCAGCCCTAATGGATCAGTTAGCTTTATAGTCTTCCTCTTGTCTGGCTCTTTGTTTTCGTCCCTGCATCTTAGATCCCAATGTGTGCATTGTTCTTCCCGTGGGGAGGTGGAGGAGGGGGGGTTGATACTCAGGTTTTTAGTATACTAACAACACCAACTCTGCTATTTCTGGTGTTTCTTTTTTGGGCAATTCTCATCACGTTTAGAAAGTCTGTCGATTTCGCAATTATGTGTTGTCACAGTTGATTTGGGTACCCTAGTAGTGTCTGATGTCATTTTGATTGGATTTTGAAACTTCAGCCATACACTGTGGTTGAGTATGACAGTCCCACTGTAGTTTCAGTCGGTATTGTTGCAATACATCAGTTTTAAACAGAAAACAAACTTTACCCTCCTTCCTTATTTCCCCACCTTAAAGAGCGCATAAGTGACAAATTAATTTGAACAGTTTGGGGCGGACTGTCAGTTCACACTAACAACGTTATCTCCTAGTATAAGCTGTATAAATGGGGCAGAAATCATTCCAGGTCAGATCCCATGCAGTAAAGAAGGGCTCTTAGCCTGCTAGGGGTTTGGAATGGGTTGGCCATGGAGTCCCACACTTTCCGAAGGAAAAGACATGTAGGTATGTGCTCAACTTTCTATCTACAGGACAGTAACGAATAGAACAGCAGAAGGAGTAGAAAACGCTTGGTAAATATTGACTTAAAGCATTCAGGTATAATGCTTTATGACTTGTTGTGAGCATGTATGAGCTTTTATAATGTCTTATAACAAGGTTTCTGTGTCTAATATCAAAATGTCAAATTTACTGGTACTTTCTTACCTCAATGGGAGTGGAGGGTTGGTTTTGCAGCAGAATCCTCATCAGTATCTGAATGTACTATGCTAATCTGGTTTAGACATGCAGGTATGCTCAATTTTTTTTATTGGCAAGCACTAGCTGAAGGTAGCTCACATGCTATGCAGCTTAATATCATTTTGAATTTCCTGTTCAGAATCCTACCCAAGCTTATCTTTCACCATGGCATAGACATATTCAACATAGATATTGTATGGATTCAGACTGCTGTGGAGACTCTCTAAATGTATGTTTTAGATACGTTTATGTCTCCACTCGGTGAAGGAAAGGCTTATCTATCCCCACATGTTGCGTCGACTCCTGAGTAGTGCTGAATGAATAACTAAAATATTGGTTATTTTCTGTTTTTTAAACAACTTATTGACTTACGTTGGTTGTTTCGGGTTTTTCTGAGAGCTTAATGCACACACTGCAGAGTTTCTCTAAATCAGATCCAGCCTGAACTGTGTGATGTTGTAGTTTCTCTAGAGATAAATCAGACCCAGACTGAACTGTGTGATGTAGTAGAGAGTTGTAGTTTCTCTAGAGATAAATCAGACCCAGACTGAACTGTGTGATGTAGTAGAGAGTTGTAGTTTCTCTAGAGATAAATCAGACTGAGACTGAACTGTGTGATGTAGTAGGGAGTTGTAGTTTCTCTAGAGATAAATCAGATCCAGCCTGAACTGTGTGATGTAGTAGAGAGTTGTAGTTTCTCTAGAGATAAATCAGACCCAGACTGAACTGTGTGATGTAGTAGAGAGTTGTAGTTTCTCTAGAGATAAATCAGACCCAGACTGAACTGTGTGATGTAGTAGAGAGTTGTAGTTTCTCTAGAGATAAATCAGACTGAGACTGAACTGTGTGATGTAGTAGGGAGTTGTAGTTTCTCTAGAGATAAATCAGATCCAGCCTGAACTGTGTGATGTAGTAGAGAGTTGCAGTTTTCAACAGGCCAATGTTCTACATAGTTTAGAGCATAAAATGTGGTAACTAACTACAATGACCATAATCCATTGCGCAGCTACTTGTCTGGTCTCTGTTTATTTTATGCCTGCTATGGAAGAGTCAGAAGAATGTGTGCTCGTGAGGGGATATACACTGAGTAGACTCAATTCATCAGGGCATGGACTCTATAAGGTATCGAAAGCATTCCACAGGGATGCTGGCCCATGTTGACTCTAAATACTTCTCACAGTTGTGCCATGTTGGCTGGATGTCCTTTGGCTGGTGAACCATTCTTGATACACACGGGAAACTGTTGAGCGTGAAAAACACAGCAGCGTTGCAGTTCTGGAAGCAAACCGGCACCTACTATCATACCTCGTTCAAAGGCACTTAAAACGTTTGTCTTGCCCATTCACCCTCTGACTGGCACACATACACAATCCTTGTCTAAATTGTCTCAAGGCTTAAAATTCCTTCTTTGACCTGTCTCCTCGCCTTCATCTGCACTGATTGAAGTGGATTTAACAAGTGACATCAATAAGGGATCTGGATTCACCTGGTCAATGTATGTAATGGAAAGAGCAGGTGTTCCTAATGTTTTGTATGCTCAGTATAGAGCGCAGCTGTTGCTTGGCGAGGTCTCTCTACCTGAAAATACATGTTCGAAGTGATTGATAGTTGGTATTCAGCAGTCATCGAAGTACGCCTTATTCATTTTGAAGAACTACAAACTAGTGATTTTGTCAGACAGCATATGTAGCAGCTCTATAGAGATGAGATGATGACTTGGAATGAAATAGTAGTCATCAAATAAAACTAAAGTGACATACACAACAACTGAAATATTTCAGTTAAAATAATGTGAATAAATGATTGTTAATAAGTGATAAGCATAAATGGGCAGACGCTACCATCATGGGACTTTTTAAAATTGTTTTATTCTGATACAACAGTCAACCCAAAGAATAGAAACCGACATCAAAAGCCATGAATATTTTTTTTTACCATCAAATCAACCTCAAAAAGCACTGATCTCTCAGCATTACTCCCCCAGTGGCATATTTCTGGTAAATCAGTAGTCTAATCCAGTCTGAGTCCCCCATATACTCCCTATATGCTTCAGCCCTGCTAGAGACTGAGCAGTAAAGCATTGGCTGCATGCTGTACAGGTTGCAGATGAGGACACAACATACTGCAGCATCATGCTCATTGTAATATTTCTATTGCTGTAGCAATAGTTTGTATGGGTATGTTTTGTAGCTCATTGAACATGCTACTGTAATCTCTCATATGTAATGTGTTCCTCTCAGCAAGCAGCTGGATACATATTGTGTTGTCATGTAATTCTCCTCGCTTCGGGGATGAGGCTGATTTGATATTATTTCCATGTATTGACTGTGGGAAATAACAGTGCAGCAAATATGATTTGCAATTGGATCATTTATCTGTTCATGTTGCCATGTAATGATGGCATTGGGTAAAGACAAGAATGCAGCCTCGTACAGAAATAGCAATTCATTCGTTGCGCAAGAACATTTTTGAAAGACTGTCTCCACATAAGGCAAACATAGTCCTGTCATGTTCTAGTAAACATTTGATCAAATTGCATTGATTTACAGTGCAGGTAATACATTATAGCCAGACTATCATGTCATACAGTCTCTGTCCATATCTCACTGCTACTGCACCCGTGCCGGTGGTGTACTGTGTCTGTACCTACGTGTAGAGTCATTGTTGGGCTGACAGTGTCCGCTGCTGGCTGCAACATAAACTGCATTGTCTCCAACTGTGCATGTCTCTGCTGCGGCATCTGAGCGCAATCTATCCGAGGAGCATTTACGTGTGCGAAGACACATTTAGTCCCATATTCCTAGCACGCAATGACTACATCAAGCTTGTGACTCTACAAACTGGTCGGATGCATTTGCTGTTCGTTTCGGTTGTGTTTCAGATACTATTGTGCCCAATAGAAATGAATGGTAAATAATATATTGTTTCATTTTGGAATCACTTTGGAGTCGCAAACAATATGTTTCCCATTCATACATAATATACCATTTCATTTCTATTGGGCACAAAATAATCTGAAACACAACCGAAACAAAATGCAAATGCATCAAACAAGTTTGTAGAGTCATAAGCCTGATGTACAGTGCCTTCAGAAAGTATGTTCACCCCTTGACTTGTTTGGTTGTGTGTTAGAGCTTGAATTGAAAATAGATTCAATTGAGACTTCATGTCACTGGCCTACACACAATACCCCATAATGTGAAAGTGGAATTGTGTTTTTAGAAATGTTTATAAATGAATTAAAGCATAAATAAGTTCAAGAGTAAAAATGTGCTTAACAAATCAAATAATAAGTTGAATGGACTTTTTCGAATGACTACCTCATCTCTGTACCTCATTCATAAAATGATCTGTAAGGTCCCTCAGTCAAGCAGTGAATTTCAAACACAGATTCAACCACAAAGACCAGAGAGTTTTCGAATGCCTCGCAAAGAAGGGCGCGTATTGGTAGATGGGTCAAAATTAAAAAAGCAGACATTGCATATCCATTTGAGCATGGTGAAGTTATTAATTACACTATGGATGGTGTATCAATACGCCTAGTCACTACAACGATACAGGTGTCCTTCCTAACTCAGTTGCCGGAGAGGAAGGAAAATGCTCAGGGATTTTACCATGAGGCCAACGGTGACTTTAAAACAGTTACAGAGTTTAATGGCTGTGATAGAAGAAATCTGAGGGTGAATCACCAACATTGTAGTTACGCCACAATACTAACCTAATTGACAGAGTGAAAAGAAGGAAGCCTGAGCAGAATAAGGATGCATGTTTTAGAAGAAAAAAATAATCCAAAGCATGCATCTTGTTTGCAACAAAGTAATTCTGCACAAAATGTGGCAAAGCAATTAAATATTGTCCTGAATACAAAGTGCCATGTTTGGGGCAAATCCAAAACAACACATTACAGAGTACCACTCCATATTTTCAAGCATAGTGGTGGCTGCATCATGTTATGGGTATGTTTGTAATTTGATGAAAAGAAACGGTATGGAGCTAAGCCCAGGCAAAATCCTCGAGGAAAACCTGCGTAAGTCTACTTTCCACCAGACACTTGGAAATGAATGAACGTTTCAGCAGGAAAATAACCGAGACACATGGCCAAATATACACCGGAGTTTGCTTACAAAGATGACATTTGAATGTTCCTGAGTGGCCTTAGTTACAGTTTTGAATGAAATGAATGAAAACATAAAAACATGGCCACGCAACATGGGGTTATGTCGGTCCACCAATAAAGGACTAGTAATTGCCCAGTGCACTACTTTTTTTTCACTTGTTTTTTTGTTGTTGTATATGTTAACATTGTTTTTTTTTATTCTGATTTTTCAGGGGGTGTTGCAGCACCCTAAGCATCCCTACATCCAGCGGCTATGTGGGTGTGAATACCTATGTAAATGAGATATTTCTGTATTTAATTTTCAATCAATTTGGGGTATTGTGTGTAGATGGGTGAGAGACAAAAAAAAATAGATTTAATCCATTTTGAATTCAGGCTGTACTGCAACAAAATGTGGAATACGTCATTGCGTGCAAGGAATATGGGACCAAATACAACATAGGCCAGTATTTGAATTATGTATTTTATGCACTCATTATTGTGGATCTTTATCATGGGTGTCAGTAATTTCGAACCCCGCTGTACATTTGATTTAATAGGTTAGATGGTTTTCCCTCTGAATATAAATAGAGATTGCATGCGGCATGCCCCCTCCCTCTTTAATCATCCAGAATATCTACCGCTGGCTAAAACATTCATTAGTAGGCCCTAAAATGACGCAGTGATAAAACAAAAAAACATTAATATCGCTGATTAATTTCTCTGACCGGCTCCCTAGTTTTCAGGTGCAACGTGAAAAAGGGAATGCTTGCGAATCCAGCCCTGGCCCGGCCATTTGGCAATGCATCTCAGCCCAGTATGCCTTGACATCAACAAGTGGATGCTCCATTGTGTGGGGAAAGAGAGTGTAGCCTAGAGCCCGGTGATACCACTGTCCCCAAATGTTCCCACTTGTTTAATTAATTGCGGCGACAAACGGCAGATGGCTCTCTTGCTTTTTAATTTATATCTGTGAATGTTGTCTCTGGAAATGATATCCATCTAACAGAGAAATATCTAATGGTTTATGGTGTTGTTTTGTAGTATTGGAACCACCAATCCAGCATATGTTGAAGTTCCTGAAGTGTCTCTGCTGAATATGTCAATGTTTTTTGTGTAGCCTATGGTTTGCTCTACGATTTATCCAGGAATTAGCACTGTGCGCCCTCAAACTGGGCATAGAAGTCTATTCCACGTTGGTTCAACGTAATTTCATTGACATGACGTGGAAACAACGTTGATTCAACCAGTGTGTGTGTGTGTGTGTGTGTGTGTGTGTGTGTGTGTGTGTGTGTGTGTGTGTGTGTGTGTGTGTGTGTGTGTGTGTGTGTGTGTGTGTGTGTGTGTGTGTGTGGCAAAGGAACGAGGCGCTGAAATGAATGAGCCCGAAAGTGATTGAGAGAGAGTGATATTATTGTGAGATTAAATGGCGATAGTCATGCATGTTAGCCCGCTCGAGTTGCAGGTTTTATTGACATTTTAGTCATTTAGCGGATGCTCTTAACCAGAGCGATTTACATGACCGATTTGTAGGGTTAAGTGCCATGCTCAAGGACACTTCGAATATTTTTCAACGAGTCAGCTCGGGGATTTGAACCTTTCGGTTAATGGCCCAACGCACTTAACCGCTAGGCTACCTGCCGCCCTATGTTTTTGCAGTTACACTATTCCTTCTGCTTAAGCACTTGAAGCACACACTTTTATTTCATTTGATTAGCGAGGAGTTCAAAAGCCTACATTTTGATGCACGGTTTACTCTTTTCCAATAGGCTACCCGACCAGGGTCATACGTAGACTACCGGGCAATACATGCAATTGTGGACGGTCCCATACACATTAAAACATATACAAATACATGTGTTTTCAGCCATATTTGTAACGAGCCTTTTCAATGCCCATTGCAAGTTAGTTGCGAACCTGTTCGGAGCCGGGCGTCAGTTATTGCACAGCTGAAGCCGCCTTTATGTGTCAAATCTCACTACCGGCTCATAGCAACGCCTGGAGTGAGGGACTTGAGGTCGAACGAGAGGGAGGGAGGGTATTCTCCTCTTTCCTCTCCGAGGCGAGTGCAAAGGAGAGGGTGAGTGGCTAAGACTTGTTGATGTGGAAGATGGGTTGATCTATAGACGGAAACAAGAGTCACCCTTCATCGTTTTTCTTAAAGCGCGGGATTGATGCCAAATGCGCTTTTGCGCGGGAGAGGTGTGCGTGTGCAATGGTGCCTATAGATAGCCTATGTGTTTCCATGCGGGGTCTCCTATCCTGTCTTTTCGATTACGCACCTGATTGCTGTCTCTCCAACGAACGGTGGGTTTAATATGAAATCCCCCACAGCCGTATTGTCTCCTCCGCATCCGGCAGCGTAAGTTTATCTATTTGTATGCAGTTGTCACACCGCCCAGACGTCATCCGCACAGGACCCGGTTAAGCTTAGGTTAGCCTACATTTTCTTCTCTCTCCAATCGGTGTACAATCGCCCATGTTGTGTGTGTGTTTCTCTTGGACCACAATACCAATCTACAATGACAGCTCAGATGTGAAGAGAAGTGGACTATACAAAGAGAAGACGTGAACACGCATCATGCAGCCATGCGCTCGGATAGGTATAGCCTATATTGCTATTCAATAGGCCTAGATATAGCCACGTTTGATATTTACGTATTACTTTGATGTCGTATTTATCGTACTGACATGTATTGGTTAATATTTGACTCTCCAAGATGAATGGCCATTTCAGGAGCAGTGTTGCGTATTGAATGGTCAGCTTGGCTAATATTTCTGCGTAAACGTCGTGTTATATTAAGCTGTACCCTGGCGAGTGAGTGCCTATCGTCCGACGGTGAATATCACCCAGAAAAGCGCGTTTGTTTGTTTGTTTGGACGGCTGGCGGAACACACGCGCGCACACACACTCAACACAGCGTGGCCACCGCTGTCCAGCGTGCTGAGTTCTGAATCCTGCACCGGTCTCCAGGACGAGAGGAGGGAAGGAAGACAAAAGGAGAAGAAGAGACAGGAGTGTGGGAAGGGGAGGCTACAACACACACTGGACATTTAGCAGGGGATGGAAGTGAAAATGTCACCCAATAAATCGAAAATTAATACGCAGATATGACTGTTGAGCAATCTCGTTTGGGGTGAGTTTTTGCCAAGCAATTTCACCAGACTCCTGATGAAAATATGGAATGAAATAATTTTATGACAACAGTTTCATGATTCTCACGAACCGTACAATTAATGATAACGCAATGTTTCATAAGCACTAAAATGTAGTGTCTGTACACTAAAGGCAGTTATCAAAAAGTAGACTACTATTTAAATATACCTGATTCTACACCACGGACCGTCGAGCCGCCAATATGGGACTGTGACCGTGCTGCGAGCGACTAGAGGCGGTTGTTTATGTGGTCTGTGCTCCGTGTGCGGACGGAGTGCGGACCGGACCTGAGCAGCAGTGAGACATTGAGCCATGGCAGCCGCTATTGCCAGCGGTCTGATCCGGAAGAAGAGGGAGGCACGGGAGCAGCATGTAGACCGACCACCCCCAAACAGGCGGAGGAAGAGCCCCAGTAAGAACAAGGGGCTCTGCAATGGCAACCTGGTCGACATCTTCTCCAAAGTGCGTATCTTCGGCCTGAAGAAGAGGAGACTACGGAGACAAGGTGTGAGAAGTTGTGTGTCCCCGTGTTTGTGAGGTGTGTTTTGTGACCTATGTGGGTAACGCATTGTGCTGTAACGTCAACCTTTTTATACACATCATTCATTTGGGTAACCCCTCAAACCAATGTGTGCATGAACATTAATTTAATATATAATTCACTAAACTCAGAGATAAACCATTGCAGTATCATATTTGCACTGACTATCCCATCATCTGTAAATGTTGAATGAAGGGAGAAAACACACGTGGTAGGCTATAGCCCAGGGTTCCCCAACTGGCTTCCTGTGTGGGACTTGCCCTGCAGGTGATGTCATTTCTTAATTGTTGGGCATAAAAGACTGGAAAAACACCAGGAAATCCACCATAAGTGATTTTAAATCTTTCCCAAGTGTTCCCAAGCATAATATAGATATATGTGATTGTATACAAATGTAAGCTAGGTTTGAAATGATTAAGTTTTAGTCAAATATTATATCTGTTTAGGCTTCTTGCGGTCAATTTGCAGTCTACAACTGATTTGTAATTATGTTCCAGCCCCGTCCTGCGGCTGAAGTTGATGATCCCTGCTGTAGCTTGTGGCGGCCAATCTCATGGTTCTTATGGTTGACTATAGCGGTCTGTTTGTTGGTCCCTCACAGGCCGGAAGGAGAGAAGGGGAGAAAAAAAGAAATCTACCCCTGATTTAGCCTACATGCAATCTCAGGTAGATGACAGGCAACAGACGAGCTGTGCGTGATGCTTTAGAACAGGGTTCCCCAACTTGTGGCCCGCGGGCCTAATTTCTAAGCTGAACAAAACTAAAACATTGTTAGACATAAAAGTCTGTAAAAACACCAGGACATTTTTACTTTGAAAATCTGTTCCGAAGTGTTCCCAAGCCTAATAGAGAGACGTGATCGTATACAAATGTAAGCAACGTTTGAAATATTACATCTCTTTGGGCTTCTTGTGGTCAATTTGCAATTTACAAATTATTTGTCAGTGTGTTCCGCCCCCCTCATACCATCCGCTCAAGAAAAAAAATCATCCTGTGGCTGAATCTAGTTGATGGTCCCCGCTTTAAAACGGAGCTATAACCAAGTCTGGCTTGAATTGACGTGTCCGCTTTGAAGCTCCTACATGCACACTGCTGAACTGATGAACTGCATTGTGCATATAACAAAGCCTTACACATCCCCAGAATGAACAACAAACACAATTCATTGCTGGGAGACCTAAAAGGTTAATAGTTCCCCCGATAAGAGGCTACGCCTTTCAAACCTAATCTTTCCCCACATAACTGTATTGAACCTGTGGGCCACTGCCTTTCATTTATATCCTCCCATCCAAAAATCAAAAACTCATACAAAAACAGTGCTGTGTTAAGCCAGCTTAGACAGCACATTTCCATTCCTAGTCCCTGTCTGTCTGGATGCCCCCTGCACTGTCCAATAACCCAGTTCTTCTGGCTTGTGGACAGAGATCCCAGCAGTTGCAGGACGTGATGCTAGATCATGCCAACAGAGAAGCCGAGGCCTAATAAAACCATAATAGGCGCTGTGGGCTTGGGTATGTGGCGTAGCTGTGTATCTTGGTACCTGCCACTGGTGTCTACGGGGGCAATCTGTCGCTAATAAATTCCAGAGTCAAAGACACTGATGCCAGGCTTATCCGGCGTGACAAATTACTCCTATAACGCCTTGACAACAACACACCTGCCAAGTCAGGGCCCCTCTGTCTGTTTGTGTGTGTGCATGTGTGTGTATGTATTTGCTTGTGTGGGTGTGTGTTCATGTGTGCACGTGTGACAGTGGCATTGCCCTGATAAGTATTGGCAAGTGATGCATTGCATTTGGCCTTTCTAAAACAGGTCCTCTGCCGTTAGACGATGCATTATAAGAATTGAATGTAGTGGTGGAGAAAGCTACTCAGAAATGTATGATTTGTTCGAGTTGCTGAGTGATAAGAGTTGTAGTCAGACCACATGGAAAACACTTGGGCCACGTCCCAAATGGCACCCTGTTCCCTATGTTGTGCACTACTTATGGGCCCTGTCAATTTTTTTGCACTAGAAAGGGAATTAGGGTGGTATTTGGGATGCTACCTTGGTTGTCACTCATCTTCATCATAGCCGTTATTTGTGATTACTGGCCCAGTGGGAAGATATCTCATTAATTTCCCACTCGCATGAGAGTTGTTGGGGACAATTTTTAGCGAGTGATTTCAACCACCACCACAGCTTTCAGAGCTCACAGGGGGCTGCTAGGAAATGCTGCCCACTCTAGTGCTCTCTCTCTCACACACACATGCATGCACACACATGCACACAGACGCAGGCACGCATACATGTACAGAAACAAACACACACACAGACTAAATGAAGAGTAATGACTTGTTTGGTGTGCTTAATTCAATTACCGGCCTCTCTGGAAGGACATTTCTAGCAAAATAAAGCTGAATGCTCCACCAATCATACGCGGCACTATAACGCGAGCAGACAATGCAGTTGTCTTTTTTTCAGGGCTTCCACAGCTGAGGATACACTGGAAATAGGGCTTCCAGGGGAGAGCTTTTTCCTAGATGATTCGTTTTTCTGAGACTGTGTGGGTTTTCCATTGAGGAGACCAGGTTTTTCTTTACTGTGGCGCAGTTGACACTGTTGGATGGAGCATAGTTCTGGGTGGTGTTCATTAGGCACCAAATGGAAGAAATTGGACTAAAACAGAGAGGGATTGTCTGGACGTTTCGTTGCAAGCTCTAGTGAACACGGATGTGTCCTGGATTCATGCATTGGCCACAACACACATACTGATTGTATAGCTGTAATCCTTTTTTGTAAAAGCGTTTGAATATTCACCCTTTTATAATATTTTTTATGGCAATGTTTTCACAAACACTGTCCTTAATCTGAATTTCTGATGATTCTTAGGATTCTACTGAATTTTGTTTGGCAAAAAAAAAAACTGAATAACAGCTTCCATGTCTGCATATCTGAAAGACAATGGATTTATGTCCTCTTAATGCATTTCTCAGTATCTTAGGAGTAGTAAGTCCCTCTTCCACATGTACATACTGAATGTCATGGTTCCCCCTGGACCAGATGTGGGCAACATGGGTGTATACACTATCAGTGAGGTGAAATGGGCAGAGCATTGCATATAGTTCACTTCTATCTCCAACAAGTCTCCCATCAACTTACCTGGTGGATCTCCATCAACTTAGGCCACCTAAAACAGTTTAAAAACGTAACCTTTTCACACGTAACAACAAACAGGTGTGACAGTGGTCCCTTTAGCGTACACTAAAACCGGTGTCATTATAACGCATAAACACAGTCCTTACAACGTTACGTCCTGTATGTGACCAGTTTATTTTGGGATGCAATATTCAGACATGCACAGACGTAGCGACAGCATAACACAATCGTCAAAACCGTGAAATGTAGGCTACGTTAGTCCTAGCACTAACTGAGGAAAGATTGAAGTAACACAAGCGGTCATATTTAGAGAACTCTCGGCTGACAGAAACCATAATATGAATTAGCCAATAGCAATTACTATTTATAATTCATCACATCACGGGTGAGCTCAACATTGATCGAAATACAGCGGATCCTCTGTTTTGCCCACCACCCAGGACAATGGATCGAATCCCAGCCGGTGAACCAAAACAACAAAGTGGTCTTCTGGTCAGGCTCCGGAGACGGGCACATCGCCCACCGCTCCCGAGCATACTACTCGCCAATGTCCAGTTTCTTGACAACAAGTTGATGAAATCCGAGCAAGGGTTGTATGCCAGAGAGACATCAGAGACTGTAACGTTCTTTGCTTCACGGAAACATGGCTCACTCGAGACACGCAATTGGAATCGGTGCAGCCAGCTGGTTTCTCCACGCATCGCACCGACAGAAACAAACATCTTTCTGGTAAGAAGAGGGGCGGGGTGGTATGCCTTATGATTAACGAGATGTGGTGTGATCATAACAACATACAGGAACTCAAGTCCTTCTGTTCACCTGATTTAGAATTCCTCACAATCAAATGTTGAGCGCATTATCTACCAAGAGAATTCTCTTCAATTATAATCACAGCCGCATATATTCCCCCCCAAGCAGACACATTGATGGCCCTGAACAAACTTTATTTGACTCTATGTAAACTGGAAATAACATATCCTGAGGCTGCATTCATTGTAGCTGGTGATTTTAACAAGGCTAATTTGAAAACAAGGCCCCCTAAATTCTATCAGCATATCGATTGTGCTACCAGGGCTGGTAAAACCCTGGATCATTGTTATTCTAACTTCTGCGACGCATATAAGGCCCCTCCCCCGCCCTCCTTTCGGAAAAGCTGACCACGACTCCATTTAGTTGTTTCCAGCCTATAGACAGAGACTAAAACAGGAATCTCCCACGCTCAGGTCTGTTCAACGCTGGTCCGACCAATCTGATTCCACGCTTCAAGATTGCTTCGATCACGTGGACTGGGATATGTTCCGCATTGCGTCAAACAACAACATTGACGAATATGCTGATTCGGTGAGCGAGTTTATTAGCAAGTGCATCGTGGATTAATGGCACAAACCGTGGATTAATGGCAGCATTCGCGTGAAATTGAAAGCGCGAACCACTGCTATTAATCAGGGCAAGGTGACCGGAACCATGACCGAATACAAACAGTGCAGCTATTCCCTCCGCAAGGCAATCAAACAAGCTAAGCGTCAGTATAGAGACAAAGTACAGTCACAATTCAACGGCTCAGACACAAGAGGTATGTGGCAGGGTCTACAGTTAATCATGGATTACAAATAGAAAAACCAGCCCCGTCGCGGACCAGGATGTCTTGCTCCCAGACAGACTAAACTCGCTTTGAGGACAATACAGTGCCACTGACACGGCCCGCTACCGAAACCTGCGGACTCTCTTTCACTGCAGCCGACGTGAGTAAAACATTTAAACGTGTTAACCCTCGCAAGGCTGCAGGCCCAGATGGCATCCCAAGCCGCGTCCTCAGAGCATGCGCAGACCAGCAATCAATCGTTATCCCAGTCTGCTGTCCCCACATGCTTCAAGAGGGCCACCATTGTTGCTGTTCCCAAGAAAGCTAAGGTAACTGAGCTAAACAACTACCGCCCCGTAGCACTCACTTCCGTTATCAAGCTCGAGACC
This sequence comes from Oncorhynchus keta, assembly GCF_023373465.1. Lineage (NCBI taxonomy): Eukaryota > Metazoa > Chordata > Actinopteri > Salmoniformes > Salmonidae > Oncorhynchus > Oncorhynchus keta. The sequence continues at coordinate 3,733,099 of NC_068427.1, forward strand.
CGCCCCCAGGTGGTGAGGGTATGTAACAACATCTTCACCCCCCTGATCCTCAACACTGGGGCCCCACAAGGGTGCGTTCTGAGCCCTCTCCTGTACTGCCTGTTCACCCACGACTGCATGGCCATGCACGACTCCAACTCAATCATCAAGTTTTCAGACGACACTACAGTGGTAGGCTTGATTACCAATAATGACAAGACAGGAAAATAACCTCACACTCAACATCACAAAACAAAGGAGATGATCGTGGACTTCAGGAAACAGCAGAGGGAACACACCCCTGTCCATATTGACAGGACGGTAGTGGAGAGGGTAGTAGTTTTAAGTTCCTCGGCGTACACATCAATGACAAACTGAATTGGTCCACCCACACAGACAGCGTGGTGAAGAAGGCGCAGAAGTGCCTCTTTAACCTCAGGAGGCTGAAGAAATTTGGCTTGTCACCAAAAACACTCACAAACTTTTACAGATGCACAATCGGGAGCATCCTGTCAGGCTGTATCACCGCTTGGTACGGCAACTGCTCTGCCCACAACCAGGTTCTATGGCTATAACTAGTCAAGCAAATGTGTCTGAGATACATTTGAAGAATACGAAGAATAAGATCATACACATAACATTAGCTAGCAACCCAGCCAGCTAACGTTGCTAGCTAACAGTACACTTGAAATTAAACCACTTTCTGTCAAAATTAGAAACGTGTCATATCTAAACATTTTACCAGTATACATCACGGTTGGATGCGTCTCCTGTCTGATGCCATACATGGTTGCCTTATTTTGATGATGTAATCCAGACTGGTGTGTTTTCCATCTCCTTAGCTATCATACCCGAATTTCACTGATTTCAAAACTCGGTCCTCTAGAAAGTGGAGAGCATACACAAAACGTTAGCTAGCGAGCCAGCCAGCTAATGTTAGCTAGCTAACAGTACACTTTAACTTGACATTAGGTTTATGCAGTTTTACTATATGATAAAAAATAAATAAAAGCTGCGTTCTACACAATTATCTATACATACTGACCAGCTCCAAAAGACAGACTCATGCTATATGGTAGACCAATCCAAATTCATCTCTCGGGCATGTCCAGCCCACTCACTCTCAGCCTATCATGGCAGGCGGGAAGGTTGCTCTCTTTTTCTGTGGCTAACCCAACTAGGCTCGTAATTTAACAATTGTATTCGTATTTACAGATGGCATACGGGCACATGAAAGTTCACATGTTCGAGAAGGCATTTCTGCCAAAAAACGCAAGTTGATAAAAAAATGGTTTACGTTCAAACAGCTCTCCTGTGAAGTTGTGACTTGCGACATACACCTAGTTTCCTGAACCGGGTCACATTTTGGAACAGTGAGTGTATTCTGACATAAAACTATCAACGTGAGATATATGGAACTCACGTGTGAAAAGGTTACAAACAGTTCAAATACTTCAATCTTAAAATGATTTTTTTTTTTAAATAAAATGCTGGTCTTTCAGTCTTCCACTGCTACTTGTTATGCAATGTATACATCTACTCGCCTATCATTCAAAGCCATGACAACAGGATCAGTATGAGCATGTCAACTAACTGCTGATTGTGAGTTTTTCAGGGGAAAATTCATTATTTTTAGTCTATGGAAATACTTAGCTTGTTTTCTTTTGAACCTGCTGAATGTGCCCCATACATATTCAGAGCAGTATTGGACAGCACACACATGCTAACACATGTATTTGTTGCATTGGATAATAACTTCAGAATCCAGACAAAATGGGATATATGTAGCCTCGTTTAAATGTTTCTTCTCACAACATTAAGATGGATTGATAATATATTATAGAATGCATGTCGCATTGACGATACCTGTGGGAATCTGTAACATGCAGATCTCGGTTGAAATACTATTAAAAATAATTCAAAATAATACTTTTAGCTTTCTCTTTAGCCTGCCTGGAGTGCCAGGTGGGCAGGGTTTGCACTTTTGATACTCTATATACTCTATATATATATATATTTGTAATAATGACACTTACAACAATACTGAATGAACACTTTGATTATTAACTTAATACAATACATACATTCAAATCTATTTAGTCTCAAATAAATAATGAAACATGTTCAATTTTGTTTACATTATGCAAAAATACATTGTTGGAGAAGAAAGTAAAAGTGCAATATGTGTCATGTAAAAAAGTAAGATTTAAGTTCCTTGCTCAGAACATGAGAACATATGAAAGCTGGTGGTTCCTTTTAACATGAGTCTTCAATATTCCCAGCTAAGAAGTTTTAGGTTGTAGTTATTATAGGAATTATAGGACTATTTCTCTCTATTCCATTTGTATTTCATATACCTTTGACTATTGGATGTTCTTATAGGCACTTTAGTATTGCCAGCCTAATCTCGGGAGTTGATAGGCTTGAAGTCGTAAACAGTGCTGTGCATCCTAGCATTGCTAAGAGCTGCTGTTTGAATGAATGCTTACGAGCCTGCTGCTGCCTACCACCGCTCAGTCAGACTGCTCTATCAAATATCAAATCATAGACTTAATTATAATATAATAAACACACATAAATACGAGCCTTAGGTCATTCATATGGTCAAATCCGGAAAGTATCATTTCAAAAACAAAACGTTTATTCTTTCAGTGAAATACGGAACCGTTCCGTATTTTATCGAACGGGTGGCATCCATAAGTCTAAATATTGCTGTTACATTGTACAACCTTCAATGTTATGTCATAATTACGTAAAATTCTGGCAAATTAATTACGGTCTTTGTTAGGAAGAAATGGTCTTCACACAGTTCGCAATGAGCCAGGTGGCCCAAACTGTTGCGTATACCCTGACTCTGCTTGCAAAGAACGCAAGAGAAGTGACACAATTTCCCTAGTTAATATTGCTTGCTAACATGAATTTATTTTAATTAAATATGTGGGTTTAAAAATATATACTTGTGTATTGATTTTAAGAAAGGCATTGATTTTGATGGTTAGGTACATTGGTGCACCGCCAGTGATTTTTTTCACGAATGCGCTTGTTAAATCATCACCCCTTTGGCGAAGTAGGCTGTGATTCAATGATAAATTAACAGGCACCGCATTGATTATTTGCAATGCAGGACAAGCTAGTTGAACTAGTAATATCATCAACCGTGTGTAGTTAACTAGTGATTATGTTAAGATTTGATTGTTTTTTTATGAGATAAGTTTAATGCTAGCTAGCAACTTACCTTGGCTCCTTGCTGCACTCACGTAACAGGTGGTCAGCCTGCCACGCAGTCTCTTCATGGAGACTCGTGCAATGTAATCGGCCATAATCGGTGTCCAAAAATGCCGATTACCGATTGTAATGAAAACATGAAATTGGCTCTAACTAATCGACATTCAAAAGACACTTCTATGGGATTCAATCATGATTGGATCTAGCTAATGATGTGATTTCAAATAGTATCTGATTACAATTCCATTAAACATTGGACTCCATCCACAGTCTACTATTGGAATGTGTCCTGTGAGAGAGTTTCGCCCTAAATGAATGAGATTGAAGGTCTTTGACCAGGTGTAGATGTTCAAATGGCAATTCTTTGTGATCTGGCTGAGTTCCCTTAGAGGTGGACTCAAATGATTTGTGTCTGTGTTGTCGCCAAATGTACAAATACATCGGTTGTTTATTGCCGACCTATTTCAATGCCATGCCAGTGATTCCTGAATGATACATTATATTTCCATCATATCAAGAGTGACTTAGAAGGGTTAAGTGCCTTGCTTAAGGGCACATCAACATATTCTTCACCTAGTCAGCTCAGGATTCAAACCAGCAACCTTTCAGTTACTGGCCCCACGCCCTTAATTGCTATGCCACCTGCCGCCGTAGATGATTGGATTAGTTCTATGGTTCAAAGGGTTTTCATAGATTGCATCCAAACCCATTTTCTACAAAATAGTAGACAAAACATTAAGGAACCCTGCTCTTTCCATGGCATAGACTGATCAGGTGAATCCAGGTGAAAGCTATGACCCCTTATTGAAGTCAGTTGTTAAATCCAAAGTCTTGAGAGAATTGAGACATGGATTGTGTATGTGTGCCATTCAGAGGGTGAATAGGCAAAACAAAAGAGGACCACCGGGTTGACATTCGCTCTCTATGCCAGCTATCATTGTATTTTTGGCAGGTTTTTTTCCCCGGGAATATTCGTCATCAACATGATTACCTTTTCCAATGGAACATATTTATTCCTGAAGGGTTTCACACACAAATGTCATAAACAACCACAGTGGAGGCACTAGTTATTTTGATTTTATGGGAAATGTCTGAATGCAAAACAGTTACAGAACACCCTGTACTGTAATGTAAAGCCCCTACAGGGCTGCGCACTCATCTTTGTATTGAAACAACGGATACATGCTCTTTCCCTTGATGAATGACAAACAGTCTACCGTTTATGTCACTTGAATTGATGATGGATTTTAAAAAGACATTCAGGCGGAATTGAGATCGTTCCATAGTGTTAAGTAATGTCCGTATCAGAATATGAATGTCGACATAAGCCCTCAGATAAACAGTCAAACTGTAAGCAGCTTTTTTATTGGCCTGCAGGTCCCAGATCTGTTGATATCATCTCAACTCTTTGTCATGCTAAACATGATAACACAAACCGATATGTGACCAGCTTTTCATTCGCTTCCTGCTATCTTCCATGACCACATGGAGGAGAAAGAGGCGAAGAGGGCTTTCTCCGATGCGGGCAGGAAAAGCCCCTAAAATATTCCAGAAACATCCAAAGTGTGTCTATCAGGGTTGGGCTGGCTGTGAGGTGTGCAACTGCTGTGTGTGTGTGCGTGCATGCAGCTAAGCATGTGTCTCCACTGTCTTGACAGTTACCTTTCCTGACAGAGAGAGTGAGAGAATAGAAGAAGAGAAAGGAGAGAAAGAAAATACCCTAACATCAAGTAGCGGAGTCAATCACCACCTTCCGGAGACACCTGAAACCCCACCTCTTTAAGGAATACCTAGGATAGGATAAAGTAATCCTTCTCACCCCCCTTAAAAGATTTAGATGCACTATTGTAAAGTGGCTGTTCCACTGGATGTCATAAGGTGAATGCACCAATTTGTAAGTCGCTCTGGATAAGAGCGTCTGCTAAATGACTTAAGTGTAATGTAAATGTAAGTACACAGTGATTGTTCCATTTATCCCAGGAGTAACCCCATTGTAAAAAAAAATAATAATAAAAAAAAAAAACGCAATATCAGCTGAAGAGAAAAAGGGTAAATCTTTTAGATGTGTGTGAAGGTTTTGAAAGAGCTGGCAAGGGAGGGACACCCCTATTGCATAAACCAACATTTCTACTCAGCAAAAGGGATGATTTGATGTGTGATTGTTGTGTATGCAGAAAGAGGGATGCCCCTACAGCTGCAAAACCACTGCAGCTATATCAACTGTTAGGTGTGAAGGGTATCCTGCCTGGCTCTTCATTTGCAGTGAGAAAGAGGAATACACCGTAAAACTGCACAGGATGCTGTTTTGAAAAAGCACCCAGTGATTTTCTCAGTACAGTATATCCAACCCCCTCTCTATTCAGCAACTGAAAGCCTTTACGTATCTTATGTCTGAGAATACGCCTTATTCTCAATAGTGGTGCCCTAGTAACACCCACAGCTTGGCTTGTTCTGTACATGTAGCATACCATCTTGCATCCCACTGTTGGCTTGCCACTGAAGCGAAGTAGGGTTGTTCCTGGATGGGAGACCAGATGCTGCCAGAAGTGGTGTTGGATGGCCAGTAGGAGGCACTCTTTCCTCTAATCTAAAAAAAAAGATCCCATTGCTGTCTTTCAGATGGGACATTAAACAGGTGTCCTTACTTGCTGTGGTCACCAAAAATCCCATGGCACTTATTGTAAGAGTAGGGGTGTTAACCCTTGTGTCTTGGCTAAATCCCATCGTCCCCAGCTTCCAATTGGCTCATTCCTCTCTGCTGTAACTATTCCTTGGGTTGTTGCTGTAAGTGAGAATGTGTTCTCAGTCAACTTACCTGGTAGCCTTATATATGGGTTGAAAATGACACATCTGGGCACTGTTAAGTGTCTAAATTGGAATTCAGTACCATAACATGTATAAAATGGCAGGCCCTGTGTTTCACAGCACTGTATGGGTTTTGACTGACAGCCGTTCTGAATTTGAGCACCACACGCAACAAGAAGTTGCCCCCATCCCTCATGCTAATTGAGCAACTTTATCAAAATATTGATTGTCTGAGCGAGGGAAATGCTGTAAATTAAGAGGACTCAATGTATTTTGAAAGATGAGATGTTGAGGAGTATAATAAATACCGCTTCGATGTCATAAATGTGCACTTCACATTTCCAAATCATAAAACTCATGTAATATACAGTGTCAACGTTCATGAAGCCTATGGTTGATGTACAGTTACCAGATGACATGGTGTCATACCCTGGGTTGTTCTGAACAGAATGAGTCTGGTTGTTGTACAGTTACCAGATTACATGTTGTCATACCCTGGGTTGTTCTGAACAGAATGAGCCTGGTTGCGGTACAGTTATTGTGAATTAAATTCACTGTGAAACGCGCACCTGAGTGCATGCTTAACTCCTTTCTATGCACACCAAAATTACAGTCTGTTGCTCTGTGAAAAGCCCAGAACTGTAAGATCGTAATTTATAACTTAGCTAGTCATGTTGGAAATAGAACAAGCTTTCAAATGATGCCCATCTGACCCAGATTACGATTTATAATGGACCGGTTTTGAATTGCGTAAACAAAAACAATAGTGTTGTGATGACGGGGATGCTGGGTTGTGTTCCAAACAAACAACTACAAGTGTCAACTACAAGTGTTCTAGTTCCTCTACAGCACAGCTAGGGGAGCTCAAAACAAGCACCTTATAGTTGAAAACTCTTCTTTGAGTCACTTTGGAGAGGTGGGTAGCCACCTGGAGACACAAATTAGTCCTCTCACTCAAACCCTGTAGCACCCACCCCACCCTTTCCAGGAATATTATCATTTTGCTGAATGTATCCAGAGTATTTTCAGATTTCGTTATCAACAAATGCAGCAAAAAGTACAGTAAATGTAAAATGCACATAAAATCAACAGTGTAGTGTTTGGATTCAGTTTTGTCTCAGCTGGACTGTTGTGTCCTCAACTTTGGTTGAATCATTTCCCCATCATTTCTGAACAGTTCCCTTTCAATTGCTACCATGCTTATGTCTGTGCTTTTCATATTTCTTCTGTAAGAAACATTTCAATGCAGTCCTATCCATACAGGCCAATTCCCAGAAGTATAAAGGGTTAACTTAACATTTCACGGCCACACATGTAGCGGCGTATGCGAATGTCTGCCATCAATTGGCAATCGTGAATAATGTATTGAATATTCAGTCTGAGGACCTACGAAGGCTTGCATAATAGATAGGAGTAGATTTCTTCAGCTCCACTCATACAGAAGGACTGAAGTGCTCCAATTCTGCCATATTTAGTAAGGCATTTAAAGGGATCACAAATTACAGAAATATAAGTGGCCAGGTAACCAAAAACAAAGCCTGGATTGCTGTCTTACCTTGTTCATAGACTCCTGACAGGGTAAGGGAACCAATATGTCATTGGTTAGCTGCTGGATTTGCATTTCAGCTATGGTTTTGCTGGTTTTCTCTGGGTTTTTTTTATCAAACTGGTGTCACTTTGGAAATAGTGGGGAAATTAGTCCCCGGGCTACAGGATATAGTGCCTTTGGAAAGTATTCAGACCAGTTGTCTTTCTCTACATTTTGTTACGTTACAGCCTTATTCTAAAATTGATTAATAACAAAAATTCCCCTCATCAATCTACACACAATACCCCATAATGACAAAGCAAACACAGGTTTTTAGAAATGTTTTCAAATGTATTAAAACTATAAAACTGGAATATCACATTTACATAACTATTCAGACCCTTTACTCAGTACTTTATTAAAGCACCTTTGGCAGCAATTACAGCCTCGAGTCTTCTTGGGTATGACGCTACAAGCTTGGCTCCTGTATTTGGGGAGTTTCTTCCATTATTCTCTGCAGATCCTCTCAAGCTCTTTCAGGTTGGATGGGGAGCATTGTTGCACAGCTATTTTCAGGTCTCTCCAGAGATGGTCATTCGGGTTCAAGTCCGGACTCGGTCTGGTTCACTCAAGGACATTCAGAGACTTGTCCCAAACTCCTGTGTTGTCTTGGCTGTGTGCTTAGGGTTGTTGTCCTGTTGGAAGGTGAACCTTTGCCCTAGTCTGAGTTCCTGAGTACTCTGGAACAGGCTTTCATCAAGGATCTCTCTGTACTTTGCTCCATTCATCTTTCCCTTGATCCTGACTAATCTCCCAGTACCTGCCGCTGAAAAACATCACCACAGCATGATGCTGCCACCACCATGCTTCACCGTAGGGATGGTGCCAGGTTTCCTCCAGACGTGGCGCTTGGTTGTCAGGCCAAAGAGTTCAATCTTGGTTTCATCAGACCAGATAATCTTGTTTCTCATGGTCTGAGAGTCATTTAGTGTCTTTTGGCAAACTCCAAGTGTGCTGTCATGTGCTTTTTACTGAGGAGTGGTTTCCGTCTGGCAATTGTACCATAAAGGCCTGATTGGTGGAGTGCTGCAGAGATGGTTGTCCTTCTGGAAGGTTCTCCCACCTCCACAGGGAAATTCTGGAGCTCACCTCCCTGACCAAGGCCCTTCGCCCCCGATTGCTCAGTTTAACTGAGTGGCCAACGAGTCTTGGCTTGGTTTTTGTTCTGACGTGCAACTTTGCATTGTGCCAAGTGTATGTCTTATTTTCTCTTTTAAATCACTACTTTCAAACAGTATCCCATTAATAGACAGCACAAGAAAAAGAGAAAATAATCAGAACACTATCTGATATGGTTAACTGTGGGACCTTATGAAGACAGGTGTGTGCCTTTCCAAATCATGTCCAATCAACAGATGGACTCCAATCAAATTGTAGAAACATCTCAAGGATGATTAATGGAAACAGGATGCACCTGAGCTCAATTTTGAGTGTCATAGTAAAGGATCTGAATAGTTGTGTAAATAAGGTATTACAGGTTTTTATTTTTAATAAATAATAATATAAAATAATAATATAATAATAATAATAATATAATAAATAATAATAATAATAATAGTTAATAGTAAATTAGTAAAAAAGGTATTTCTGTTGTCTTTTATACATTTTATACATTTGCAAATATTTCTAAAAAACAGTTTTCACTTTATCATTGTGGGGTATTGTGTGGAAAACATATATTTAATCAATTTGAAGAATGAGGCTGTAAAGTAGCAAAATGTGGAAAAAGTCAAGGGGTCTTAGTACTTTCTGAAGGCACTGTATATCCTTGCTCCTTACACATAAACGCAAACGCAGACAAAATCAAGGACTTTAAATGTAGAACTGTAACATTTTAGTCATTTGTGACCGATCACCTTGATTCAGTCTTATGTAGCAAAATTAGAAATTGTGTTTTTACATTGGATTGGATAAATGCAGAGACACAGAGCTACAACATGGTATATCATACACTGCATTTGCATAATTCTGCTTTGAAAGTTGATCAACTTGTAAACCTTTTGAGAAAATTGCCTTTGAATGTTTTGTTTACACCCATTCAGCATTGTTCACATCCTCTTAAGCTTTAGCCCCACCCATCTCTTTAAGGGTTGATCTACGCGTTCTGTACTAGAAACAGCAGTCAAGCACCCAAGCAAACTGGCTAACTTGCCAGCTACTTCCAGACACAAATGAGAGAACAGCTCACTGAACATTACTCGCCCTAGCATAGCTGGTTAGGCTGTTTTTATGTTATCCTCAGCATTGATGACTGCAACTGTGCTGTCAGATTGTCCTTTCGTCAATTCAGTGCATATTAAACGCTCTGGCCAATGAGAAGGGTTGATCTGAGCATTCTGACCTCACAACGGCAGTCAAGCACCCAAGCTAACTGGCTAACATTGGCTAGCTTGCTAGCTATTTCCAGACACAAATGAGAGAACACCCCACTCTGACCAGTTTACTCGCCCTCGCAGAGCTGGTTAGGCAGTTTTCATGTTAACCAGAGAGTTGGTGACTGTAACTGTGCTGTTGGCTACAATTTAATTACGCTTTTTTGCCGACGTTTACTGACACCGGCCTTATTCAGTGGGGTTGAGTGTTCATAAATTCATCAGTTATTCTGTGCTCTGGCACACTCAGGTGAGTGTGCACTAAAATGGGAGTAGATTGCCAGACTAAATTTAGGAACTCACCCAAAATGGTTAGTTGCATAGTGGAGTCTTTTGTTAAGACATGTTCAGTAGCTAGCTAGCTAGCTAAACAATGGACCATAATCCCAACTCATGACATTACTACCCTGCATGAATCTGCAGGTAGCTAACCAACCAGGTTCAATGTTAGCTAGCTAACATTATGCTATAACTAGCTAAACAAATGGCTCTGAGATACGAATAATACGATCATACGCGTAACGTTAGCTAGCAAGCCAGACAGCTAATGTTAGCTAGCTAGCTAACAGTGCACTTTTGCTTGAATTGAAAATGAATTAGAAATGTGTAATATATGAAAATACACCTAGCTAGACTATCTTATATCTTATACATCATTGTTGGACGCTTCTCCGTGTCATTGGTGCCATGGTTGCCCTTAGTTTGAGGATGTAATCCGGAGACAGGTGTTTTCTCCATCTCCTTATCTATCATACTCTGATTCCACTGATTTCAAAACTCGGTCCCCCAGAAAGTGAAGAGCAGTTCTACTAAGCAATATATTTTTTCAAAAGCCACGTTAGACAGGATTACCTACACATATTAACCAGCACAAATAGACAGAAGCGTGCTATATGGCAGACCAATCTGAACTCATCTCTCTGCATGTCCAGCCCACTCATTATCTCAGCCAATCATGGCTAGTGGGAAGGTTAAACCAACTAGGCTCGTAATTTAACAATTGTATTCATATTTACAGATGGCATTCAAGTTTGATATTAAGGCACAGGAAAGTTCACATATTTCAGAAGGCATTTCTGGCAAAAAAAGATTACGTTCAAAGGGTTCTCCTGTGAAGAGGTGACCCGCGACATACGCCTAGTTTCCTGAAACGGGTCACATTTAGCAGACACTCTTATCCAGAGTGACTTACAGTTAAGTGCCTTCCTCAAGGCGACCATTTGGGTTCTGGCCCAATGCTCTTAACCACTAGTCTACCTGCTGCCCCAGGACGCACAGACACACACATGCTCACACAGTTGTGCACACACACACACACACACACACACACACACACACACACACACACACACACACACACACACACACACACACACACACACACACACGCACACGCCTCTGCACACTGTGTGCGAGCTCTCAGCTCTGTCTCCATTTTAATTATTACAAATCGGCCTCTGCTGAACTGTCTGAGGAATCAATCTCACTCTCTGAGATTGTTTTAAACGCTGCTGATCAAAGTCTTTAATTGATTGGAGGAGGCCATCTTAATGTGTCTGCCTGCTTGTTCTCACTCAAGGGGATTGTGCTCTCATTAAAAATCCATGTGAAAGTGTGTGTGTGTGTGTGTGTGTGTGTGTGTGTGTGTGTGTGTGTGTGTGTGTGGCCCATGGGGATGTGTGAAACTTACTCGTCAGCCTGAAGTGTCCCCACATCAGCCTGAAGTGTCCCCAGCAAATAGCTACCTTTTTGCGTGGCGGCGCTGACTGTTAAGACACTTCATGAGGTCACGTGTGCTAGCAAAGCAGAGGTCCAAAGTCCACGCCAGGTATGGGCCAAATTGGGAGGAAGTGGTACTAACTAAGCAAGCATCACTATGTCCTTTACTTGTGCTGGCCTATGAAGTCTTCATAAATGTAGATATCAATTCATGACATCTGACAATCCTGTGGTCTCTATGCTGCCTCAGCGTTAGTGTCCCATACTCTTCAGTCAGAGAGAGAGGGCGATGTCAGGAGTTTTTGTCAATTGCTTTGGTGCTATTTTCACAAGTAAGTGGTGAATTTTCAAAACTCCAAACTGGTAAAACTTGTAACGCCCAAGTATTATAGTCAAAACCTTTTATTGTGCATTCATTTTGTTTGGAGACATTTTTCACCACACAACCATTGATCCAAAAACGGTGAAATATCTTGAGAACATTATTTGAATCACCAAGCCACAACATGATATCTGTTTTTACAACCAGTTAATCCAATAGCATTGCCCTTTGAATGTAACATGCTACAGTACAGGCTCTGAGGGATGACCAGTCCTCTACTGGCTGTACTGGGTAGAGAGGAACCAGGCTCTGAGGGGTGTCCAGTCCTCTACTGGCTGTACTGGGTAGAGAGGAACCATGCTCTGAGGGGTGTCCAGTCCTCTACTGGCTGTACTGGGTAGAGAGGAACCAGGCTCTGAGGGGTGTCCAGTCCTCTACTGGCTGTACTGGGTAGAGAGGAACCATGCTCTGAGGGGTGTCCAGTCCTCTACTGGCTGTACTGGGTAAACCAGAAGAACCAGGAGGAACAGTACAGTACTGACTGTACTGGGTAGAGAGGTTAAGAGAACACGGCCATTAAGGCCAGATAGTTTATCAAGATGTTCGAAACATTCATGGATTACATGTTGTTTTTTCTTCAACTTTATTTAACCAGGTAGGCCAGTTAAGAAAAACTGACCTGGCCAAGATAAAGCAAAGCAGTGCGACAAAAACAACAACACAGAGTTACACATGGGATAAACAAACGTAGAGTCAATAACACAATAGAAAAATCTATGTACAGTGTGTGCAGATGTTGTAAGGCTCGGGAGGTAAGGCAATAAATAGGCCATAGTGGGTGAAATAATTACAATCTAGCATTAACACTGGAGTGATAGATGTGCAGATGATGATGTGCAAGTCATGGGTTACTGGGGTGCAAATGAGCAAAAATAACAATATGGGGATGAGGTAGTTGGGGGGGCTATTTACAGATGGACTGTGTACAGGTACAGTGATCAGTAAGCTGCTCTGAATGCTGATGCTTAAAGTTAGTGAGGGAGATATGTCTCCAACTTCAGTGATTTTTGCAATTCGTTCCAGTCATTGACAGCAAAGAACTGGAAGGAAAGGAGGCCAAATGAGGTGTTGGCTTTGGGGATGACCAGTGAAATATACCTGCTGGAGCGCGTGCTGCGTATATTGGTTCCTGACTTCCCTGAAAAGTTGCATATCGCGGGGGCTATTCAATGCTATAGAATGTTTTGTGATGGTCAAGGGAAATCAAGTCTGGATTGAACCAAGGGCTATATCTGTTCTTAGTTCCACATTTTTTGAATGGGACATGCTTATTGAAGATGGTGAGGAAGGCACTTTTAAAGAACAACCAGGCATCCTCTGCTGACAGGATGAGGTCAATATCCTTCCAGGAGACCCGGGCCAGGTCGATTAGAAAGGCCTGCTCGCTGAAGTGTTTTTGGGAGCGTTTGACAGTAATGAGGGGTGGTCGCATGACTGCGGTCCCATTACGGACGCAGGCAATGTAGCAGTGATCGCTGAGATCCTGGTTGAAGACAGCAGAGGTGATAATTTGTGTGAGATTGAGGGCATCTAGCTTAGATTTTAGGACGGTCGTGGTGTTAAGTCTGTCCCAATTTAGGTCACCGAACAGTATGAACTCTGAATATGGATGGGGGGCAATCACTTCACATATGGTGTCCAGGGCACAGCTGGGGGCTGAGGGGGGTCTATAACATGTGGCAACAATGAGAGACTTGTTTCTGGAAAGGTGGATTTTTAGAAGTTGAAGCTCGAACTGTTTGGGCACAGACCTGGATAGTATGACAGAACTCTGCAGGCTATCTCTGCAGTAGATTAAAACACGCCCCCTTTGGCAGTTCTATCTTGATGGAAAATATTGTAGTTGGGGATGGAAATTTCTTCATTTTTGGTGGCCTTCCTAAGCCAGGATTCAGACAAGAGGACGTAAAGGCTGGTGGAGTGTGCTAAAGCAGTGAATAAAACACATTTAGGAATGAGGCTTCTGATGTTAACATGGATGAAACCAAGGCTTTTACGGTTACAGAAGTCAGAAGTCAAATGATAGTGCCTGGGGAATGGGTGTTGTACTGGGGGCTACAGGGCCTGGGTTAACCTCTACATCACCAGAGGAACAGAGGAGGAGTAGGATAAAGGTACGGCTAAAGGCTAAAAGAACTGGTTGTGTAGTGCGTTGGGAACAGAGAATCAAACCATATCGGACCATTACGTCGGCAGACCAATTGTGATGGATCAGCTGGGCTCCGTGTCGGCAATAAAGGGTCCAGGCCAATTGGCAAAAGAGATATTGTATTCCACGGTTAGTGTGTATACCTCTTCGGCTAGCCGGGAGATGGGCCTAGCTCGAGGATAGCTCAATGCTAACTGGTGCTTGCTTTGGGACAGAGGCAATTAGCCAGCGGTATCCACTCGGTTTCAGCTAGCTAGCTGAGATGATCCGGTGTAATGGCACAGAGTGGCAGGAATCCGGTGATGTGGTGGAGAAAAGCAGTCCGACATGCTCTGGGTTGATATCGCGCTGTGCAGACTGGCAGGTATTGACCGAGCTGAAGCCGGCTGGTGTCCAAGCTAAAGGTGAAGACCGCTAGCCGTGGCTAACAGTGACTACTATCAAGTTAGCTGGTTAGCCTCTGATGGAGGTTCCTGTTATAATGTATAAAAATAGCAGATCCGTACCACATTGGGTGTGGTGGGTTGCACTAAAGTATATTTAGATCGTAGGTGGAAAGTGAGATTAAAATATACATGAAAAAAACTGATGAAACCGACTATTTACATGGGACCAGACAAACACACGTTTAACTGCTATGCCATCCTGCAGGATGACCAGCAGGGTCAGATAATAATCACAGTGGTTGTAGAGGGTGCAACAGCTCAGCACCGAAGGAGTAAATGTCAGTTGGCTTTTCATTGCCGAGCATTCAGAGGTTGGGACAGCAGGTGCGGTAGAGAAAGAGAAAGAGAAAGAGAGAGAGAGAGAGAGAGAGAGAGAGAGAGAGTCAAAAACAGCAAAAAATAAATGTATTTTTCAGATATAATTACAACATAGGTGAACTGTAATCAAATTAAACAAATGTTTAGTAGGCACTAGTTTGCATCAAGCATGTCTTGAGCATAGATTCTCATCGACCTTGCAGTAAATGTCCTCATTGTTCATGCACCTGGGGTAAAAAACTTTTGGCATGGAGAATCAAAGCCTGACATAGGTCTGAATTTATGTCATGGTACTCTCATTGGGATGGTAATCATACACCTTCCACCTGTATTGTAATCATGTATTGTATTTTACACTATTGTAGTGGTTGTGTGTGGCACTAGCAATACCAGAGTTGTGGGTTCGATTCCCACTGGGGTCACATACAAAAATGTGTGGACTCGAAGTTGTCACTTTGGATAAAAGCACCTAATATGCATTGGCGATTCTACCTATTTTACACACACACACACACACACACACACACACACACACACACACACACACACACACACACACACACACACACACACACACACACACACACACACACACACACACACACACACACACACACACACACACACACACACACACACACACACACAGGGCTCATGTGATTATTCATCTCCTCAGGGCTTAGTGAGAATCAAATCTGGCCTGATAGCTGTCTCTACAATAAGGCTAATGTGGAAGGCATTAGGCCCTTGGGTAGACCACACACACACACCCACACACACAGGAGGCACACATCCACACATACAGGTGAAACACACATACAGGCAGCACACACACACACACACACACATGCTAAGGTGTTGTACATAGATGAGTGCATTATGTTAATTTCTGTGGAAAATGTGCATGTATAAAGAGTTCACGGCAAGACCTCCCAATGTGGTGGGTGAAAGCAGCTCTTAAAAGCGTGCCACCTGTTCCAATACCAACATCTCACTCAAACATCCACGTTTAACTACAGGAGCTAAGACAATTGTTTCAGTTAAATTATTCTGATTTGAAAATGACTTGAACATCCGCTTGAACTCTTATCTGTAATTATGAATGATAAAATAGACTTGAAACCAGAGTACTCCCCCTGCTCTATTAAGACAGTATAGGCCATATTATCCCCCAATTCACATGACAACCCTTTGAGGAATTTACAGTGCAACATGAGCCATGATTTCCCCTCACAGAGAAGATAACTGAAGAGGGTGCTGTTGAGTTTGCTATCATATTCATTTAATCACATTTGATTGGGCCGATTTCTGCGTAAGGCATGGCTTATATGCAGTACATTTTAGCTACATAATTTGCCTCTGAAAATTCACAATGGTCATTAAACGATCATAAAGAGTTAGGTACTTTGTTTTATGGAATGGTTTTCAAACCAGACACAAACAGTTTCCACATTTCCACATAGGAATGGTTTGGTTGCTCTTTACTCTGTGATCCTTTACCTCTCTTCTCTACATTTACATTATATGACAGTTCATATAGAGATTTGAATATTTGCTCTATGTCTATGTATATATGAAGTGTTTCTTTGGTGCAGCATTTGTGTGGTAGAGTCCTCTTCTCTCTCATTCGGTTGAAAGTATAAATTATCTTGTGCTGGTCTAACTACTTGTATACTGTTGCTAACCTCTCTCTCTCTTTTTCTCCCTGCTTCCCTCTCTCTCTCTCTGTGTTTCAGATCCCCAGCTCAAGGGTATAGTGACCAGGTTATATTGCAGGCAGGGATACTACTTGCAAATGAACCCAGATGGTTCTCTCGATGGGACCAAGGATGACAGCAGTAACTCCTGTGAGTATACAGTCTCTTTATCTATCCTGCTACAGCAGTGGATCCCAACCAGGGGTACTCCGGGCGGAGCAAAAATCAGTTGGTGGTACAGCAACCGAAAAAAGGTTGGGAACCACTGCTACAGGGTCAACAAGTTGTCAAATTGCATTCATTTGTGTGAAACTGTTTAGTATGCATGGCCAATACTCCCATTCTAAGTTGTATGCAAGTCTAGATATTATGCAAGTCTAGATACCACAGCTACTGTGGTGTCTCATAATCGGCAAATGAAGATCTTTTTTTATATATATGATGTATGATTTGAGATAAATAATGGTCAATTGTTTACACGTGGTTGAGGTTGATAGATCTATCATTTTATCTGTCCATGATGACAATCTATAAAATCAAAATGCTGAGCTTGTCAACACATTGATTTAGTCTCCCAACCTCACCTGTATTATATAGAAAGCAGATGGGTTCTTCTCTCTGAGATGGAAAGTGGTCCAAGAAACAGTGGGCTAGCTCGAGAGAAGAGAGAGTATTCTTAGCTCTTCGCTGGCACAGCTTCCTTAGTGCTCCAGGCTAGCTGGTTAATTTGATTTCAGTATGTGGCGCTAACTCTAGCTTGACACTGCTTTGTCTCTGTGTCTGTCACTAGGAGCAGAGATGACACGTGTCGCTTCCATAGACCTACAGAACCTTGTTTATGGATATACAAGGGGCACCTACACATACACACATGCACACATGATAGAGTTCATAAATAATATGGTATGAAATATAATTAAAAACGTGAATATGTTATGTTACTAAAGCATTGATTGGAAGATCAATAGTCAGTTGGACCAAAGAATCCATCCATATTTTATGTCATTAATTTAAGAAACGATATAAACTATTCATGGGTTTCACAGTCATGCCATTGTTATGAACATTCACTGAGGACTGAGGACCAACTTTTCTAAACAGGTGTTAATGACGATGTTGTCTAAATTACACTACATTGTCTTAGAAATACGATGACATTGCTAAAATAGGCAAATCATTTGTGGAGAAACGACTTTGGCATCATGAACATGTCATCGGATTTACTTTAGATAGATGGCAATGTTGTCATTGACTAGCAAAGTTAGTAGAACGTTCAGTTTGACCTCTTTCAACTTTCAGCAATGTAGTGACATGTTGTTAACACAGTAACAACATTTGCACAACACAGTATCAGCCAAAATCCCTATTCCATATTTGCTCAATGCCTCTAAAAACCCAGTGTCCATACATACAGTGCCTTCGGAAAGTATTCAGACACCTTGACTTTTTTTACATTTTGTTACGTTACAGCTTTACTCTAAATCGATTATATATTTTTTTAAATCCTCAGCAATCTACACACAATACCCCATAATGACAAAGTGAAAACAGGTTTTTAGAAGTGTTTGCAAATGTATAAAAAACAACAGAAATACCTTACTTACTTACGCATTCAGACCCTTTGCTATGAGACTCAAAATTGAGTTCAGGGGGACCCTATTTCCATTGATCATCCTTAAGATGTTTTAACAATTTTATTGGAGTCTACCTGTGGTAAATTCAATTGATTGGACATGATTTGGAAACGCACACACCTGGTCCCACAGTTGACAGTGCATGTCAGAGCAAAAACCAAACCATTACGTCGAAGGAATAGTCATTAGAGCTCAGAGACAGGATTGTGTCGAGGCACAGATCTGAGGAAGGTTACCAAAACATTTCTGCAGCATTGAAGGTCCCCAAGAACACAGTGGCCTCCATCATTCTTTAATGTAATAAGTTTGGAACCGCCAATACTCTTCATAGTACTGAGTAAAGGGTCTGAATACTTAAGTAAATGTGATATTTCAGTTTGTGTGTAGATTGATGAGGGGAATAAAACAATTGAATATTTTTCAGAATTAGCCTGTAACATAACAAAATGTGGAAAAAGTCTAGGGGTCTGAATAATTTCAGAAGGCACTGTACGTCTCACATCCCTCACTCTGCTCTACCTACTGTACATCCACACCAATACCAATTACCTCAAATGGTCAGGAGAGCTTATTACTGTGCATCTAAATCAGCCATACACACGCTGTCTGTATCCCAAATGGCACCCTATTCCCTATACATTGGTACAACCTATAGGGCTCTAAACAAAACTAGTGTACTATGTTGGGAATAGGGTGCCATTTGGGATGCGACTGCTTAGTGTCGCCGCCAAGACTAGCCCTGTTATTTCTCAATCAGTACAAACAAAATGGCCATTACCTAACAAGGCCAAAGTGTGTTCTACGGCCAAAAAGGACCTATTAAATCAGCCATGCTCCTATGGTGGCTCCAGTTTTTCCAGTGCTACTTCCCAGGTCTATCAATGTTGCAAAATTATACTTTAGTTTCATTGTTTGCTAGCTGGTTATCTAGCTCTTAGTGCTGAGCGATGAAGCAAAAAGTATTTATTTTGGGGGGGGTTCAGTTACTTGAATTCCATGTATTTATTTTTTTGTGAGCTCAATTACTTCTTTTCTCTAGATAGAATTCATTGCGCCTGTTCTTTCTGGCCATGGAGAGATGCGGATACACACACAGACCATATGAGACCACATGAGACAACAACGTAAGGGAAAGAGGCAGTGAGGTAGCTCTACCTGATTGATGGTTGAAGTAGTTGGTAATAAGCAGTCTACTTTGAAGAACTAGTAAAATGACTTTGGCAGCCAGCTAGCTACTACTAGCCTAGTTAATTAGGATGACTCATTCAATGGGGAGCACAGCGATAAAGTGAGATGGTTGTCTGGGTGGCTGGTTGCTACTACCTGAGCAGAGATGAGATGATGACTTAGGGAATAAAAATAATGAAGTCATAAAAAATATAAGTTATACACAGCTGAAATATATTATTAAAGTAAAGTAATTAATGTGCTTAAATGATGGTTAATACATGATAAGCAGTAATGGGAATTCACCACCATCATGGTGCTCTTGGGAATTGTTTTAGTCTGTGTTGTTACAGCATTCAACCCACTGTAAATGTCAGTGTCAGGGAAAAAGGCAGGTGATGGCTGAGGAAAGTTATGTTAATTAGCTAAATGCGTGTTAATTAGCTAAGTTAGCTAAATCATGAATGTAACGTTCATCTGCTGTCGACATCAGGATAGGATTTGAGACCACTAGTTAGCTCCAAAAGTAGTTAATAGCATTGACTGCATGCTGACAGTGCATCCAGAGCCATCCAGTGGCTGGCCACACTACAAACTTAATTTTAACCAGGTTTCTGTAAAGCAATTCTAATGACAGTCCACCACAACATATCCAGGAGTTTCCTGATCAGCAAGGGGTAGCCTGTGTGTCATTTAATTCTGTATTGAAAATACTATTTGAAATCATTGTTTATCTATTTTTAATTTAAAAATATATATATTTCACCTTTATTTAACCAGCTAGGCTAGTTGAGAACAAGTTTACAACTGCGACCTGGCCAAGATAAAGCAAAGTAGTGCGACACAAACAACAACACAGAGTTACACATGGGATAAACAAACATACAGTCAATAACACAATAGAAAATAGTGTGTGCAAATGAGGTAAGATAAGGGAAGTAAGGCAATAAATAGGCCGTGGTGGCGAAGTAATTACAATATGCCAATTAGACACTGGAGTGATTGATGTGCAGAAGATGAATGTACAAGTAGAGATACTGGGGTGCAAAGGAGCAAGATAAATAAATAAATACAGTATGGGGATGGGGTAGTTGGATGGGCTATTTGCAGATGGGCTATGTACAGGTGCAGTGATCTGTGAGCTGCTCTGACAGTTGGTGCTTAAAGCTAGTGAGGGAGATATGAGTCTCCAGCTTCAGTGATTCTTGCAGTCCGTTCCAGTCATTGGCAGCAGAGAACTGGAAGGAAAAGGCTGCCAAGGGAAGAATTGGCTTTGTGGGTGACTAGTGAGATATACCTGCTGGAGCGCGTGCTATGGGTTGGTGCTGCTATGGTGACCAGTGAGCTTAGATAAGGCGGGACTTTACTTAGCAGAGACTTGTAGATGACCTGGAGCCAGTGGGTTTGGCGACGAGTATGAAGCGAGGGCCAGCCAACGAGAGCTTACAGGTCGCAGTGGTGGGTAGTATATGGGGCTATGGTGACAAAACGGATGGCACTGTGATAGACTGCATCCAATTAGTTGGGTAGAGTGTTGGAGGCTATTTTTTTGAATGTAAGTAAATGTAAGGGGTGCGTAACTGGTGGCAGGGAAGTCAGACGCAGGAGAGCCGAACTAGGTAATAGCCGGAGCAGTTTAATTGCAAAACCAACGGCATCAAGAAAATATCAACATGGGTACAAAACCCGACGCGCACCAGTCAACATTTGCACAAGCACTTACAACAAACAATTCCACACAAAGACATGGGGGGAACAGAGGGTTAAATACACAACAATTAATGAGGGAAATGAAAACCAGGTGTGTAGGAAAACAAGACAAAACAAATGGAAAATGAAAAGAGGAGGAACCTCCCGCACCTCAGACTCCTGGAGTGGATCAGCCACCACCGGAAGCTGTAACCCGTAACTCACCTCGTTCAGTCTCCTCAGGACTTTAAATGGCCCCACAAACCGCGGACCCAGCTTCCAGGCAGGGCAGGCGGAGGGGCAGGTTTCAGGTCAAAAGCCAGACCCAGTCCCCCGGTGCAAACACCGGGGCCTCACTGCGGGGTGACGGTCTGCGCCTGCTTTCTGGCGCAGCACGGTGTGCTGAAGGTGAACATGAGCAGCGCCCCATGTCTCATCCGCTCGCCGGAACCAGTCGTCCACCGCAGGAGCCTCGGTCTGACTCTGATGCTAAGGAGTCAGAACCGGCTGATACCCCAGTACGCACTGGACGGGGGAGAGGTTAGTAGAGTAGTGGGGGAGCGAGTTCTGGGCCATCCCTGCCCAGGGCACGAATGCCGCCCACTCCCCTGGCCGGTCCTGGCGATAAGACCTCAGAAACCTACCCACATCCTGGTTAACTCTCTCCACCTGCCAATTACTCTCGGGGTGAAAACCCTCCAGACCCTCGAAGTGAACTGGGGACCCCGATCAGACACTATGTCCTCAGGCACCCCGTAGTAGAGGAAGACGTGTGTAAACTAGGCCTCCACAGTCTGTAAGGCCGTAGGGAGACCGGGCAGAGGGAGGAGACGGCAGGACTTATAGAAATGGTCCACAACGACCAGGATCGTGGTGTTACTCTGTGAGGGAGGGAGATCAGTAAGGAAATCCACCGATAGGTACGACCACGGCCGTTGTGGAACGGGTAAGGGGTGTATCTTACCTCTGGGCAGGTGCCTAGCAGCTTTACACTGGGCACACACCGAGCAGGACGAAACATAAACCCTCACGTCCTTAGCCAAAGTGGGCCACCAGTGCTTCCCACTCAGACAGCGCACCTTCCGACCGATGCCTGAATGACCAGAGGAGGGTGACGTGTGGGCCCAATAGATCAGCCGGTCACGGACAGCAGACGGAACATACAGATGCCCAGCGGGACACTGGAGGGGAGTGGGCTCTGCACATAGCGCCTGATCAATGTCCACGTCCAGCTTCCACGCTACCTGCGCCATCAGGCAGGAGGCCGGAAGTATGGGGGTGGGATCCATAGGCCGCTCCTCTGTGTCATACAGCCGGGACAGTGCATCTGCCTTAGCGTTCTGAGAACCTAGTCTGTATGAAAGGGTGAAAACAAAACGTTTGAAAAACATGGCCCACCTTGCCTGGCGAGAGTTCAGTCTCCTCGCCGCCCGGATGTACTCCAGATTGTGGTGGTCAGTCCAGATGAGAAACGGGTGTTTAGCCCCCTCGATCCAATGTCTCCATGCCTTCAAAGCCTTGACGACCGCCAATAGCTCCCGGTCCCCCACCTCATAGTTTTGCTCCACCGGGCTGAGCTTCCGCGAGAAGAAGGCACAGGGGCGTAGCTTTGGTGGCGTACCTGAGCACTGAGAGAGCACGGCTCCTATCCCAGCCTCGGCCGCATCCACGTCCACTATGAACGCCAAAGAGGGATCCGGATGGGCCAGCACAGGAGCGAGGTAAACAGAGCCCTCAGGTGACCAAAAGCCCTGTCCACCTCAGCCGACCACTGCAAACGTACCGGTCCCCCCTTCAGCAGTGAGGTAATGGGAGCCGCTACCTGACCAAAACCCCGGATAAACCTCCGGTAGTAATTGGCAAACCCTAGAAACCGCTGCACCTCCTTTACCGTGGTGGGAGTCGGCCAATTACGCACGGCTGAAATGCGGTCACTCTCCATCTCCACCCCTGAGGTGGAAATGCGGTACCCTAGGAAGGAGATGGACTGTTGGAAGAATAGGCATTTCCCAGCCTTGACGTACAGGTTATGCTCCAACAGACGAGCAAACAACCTGCGCACCAGGGACACATGCTCGGCGCGTGTAGCGGAGTATATCAGAATGTCATTAATATACACCACTACACCCTGCCCGTGCAGGTCCCTGAAAATCTCATCTACAAAGGCTTGGAAGACTGATGGAGCATTCATCAACCCGTACGGCATGACGAGGTACTCATAATGCCCTGAGGTAGTACTAAAATCCGTCTTCCACTCGTCTCCCTCCCGGATACGCACCAGGTTGTAAGCGCTCCTGAGATCTAGTTTGGTGAAGATGCGCTCCCCGTGCATTGTCTCAATCGCTGTGGCTATAAGTAGCAGGTAGCAGGTAACTGTACCTCACAGTGATCTGGTTTAGACCTCGATAGTCAATACACGGGCGCAGACCTCCTTCCTTCTTCTTCACAAAAAAGAAACTCGAGGAGGCGGGTGAAGTGAAGGACCGAATGTACCCCTGACGCAGGGATTTGGAGACGTATGTTTCCATAGCCGCCGTCTCCGCCTGTGACAGGGGATACATGTAACTCCTGGGAAGTGTGGCTGCTACCAGGAGATTTATCGCACAATCCCCCTGTCGATGGGGTGGTAATTGAGTCGCCTTCTTTTTGGAGAAGGCGAAAAGCCACATCGGCATATTTAGGGGGGATGAGCACGGTGGAAACCTGGTCTGGACTTTCCACCATAGTAGCACCAACGGAAACCCCTAAACACCTACTTGAGCACTCTCGCGACGACCCTGTGAGAGCCCTCTATTGCCACGAAACAGTGGGGTCATGACTGGCTAACCAGCTTAGGCCTAGCACCACGGGAAACAAAGGAGGATCAATAAGAAAGATACTGATTCTCTCCTTGTGATCCCCCTGCGTCACCATGCCCAGGGGAGCGGTGGCCTCCCTAATCAACCCTGAACCTAATGATCGGGAAGGGCACAGCCACGGGAACAATGGGGAACCCTAAACTATGGTCGAACGATCTGTCTATAAAATTCCCAGCCGCGCCTGAATCGACGAACGTCTTATGCTGGGAATGCGGGCAAAATTCAGGAAAATTGACATACAAAAACATGTGTACAACAGAGGGCTCTGGGTGAGATTGGTGCAGACTCACCTGCGGTGACACAGAGTGCCCTGCCTGCTGCCTCAATCCCCAGAGGAACCAACGCGGCACCGGCAGTGTGACCTCTGCGGCCACAGATGGTGCACGAGACGGAACCTCCTCCGGTCTCCCTCCACACAGCACCTCCCAGCTCCATGGGCATCGGAGCGGTGGTGCTGGGGGATGGAACTGACAGACCCCGCTCTGGACAGGTGAGGGTGGTGTCCCTGCAGGCCAGCGATAGTGGTCTGCAGGCCACTATAGTGCAGCGATAGTGGTCGATCAGGGCCCTGTCGCTCCATCCCGCGCCAGCAGCCAGGGTTCGAAGGTCCATGGCGAACTCCTGGACGCTCCTCTTCCCCTGCCTCAGATGGTAGAGACGTTCACTGCCGGCTCTACCCTCGGACGGCGGGTGAAATCCTCGAAATGGTCCAGCATGGTCTCCTTCTCCCCACATGGCGTTGGCCCACTCCAGGGCTTTCCCTGAGAGGCACAAGACGAGGGTGGACATCCTCTCACGGCGCGAAGGAGCCGGGTGGACGGTTGCCAGGTAGAGATCTAGCTGCAATAGGAAACCCTGGCCGCGTGCAACCGTCCCGTCATACTCCCGGGGAAGGGCGAGACGAATCCCACTGGGACCGGGTGAATGGGAGGCGAGTAGTGGAGGCCCTGCTTGTGCTGGTGGAGGCGCTGGGGGAACTCCCTGTCTCTCCCACCCGCCCATGGCTTGGATGACGCGGTCCATGGCGCGGCCGAGATAGTGGATCATCGGCGCTTGCTCTTGGACGCGCTCCTCGACCCCTATACCAGGGACACCTGCTCCTGCTGACTCCAAATGGTGGTGTGGAATTCTGTAAGGGGTGCGTAACTGGTGGCAGGGAAGTCAGACGCAGGAGAGCAGAACTAGATAATATCCAGAGCAGTTTAATTGCAAAACCAACGGTATAAAGAAATAACCAACATGGGTACATACCCGATGCGCACCAGTAAACATATGCACAAGCACTTCCACAAACAATTCCACACAAAGACATGGGGGGAACAGAGGGTTAAATACACAACAATTAATGAGGGAAATGAAAACCAGGTGTGTAGGAAAACAAGACAAAACAAATGGAATAGTGGATCGACTATGGCTAGAAGACCGGTGACACCGACCGCCGAACGCCGCCCGAACAAGGAGAGGAACCGACTTCGGTGGAAGTCATGACAGTAAATGACATCGTCGAGGATCTGTTGGATAGTCAGTTTTACGAGGGTATGTTTGGCAGCATGAGTGAAGGATGCTTTGTTGCAAAATAGGAAGCCGATTCTTGATTTCATTTTGGATTGGAGATGCTTTATGTGAGTCTGGAAGGAGAGTTTACAGTCAAACCAGACACCTAGGTATTTGTAGTTGTCCACGTATTCTAAGTCAGAACCGTCCAGAGTAGTGATCCTGGACAGGGGGGCAGGTGCGAACAGCGACCGGTTGAAGAGCATGCATTTAGTTTTACTTGCATTTAAGAGCAGTTGGAGGCCACGGAAGGAGAGTTGTAATGGCATTGAGCCTCGTCTGGAGGTTAGTTAACACAGTGTCCAAAGAAGGGCCAGAAGTATACAGAATGGTGTCTGTGTTGAGGTGGATCAGAGAATCACCAGCAGCAAGAGCGACATCATTGATGTATACAGAGAAGAGAGTTAGCCCGAGATTTGACCCCTGTGGCACCCCCATAGAGACTGCCAGAGGTCCGGACAACAGGCCCTCCGATTTGACACATTGAACTCTATCAGAGAAGTAGTTGGTGAACCAGGCGAGCAGTCATTTGAGAAACCAAGGCATTTGAGAATCCTGGCCTTGGCTAGGTCGATGAATACGGCTGAACAGTAATGTCTCTTATAGATGGCAGCTATGATATCGTTTAGGACCTTGAGCGTGGCTGAGGTGCACACCTGACCAGCTCTGAAACCAGATTTTATAGCGGAGAAGGTACGGTGGGATTCCAAATGGTCGGTGATCTGTTTGTTAATTTGGCTTTCTAAGACCTTAGAAAGGCAGGGTAGGATTGATATAGGGCTGTAGCAATTTGGGTCTAGAGTGTCTCCCCTTGAAGAGGGGGATGATCGCGGCAGCTTTCCAATCTTTGGGAATCTCAGACGGTACGAACGAGAGGATGATCAGGCTAGTAATAGTGGTTGCAACAATTTCTGCAGATAATTTTAGAAAGAGAGGGTCCAGATTGTCTCGCCCGGCTGATTTGTAGGGGTCAAGATTTTGCAGCTCTTTCAGAACATCAGCTATCTGGATTTGGGTGAAAGATAAATGGTGGAGGCTTGGGTGAGTTGCTGTGGGGGGTACCGGGCAGTTGACCGGGGCAGGGGTAGCCAGGTGGAAAGCATGGCCAGCCGTAGAGAAATGCTTTTCAAATGCTCAATTATAGTGGATTTATCGGTGGTGTCAGTGTTTCCAAGCCTCAGTGCAGTGGGCAGTTGGGAGGAGGTGCTTTTCTTCTCCATGGACTTTACAGTGTCCCAGAACCTTTTTGAATTTGTGCTTCAGGATGCAAATTTCTGTTTGAAAAGCTAGCCTTAGCTTTCCTACCTGCCTGTGTATATTGGTTCCTAACTTCCCTGAAAAGTTGCATATCACGGGGGCTATTCAATGCTGATGCAGTACGCCACAGGATATTTTTGTGCTGGTCAAGGACAGTCAGGTCTGGAGTGAACCAAGGGCTATATCTGTGCCTGGTTCTAATTTTTTTTGAATGGAGCATGCTTATTTAAGATAGTGAGGAAGGCACTTTTAAAGAATATCCAGGCATCCTCTGCTGACGGGATGAGGTCAATGTCATTCCAGGATACCCCGGCCAGGTTTATTAGAAAGGCCTGCTCGCTGAAGTATTTTAGGGAGCGTTTGACAGAGATGAGGGGTGGTCGTTTGACCGCAAACCCATTACAGATGTAGGCAATGAGGCAGTGATCGCTGAGATCTTGGTTGAACACAGCAGAGGTGTATTTGGAGGGCGAGTTGGTTAGGATGATATGTATGAGGTTGCCCTTGTTTACGGATTTGGGGTTGTACCTGGTAGGTTCGTTGATAATTTGTGTGAGATTGAGGGCATCAATCTTAGATTGTGGGATGGCCGGGGTGTTAAGCATGTCCCAGTTTAGGTCCCCTAACAGCATGAGCTCTGACGATAGATGGGGGGCAATCAAGTCACATATGGTGTCCAGGGCACAGCTCGACCTATAGCAAGCAGCAACGGTGAGAGACTTGTTTCTGGAAAGGTGGATTTTCTGTTTATTCTAAAGGGAAGATGTCGGCCACAGATCTGGATAGTATGACAGAATTCTGCAGGCTATCTCTGCAGTAGATTGCAACACCGCCCCCTTCGGCAGTTCTATCTTGTCCGAAAATGTTGTGAAGGGTTTTCTCTGTCTGTCTGTCTGTCTGTCTGTCTGTCTGTCTGTCTGTCTGTCTGTCTGTCTGTCTGACTCTGACTGACTCTGACTCTGACTCTGACTCTGACTTTGTCCCCCTCTGCCGCTCTTTCTGTCTTCCAGCTTTGTTCAACTTGATTCCTGTGGGTCTCCGAGTTGTTGCGATTCAGTCTGTGAAGACAGGGTTATACATCTCCATGAACGGGGAGGGCCATCTGTACACATCAGTGAGTAACAGTCTATTCTATTCCATTTTATTCTGTTACATTCAACTGTATTTTCAGCTTCTGTAATATTTAAGGCATGAAGTAATGACACACACAGGTCATGCAAATAATAATTCAAGAAACAGTCAATATACATGACATGCAAGTGGGTATTGAGAGCATTCGGAATGTTTCCAGATCCCTTGACTTTTTCCACTTTTTTGTTATGTTACAGCCTTATTCTAAAATGTATTAAATTGTTTTGTTTTTACCTTATCAATCTACTCACAATACCCTATAATGACAAAGCAAAAACAGATTTTTTTTTCGAATGTATAAAAAGTACTCAGTACTTTGTTGAAGCAACTTTGGCAGCGATTACAGCCTTCAGTCTTCTTAGATATGACATGCCTGGCACCTGCATTTGGGGAGTTTCTTGCATTCTGCTCTACAAATCCTCTCAAGCTCTGTCAGGTTGGATAGGGAGCCTTGCAGCACAGCAATTTTCAGGTCTCTCCGGAGATGTTTGATCGGGTTCAAGTCCGGACTCTGCCAGTCAAGGACATTCTGAGACTTGTCCCAAAGCCATTCCTGAATTGTCTTGGTTGTGTGATTAGGGTCATTGTCCTGTTGGAAGGTGAACCGTCGTCCCAGTCTGAGGTCCTGAGCGATCTGGAGCAGATTTTCATCAAGGATCTTTCTGTACTTTGCTCCGTTCATCGTCCTGACTACTCTTCCAGTCCCTGCTGTTGAAAAACATTTCCACAGCATGATACTGCCGCCACCATGCTTCTCTGTAGGGATGATGCCAGGTTTCCTCCAGACTTGATGCTTGGCATTCAGGCCAAAAAGTTCAATCTTGGTTTCATCAGACCAGAGAATCTTGTTTCTCATGGTCTGACAGTCTTACGGTGCCTTTTGGGAAACGGCAAGCGGCCTGTCATGTTCCTTTTGCAGAGGAGTTTCTTCCGTTTGCCCACTCTACCATAAAGGCCTGATTGGTGGAGTACTGCCAAGATAGTTGTCCTTCTGGAAGGTTCTCCCATCTCCACAGAGGAACTCTAGAGCTCTTTTAGATTGACCATCGGGTTCTTGGTCACCTCCCTGACCAAGGCCCTTCTCCCCCGATCGCTCAATTCCGCCGGGCGGCCAGCTCTCGGAAGTGTCTTGGTGGTTCCAAACTTCTTCCATTTAAGAATTTTTGGGGCCACTGTGTTCTTGGGGACCTTCAATGTTGCAGAAATGTTTTGGTGCCCCTCCCCAGGTCTGTGCCTCGATACAATCCTGCCTTGGCTCTATGAATAGTTCCTTTGACCTAATGGCTTGGTGTTTGCTCTAACATGCACTGTTAACTGTGAGACCTTATAAAGACATGTGTGTGCCTTTCCAAATCATGTCCATTCAACTGAATTTAACACAGTTGGACTCCAATCAAATTGTAGAAACATCTCAAGGATGATTAATGGAAACAGGATGCACCTGAGCTCAATTTTGAGTCTCATAGTAAAGGATCTGAATACTTATGTAAATAAGGTATTACTGTTTTTTATTTGGAATAAACTTGCAACAATTTTGAAAAACTTGCTGAGATTTGTTATTTTTTAAATCCATTTTAGAATATGCAACAAAATGTGGAAAAAGTCAAGGGGTCTGAATACTTTCCGAAGGCACTGTACGTCCAGCTCAGACACCTTTGTTATCATATCACATTGTTAATTTTAGAGACCCACACACACACACACACACACACACACACACACAAAAACACATAATCAAATCCCACTGTTTATTCTAAAGGGAAGATGTCGACCTTCTCTTCGTTTCCGGCATCAGAGTTAAAACTTTTTGCAGCAGAGCAATGTTGGTGTTGAGAATATTTACTGCAGTATTTCAAGGCTAATTGCTCTGCAGAGAAGATGAGAAATCCCATTGCACGCGGTTTCATGCATATAGATTTATATTAATCACATCAAGTACCTCTATAATCACATCAACTAGATATTTCCGGTCCATGCATCAAGAAAAACAACAAATGGTGCAAAATGGAAATGGAGAGACAGTTTGTCATGCTGTGTAGAATAACATATTTATGTTTTATTGTATATATTTTATTTTAGATGCAAAATGTAAGCATGATTTTTTTCTAAATTGGAATTAAGAATTGAGGACCGAACAAAATAAAGTAAAATAAAGGTTATGAGAAGGAATACAGCAGAGTTGCAGTTCTTGACGCAAACCGGTGCCTCTGGCACCTACTACCATACTCTGTACCTCTTTTGTCTTGCCCAATCACCCTCTGAATGGCACACATACACCCTCTGAATGGCACACATACATCCTCTGAATGGCACACATACACCCTCTGAATGGCACACATACATCCTCTGAATGGCACACATACACCCTCTGAATGGCACACATACACCCTCTGAATGGCACACATACACCCTCTGAATGGCACACATACACCCTCTGAATGGCACACATACACCCTCTGAATGGCACACATACACCCTCTGAATGGCATGTCTCAATTGTCTCAATGGTTAAAAAACCTTCATTAACCTGTTTCCTCCCCTTCATCTACACTGATTGAAGTGTATTTATCAAGTGACATCAACAAAGGATCGTAGCTTTCACCTGGATTCACCTGGTCAGTCTGTCATGGAAAGTGCATCTCAATGTGTTGTACACTCAATATCTACTTAGCGTAGATGCTCTATAACCACAGGTCCCATTTTGAACTGTGTGTTCTCAAGGTAACTAGTTTGTGTAGTCATGAACTACTTTCTCTTACTCATGGCCAGTGGTAACAGACTGCAGTGTCAGTGGCCTGACTGCGGTATTGACTTTTCCTCTGTAAAATACACCATCCTCATGGCAGGCAGCCTTGAAGACGATAAACCCCCACCACCAATCACCGCCCTCTTCTCTCTTGTCTCTAAAATGCATCATGTGATAACAAAGATGGTTGCATGTCCTAGCTGGACCAATTTTGCATGTAATGTGTATTGACTGTTTCTTCATTTATTATTTGCTTGACCTGTGTGTGTCATGCTTTTATGTCCTAAATGCCACACAAGCAGAAAATACAGTTGTTCGACTAGAAATTATGAGAAACAATTATAGTCAAATTGAATTAAGATGATAACACTCCACCATTCCACCCACAACCCTCTTTTTCCTCTCCCATCTCCACATTTCTCTTCTCTTCCCTTCTCCATCTTCGACTACCTGTATTTCTCTCTCTTCTCCTCTCCTCTCAGTTCCCCCTTATCTCCTCTCTCTTTTCATTTCCTTTCATTTCCAATCCTAATTAGCTATATTAATCAGGATGAAGAACATCCTAACCTCGTCTCCCAGATAAGGGAGATCCATCAGGATCAGTGCCCTAAAATCCCTCTCACGTCTTCCCATCCCGCATAGAGCATCAGGGACACTGAAATCTCATTCCCCTTGCTGTCCTCATTCATTAAGTGCAGAGGATAAGAGGCACGGTTTTCCAGCGACAGGCAGGCAGGTATTCCGATGGAATTCCGTGACTTTATTATCACTGCTTGGCTAAAGCCATGAAGGGAATTACAGTGGAGAGGATTGACCTGGAGTCTATGGATTGTGTTTAGGGAATTTACGGTAGGGATTGGGAATGAATCTACGTTATGGATGCTACACAACACATAACATAACGTGTCTTAATAGGGCATTGGGCCACCACTAGTCTCACGTTGCCATACCTACAAAATCAAATTGTTGTCACGCCACCCTTGGAGGTAATTCTGTATTGCAATAACAGTTTATTGATCCGCTGGCTCCAAGCTGTAACGTTTTGATTGGGCGCTACATTTCAGGAACCCTCCCCAACATGCCCGTTGGTGCTATGTGTTTGTTCGTCACTGTTTTCAGACTGAGAAGGACACATCTTGCAGTTGTTTTGTATGCTAGTTTGCAACTTTGCAGAAAAAAATGGAAGAGAACATGGAGGAAGAAAACGAATTCTGTTTTGCAGAAGTGTGCTCTGTACACACAATTGACATAGATCAAGATATTTTGATGGGGTTTTAATGTGCGATTTCCCGGCCATTCTCACACACTTGCACCTACGACACAAATCCAGTGACCACCATTGGAGCTACGCTCAAGCAAGGCATTTGATTGGTTTGATGTGTTGCAAGGAATCACAGATTTACACCTGGTTGCCACCAGCTATTTTCTTGCCATGAACTTTTCCAGGCTTCCTAGGCCACCAAGAGCCGCCAGAACAGCTTCAATGTGCCTTGGTATAGATTCTGCAAGTGTCTGGGACTCTGAAAGAGGGGTGCGCCACATAATTCTTCAACGAAATTCCATTTGGTGTTTTGTTGATGGTGGTGGAAAACACTGTCTCAGGCGCCGCCACTCCAGAATCTCCCATAAGTGTTCAGTTGGGTTGAGATCTGGTAACTGACACACACACACACACAGACACACACACCCTTTAAACCCTCTTTCAAAGTCACTGAGATCTCTTCTTCTTCTTCAGCCATGGTAGACAAAATAAGGACCCTACGCATGCTTGCCTAATTAACTCAGGAATCACACCCGTGTGTGCTGTTTCCTTTATTTTGGCAGGTACCTGTAAATATATAGAGGTTTATTTTTTCATTGGTTCATTTCATCTTGTAGGCTACACATTCACAGCTTAAAGTTGGATTGCAGTGGAGGCCTACACTCATGGTGGAGACTGGTGCTTCTGGCAACCCACTGGATGAATTGATGTTGATTGATGTCAAATGATGGTGAGGCAGTGGGGTGGCAAGTATGTGGACTTGATCTCTGCTCTCTTCGTTTGCTTTCACTTGCTCTCTCTCTCTCCCCCCCTCTGTCTTTGCTCTCTCAATCCATCTTTCCTTATATCTGATTCTCCCGCCGACCGTTTATCAACATATATATTTTTGATAACGCTTTAGTCTTAAAAAAGCAACACAGAATGTGAAGTGAAATGCTTAAATACGTTGAGTGGGAATCTTCTTACGAGCTCCTTCGACAAAAACCTTCAATACCTACAAATACGTTAAACCTTGTACACTGACTGTGCCAAACATTAGGAGCACTTTCCTAATATTCAGTTGCAGCCCTTTTTTGCCCTCAGAACAGCCTCAATTTGTCGGGGCGTGGACTCTGCAAGGTGTCAAAAGCGTTCCACAGGGACTCCCAAGTTGGCTGGATGTCCTGTGGGTGGTGGACCATTCTTGATACACACGGGAAACTGTTGCGTGTGAAAAACCCACCAACGTTGCAGTTCTTGACGAAAAAACAGTGCACCTGGCACCTACTACCAAACCCTGTTCAAAGGCATTTAAATATTTTGTCTTGCCCATTCACCCTCTGAATGTCAAACATACACAATCCATGTCTCAATTGTCTCAATGCTTAAAAATCCTTATTTTACCTGTCACCTCCCCTTCATCTAAACTGATTGAAGTGGATGTCACAAACAGAGCAGGTGTTCTTAATATTTTGTGTACGCAGTGTATATATTGGTGTGCAAAATAAATATGTCAAATGGGAAAATAGTGTTCCCATCCACATGGAACAGTTTAACACTGCTAGATTCGCTCCAGCATTCAGAATGCTCTTCTGCTCAATTTGCAGCTCGTTGCTGTGCTAATGGGCTTTGTGATCAGGCCCTTGCCATCCAACCAGCCACACACTCACTCACACTCAGTTCTCTTGCTATTCTCTTGCTGTTCTCTGATGTGTGAATTACTCGTATAATCACAGCTAGCGAAAACACACCCCCCCACTTCCTCCTCCTATTTTATCTCTTTTTCATCCTCTCCTGAAAGCAAGTTACAGTTGAAATTGGACGTTTACTTAGACCTTAGCCAAATACATTTAAACTCAGTTTTTCACAATTCCTGACATTTTATCAGAGTAAAAATCCCCTGTCTTAGGTCAGTGAGGATCGCCACTTCATTTTAAGAATGTGAAATGTCCGAATAATGGTAGAGAGAATTATTTATTTCAGCTTTTATTTATTTCATCACATTCCCAGTGGGTCAGAAGTTTACATACACACAATTAGTATTTGTTAGCATTTCCTTTAAATTGTTTAACTTGGGTCAAACTTTTCCAGAAGCCTTCCACAAGCTTCCCACAAAAAGTTGGGTGAATTTTGGCCCATTCGTCCTGACAGAGATGGTGTAACTGAGTCAGGTTTGTAGGCCTCCTTGCTCGCACACGCCTTTTCAGTTCTGCACACTCATTTTCTATAGGATTGAGGTCAGGGCTTTGTGATGGCCACAACTTTTGTCACAACTTTGGAAGTATGCTTGGGGTCATTGTCCATTTGGAAGACCCATTTGTGACCAAGCTTTAACTTCCTGACTGATGTCTTGAGATGTTGCTTCAATATATCCACATTATTTTCCTACCTCATGATGCCATCTATTTTGTGAAGCGCACAAGTCCCTCCTGCAACAAATCACCCCCACAACATGATGCTGCCACCCCCATGCTTCACGGTTGGGATGGTGTTCTTCGGCCTGCAAATCTCCCCCTTTTCCCTCCAAACATAACGATGGTCGTTATGGCCAAACAGTTCTATTTTTGTTTCATCAGACCAGAGGACATTTCTACAAGAAGTACGATATTTTTCCCCATGTGCAGTTGCAAACCATTGTCTGGCTTTCTTATGGCGGTTTTGGAGCAGTGGCTTCTTCCTTGCTGAGCGGCCTTTCGGGTTATGTCGATATAGGACTCATTTCACTCTGGATATACAGTGGGGGAAAATGATTTTTTTATGAATTTATTTGCAAATTATGGTGGAAAATAAGTATTTGGTCAATAACAAAAGTTTATCTCAAAACTTTGTTATATACCCTTTGTTGGCAATGACAGAGGTCAAACGTTGCTGGTATTTTGGCCCATTCCTCCATGCAAATCTCCTCTAGAGCAGTGATGTTTTGGGGCTGTTGCTGGGCAACACGGACTTTCAACTCCCTCCAAAGATTTTCTATGGGGTTGAGATCTGGAGACTGGCTAGGCCACTCCAGGACCTTGAAATGCTTCTTACTAAGCCACTCCTTCATGCCCGGGCGGTGTGTTTGGGATCATTTTCATGCTGAAGGACCCAGCCACGTTTCATCTTCAATGCCCTTGCTGATGGAAGGAGGTTTTCACTCAAAATCTCACGATACATGGCCCCATTCATTCTTTCCTTTACACGGATCAGTCATCCTGGTCCCTTTGCAGAAAAACAGCCCCAAAGCATAATGTTTCCACCCCCATGCTTCACAGTAGGTATGGTGTTCTTTGGATGCAACTCAGCATTCTTTAACCTCCAAACACAACGAGTTGAGTTTTTACCAAAAAGTTCTATTTAGGTTTCATCTGACCATATGACATTCTCCCAATCTTCTTCTGGATCATCCAAATGCTCTCTAGCAAACTTCAGACGGGCCTGGACATGTACTGGCTTGAGCAAGGGGACACGTCTGGCACTGCAGGATTTGAGTCCCTGGCGGCGTAGTGTGTTACTGATGGTAGGTGTTTGTTACTTTGGTCCCAGCTCTCTGCAGGTCATTCACTAGGTCCCCCCGTGTGGTTTTGGGATTTTTGCTCACCGTTCTTGTGATCATTTTGACCCCACGGGGTGAGATTTTGCGTGGAGCCCCAGATCGAGGGAGATTATCAGTGGTCTTGTATGTTTTCCATTTCCTAATAATTGCTCCCACAGTTGATTTCTTCAAACCAAGCTGCTTACCTTTTGCAAAGTCAGTCTTCCCAGCCTGGTGCAGGTCTACAATTTTGTTTTTGGTGTCCTTTGACAGCTCTTTGGTCTTGGCCATAGTGGAGTTTGGAGTGTGACTGTTTGAGGTTGTGGACAGGTGTCTTTTATACTGATAACAAGTTCAAGCAGGTGCCATTAATAAAGGTATCGAGTGGAGGACAGAGGAGCCTCTTAAAGAATAAGTTACAGGTCTGTGAGAGCCAGATATCTTGCTTGTTTGTTGGTGACCAAATACTTGTTTTCCACCATAATTTGCAAATAAATTCATTAAAAAATCCTACAATGTGATTTTCTGGATTTTTTTTCTCATTTTGTCTGTCATAGGGGGGTGGCAGGGTAGCCTAGTGGTTAGAGCATTGGACTAGTAACCAAAAGGTTGCAAGTTCAATTCCCCGAGCTGACAAGGTACAAAATCTGTCGTTCTGCCCCTGAACAGGCAGTTAACCCACTGTTCCTAGGCCGTAATTGAAAAAAATAATTTGTTCTTAACTGACTTGCCTAGTAAAATAAAGGTAAAATAAAAAAAATAAAAAAAATAGTTGAAGTGTACCTATGATGAAAATTACAGGCCTCTCTCATCTTTTTAAGTGGGAGAACTTGCACAATTGGTGGCTGACTAAATACTTTTTTGCCCCACTGTAGATACTTTTGTATCTGTTTCCTCCAGCAATCATCACAAGGTCCTTTGCTGCTGTTCTGGGATTGATTTGCACTTTTCGCACCAAAGGACATTCATCTTTGGGAGACAGAACACGTCTCCTTCCTGAGCGGTATGGCGGCTGCGTGGTCCCATGGTGTTTATACTTGCATACTATTGTTTGTACAGATGAACGTGGTACCTTCAGGCATTTGGAAATTGCTCCCAAGGATGAACCAGACTTAGTTTAGGTCTACAATTTTGTTTTTTTGTTTCTTGGTTGATTTCTTTTGATTTTCCTATGATGTCAAGCAAAGAGGCAGTGAGTTTAAAGGTAGGCCTTGAAATACATCCACAGGTACACCTCCAATTGACTCAAATGATGTCAATTAGCCTATCAGAGGCTTCTAAAGCCATGACATCATTTTCTGGAATTTTCCAAGCTGTTTAAAGGCACATTCAACTTAGTATATTTAACCTTCTGACCCACTGGAATTGTGATACAGTGAATTATAAGTGAAATAATCTGTCTGTAAACAATTGTTGGAAAAATTACTTGTGTGATGCACCAAGTAGATGTTCTAACCGACTTTCCAAAACTATAGTTTGTTCACAAGAAATTTGTGAAGTGGTTGAATAATGAGTTTTAATGACTCAAACCTATGTGTTTGTAAACTTCCGATTTCAACTGTGCATCTATTCCTGCCACTTACTGCACACTCTCTCTCGTTCTGAGTATGGGAGCTCATGACCCACCTTTTCCCTCCATCAGGTGTATTCGATGATAGTGCACCTACAAACCCAGCCAATGCCTTGGAGATTGTATTCAAGCAATGGGAGAGTGTACTTTTAGCGAGTAAGATTTTAAAATGTAATGGGAAATTCTGTGAAACCTGTCTTTTTTTTAAGTGTCCTTTCAACCTCTAGCGAAGCTCTTTTCTCCTCTCGTTTTAGCACGACTTCAGGTTCATGAAATCCGAGTAATGATTCATTCTTCCTCCCCTTTCACCATAATGAATCAATTATCAACACAACGACAGAGATTACGCAATTTGATGCTAAGCAGAATTCTATTTTTTGACAAATAAGAGGAATGAGAGAGTGAGTCTGGTAGGCTTTCAGATAGAGGAGCCGGAAGGCCTTTTGAGCATCCCTGGTTTTGAATCATTTTATTTTGTGTGAGAAATATTCGGCGAACAAAGTATGAGAGAGTACCGATAGCATCAGAGTGACTGAGCTGCCTGGCACAAAGGACTCACCAGAAAATAAAAGGAAGTTCAATCATCTCTTCCCTTTTCAATCTAGTACCTTTGTATCTAGGGCAATAAACTCCGTCTAATTTCTTCTCTTCTGTTGGGAGAGGGATGAGAGAGTTCTCCAGAATAATGAGAAGACGAGGGGGGATTTCTGTTTCTCTGTCATGGCTCACAAAACGGGGACATGTAGAAATAGGATTTATTGTATTCTCCAGATAACTGTAATGGAACTGTTTATGCAAACGGCGAACCAGACACATTTTAAACATGTACATGTTATTACTCCCAAAAGACTATTTACAACCCCTGACAAGCCTGGGGCAGTGTTACATTGTTTTACTTCTATTGGTCGTTGTGAAATGTTTGCGTTAGCAAACCTAAGTGGCTGGTGTTGAGTTTGCTCATACGTCTCGTACTTTCCTGTGTAAACGTTATTTTCACAGCCTGTTGGTTTTCTTTAGAGAATGTCCTCTCTCCTTCAATTCACTGTTCAGTCAGACTGTGGGCGTGGTCTTCATCTGATGCCTGGACTTGTTTGTTTGTGGCACCTTTTTACAATTCTCAAATGTACTTGCCACATCAAGGAAGTGACCCTGTCGAAATGAGATCCTTCAGAAGACCAATCTCACGCAGTATTGTGGTGGAGCTTAGTGCAGAGTGGCTTTTTTTTGGTATCGTAAAGCTTAAAAAACGGAGACCGCGGAAGGCACCTGTTTCGTTTCAGTGCTCGATTTAGGCCAAACATGAAAGGTTGGAGGTGATGCATGGACAAACTTAGATTGCATCAATATGAATTTAAAAAATAAAGAAAAAAACTGTGGGTAACTTAGGACAGGGAGTGTTTGGGGAGGAATAGAGAGCAGCATCTTATACAAGAGTCGGTAGCGTGAAACAGAGTGTTTTTTGCGAGGATGCTGGAGACGAGTCCCTAGTGCTTTGGGTGTTTTTTATTTTGGCTCAAACTTTCCTATTTATCATTTCTGTCTTGTTCTATCTGGTCCATGCTGCTCTCAAAGTTTCTCCCATTCTTCTCTGCAGATCCTCTCAACCTCTGCCAGGCTTCTCTGCACAGCTATTTTCAGGTCTCTCCAGAGAAGTTCGATCAGGTTCAAGTCCAGGCTCTGCCTGGGCCACTCAAGGACATTGTCTTGGCTGTGTGCTTACAATTGTTGTTCTGTTGGAAGGGGAACCTTCGCCCCAGTATGAGGTCCTGAGCGGTCTGGAGCATATTTTCATCAAGGATCTCTCTGTACTTTTCTCAGCTTATCTTTCCCTTGATCCTGACTAGTCTCCCAGTCCTTGCCGCTGAAAAACATCCCCGAAGCATGATCTTGCAACCACTATGCTTCACCATAGGTATGGTGCCAGGTTTCTTCCAGACGTGATGCTTGGCATGGTATGATAGTCTTTAGGTGCCTTTTGGCTAACTCCAAGGGGGCTGTTATGTGTCTTTTACTGAGGAGTTTTTTCTGTCTGGCCACTCTACCATAAAGGTCTGATTGGTGGAGTGCTGCAGAGATCTTTGTCCTTCTGGAAGGTTTTCCCATCTCCACAGAGGAACTCTGGAGCTCTGTCAGATTGACCATCGGGTTCTTGGTCACCTCACTGACCAAAGCCCTTCTCCCCCAATTGCTCAGTTTAGCCAGTGGGCCAGCTCTAAGAAAGAGTCTTGGTGCTTCCAAACTTCTTCCATTTAAGAATGATGGGGGCCACTGTTTTCATGGAGACCTTCATTGCTTCCCCAGATCTGTGCCTCGACACAGTCCTGTCTCGGAGCTCTACGGACAATTACTTCGACCTCATGACTTGGTTTTTGCTCTGATAAACTGACCTTATATAGACATGTCTGTGCCTTTCCAAATCATGTCCAATCAATTGAATTTACCACAGGTGGACTCCAATTAAGTTGTAGAAACAGGATTTTTTTTTAATTCACCTTTATTTAACCAGGTAGGCCAGTTGAGAACATGTTCTCATTTACAACTGCGACCTGGCCAAGATTAAGCAAAGCAGTGCGACAAAAACAACACATAGTTACACAGAAACAAACATACAGTCAATAACACAAAATAAAATAAAAATAGAAAGATCTATTTACAGTGTGTGCAAATGTAGAAGAGTAGGGAGGTAGGCAATAAATAGGCCCTAGAGGCGAAACTAATTACAATTTAGGATTAGTACTGGAGTGATAGATGTGTAGATGATGATGTTCAAGTAGAGATACTGGGGTGCAAAAGAGAAAGAAGGTAAGTAATAATATGGGGATGAGGTAGTTGGGTGTGCTATTTACAGATTGGCTGTGTACAGGTACAGTGACCGGTAAGCTGCTCTGATAGCTAATGCTTAAAGCTAGAGAGGGAGATATAAGACTCCAGCTTCAGAGATTTTTGCAATTCGTTCCAGTCACTGGCAGCAGAGAACTGGAAGGAAAGGCGGCCAAACTAAGTGTTGACTTTGAGATGACCAGTGCAATATACCTGCTGAAGCGCGTGCTACGAGTGGGTGTTGCTATGGTGACCAGTGAGCTGAGATAAGGCGGGGCTTTACCTAGCAAAGACTTATAGATGACCTGGAGCCAGTGGATTTGGCAACCGATATGTAGTGAGGGCCAGCCAACGAGAGCATACACCTGTAGTGGTGGGTAGTATATGGGGCTTTGGTGATAAAACGGATGGCACTGTGATAGACTGTATCCAGTTTGTTAGAGTGTTGGGGGCTATTTTGTAAAGGACATCGCCGAAGTCAAAGATCGGTAGGATAGTCAGTTATACGAGGGTATGTTTGGCAGCATGAGTGAAGGACGCTTTGTTGCGAAATAGTAAGCTGATTCTAGATTTCATTTTGGATTGGAGATGCTTAATGTGAGTCTGGAAGGAGAGTTTACAGTCTAACCAGACAACTAGGTATTTGTAGTTGTCGTTGTCTAGGTATTTGTAGTTGTCAGGGGTCAGGATGCACCTGAGCTGAATTTTGAGTCTTGTAGCAAAGGACCTGAACACTTATTGGTTATTGTATGTAGATTGATGTGGTAAAAAATGTATTGAATCCATTTTAGAATAAGTATGTAACGTAACAAAATGTGGAAAAATCAAGTGGTCTGAATACTTTCTGAATGCATTGTAATATCTAAAAGATGTCAAATCAGATCATATCATGGACATGACATTCACCTAGAAGGTTGTACTGTAGGTCATTTTCTTTACCTATCTTCAGAAGATATCATATAAAATAACTTTTCAAATCCCCTCATAAAAGATAATGGTATTGAAATATGTCCCTTCTGTTTTCTCACTAGAATGACTCAAATGCATCCAAGTTATGATCTGATTTCCCTTTGATTTTAGAATCCACAGACTCACCATGGACAATACGTCCTTGTCCACCCTTAGAAGTGGTCAGCTGAATCTGACACAGTGGCCAGAAATATCCAGTCAAACTGAATGGGACCACAATCTGACACAGTGACCAGAAATATCCAGTCAAACTGAATAGGACCACAATCTGACACAGTGACCAGAAATATCCAGTCAAACTGAATAGGACCACAATCTGACACAGTGGCCAGAAATATCCAGTCAAACTGAATGGGACCACAATCTGACACAGTGGCCAGAAATATCCAGTCAAACTGAATAGGACCACAATCTGACACAGTGGCCAGAAATATCCAGTCAAACTGAATGGGACCACAATCTGACACAGTGGCCAGAAATATCCAGTCAAACTGAATGGGACCACAATCTGACACAGTGACCAGAAATATCCAGTCAAACTGAATAGGACCACAATCTGACACAGTGGCCAGAAATATCCAGTCAAACTAAATGGGACAACAATCTGACACAGTGACCAGAAATATCCAGTCAAACTGAATAGGACCACAATCTGACACAGTGGCCAGAAATATCCAGTCAAACTGAATGGGACCACAATCTGACACAGTGGCCAGAAATATCCAGTCAAACTGAATAGGACCACAATCTGACACAGTGGCCAGAAATATCCAGTCAAACTGAATGGGACCACAATCTGACACAGTGGCCAGAAATATCCAGTCAAACTGAATGGGACCACAATCTGACACAGTAGCCAGAAATATCCAGTCAAACTGAATAGGACCACAATCTGACACAGTGGCCAGAAATATCAAGTCAAACTGAATGGGACCACAATCTGACACAGGAGCCAGAAATATCCAGTCAAACTGAATAGGACCACAATCTGACACAGTGGCCAGAAATATCCAGTCAAACTGAATAGGACCACAATCTGACACAGTGGCCAGAAATATCAAGTCAAACTGAATGGGACCACAATCTGACACAGGAGCCAGAAATATCCAGTCAAACTGAATAGGACCACAATCTGCCACAGGAGCCAGAAATATCCAGTCAAACTGAATAGGACCACAATCTGACACAGTGGCCAGAAATATCAAGTCAAACTGAATGGGACCACAATCTGACACAGTGGCCAGAAATATCCAGTCAAACTGAATGGGACCACAATCTGACACAGTGGCCAGAAATATCCAGTCAAACTGAATGGGACCACAATCTGACACAGTGGCCAGAAATATCCAGTCAAACTGAATAGGACAACAATCTGACACAGTGGCCAGAAATATCCAGTCAAACTGAATAGGACCACAATCTGACACAGTGGCCAGAAATATCCAGTCAAACTGAATAGGACAACAATCTGACACAGTGACCAGAAATATCCAGTCAAACTGAATAGGACCACAATCTGATACAGTGACCAGAAATATCCTGTCAAACTAAATAGGACCACAATCTGACACAGTACACAGACACATAACACAAAAAAAGGAATGGCCTACACTAGCCAGAAACATTTGTCAGAAGTCAAGGCACGATTCCCTACAATTCTAACATGACAGCAAGCAGTGGCCAGTACATAAGTTTGAACACAAGAATTGTAGTGAAAAAGAAACTCTAACTAAATAGATACCATTGAATAGAAGAGTTGTGGTACTATTTTGTAGTCTGCACTTGTAGCACTAGCCTTTTACAGCCTAGGAAGACACTGTGTGTGTGTGTGTGTGTGTGTGTGTGTGTGTGTGTGTGTGTGTGTGTGTGTGTGTGTGTGTGTGTGTGTGTGTGTGTGTGTGTGTGTGTGTGTGTGTGTGTGTGTGTGTGTCCACAAGAATAGTAAACCAAAAAAATTTTGAGCAACTGGGGACACAAATGCTGTACTCAGATAACAGGTTCCATTTCGCGCCCCCTGACTTCACATACCTGCACGTCACCCAGAGGTGAAGAGGAAATATAGGTGCAGGTCATTATAGGACCGTGTTCCCAGACTTCTGCAGGTGCTTAATTACATAACTAATTTCTGCCACAGTGGACAGTCAGACAGTCAGCTCTCTCCTATCTCTAATGTAGTGTCAGTGTCAGGCAGGTCGGCGTCCACAAGGGCTAGTGGGTGACCAGCTTCGTGCAATAACCCTCTAGTAGATGCACATTGTTGCCCTCAAGTAACAGACCCCCCCACATGTAATACATTTTCCCCCTACACATGACAATATGTGATGGCATGTCTGTAAACAATCGAATGAGGTGCAGAAGTTGTTATGATGAATCAATTGGGGGAGGGACCTTCTTTCAGGACCACCTTATGGGACTCCAAATTACAACTAAATGTGATACAGCCTGGATTTGAACCAGGGACTGTAGTGATGCATTTTGTACTGAGATGCAGTGCCTTAGACCGCTGTGCCACTCGGGAGCCCTGAGGACAGTGACAACAAGGAAGAATGAACCCCAGAATCAGGTTTTAGAGGCAATGAAATACTAGTTTATGGACAGCT
This sequence comes from Oncorhynchus keta, assembly GCF_023373465.1. NCBI lineage: Eukaryota > Metazoa > Chordata > Actinopteri > Salmoniformes > Salmonidae > Oncorhynchus > Oncorhynchus keta. The sequence continues at coordinate 3,776,528 of NC_068427.1, forward strand.
TGTATGTTCTTATGTAAAGAGTGCTTGTTTCTACTATATTTCACTTAAAGGGAAATTGTATTAATTTTCAACTTCATATTCATTATCTCCGGCACCACCCCAACATCAACAGATGTGAAAATGGCGCGGTTCGGTTTTGTAGTAAAAACGATAGAGGAAGATAAGTGTTTCTACCCTTATTGCACAGCGCTGCCCTGAGACAACAACATTTCTTCTGGTTGTATGGGGTAAAAATGATTTATACATTATCAGAAAGCCTAAATTGTCCCAAGAAATAGGATGGAATCTTTTTTTTTGTATGACAAGACAAAATGTGTGCAGTAGAAGTAATGAACAACAAGGTCAGAGGAGACCATCAGAGCTGGCCTGGCACACCGCTAACATGGGGCAAGACAGGGCTGAGAATATACTTTGGTTTTCAGCCACATTATTGCACTGTTATTATTAACAATGGGCCAACCTGTGTTATTATTAGTAATGCACCAATCTGTAAGGGCAGACTGAGAACTCAAACTTAGTGGAGTTGTATGGTTAGCATGCCTTTAGACAAGATTTCATTGTGATTAAAACAGGGTTTAATGAAGTTATTGTGGTCTATTCATTTCATGTCTCCTCCTCCATTCCTCTCTCGTTCCTTTATTCCTCTGTTTATTCTAGATAATTACCCGTGTGAAGCTGTTTTCTGAGTCACTGGTTTACAAGACACTTATTTATGACGTACAGTAAAGCAGAGCTGTTAGACTGTGAGTGTGTCCCAAACGGCGGCCTATTCCCGATATGGTGCACTACTTTCGACCAAAACACTATGGGCCCTGGCCAAAGGTAGTACACTAGGGAATATGGTGCCATTTAGAATTCAGCCACTGCATGTGCGAGGAGGAATAGTAAGGATGTGTGATGGATAGTGGAGAGAGGAGAGGGATATTGCACAATCCCATAGCACACTCAGATCAACAGATAAAATGGCGGACAAAGAGGATATTATCCTTTACAAAAGTAGATTTTCCAAATTCCCTTCTCTCAGAGCCTTTTGTCGTGGGCCTTGGTAGTCATGTCACGTTCGGACCTTTATTTCCTTTGTTTTGTCTTTATTTAGTATGGTCAGGGTGTGAGTTGGGGTGGGCAGTCTATGTTTGTGTTTCTATGTTTTTTCTATTTCTGTGTTTGGCCTGATATGGTTCTCAATCAGAGGCAGCTGTTTATCGTTGTCCCTGATTGAGAACCATATTTAGGTAGCCTGGGTTTCACTGTTGGTTTGTGGGTGTTTGTTTCCGTGTGAGTGTTTGTCGCCACACAGTACTGGTTCGGTTTGGTTATTTCACGTATTTGTTTATAGTTTTTTTGTATTTCATAGTGTTCAGTGCTTTTCTTATTCAAATCGTCATGAACACTTACCACGCCTCACCTTGGTCCGATCCTTACTCCTCTTCAGACGAGGAGGAGGAAATCTGCCGTTTACAAGTCAATGCTGTGTGAACACTGAAACAGTCTGTGTCTTATGCTGGATCTAGAAGGGACAAACATATGATCATAAATATGACCAAGATTTGGGTTTATATTATTTAAACCCCAAACTACACATTTAAATTCACTTAATTTACAAAACACCAATTATTCTCTTGACATTTTGAGATTGTTGAAATGTCTTTTCACCATAATGTCCGTAGGGTCTCGTGGCTTGGTACCTCCTGAAGGGTTTCCTTGGCGCTATTGCTCCCCAATCCTTCTCTGCCCCCTGTGGACAACTCAGCAATGATGGAGGCCATCCCTCCATTGATCTGTCAACCAGGGCTCAGACATTGTGGTTAGCATAAACCCTATTGAGGCATTTGGGACTACAACAGCCTCTCACTTGCAGAATTAGACATTTATTCACGTTTATCCAAATGTCAAATTTCAAAGTCGTTCCAGGCGTCAAATTTCAAAGTGATTTTGACACCCTGTGTTGACTCAACTCCGTATCGCTTCGTTTCTCCAAACGTAAAATTTAAAAGTTTTGGATTTGGTTTAAAACATTAAGTTGAGGCACTCATTCCAAATGGTTAAGGAACAGGTGTCAAACTCATTGCACAGAGGGCTGAGTGTCTGTGGATTTTCACTCCTCCCTTGTCATTGATTGATGAAATAAGGTCACTAATTAGCAAAGAACTCCCCATGCATGGTTGTCTCAGGCTTAATTCAAAGGAAAAAACAAAAACCTGCAGACACTAGGCCCTCCATGGAATGAGTTTGACACCCCGGGGTTAAGATAAGGGATTGAACATGCAATCTTCTGGTCCAGAGTCATGGAAAAAAAAAAAAACGAGTGTCAACCACTGGGATCAAACATGCAACTTTCTGAACCAAGGTCATAATTATTCTTCTTTTTTATGTGTCCGGCTGTAACGGCTGTCGTCGGGAGAAAGAGAGGACCAAGGTACAGCGTGGTAAGTATTCATTGTAATTTAATAAAGAAAGAATACTTAAACAAAAACAATACACGACAAACGAACAGTCCTGAACGGTGCAATAAAACACAGAACAGAAAATAACTACCCACAACCCATAGTGGGCAAACAGGCTGCCTAAGTATGATTCTCAATCAGAGACAATAATTGACAGGTGCCTCTGATTTAGAACCATACTAGGCCGAACTCAAAAACCAACATAGACTGCACACCCAACTCATGCCTTGACCATACTGAAACAAAGATATAATAACAGAATTAAGGTCAGAACGTGACACCGGCACTGGGATGAAATACGAAACCTTTTAATCAAGTGTCATGGGATTATGCTCATCTTCCATTTTCTTTCACAACGCCCTAGAAAATCCCAAGCCTATCATAATAGTTCTCACTGTTGCCAGTTTTGGAGGCATTTCCCCACGTCCTTAGGACCCATTTCCAAGTCACGCGTCCCATTTCCAAATCACTCGTGATTGTTCTGCCCGATAAATGATATGGGTGTGACAGATAATGGGAAAGCAGGAGACTGGAAAGAGCAGCATATTGACAGTGGGAGAAGGAGAATTATTGAGAGAGAAGAGGTAAGTCTATCAGGGGAGATTCACACTAATGCCAATATAACCGTCATTGTAAACTGCAGACCCTTTAATCTACCAAGAGAGTTCTTATCCGTAATTATCACAGCTGTCTACATCCCTCCATAAGCCACTCTGGCACTCAACGAACTGTATGGGGCCATAAACAAACAAGAAACTACTCGCCCAGAGGCAGCATTTCTGGTCTGGGTGAGCAGAGACTTTAACGCTGGGAGACTAAAAACTGCCCTACCTTACTTCTACCAACACGTCTCCTGCACCACTAGGGGCGCTAAAAGTATTATTATTATTATATATTTTTTGACCATTTTTATTCTACCAGAAGAAACTCATACAAGGCCCTCCCTAAGTCCTCCCTTCTGCAAATTTGACCATGACATCATTCTCCTGCTTCCTGTTTACAAACAAAAGCTCAAACAGGAAGTTCTAGTGATGCATTCAATACGGAAGTGGTCAGATGAAGCAGATGCAGGTCACAATTTTTTTGGGCTAGTACAGACTGGGATATGTTCCAGGATTCATCTGTAGCACTGAGGAGTTTAACACAACAGTCAGAGGCTTCATCAATAAGTGCATTGACAACATCGTCCCCACAGTGAATATAAGAATGTATCAAAACCAAAAACCATGGATTACGGGCAATATCCTCACTGGGCTAAAGGCTAGAGCTACTGCTTACAAGGAACTGGACCCGGACATGGACGACCTCTGACGAGACTTCAGACATGCAGAAGGCCAATATCGGAGGAAGGTGGAATCCTATTACACTGGCTCCAATGCTCGTCGTATGTGGCAAGGTTTGCAGACAATAATGGATTACAAAGGGAAACCCAGCCGTGAGTTGCCCAGTGATGCAGAATTACCAAAAGAGCGATGCAGAACTCACAAACAAGCTCAATGCCTTTTATGCTCGCTTTGATGAATATAACACTGTGCCTTGTGTGAAAGCCCCTGTTATTCCCTATAGTCCTCCGTGGCCGATGTGAGCAACAGGTTAACTTTCAGACGGAATACCAGGGCGCGATCTCAAAGCATGCGGACACCAGCTGGCAGGTGTCTTCACTAACATTTTCAATCTTTCCTTGTCCCAGTCTGAAATTCCAACGTGTATCAAACTGACCACCATAGTCCCTGTTCCCAAGAGCTCCAAGGTAACCTACCTAAATGACCTTCGCCCTGTAGCTCTCACATCTGTAATTATGAAGTGCCTTGAAAGACTATCATCCCAAACACCCTAAACCCACTCCAATTCGCATACCGTCCCAACACATTCACAGATGATTCAATCTCAATTGCACTTCACACTGCCCTCTCCCACCTGGACAAGAAATGAAATAACTGTGTGAGAATGCTGTTCTTAGACTACATCATCAAGCTCGGGTCCCTGGTACTGAAATCCTCCCTCTGCAACCGGATCCTGGACTTTGGGATGGGCCGGACCCAGGTGGTGAGTGTAGGCAACAACACCTCCGCAATGCTGATCCTCAACACGGGGGCCCATCATGGTTGTGTTCTTAGTACCCTGTTCACCCACGCATGCTTGGCCACTCACGACATCAACACCATCAATTTTGCTTAAGACACGACAGTGGTAGGCCTGATCACTGACAGCCTACAAGGAGGGGGTCAGAGACTTAGCAGTGTGGTGCCAGGACAACAACTTCTCCCTCAATATCAGTAAGACCAAGGAGCTGATCGTGGACCATAGGAGAAAGAAGGGAGAGCACATCCCCATCCACATCGACCAACAGGCTCCGAGGCAGCTTTTACCCACGTCATAAGACTCCTAAATAGCCAGACCGCTAAATAGTAAATTAATGGTACACAAACTATCTGCCCTGACTTAATCTTGCACTGACCCTACGTACACTCTCTAGACTATATATACACACCATATACACACCCACTCACACACACTACATTGACACTCCCACACAAAACCCACGTACATTTACATACAATACATACGCACACACGCACACATAATACACACAGACATACCGGCACAACACAAACACACATACATACACATTACACACACATGCTCACTCACACTCACTCACACACACACACACACACACACACACTTTTACACTCATAATTCGCTGCTGCTACTCTATTCATTATTTTACTTTTATTATTATCTGTTTTTATGCCTAGTGACTTTACCCTGCCTTCATGTACATATCTACCTCAAGTACCTCGTACCTCTGCAGATTGATCTAGTGCTAGTACTGCCTGTATATAGCTCCATTCTTGTGTGTTATATTTTATTCCTCGTGTTACTATATTATTGTATTTTTCAAACTCTCCGTCGTTGGCTCGTAAGTCTACACCAGTTGTATTCGGCACATGTGACAAGTAAAAATGTATTTGATTAGATTCAAACCGATAGCAATTGGATTACAATTCATCACAGGAACATGTATTACGAATGTATTGCACACGTTTCAGCATAATGCCGTCTTGTGAAAGCATAAACCATCCCAACGTGATGTATTGTGTGTACAGGGCAGCTTCTCTTCCCGAAATGCTTCCATTTTGCCAAGAAGCGATTAGCTATCCCGTTCGTCACACACGACTGATCTTGTGTGTTCGCCCCTGATAGGCTAATTCATCCTCTAGCATGTCTGATGAACCCCCCTTTAGAGAGGCACGCCACCTCAGCAGTGGATTGATTATCGATCCACTCAGCCTCACTGTGATAACCTTTACAGGACAATCTTTAGAGAGGATCATTTCCATATGGGAGCCCCTAATCCATTCACACCAGTCGGGATCACTACCTGGTGAGTTATAGCCCATGGGGCACTTAGTGGTACGTAAAGAAGCTAGCACCTGTAGGTTGCCATAGAGGCTGTAAAGACCAAACGGACAGGAGTCATGCACACATCGACTCCACTCCAATTTCCACACTAGCATACTACTTAGAATGCATGTTCCATACATTGCTTCTTTCTTAGTCATATGCTGGTATGGAAATGGGATTGTAGCCATCATTTACACCCAAGTCAGGTGACCCCTTAACATCTCATCAGCTTGACTATAGACCACTTTTGAGGTCGGAATTCAAAATGCCTTCTATTTGGTACATTTCTTCCAGAGGGGAAGCATATAGGGAGGCCAGGATTTGGCATTTACTGAACAGTTCAGCTCTCACTGCTTACCTCAACTACCTTGGCATGCTCTGATTGGACAGCAAGGCAGAGGTGATTCTCATCCAAGGAGATTGGAGAGAACCAGCTATGGCTGTGTATGGTCATACAATTTCCTCCTGTCTCCTAAGTAAAAGTATGTTTTGACATTTCTAGGCATATTGTAATAAATCATTGGTATATGGATTAGACCTTCTTGTTTATCCTGTCCACAATTCAACTGAAAAAGACGATGGCTTTAACATGGATTTATTTGGGCATGGCGGGACTCTATACCACGGAACTCTGTCTAGACATGTGACTCTAGACATGAACCGGACAAGAGATCTCTCTCTGCTCCTCTATTGTCACTTGTGCATGCATGTGTGCATATGCATGCATCTGTGTCTGTGCGGCTTGCATGTGCCCATGCCCTTATCATTGTGTGTATTTGTGCACGTGTATGCACTTGCCGGGGTATGCACTTGTCGTGCCTATGCCATCATTTCTACTTGAATACACACTGCAGTAGCTATCTGAGCGTATGCACCCGGCCAGCAATCTGTATTAATGACCCTAATGCAGACCTAATTACTTTTCCAGCGTTTAAATGTCAAGTACCATGCAAATACAAATGGTGTACTTGTGCTTGTTGCTTCAAGTGCAATGTAATGTGCAAAGGAGCAGGGTTTGAGCAGCCACAAGTAGTCATCAGGACACGAGTGTTGAAATAGTCATTTGATTTGTATCACTGTCAAACCTCTCCACAGAACATACGGTTTAGATATACACTATGTGTACAAAACATTCAGAACACCTGCTCTCTCCATGACAGAGACTGACCAGGTGAATCCAGGTGAACACTATGGTCCCTTATTGATGTCACCTGTTAAATCCACTTCAATCGGTGTAGATGAAGGGGAGGAGACAGGTTAAAGAAGGAATTTTAAGCCTTGAGACAATTGAGACATGGATTGTGTGTGTGCCGTTCAGAGGATGAATGGGCAAGACAAAATATTTAAGTGCCTTTAAACGGGTTTGGTAGTAGGTGCCAGTCGCACTGGTTTGTGTCTAGAACTGCAACGCTACTGGGTTTGCCACACCCAACAGTTTCCTGTGCGTATCAAGAATGGTCCACCACCCAAAGGACATTCAGCCAACTTGATACAACTGTGAAAAGCATTGGAGTCAACATGGGCCAGCATCCCTGTGGAATGCTTTCAACACCATGTAGAGTCCATGCCCCTGACGAATTGAGGCTGTTGTAAGGGCATATTTTCAAAAATGTATCATATCTGTAGTCACTACCTGGTCATTTCTGTATCTGTATTTCTAAAACAATGCATCATTTCAGTAGTTATCCTTACATGATACTGTAGGTAATATTCATCCTTGTATGTCTCATAATTGAAAATGGACTAAATCCGACTCGTGATCAATGGCCAGCGACCCAAATAATTTGACCTGTTCAGGTGCTGAAAGTTATCGTGCTTCTTTACCCGAAGGTGAAATATCTGAGCATACATTTGCAACATATTCAGTAGTAGGCTACAAAGCACGGGAAGGCAAACATCATCATATTTAATCCAAGTTGCTATTTCCAAAGCACATTTTTGCTATTTCTGTTTTTTAAAAATGCAACATAGCAAATCCAGACCTCCAATCACAACCGGTTTTCTGTAAAGATACAAACTTGGCCAATCTTTGTTAAAAATGTATTAGTATTATTTTTTACCCCTTTTTCTCCCCAATTTCGGTTATCCAATTGCTAATTACAGTCTTGTCTCATCGCTGCAACTCCCGTACGGGCCCAGGAGAGGCGAAGGACGAGAACCGTGGGTCCTCCGAAACACAACCAAACCAAGCCGCACTGCTTCTTGACACAATGCCCGCTTAACCCGGAAGCCAGCCACACCAATGTGTCGGTGGAAACACTGTACACATGCGCCCGGCCTGCCACAGGAGTCACTAGAGCTCGATGGGACATGGACATCCCTGCAGACCAAACCCTCCCCTAACCCGGACAACGCTGGGCCAATTGTGCGCCGACCCATTGGTTTTCCGGTCGCAGCCGGCTGTGACAGAGCATGGACTCGAAACAGGATCTCTAGTGGCACAGCTAGCAGCTGCGATTCGGAGAGATCCCAAATTGTATTTATTTAACAGAAAATAAAAGTTGCACACCCTCAATACCCCTGCCTGCCCTGTTTGTTATGGATAATGGATGCAATGGGTGCAGATTGGGTCACAGGCGGCAGTCCCTCTCAGTCCAGCCCCTACACGGTAATAGTGTTAGTCTGTGATCCACTCCAAACTGTCAATGCATAAATCATTCATCAAAATTATGTTGATATTGGAAGAAAATATTATAATTTCACATAACCATAGCACAAGGTAGCTACTCTACCTGCTTCATACATGACGAGAAAGCTTGTTCCAGTAAGTTAAGTTAACCTAAACTCACTCACTTTTGTACATGACCTTGGACCGTACAATTTACCATATTTTAGGGCCCCAAAAACGCAATACTTCCAGATCAACTGTAATGTCAATACCATTGTAAAGCACACTTTCTCCCCTTTCCAACAGAATCAATTACATGACCTAAACACTGCCCGTTTCTGCATGATTCAAGAAGGAAATGAGCCCCGTCGGTTCTTATTAAAAATGGCGGGTGGGGAAGCGAAACTAATGAATGATAGTGAGAAGGCGAGATGTTGTGTGGGAAAATTGCTTTTTTTCACTCGATCTGTCCAACTTATCACCTTATCACCTCTAAAATGTAAATAAAACACTATAAAGAGTTTATATAATGTGATTACATACCTATTTGAAGGTTTGTGTCGAATTTGAATCAGGTTTTTAGGACGGTGCTAAACTGATCTTCAGAAGTAAACATTTTATTTTAGCGTCGTGATCGCTTGCAGTGACGATGCAAAATATGACTAGGTATCCCCCCTTACCCCCATCACTGTCCATTTCTTGTTTTTAAAGGATGAGAGAAGTGCTACACCTGGTGGAGAGAGATTGTAAGACAGAAATAGTAGCTTAATGTGTACTGTACGTTACGGCATGACACGTCATGATGTAACGAAGGGTCCGTTTTTTAAACTTTTCTATAGACTATAGAGCCATTACCATGTCGATCAACGCTTGAATAGAAACCTAGTTCACACTCCAGATTTTGAAGTCAACACAGTCCCATTAGTTTTCTTTGCAGCCTCGTTTGAATGTTGCGGTTGCTCACATTTGTATGGAATGGGGTGAATTTACGTTAGCTAGCTAGCCAAGTTGCTAGTTAGCTAGCTAGATAAATTATTTAGCTAGCTAGTTTGTTAACCAGTAATACAAAATACGACTAAATGTTTTAAAACGTTAGCTGTCACCATGAGTATTGATAGGAGGTATAAAAAAAACAATGACGTCATTTGTTATCTAGCTAGGCTACCAATGACCTTTTACCCCCCTGTCAAGCCTAGCTAGCTAGCTAGCCCTATTGGCTGCTTGCCGAATTAGCTAACTTTCTTGATTCTAGTTAAATAAAACACCTCATATGAGCTACTCGTTTTAGTGTTAACTTCTTTGAGGTCTTTTCTAAACAGCTTCTCACTTCTATGTTTCTCTAGTTGTCAGTTCGACAATGTTTACACACTCATTTAAGGCACCCAAATTTACAAATGACAGTTTGAAGTCCACAGCAGAAAATATGTGATTCTTGTTGCTAGGCTACTAGTTACAGAGCTTTTAGCTTGCACCTTCTTTATGTAGAGGGAATACAGACATTATAGCTAGTGTCTGCAAGATGGATTTAATATTTGTTAAATTATTGAGCCTGTCCTCAAAACTCAAATAAGCATCAGAAATGGTTCTTATTTAGCATATCAAAAAGCATATCAATATCCTGATATGGACCTCAGTCAAGAGCAAAATGCATTGCATGTGCTGAGAAAATAACCTATTTTACCCTACTTTCAATATTTGTCATCATACAGAGAAAATAAGATGTCCACATAGGCCTATCAGGATATCTAATGTGTCAATATCATGTATGATATCTGGAGGGAATCCCAAAATGATTTGTGTATGAAAGAAAACACCTGAATCAACACTATAAATAAAAAATCAGCACTAGGCAACACTGGCCAATTTGCTGTGTAAGATGGCGTATAACTCTGGTCTTGTTGACAACACAGAGTACTAAAAGAACACAGTGACTACACGTACAGCGTCTGACTTCAGCATGCGGCACTGTGACAGTTCCTCATCCCGTCTCCTGATCAAATAGATGATAGCCTCTATCTCTGTTCTGTAGATGATCACAACACGTGTGTGTGTGTGTGTGTGTGTGTGTGTGTGTGTGTGTGTGTGTGTGTGTGTGTGTGTGTGTGTGTGTGTGTGTGTGTGTGTGTGTGTGTGTGAGTGAGTGAGTGAGTGAGTGAGTGCGTGCGTATGCTGCCACGTACTGTCTGTCAGAGTATCTCTGTATCTCGCCGCTGCAGATGGTATCGCTTGAGCCCTCAGCTGATCAACACACTGGCTTTTTGTTGGCTAACGGGCTGGTCTCTTGCTTTGCTGGCTATCTGACTGGCTGGTTGGCTTTCTGCCTGGCTGGTTGGCTAACTGACTGGTTTGCTGGCTATCTGAAGGACTGGTTTGCTTGCTGCATATTTGACTGACTGGCTTGCCTGTATGCATGCCATCTTTTATCTCCAGTTGGCAAGGACGGGAAAGTTTTAGAAAGTCTGGAATTCTTCATGCATAAGGAACCAATATAATGTCTCCTTGGTGATTTTCCTACTGCATAAATCCACTGAAACCACATTCTGGGCATAAAGTGAGCTACAAAAGACAGTGACAAATGTTTTGTTGTTTTTGCTCTGTGCTCCATCACTTTGGATTTGAAATAATAATGTGACTATGAGGTTGAAGTGCAGACTGTCAGCTTTAATCGGCTATTCATCCATATCGGGTGAACCGTTTAGAAATTATGTCACTTTTTGTACATAATCCCCCCATTCTAAGGGACCAGACGTATTGGGACAAATTCACTTATACGTGTATTAAAGTAGTCAAAGGTTCAGTATTTGGTTCCATATTCATAGCACGCAATGATTACATCAACTTTATGACTCTACAATCTTGTTGGAAGCGTTTGCTGTTTGTTTTGGTTCTGTTTCAGATTATTTTGTGGCCAAAAGAAATGAATGATAATGTATTTTGTCATTTTGGAGTCACTTTTATTGTAAACGAGAATAGAATATGTTTCTAGACACTTCCACATTAATGTGGATGCGACCACGATTACTGATAGTCCTAAATGAATCGTGAATAATAATGAGTGAGAAAGTTTCAGAAGCACCATTAGAATAACAGGGGAGGTTCGAAATTTTCGGGGCGTCTGTAACTTTCTTACTCATCATTATTCACGATTCATTCAGGACTATCCGTAATCATGGTAGCATTTCAAATCCAAAGTGCTGGAGTACAGAGCCAAAACCACAAAAAAATGTGTCACTGTCCTAATACTTTTGTAGCTCACTGTATATAGACATGCCACAGTCCTTTAAATCAGTAGCATTTATAGTATGTATATAAGGAACAAACTGGCATTATGCTGAAGCCGCCAAACATGAGGCAGCGAGGATGGTCTCAGATTCAGAGGGAGTGGCAGTGGAACTGTACAGATGGGAGAGAGCGTCGGGCTTCACATTTGTTACCCTGGGAGGTAGGAGATGGTGAAATTGAACCTGCTAAATAACAAGGTCCAACGAGCTTGCCTTGGGTTGAGACGCTTGGTATTCTAAATTATTATGGTACGTCCAGACCAAAAATGGATCTTCCGCCCATTCCAGCCAGTGTCTCCACTTCACCAGAGCCATCTTAACCACCAGGAGTTCCCGGTTCCCAACGTCATAGTACCTCTCTGCAGGGTTGAGACGATGGGACATGAAGCCACAGGGATGAAGCTTTTGGTCCTGGAACGGATCGCTTGGAAAGGACGCCCCTACTCCCACGTCCGAAGCGTCAACCTAAACCTCAACCACAAACCTGACGAGTCGGGTCCAGATGGATGAGGATGGGGGCAGTAGTGAATCGCTGCTTTAGATCCCCAAAATCCCTGTCCGCTGCTGGAGACCATGTGAACGGTGCCTTGGGAGAGGTGAGTACAGAGAGGGGGGCTGCCAAGTTGCTGTAGCCCCAAATGAAACAGCGGTAGTTATTAGCAAACCCCAGAAACCCTTGTAGCTACATCCTGGACGTGGACTGGGGCCAATCCACGACCGCTCTCACCTTTTCCGGATCCATCTGAACATTCTCTTCAGCGATGATGTATCCCAGAAAGGAGATAGTGGAGTGGTGGAACTTGCACTTCTCAGTATTTACAAACAACTGATTTTCCAGAAGACGCTGAAGGACCTGTCGAATACGGAGAATGTGTTCCTGGGCAGAACAAGAGAAAACCAGGATGTCGTCGAGGTAGACAGAAACAAAATGATTCAACATGTCCCGGAGCACATCGTTGACAAGGGCCTGGGCCTGGGTATTTATTTTGGTTTTCCCTGTTTCCTTAAATTACGTTTAGAAACCCGTAGTCTATGCTGTAGACTTTTGCACGTTGGCCGCCGAGAGTGCCTGGAATCCAGAGTCCCTATTCGATACCTTCCTTCACGGATTATCAGAGGTGATAAATGATGAGCTATGGTAGTTCTATCCATATTGTTTGTATGTGAACCCTGCCCCATCCAGATGTTTCCATCCAGTTACAATGTGTTTCCGTGGAAATGACTTAATACTGTACCAGTATGACATAACGGCAGTGCTTATTGCGCAATACTGAATAATAATAGTTCTAATAGTCATGTGGTTCAATATATAAACTCTAGCTTCTCTCCTGACCTCTGACCTCCACCAGATAGGCACTATGTCTGACTAATACCTCTTTTGCATCACTATGTTATTACATGGTGACCCTGTTGACATGGCTTAGTGTCCCAGACGTACAACCAGATGGCATTATCCCCTGGATAACATGACGCTAATGCCCATGTACAACTGATGCCTTATAAGGTTCAAGGTTAATGTTTTTAAAATAATGTTTTAAGGTAAGTAGGTTTAATTTGTCAAGATATATAGGAAATGTTTTATTTTTATCTTACATTTCATAAAATTAATTAGTGGATATGTTCTGGTATTATTTAGAACTAACACTAGCTACCTGATATGAAATGGAAAAGTTTAGTGGTTGTTCTAATCTAATGGATCTCAAACATCTAAAGTACTTATTCCTAGGTAATTACCTAGGTACTTATCAGTTCATTTTGAAGTGAATACTGCCATTTACAGTAAATACTAAGCAGTCCATAAAATAAATGTAGTGGATACTTGTTTGTTAAGCCTAAAAGTTATCTGTGAGGACAATAAAGTAACGTATCTTAACTTTGCTTTAACTGTACAAGGCAATGCAATGTTCTGACCCCCACCCCCAATGAATTGTCCTGCATCATACACTCTCGTAAAGTACATTTTAACATCAGGGAGTTCAAGTAGCAGACACATCTCAACATCAACTGTTCAGAGAAGATTGTGTTAATCAGGCCTTCATGGTCGAATTGCTGCAAAGAAACCACTACTAAAGGACACCACTGAGATGAAGAGACTTGCTTGGGCCAAGAAACACGAGCAATGGACATTAGACCAGTGGAAATCTGTCCTTTGGTCTGATGAGTCCAAATTTGAGATTTTTGGTTCCAGCCGCTATCTTTGTGAGACGCAGAGTAGGTGAACGGAGGATCTCTGCTTGTGTGGTTCCCACCGTGAGGCATGGAGGAAGAGGTGTGATGTTGTGGGGGTGCTTTCACTGTCAGTGATTTATTTAGAATTCAAGGCACACTTAACCAGCATGGCTACCACAGCATTCTGCAGCGATACACCATCCCATCTGGTGAAGGAAAAGCAGCCAACAAGTGCTCAACATATGTGGGAACTCCTTCAAGACTGTTGGAAAAGCATTCCAGGTGAAGCTGATTGAGAGAATGCCAAGAGTGTGCAAAGCTGTCATCAAGGCAAAGGGTGGCTACTTTGGAGAATCTAAAATATATTTTGATTTTATTAACACGTTTTTTTGGTATCTACATGATTCTATATGTGTTATTTCAAGGTTTTGATGTCTTCACTATTATTCTACAGTGTAGAAAATAGTAAAAATAAAGAACAACCCTTGAATGAGTAGGTCTGTCCACACTTTTGACTGGTATTGTATATAAAGTGTAATATTGGTATACACACTCAAAATTGTGTGTGATGTGTATACTTTTGTTTCAAAGTAGAGCTGTGTTTAAGACTACCAAGAAACACTCGGTGTGACCCTGATTTAGCCCACTGCAGTAAAAAGGTTAAGTCCTGTCAGTGGTACACTGCGGCTTTGCAGAAAATGTACATTTGAAGTGAGTGTGAGGGATGCAGGGATGTCAGACAAATTGAGACTTTAATTGCTCAGAGGAATGAGAGGGGGAGGGAGAACGAGAGACAGAGAGAGAGATAGGTGGGAGAGGGAGAGAGTTTAAAAGGAGGCACAGAGATGTTATGCTATTGATGAAATATGTACGTTTCCAATACCAGGGTACACTTCTAGATAGATATTGCATTGCTTATAAAGGGATGAAGTAACATAGATGTGTTAGCAGTTGACAGATGTTTATGTACAGTAGTTTTCTTGTACCCATATAAATGGACATGGTACTGTAAGGGTTTTCCTGTGGTGAAGTAGAGGAGGACCAAAACGCAGCGTGTTTATATTGATTCATGTTTAATAAAAACAGATAAACATGAACACTACAAAACAATAAACGTGGAAAACCAAAAACAGCCCTATCTGGTGCAAACACAGAGACAGGAACAATCACCCACAAACACACAGTGAAACCCAAGCTACCTGCCTCTGATTGAGAACCATACTAGGCCGAAACATAGAAATACCCCAAAACATAGAAAAACAAACATAGACTGCCCACCCAACTCACGCCCTGACCATACTAAATAAATACAAAACAAAGGAAATAAAGGTCAGAACGTGACAGGTACTCAGTTGTTCCACATTGCAAGAACATCTAGCCAGTTCTGTAAATCTTCTCAATCGGCAAAGTTCAACTCACCCTAATAAGCCTCTGGTTTCAATTCTGTCTGTGGGTAGTACATTGGGAATCTTGAAGAGAACCAAATACGACTGTTTAAGACAGCTATGAAAAATGGCTCTGAATCTGTGGTGTTATCTTGGAATATCCAGGTAAATGTTTCACCTTGTGTCCAAACTGACTTCTCTGGTTACATCATATGTGTGTTTTTGTCCCTATTGTCTAACCTATCTGATCATCTCTTCCCAGCTCTTTCAGACTCAGTAAGACACACAGACTTTTCTATCCTACAGTATCACTTCCTCTCTTTTCAGCTCTTTCAGATGTGGCAAATATCTGCTCAGTCAGATCAAAGATGTGCGTATATACTTTTTTTCTATACTTATTTATTCACAATGCACAATTATTTTTAATTTGGCCGTGCTCTTGCAGTAACATTGTTTGTCAGCGACGTTCACACTCGACTGAATAAGAATGGTGGTGCCCATCGGCCTTCAAGGCTGGCCACCAAACCGAAATGGGCCTAAATTCCCTTCCTTTAGAGTAATTCCACTCACAAAGCAACAACAGCAGTGCACTGGGAGATGACAATGCCGTCTATGAAAATCCAGGTATAAGATAAGGGCAGAAAAACACGGTCGATTGAATACTATTCTGTATTAATTTAGAGTCCTAAAGATACACTGTATCAGTGTGTCAGTTTTACTGCATTTGCCTTGTTGGAAGTTACCACAACTGGGAAGTTTTTAAAAAATTCCACACTACGTGAAGATAAGGCAAGTAGTACACCTGAGAATTGGTTCTTGAATCCGTTTTGTTCGACTCTGCTTTCCAATATTGTGCCGACCTGAACCAAACTGCACTGGTTCAGATACAACCAAGTTAGCTCAGTAGTACTTGGTATGGCTCAGCTTGGTTCGGCTCTGTAGTGTGAACAGTCCTAAATGTTTTTGTTTTCAGCTGGTGATTCAAGCGTGCAGCAGTGTCAATTTCAGTGCATTTACCTGCATTGGAAGTTAATTAACTGCAGTTAAGAAATGAAAGCTGAAATGTCATGATCAGTGGTAAACTGTCACTCAGACTGTAATTCAGAAATATATGTTATAATGTCAGCTAGACTTGTTCAGTTTGAATCATTCTGTAAATTCAGGGCAGTGCTAGATTCGGGCAGCTGAGGGTGAAGGGGGTGAGTGTTAGAGAGGAACAGAGAGACAGAAAGATGGAGAGAAGAGAGAGAGACCAGAAGAATGAGGGCGTGGTCGATCACTTCCTCTCTGAAACAGAAACTGGGACACGGTCTCCATGAATGTGTGTGTGTGTGTGTGTGTGTGTGTGTGTGTGTGTGTGTGTGTGTGTGTGTGTGTGTGTGTGTGTGTGTGTGTGTGTGTGTGTGTGTGTGTGTGTGTGTGTGTGTGTGTGTGTGTGTGTGTGCGTGGCCCGTCACTACACAGGAAACTCAGAACCCTGGTTCTCTCACCCTCGCTTTCCCTTTCTCTCGCTATGATATAGTGTCATCATTAAAATGCATTAATGACATATCATACCATAATGCCTCCAAAGCCGCTCAAAACACATTATTAACATTCTGTAATAATGTGTGATAAAGCTAACCGTCTTTAGGAAAAGCTGTTGTCTACCAATTTCTGCCAGAGTCAACCTAGTATTTAATCAAAAGTGAGGCATGTATATCAGATTAATCTCATTTCTAATCAACTGTTACTGTACTGTCAGGCAAATCAGTCAATAGCCTGTTTATACAGTACGCATCTGTCATATCCCAGCTTTCATCTTTGGAGAATTGGATTCTGAGTCCAACTCATGCTTCTCTGGGTTGGAGACGAATGTTGACAGCCCCTGTGTCTTTGTGTGTGGGTGTGTCCGTGGGTGTAGGTGTGCGTGTGTTTGCGTGCCAGCGATATGTGTGTGTGTTTGTGTGCCAGCGTGTGCTGCAGCTTTTTTCCTTTCCTTTGTGTCTTTGAAACCCATTTGAGAGGACTTTGTCAGCTTGTTAGAGGTAGCAGACGGCTTTCCCCTGACTAGAGATGACTGGCCAATCGAACTGGGATCTCAGTCTCTTGACAGCAATATGACCCCAATTTACAGATCAACACCACAGCACTGGGAAGTGGCTGGTTGGATAAATACACACAGGCTTTGAACTTAGGAAGCAAGGCTGTTTGAAAGCCATTGATCCAGGTCTAGGCTTTGTGTGTGTGTGTGTGTGTGTGTGTGTGTGTGTGTGTGTGTGTGTGTGTGTGTGTGTGTGTGTGTGTGTGTGTGTGTGTGTGTGTGTGTGTGTGTGTGTGTGTGTGTGTGTGTGTGTGTGTGTGTGTGTGTGTGTCAGAAGTCCTCACAAGGATAATTAAACAATGAACATTCGGTTAACTGGGGAACTTTTTCCAGTCCCAAAGGAAAAATGCTATTTTCGTCTTAGGGGTTAGGATTAGGGTTAATTAGGGTTAGGAGTTACGGTTAGGTTAATTTTAGGGTTCGGATTTAGGGTTGGGGACAATTGGATTTTGTATGGGAATCATTTTATTTGGTCCCCACAAGGATAGCAATACAAAACAGTGTGTGTGGCTAGAATAACAGTGTGCAGACCATTAAGGATCCAGTATGTTTTCATATAATGAGGGTCATTGTGAACATGAAAAGAAACAGAGTGCCTAATGAGCACGTTCAGTCTACTTTCGACAAACCGACTAGAAAAATTAACCATTAGACCTAGATTTCTGTATGTCACATTTTCTGTGGCCATCCGAGTGCTGTCTAGTGACAATATGCGTCACTTGTAGAGTTTGCTTTCAAAAACAATACTAGCAAGCCAATTGAGGCAAAGCTAGTGTGAATACATCAGAATCCCAGTGCAGGACTATTTTCTTTGAGAACCCTAAATCAGTTATGGTTTCCCCATCCCTCAGTGTTGTTGTCCAGCTGTGTGGCGACTTCAATTGACCTTTGACCTTTGAAATGTAAACCTGGTGGAGAGGGTAGTGGTTAAGGGTGTTGTGCCAGTAACCGAAAGGTTGCTGGTTTGAATCCCCAAGCTAACTAAGTGAACAAGCTGTTGATGTGCCCTTGAGCAAGGCACTTAACCCTAGTTTCTCCTGAAAGTCACTCTGGTTAAGAGTGTCTGCTAAATGACTGAGAGGTGTCTCTGTTCCTCTCTGCTGAATCATTAATTAGCAGTGTCATCCACAACTAGACACTGGAATAAGAAAAGAAAATACAATTCAAATGAAAGAAAGGAAATTAGACAAGGGAAGAAATATGTGGAATCCGTTGTAATGTACAGATGCTGCACAATCAAATTCATAATTGACTTGGTTCGCCTTTTCTCCATTTGGTTTTGACTGATCAAGTTCTAGTAAAGAGATCATGCACTAAACTAGAGCATGCAGTTATCAGAAACAATTGAAATGAATTTCCATGAATTGAATTGGGACTGTAAAATTCTCTTGATGAAATTGTACCTTCGACTGCGTATTTGTATGGTTTTTTCAACGTGTATCCGGCCTGGTTCGTCCCATTGAGATTGCCATGTCTTTTGCTCGGGAGACTCTACTGTTTTTTCTCTCTGGTTGCTCTGGAGCTGCAGTGAAGTGTCTGTTTGTGTGAGTGGAAGTGCAGTGAGGTGGGAAGTTAAGGAGGTAGAATGAGAGAGCAACTGAATGTGGTGCACAGCATTGAGGGTATAATACAAAATCAAGAGAATGTTAGGGGGGAGAGCTACATAATTAGAATGGTATCATAGTACATCAATTGAAATCTAAACTCAGTCTGTATTTGGTTGAGAGGGGAAATACTTGAGACTGAGCATGTGTATGTGTGTGTATGTGTGTGTGTGTGTGTGTGTGTGTGTGTGTGTGTGTGTGTGTGTGTGTGTGTGTGTGTGCGCATGTAGTTTGAGGATGGTGTTAAAAATCGAAACATTTCAAAGGTCAGTGCCCTCGGGATGCTATATTGAAAGCTTAAGTGCTTCAGATCGCCAAGCACTTTAAAAGGACCAGTACTTTTTTCATCCACTCTCAAAAATAGATATCCTCCATGATGGACGAGAGAGATAGAGAGAGAGAGAGAGAGAGAGAGACATCCACTCACAGTAAAGAATCTGGCAGTACAAAACATCAACTATATATTCAGGCAAACGGCAAAAGAAGCACATTTGAAATTGATAAAAAACAAATAAAAAAAGACCACAGATGACAACTGTTTTGATGCAGATTGTAAAATTATAAGGAATAAACTTAGAACACTATCCAACCAAAAGCACAGAGACCCAAATAATGGTGAATTACGCCTTCATTACTGTGAGACTTTAAAACTCTATAAACGTGCACTCAGAACCAAAAAAGCACAGTACAACAGCAAGCAGCTGACAGTAATTGAGGAGTCCATAAACACACACAACTTCTGGCAAAATTGGAAAATACAAAATGGTGACATATGGACAACCCATTTTAAAACACTCTACAACACTGTTCAAACTGACACAAACGCAGAACATAGAAAATCTATAAAGGACAATCAAAATCCACTGGACTCCCCAATTACTGGCCAGGAGCTCTATAAGAAACTTCAGGCTCTCAAATTTAAAAAGGCATGTCGGACCTGAAGGCATCCTAAATGAGATGCTCAAACTCACTAGTGCAAAATTTCAATTGGCTATATTAAAATAGTTTAATTTGATCCTGAGTGTAGGTTATTTCCCTGACATCTGGAATCAAGGTCTCATAACCCGAATCTTGAAGAACAGAGACAAATTTGACCCTAACAATTACAGTAAGAGAAAGAGAGAGAGAGAGAGAGAGAGAGAGAGAGAGAGAGAGAGAGAGAGAGAGAGAGAGAGAGAGAGAGCGGCATAGAGAGAGAGACAGAGACAGAGAAATAGGGAGTGGGAGAGAGAGAGAGAGGGAGAGAGAGAGACAGAGAGATAGGGAGCGGGAGAGAGAGAGAGAGGGAGAGAGAGAGACAGAGAGATAGGGAGCGGGAGAGAGAGAGAGAGAGAGGGGGAGAGAGCGAGGGAGAGAGAGCAAGAGAGAGCGAGAGAGAGAGCAGACAGATAAAAATGGGTGAGTGTTAGTAGAAACAAATATACTGTACACTGAGTGTACAAAACATGAATATACTAATATTGCATTGCATACCCTTTTGTCTTCAGAACAGCCTCAATTCGTCGGTACATGAACTTTACAAGGTGTCAAAAGCATTCCAAAGGGATGCTGGCCCATGTTGACTCCAATTCTTCCAACAGTTATGTCAAGTTGTCTGGATGTCCTTTCGGTGGTGGACGATTCTTGATACACCTGGGTAACTGTTGAGCGTGAAAAACCCAGCAGTGTTGCAGTTCTTGACACACTCACACCGTGGCACCTGGCACCTACTACCATACCTCGTTCAAACGCACTTACTGTAAATCTTTTGTCTGCCCATTCACCCTCTGATGGCACACATACGTAGCACACATACACAATCCATGTCTCAATTGTCCCAAAGTTTTAAAAAATCCTTCTTTAACCTGTTTCCTCCCCTTCATCTACACTGATTGAAGTGGATTTAACAGGTGACATCAATAAGAGATCATAGCTTTCAGCTCGAGTCACCTGGATTCACCTGTCATGGAAAGAGCACGTACACTCAGTGTATGTGACCCTTTTGCACTTTCAGCCATTGATAATCAGGACACTGCTTTATCATCCACAATACTCTTAGAACACTAGTTTTCAGTAGTGTCTAGTTTTACTGTCATTTTGACTACTCTCAAGGAAGTGAAGCTGATGTCTCCCTTTGCTGCAGTGCTATTCGTCTTTCTCACTCATTATCTTATTCAGATAAAAGATGACGAGGGTTTTTTTTTTATATCCAAAATAATTCCCTCTCCCCTCAAATTGTCACATTTGTCTGAATGTGACATGTGGCAAAGGAACTGAAATCAGTTTGGTATCCAGTGCAATTTATGCTTCAGTTATATTGGAGATGTAAACATATTCTGCTGTAATATTCAGACAATTTCCCCAGCTTCAACTTCAAAGAACTTCTCAAGGTTTCTAGACAGAACGATGTTACAGACATCATTATAGCCTTGTTAGAAACATGTTTGTTTCTGAAGGCTGCCATGTTAGCACTTCAAATAGAGAAGAGTGAAACTTTTCACGTAAGAATTGTACTGGGGATTCTTCATCAAGGGTAATACCATGCTGATGTCCTGATCAATAGTTGTGGTCTGCCTCGTCTCGGTCCAGTGACACTTAGAAACTACTTATCAAATTAAACTAGTTCTTCATGATTAATATGATTACAGTTTATATATACAAGTGTTCTGGAAAATAAATAAACGGATGCAATATCTTTTGTGATTTTACAATCAAGTCAGGTAATTAAGGCTATTTGATAATGGTTTAAAAACTGTTCATGAGCACTCCGACTCAAATAGTGTTACCATAGGAGGATTTGATAAGTTATGGTCTAGCTAGAATGGCGTTAGAACGGGTTTGGAACGGGACTTGGAATGTGCTTGGAATCATCCAGTGTTCTCCAGCTGGCTCCAGATCCAAGGATTAGTGGATATTGGCTGTCAAAAATAACAGCTTTTGCCAAGTCAAGAAATGTATTACTTGATAATCACTCTGTGATTGGGTCAGCCACCTGTGGGCTTGATAGGACTGGAGAGTGGCCAGGGGATGGACCGAATATCACACACATACACGCACGCATGAAAGCATGCACACACACACACTTAAATACACACACTGGACTAGACTGGGACTGCAGTTTACCTTTGAAACCATTTGCTTCGTCCGTTCATCTGACTGCAAAATGCTTTAAACCCCCATGCAGTCTTTTTCATTTTAAATCACCGTATGTCTAATAAATCACTGTGTGTGTTTATTTAGGAAAATAACTCCCAACATATATTTATATTTCCCTGAGCCTCCTTTGGCCATTGAAATGCTCAGTCTGATCGTGTGGCCATTAGGATACAAATGTGAAGATATTTACATACCCAGCCCTGATTAGCTGATCGGATGGTCTAGAGCCCATCCCCTTATTCGATATATCATTGTTGTAACGTGAATGTCCACCTTCCCTGTCAGGGGATAAAATTATTATTTGATATTATTAATGATGATATAGCAAATTAAGTATTTTTGATGACAAAACATAGTAGCCTACACACCTGTGTAAGTTTCCTCACTTTCAGGGTTCCATTCCAGCTCCAACTGACAGGTTGAATACCACGTGCCTCTTTAAAAATAAATTACAAATTAAAAATTAGAGGTAGGTCACCAGAAGATGCAGACAGGTCCCAGAACAGCATGGAAGACCATCCTGGACTATGTCCCATCTGCCTCGACATCTATTCATAGCAGAACGGCATGATTAACTACAGGGCAGACTACAGGCCTCTGCGTCTCAGAGACCTGACACAGTCAGTATTACTTACTGTGTTAGGCCTCTGAGACGCAGAGGCCCACGGTATAATCTTCAGCAAATGTTTTTGACTAAACACTCTTGAAGTACATTTTGGAACGGTGTCTGTTGTTGAAAGTACATAAACAATGCTGCAATGCAAGGTTGTTGTCATTCTTTATAAATGACCTTGGCCGCCGTTATTTACATAACATAATACAAATATCAATAATAACCAAACAAGGTTATAATAAAAGTTGTGGTTTTATCTACACTGTAATCACCAATTCTCACGAGTACTGACATTGCTATACACAGCTACTCAACTATAATTTCATCCCCTGACAGGGAAGGTGCCCTAACAAATGTTGTTGGTAACCTAATCAAAAGCTAATGTTTACTTTTTATTTGGAGCTATGCCAGTCTATTACAAATCAGTCTGACAGTACTTTGAAAGTGACCAAACACATTTGTTTTCCTGAGAATCTTAGCTTTCAGGAATAGTGTCATGATAGCTCATAGCTCCGACTGTTCAAAGGTTTAGAGCGACATTTGCAGGAGAAAAACCGATCGGAGGTTCCTCGCTGTAACAGTCGTTCTATGAACTAAGCAATACATTTTGTATTTTATTCCCGAGATTCTGTCGCAACCCCCCATTTTCAAATCAGGCGACCCCACATGCGACCCCTAGTTTGGGAAACGCGGCGAGCATACACTATTTCCCTAGGTAGCTACCTACCAGCTAGCTGAATCCCAGAGGTAGGGGAAAAGTGTATGCTGGAACATTGTCACAGGAGACAAAGTGTGGTTTCCCTTTAAGACTGGTCCAGTTGGTAGAGCACAGTGCTCGCAACACTCGGGGTTTTGGGTTTGATTCCCATGGGGGCGCAGAACAGAAATGGTTCATTAAGTCTGCTAAATGACTAAAATGTCAAATTTGGACATTTACTTTATTATGTACAGGTAGCTACTATGGAAATGTAAACGTCAAGTCGGTAGCTAGTTATCCTAGTTGCTGTCAAAGCTAGTAGCTAGCTAGTTAGCTACCTAACAGCATTATACAAGCTATATCATTCTCTTCAATAATAATAAATTGAATAATAACTATCTAGACACTTCATTCTTGAGCGGTTGCTGAGGCCGCTGTAGGGTACAACATGTAGGGGACAGAACATCGAAGGAGGTTGAAGTTGATGTTGATGTTGTTTCCACAACTGAAGAATCATTGTGGAATCTGAAAAGACACCTATCCTGAATGCATGATGTTGTACTTACTACCTGCACATGCTAACAGAGAGGAATGAGGTGGGTAGATAGCTAAGTGTGTCATTGCAGTGTAACCGAAGTGAAACGGCTCGGTTAGTTAGCGGTGGTGCGCGCTAATAGCGTTTCAATCGGGTGACATCACTCCCTCTGAGACCTTGAAGTAGTTGTTCCCCTTGCTCTGCAAGGGCCGCGGCTTTTGTGGCGCGATGGGTGACGATGCTTCGAGGGTGGCTGTTGTTGATGTGTGCAGAGGGTCCCTGGGTCGGGGCGAGGAGACGGACGAAAGCAAAACTTTTACAGTAGCAAAGTATTTATAAACTACAAATTAGGCCTGTCATATTCCCACATTATTTTACCTCAATTCCTTTAGGCCAACAAAAGAAACATTTAAAAACAACTTTGCACCTCTGTCCAGATTAGCAAGAGTAGCCACAAGGGTGTTTAGCATCATCCACAAGGGTGTTTAGCGTCATCCACAAGGGTGTTTAGCATCATCCACAAGGGTGTTTAGCGTCATCCACAAGCGTGTTTAGCATCATCCACAAGGGTGTTTAGCATCATCCACAAGGGTGTTTAGCATCATCCACAAGGGTGTTTAGCATCATCCACAAGGGTGTTTAGCATCATCCACAAGGGTGTTTAGCATCATCCACAAGGGTGTTTAGCATCATCCACAAGGGTGTTTAGCATCATCCACAAGGGTGTTTAGCATCATCCACAAGGGTGTTTAGCATCATCCACAAGCGTGTTTAGCATCATCCACAAGGGTGTTTAGCATCATCCACCACAAGGGGGTTTAGCGTCATCCACAAGGGTGTTTAGCGTCATCCACACGGGTGTTTGAGCATCATCCACAAGCGTGTTTAGCGTCATCCACAAGGGTGTTTAGCATCAGCCACCACAAGGGTGTTTAGCGTCAGCCACAAGGGTGTTTAGCGTCATCCACAAGGGTGTTTAGCGTCATCCACAAGGGTTTTTAGCGTCATCCACAAGGGTGTTTAGCGTCATCCACAAGCGTGTTTAGCGTCATCCACAAGGGTGTTTAGCATCAGCCACCACAAGGGTGTTTAGCGTCAGCCACAAGGGTGTTTAGCGTCATCCACAATGGTGATTAGCGTCAGCCACAAGGGTGTTTAGTGTCATCTACAAGGGTGTTTAACGTCAGCCACAAGGGTGTTTAGTGTCATCCACAAGGGTGTTTAGCGTCATCCACAAGGGTGTTTAGTGTCATCCACAAGGGTGTTTAGTGTCATCCACAAGGGTGTTTAGCATCAGCCACAAGGGTGTTTAGCGTCATCCACAAGGGTGTTTATCGTCATCCACAAGGGTGTTTAGTGTCATCCACAGTGGCTCTGCAAGTGTGGAGAGGATGTTCTCTGCTGCTGACCTGCTCTGCAGGCACCATGAAGCCGCAGACTGGCCAAACTCGGATTTCTAAAAATGAATTCTAAAAATTCAGTCACTAATAAGACATTTTCATTTAATTTAATTTGTATTTAATTCTAAGTAAGTCACAGCCTATATGTGCAATTTAAAGGCTATAATTATTGAAACAATGTTGTTTAAATGCTATGCGCATTCTATCCCTACCTGCTTATTGTGTCGCACTCCGAAATGCTTCACAATGTATTGATTTGTTGGCTATAGCCTTGAAGTAACATAATTAATACAGCCTAAATCATTCATATTCGTTCCTTCTTAGGCTCCCTGTCTGGCTCCTGACCTATTTAGAGCTGCAAAAAAAACCTGGACCCGTACAAATCAGCTGGGCTTGACAATCTGGACCCTCTATTTCTGAAACTATCCGCCGCCATTGTCGCAACCCCTATTACCAGCCTGTTCAACCTCTTTCATATCGTCTGAGATCCCCAAGGATTGGAAAGCTGCCGCAGTCATCCCCCTCTTCAAAGGGGGAGACACCCTGGACCCAAACTGTTACAGACCTATATCCATCCTGCCCTGCCTATCTAAGGTCTTCAAAAGCCAAGTCAACAAACAGGTCACTGACCATCTCGAATCCCACCGTACCTTCTCCACTGTGCAATCTGGTTTCCGAGCCGGTCACGGGTGCACCTCAGCCACGCTCAAGGTACTAAACGATATCATAACCGCCATCGATAAAAGACAGTACTGTGCAGCCGTCTTCATCGACCTTGCCAAGGCTTTCGACTCTGTCAATCACCATATTCTTATCGGCAGACTCAGTAGCCTCGGTTTTTCGGATGACTGCCTTGCCTGGTTCACCAATTACTTTGCAGACAGAGTTCAGTGTGTCAAATCGGAGGGCATGCTGTCCGGTCCTCTGGCAGTCTCTATGGGGGTGCAACAGGGTTCAATCCTCGGGCCGACTCTTTTCTCTGTATATATCAATGATGTTGCTCTTGCTGCGGGCGATTCCCTGATCCACCTCTACGCAGACGACACCATTCTATATACTTCCGACCCGTCCTTGGACACTGTGCTATCTAACCTCCAAACGAGCTTCAATGCCATACAACACTCCTTCCGTGGCGTCCAACTGCTCTTAAACGCTAGTAAAACCAAATGCATGCTTTTCAACCGTTCGCTGCCTGCACCCGCACGCCTGACCAGCATCACCACCCTGGATGGTTCCGACCTTGAATATGTGGACATCTATAAGTACCTAGGTGTCTGGC
Source organism: Oncorhynchus keta (assembly GCF_023373465.1). Classification (NCBI taxonomy): domain Eukaryota; kingdom Metazoa; phylum Chordata; class Actinopteri; order Salmoniformes; family Salmonidae; genus Oncorhynchus; species Oncorhynchus keta. Next base: position 3,803,169 of record NC_068427.1, read on the forward strand.
TAGACTGTAAACTCTCCTTCCAGACTCATATCAAACATCTCCAATCGAAAATCAAATCAAGAGTCGGCTTTCTATTCCGCAACAAAGCATCCTTCACTCACACCGCCAAACTTACCCTAGTAAAACTGACTATCCTACCGATCCTTGACTTCGGCGATGTCATCTACAAAATTGCTTCCAACACTCTACTCAGCAAACTGGATGCAGTTTATCACAGTGCCATCCGTTTTGTCACTAAAGCACCTTATACCACCCACCACTGCGACTTGTATGCTCTAGTCGGCTGGCCCTCGCTACATATTCGTCGCCAGACCCACTGGCTCCAGGTCATCTACAAGTCCATGCTAGGTAAAGCTCCGCCTTATCTCAGTTCACTGGTCACGATGGCAACACGCATCCGTAGAACGCACTCCAGCAGGTGTATCTCACTGATCATCCCTAAAGCCAACACCTCATTTGGCCGCCTTTCGTTCCAGTTCTCTGCTGCCTGTGACTGGAACGAATTGCAAAAATTGCTGAAGTTGGAGACTTTTATCTCCCTCACCAACTTCAAACATCTGCTATCTGAACAGCTAACCGATCGCTGCAGCTGTACATAGTCTATCGGTAAATAGCCCACCCATTTTTACCTACCTCATCCCCATACTGTTTTTATTTATTTACTTTTCCGCTCATTTGCACACCAATATCTCTACCTGTACATGACCATCTGATCATTTATCACTCCAGTGTTAATCTGCAAAAGTGTAATTATTCGCCTACCTCCTCATGCCTTTTGCACACAATGTATATAGACTCCCCTTTTTTTTCCTACTGTGTTATTGACTTGTTAATTGTTTACTCCATGTGTAACTCTGTGTTGTCTGTTCTCACACTGCTATGCTTTATCTTGGCCAGGTCGCAGTTGCAAATGAGAACTTGTTCTCAACTAGCCTACCTGGTTAAATAAAGGTGAAAAAAAATAGAGTGTTAAATTCTGTTTAATATGACATGTAGCCTATTTGAAATGGTGTTAAAATCCATATGGTTTGGTTTCAATACTTCAAAACCAAATGGGAGGTCCAGGTATTCACAACAATAGATGGGTGTTGGTTAAGATGTGGAGCTAATTTGAAGTTTATTTTTCCTGTGAGTGCAGTGGGGTTTTAGCGGAGCAGTTGGAAAGGACATGGAGCACCGGAGCTTGTACACTGTTCCAAGAGCTCAACTCAGCTCACATGCTCTGGAACTAGCACACACAATCATATACGCACGCACACACACACACACGCACGCACGCACGCACACACACACACACACACACTCTCACTATACATACAGTATACATTTCATTAATACATACCATTTTCATGCAGTCTTCACATTTCCTTGCCCTCATTTCAACTCATTCTCTGGTGTCTCTTTACGTTTATGCCCCGTCTCCTCTCCTCTCCTCGGTAATCAGTCAGGTTCAGTGAAGCCCCTTTATCTGCACCCACCATTGACACGACTTTTAAACGTATGAGAACAGGTTGGCGTTGCAAATGCAGCCCGGCGTTTTGGAAGATGACCTTTTTCCATGGATTAATAGGCTTTATGCTGGCAGCATTAATAAACCATTTCTTCGTTTCCTCTCTCTCTGTGGTAGTGAGCGAACGCTCTGCATATTAATGCTGGTCCATTCCTTCTACCGGTCCCCTCTCCCCTACACTTACTCTACACCAGCTGTCCCCATAAGAGAACCCTTTTTGGTTCCTGGTAGAACCCTTTTGGTTTCTATGTAGAACCCTTTCTACAGAGGGTTCTACATGGAACCTATAAAGGGTTTTTACCAGGAACCAAAACAGTCATGGACTGTTCTCTCTGCTACCGCTTGGCAAGTGGTACCAATGCACCAAGTCTGGAACCAAAAAGACCCTGAACATCTTCTACCCCCAAGCCATAAGGCAGCTAAAGAGTTAACCAAGTAGCTGCATGGACTATCTGCATAGTTTTCTAAAATGGCCCCGGAAGAAATGGCAGCAGTTTTGTGCTATTATGTGGGTTTTTTTTGCGTTATTTTTAACTTAATTTGTACATAATGTTTCTGCAACCGTATCTTACGGCAAAAAAAGAGCTTCGCTTTAACCATATCTACATGTACATACTACCTCAATCAGCCTGACTAACCGGCGCTTTTATAGGCTAGCTACTGTATATAGCCTGTCTTTTTACTGTTGTTTTATTTCTTTTCCTACCTATTGTTCACCTAATACCTTTTTTGCACTATTGGTTGGAACCTGTAAGTAAGCATTTCACTGTAAGGCCTACACCTGTTGTATTCAGCACATCTTTGATTTGACCCTTTTTGCACAAACTTTTTTGACTTACATAGCTGCTGCTACTGTTTGTTATCTATCCTTTTGCCTAGTCACTTTACCCCTACCTACATGTACATACAGTATCTACCACAATTACCTTGTACCCCTGCCCATCAACTCAGTACTGGTACTCTATGTATATACAGTGCCTTCAGAAAGTATTCACACCCCTTGACTTTTTCCACATTTTGTTGTGTTTATAACCAGAATTTAAAATTGATTATTCAAAATTAGATTTTGTGTCACCGGCTTACACACAATACTCCATAATGTCAAAGTGGAATTATGTTCTTAGAATTTTTTTTACAAATGAAATTGTCTTGAGCCAATAAGTATTCAACCCTTTATTTCTTTAATATCCGAAACGTACAACATACTTGCAGTGAAGCCGCTCAACAACTACATCATACCAGTCATCCAACAGACTCCCATTCAGAGCATCCAGGGTCAATGCCCTGCTCAAGGGCACGTTGACAGATCTACCACCAGGCCAAAAAACGTGAACCCGAACCCTCCAAGATCGCCCCACAGTTCCCCAATAGTTGTCCCTCAACCATTTGAGACCCCTTCCACAACCCCCCCTCCCCAAGAATAATTTTTAAAATAAAAAAATACAATTCATTCCATTCCCCACCCCAAGAATCCCCCCAATGCACCAACAACCAAGAAAAAAGAACTAAAGAGAAAAAAGGAAAAAGACAGGAGAAAACAGCAAACAATGCAACAAAAAAATACATTAAATTAAACAAAGGACATCAAGGACAACTAAAATCACAACAGCAATGCCAACTGTATATATTTGTGTGCATGTCTGGCACTATTACATGTATCTGTGTGTTCTTGTATGCGTTTATTTGAATGAGTGTGTGTGTATGCATGTGTACAAATCCACAGATTGTGAGTTGAAGATAAATCATTTTACTAAGAGTATTATTATATTAGTTATTGACTGACCCGTTCTCTCCAGAATTCCTAACAGTACTATTTCTAGGGTCAATTTTCGATCAATGCTATGCATTTTCAGCCATTCCAGAACCTGAGACCAGAAACAGGCTACCTGAAGACAATACCAAAATAAATGCTCTATTGATTCTGTATCTTCACAACAAAATATGCAAAGCTTTGATGATTTTATGTCCCAAATATTCACCATTTTGTTGGTGGCAAGAATTCTATATAATAATTTTAGCTGAAAAGCACGAAGTCTTGAATCTTGCGTTGTTTAATATATCAACTCATACACCATGTACCATGGAATCGGTACATTAAAAATCTATTCCCAACTATTTCACAATCTGTATGGCACAGTTGTCAACATCCTGGTCCTCAAATGAAACTTGTATACGGTCTTATTTATGCTATTTTTATTCCTCTGCCAGTTTTGATCTTTAATATTGGGCAGACAGACCAGTTCCCTACCTCCTCCCGCTGCCACCTGCCTCCTCCATTTTTTGGGGTAATGCTGTAATCAACTGGTTGAACTCCTGGATTGAGCAGACCTTTCCGTACAATTCTGATAACTCCATGAAGGACATAGCTCTACCATTCCAATTTACAATATAATTTAAGAACAAAATACCTTTAAAACATATTTCCCATAAATACAGGTATTTTATCAACCAGCACATTTGAGTTCAGCCATAATATTTGTTGTTAACAAACTACAGTTTTGGCAAGTCGGTTAGGACTTCTACTTTGTGCATGACACAAGTACATTTTCCAACAATTGTTTACACACAGATTATTTCACTTATAATTCACTTTATCACAAATCCAATGGGTCAGAAGTTAAAAAATTCCAGAAAATGATGCCACGACTGTAGAAGCTTTTGATAGGCTAATTGACAATATTCAAGTCAATTGGAGGTGTACCTGTGGATGTATTTCAAGGCCAATTTAAAACCAATGCTACCAAATACTAATTGAGTGTATGTAAACTTCTGACCCACTGGGAATGTGATGAAAGAAATAAAAGCTGAAATAAATCATTCTCTCTACTATTATTCTGACATTTCACATTCTTAAAATAAAGTGGTGATCCTAACTGACCTAAGACAGGGAATTTTTACTAGGATTAAATGTCATAAATTATGAAAAACTGAGTGTATTTGGCTCAGGTGTATGTAAACTTCCGACTTCAACTATATGTAAACTTGCTCCTTGTTTTCAATGCTGATTTGAATGTCATTAAGAAAACTGAGAAGTGTCAAAGATTTTTTTCTGCCAACATCCTTCGTTTTATATACTGTATATATATATATATATATTATAAAACTGTTCAAATGTTTCTCACACTTTGACATGACAAAGTATTTTGTGTAGAAAAAATAATAATCAAATCCATTTTAATCCCACTTTGTAACATACCAAAATGTAGGAGGGGGGGTGTGAATACTTTCTGAAGTCACTGTAGCTAAGTTATCGTTACTCATTGTGTATTTATTCCTTGAGTTATTATTTTTTGTATTACCTTTCTATTTTTCTCTCTGCATTGTTGGGAAGGAACCGTAAATTAGCATTTGACTGTTAGTCTGCACCAGTTGCATACGAAGGATGTGACAAATGCAATTTGATTTGGTTCTCCAACTGTATGGGGACAGCCTTTTTCTTCGTGCTTATTTATCTTTCTGTTTCTCTCTTTCCCTCCCTATATCTCCCCATTTTCTCTTTCACTCTTTCTCCCAACTCTCTATTTTTCTCTCTCACTCTCTCTCTCTATATATATGACTCCCCCCTCTCTCTCTCTCTCTCTCATTCATTCTGTGGTGAGTGGAGTGATTATGTTGGTCTGAGCGGTGCTGGCCCTCTGTCTGTGGCCAAGGTCAATTATGGCTGCCCATTTAGAGCGCTGCGAATCAGGGTGCCGGGGAGTCACTGATGTGGAGAGGCAGGCAGGAGGATTGAGAGGGGAGAAAAATCAACTGTTGTGTGCCTCTGAAATGATTCGATTTGCCGCGGGTATAGATGGGTGTGCCCCGACCTCATAACTCTCTGCCAATGTCACCCTTCTCTTTCTAAACATGATCTCAATTTCAGGTGGATCTCAGCTAACATCATACAGAGTACCCCATCGAGTACATATATTTTCCCTGCTGAAGTTGTAGAATACTAGCCAAACAGTATTTGAGCTGTTAATTGGCCTTAGATAATTAATAGCAAATGTTTCATCTGTGCCATCATTGGCTGCCCCTAAAAAACAACTGCCACAGCCCACCTGCCTTGAAATACATTTTTAAATGTATCAAACCATAATCTGTATCTTTAACGTTTTGAAAGGGAATATGTCATATGTTGATCACAGGAGACATTTAATGCATTTACCCCCAAAAAACGAATCTGTTTCACTTGCCTCCAGTGTGGGTCCATCATGTTCCTATTTATGTTGTTATAGGGAATGACCACCACCGGTCCTTTTCTTTAAGAGCATATCACTATTCTGGAGAAACCCCTTCTCTGTTGCCATAGCAACAGAGTGCAAAGGTATGTGCCATGTTCTGCCCCCCACCACAAAAAAAAAATAGAAAACAGAAGAAAAAAAGAGAGAAGAGGAGAAGGGCCTGTCAAGGAAAGCACGGAGCCAGTAGCTGACAGTGTGGACCAGAGGTTGTCTCTCCTTAATAAAGTTTGTACGCTGCAGCTTAAAGTCAAGACAGCCCCTGACACAGACTCATCACCTCATGGCTCATTTACAGGTTAGCGTAGGTGACATTTAGTAGAGCTTTCTATTACACCCTCAGATATCGACCCAACTCACCAGACACAACCACACACACTGCAAGCAATAAACTGGGAGGGCGTGCCGTTTTACACCTCTTCACCTGAAAAACAAGATGGATGTGCATGCCAACACCTTGACGGGTGTATTAAATACCACAACAATGAAATGATATATTGCTGTATTTCTATGTCTCTATCCTCAACTTAATTTGTGAATTTGTCGGTCTTCTCCGAAGCAATTTGGCACCGACGTTTCATATTTATGAACACAATGTTATTATGGCCAGCTGAAGTGGGCATCAATATTTTCTATCCAAGATTCAAAGAAGGCATCAGAAATGAGGAGAGTGACGATGGCTTAGTTTCAGACTGTGATTTTTAAGCATCCCCTCGTGAATTTAATGAACATGTTTTAAAAACAGAAAAGAGGACGTATGTCTGTTTGGCTTTGTTCACTTTCCCAATACAATCATCTGAAAGAAAACTGACTGTGATGAACGGAAGACAACAGAGAAGCATTAAAAAGCTCTATTGAAGCTGGAGATTGAGATGCAATCAGCGCCCCGAAGAGGAGTCGTTTGACTGCCTCGGAGTCATCTTCAAACCACTATGATTATCGGTGACTGACAGTGTTTGTACCCAAGACAACTTCTTTCCCCCCACTCTTCCCAAGTCACTCGAAAATCTGGGAACCAAGTTATATGAAAGTATTTGCATCCAAGAAACCTTCTCACTGACTTTGTTCAGCCGCTCTCGGGTGGTTGAAGAATCGTACGGTGTAAGTCATCAGCGCTCGGCTCAACATGGCCTCACAAGCGATCTCGTTGATTACAGTGACCAGTCAACCAACAACGAGCCTTACCTGACGAGGAAGATGTGTAATTAATAACCTAATTGAAGTGACTCTGGGAACCGTGAAGGTAAAAAACGATTTGGCTTTGTAATCGGCTCCGAGACATTAGTTTGGTTCTGTAAGCAACGCGTCAACACCGTTTTTTAAAAGACATGTTTTGAGGAGTGTATGGGATCTGGTCCAAAAAAAGAGACACTTGGAGCCAGTTGAGCATGTGAAACACCTGTTGCAAATGTGCTTATTGGTTGAATGGCACAGTCAAAAGTCACTGCTTCCTCTTTGCATTCAGATCTGTTGTTTTGTTGTGTGGTACGGTACTCTCATATTGTCGTACTAATATAGATACATACTGTTATGCTCCTTCCGATTGGTATCCCACCTCTTATAGGATAAATATTATTTGACACTGTGGATTCATCCTTTGGCTGCATAGGATGAAGCCATGGAGCTTTTACTCACACTTATTGCAAAGTGGTCAGTATTGTAAAAGACTGTTCATTCTCAACAATTTACCTGACTAAACAAAATGAAGGGCTGATTCAATCCGTATTGCGGAAGATAAGCCCTATTGCGTGATTGAAATTCAAAGCTAATTACAGATTGAGCAAACAAATGCAGCGTCTACCATAAATGCAGTCTCCACAAATGGGGCCACATTGCCTTTAAATGTAAATCGTGCTAAATAGTGCTGATCTTCAGAGATATGGAATGAATCTAGGCCTAAATCAATACTCACTCCAATTAACTTCTACCTCAATCCATTATATTTTTGAAAAGCTGTGTAGCTGATCTGCCCTGTCAGTACAGTACAGCATGTTAAAGACTGTGCTTTCCCCCTGATACCCCTGGAAACGGGAAGATGCAGGTAACTGCCTCTCTGACATCTTGCACGTGATAAGCGGTCCTTTTGGAAGGAGACTGCTGACACGCCATGAATCTGAGGACGCACGTCGCCAAATGAGGATGGAATTTTGCCTCGTGTAATTCAGAGAGTATTTATTTCATATTAAACATGCCTCCGAGCCCCGATTGCTTAGATCATAATCTCTTGGAGGGATAGTTCACCCAAATTACAACATGACACATTGGTCAGCAGTCTATGGACAAGGTATGAAAGCAATCCATGATTTGGGTTTATTTTCTTTGCACTGTTTCCAAATACTGTTTTAGCATTTGTGGCACGAATCCCATTCAAGTCATAGTACTGATATTAGCATTTGTCAGGCATCATAAAGTGTATTTTTTTTCACATGACCTGCCATTGCCACAATAACCACCCAAAAATGTAAAGGAAAAGTGACAGGAAATGAGCGACGAGAAGGAAAAAAACTGTTGGGGGAGGTTCTCTTTTTCACTTTTCAACCACCAATCCAGTGAATGTGGAGGAGGAGTTAAGATGGAGCTGAAGTCTCTTGCTTGGGCTATGCGTTTTCAGGTTGTCTAACGAACATAAGTACCAGTGGAAAGCCCATCCAGAGAAAAAGCACTTCACTCTCTGTTATTGCACCCACTGTGTGATTCCATTTGTGTCAATATGATTGGCAAGATAGTTTGGGCTGCAGAAACTCTTGTGTGGCACACAATGCTGTGCTGAATTCAGTGCGGCAGCACAAACTTTCAATGCCAAATCAAACGCCAAAATCCATTCAAAAGCTACTGGCTGCGAACATTGTTCGGTCCCGACCCATGTTTTAACTATCTTCGTTCGTTAAGTTCGTTAAGTTTTCAATGCCGTTCGAGAATCTTAACAGATTATTACAGCATAGGTGTGACGACCTTTGCATGTTATCTTGTATATATGATCACATAAGAAGACATTTATGGTTACAGTTACCCCGAAATGTGTTACTAATTTTACGGTTGAATGTTACATTAGTTTGTAACATAGCCTTAACTTTAGGCTATTTACTGTATTACAAAAGCAGTTTGTGTTCATTAGGTAGTTGGCCGGCCTTAGCAATTCAAAATACACAGTTAGCTAGATAGCTAGGGCTATTAAAATCATATATTGATTCGAACTGTTTCCAATACCGATGCTGACATTAATGCTTAGATGAACGCCGAATCGAACCACAGAGAACTCGAGAAACTAAGATGTTTGTTTCAAAACTGAAGCCCACATACTGGTAGTTTCTAGCATTCACTCGTGAGACATTCAGAGATTTCATTATAGTTTAAGTCAACGTGTATTGTATAATTCACTGGTCAACATGACTCATTGAGTCAACTTCTCAACATTTTCTGACTTAGTTGACTAAATCATGTTATGTCAACATTTTGAGTTGAAACGACTATTTTTCAGTTGAATTGACTTTGGAAAATTAGCTGAAACAACTAAATAGGTTTTTACAGTGTCGGATGGAAGTGTAAACACAGCCTATGAGTCTTTTGTCCATTCCTCAGTGTTACAATCATGACACAAGGGATATACAGCATTAGCGGTACTAGCAGCTCTCGCTGACCAACTGAGCCGGTTAAGTTCCTCGGGTCTGTATGCAGTCAATGGAATCCCTCTGAGTGTTAAGGAGTTAAGGAGCAATTAAGGAGACTGGAAGCTCTCCGAATACAGCTACCAGCCTGTGCCTGCCTTACCTAATGCAATTTCCTCTGATTGAGCCAGTCATTAATAAGTCCCCCAAAGTGTCACTTAGTCGTCGTCATCGGCCCCGACTGGTTGTTAAGCCCTGACAAGAGCAATTTAACACAGTGCTAATAACCTGCTATTACTCGGTGATGGGATGCGTCGTCGGAACTACACACTCACCCCATAAATAATCCCCAGGGTGAAGCTGTGAGAGTTATGAGCAAACACCTAAACGGTGGAAAGACCACCTAATATTTATTAACTACATCAAGTCCCACTCATAAATGCCTAGCAAGGGGAAACAGCATGGAAGAAGATTAAACGTCGGAAAGAAATTGGGATTTGAGCGTCTCTTTTTGTGGCTCAGACCCGTTCAAATAATTTGCTGCTCTGGCTGGATAGGTGTAAGCTAGTAGTGGGGTCTCTCACATTGACCAATCATGTCAGCGATAAATAAACTCTAAGGAATGGAGGGAGGGAGGGAGGGAGGGAGGGAGGGAGGGTACATTTTGTAATTATTCAAACAGGGCATTTGTGGGGGTGTGCTGAATAGGCTTTAAAGTTAACTTCTCCAACCAGAACTCCTTGAAGCATTACCAGGCGTTTATTAATACACCCCAAATGAAAACCCTGATGTGGGGCAGATAATGTGGAAAGCTCTTCATTACCCTCATGTTCTCTTCAGTTTAATGAGATGAATGGGGGTAAAGCGGAGGGAGATGTGGTGTTCATTTGTCATTGACAAAAAGGGGTGTGTGAAAGATGATGAGGTCTTTGGACTAGCTACAAGGTTGTTTGCACAAAGTGTTACAGATGTAACGAGTGTATTTTCATGACACTTTCTTGGGTGTTTGCTAGCACAGCATACACACAGATATAATCCAGCTAGTGTAACAAATTGAGGCATCTAGGCATATAATGTAGAATGGCACCGGAGGAGATGGCTGCCGTTTTACGGGCTCCTAAACAATTGTTACACAATTCAGGAAACTAGTCGTATGTCGAAAGTCACGACTTCATAGGAGAGCCGTTTGAATGTAAAAAAAAAAAAATTTAAACAAAATGCGTTTTTGGCAGAAATGCCTTCTGGAACATGTGAACTTTCATGTGCCTTAATAACAAACTTGTATGCCATCTGTAAATACGAATCAAATTGTTCAATTACTAGCCTTGTTGGTTAAACCACAGAAAAAGTGGCAACCTTCCCACTAGCCATGATTGGCTGAGATAATGAGAGGGCTGGACATGCCGAAAGAGGAGTTCGGATTGGTCTGCCACATTCAGGGCGTCTGAGTATTTCAGCTCGTCAGTCTGTGTTGGTAATCCTGCCGAACGTGGCTTCTTTTTTTTTTTACGTATTGTGTAGTGGAGCTGCATAAAATTAGTCTTTGTGACCTCTGGATATGGCTAGATGTTCAAACATGAATTATGTTCATTGTTTTTTGGACAAAGGCTTTGTGTTTCAAATGACATCTTAATATATAGTACACTTCTCTTGCCAGAGCCATATGTGATAGTGAACCACATAGTAGTGAAGTAGTATGCTTCAAGACCCAAATGGAACATAAATTATATTTCTTATAAGAACAAGATACGTCATGTTTTTAAGAACTTGACTTTTTAAAGATTTATTGTACAAATTATAAATTACAATTGGGGATACAGGTGTGGAGAGGAGAGAGCGTTGGAAGGGTACCCAGCAAACTGGGGAAAATCCCATCAAATTTGCTAAGATTCCCATTAAGTTCTAGTTACTGTTTTATCGAACATTAGGACAACATCCCAAAAGCATTCAAATAATGTTTTTGATGAAAATGTTTTTCTTTTCGGAAAATGTTTTAAATTAAATATCCTTGGAATGTTCTCCAAACATTCACTAAAATGTTGTGCACAGCTGTAACAACCACCGCAGAACATTCCCCAAACATTCTCATGAGGTTTCCAGGTAAGGAACAGACTACATGTGTTCTGGGAATGTTCTTGCAAGACAAACTTTGTGTAATGATAAACACAACTGGACAGTTTTTGCGTTATGAGAACAATGTAACGAATGTTCTGGCAACTTTCACAGAACCCATTTTGGTTTACTGGGTAAACTATGGGATTGAACCGGGTCACCGATGGGGAGTTATACATGTATTGAGAGCGGGGACCATTACCACTTAGCCATGGCTCTGCCACGTAGACATGATACTTAACCTGTCTTCTGTCTTTGCAGGAACTCTTTACGGCGGAATGCAAGTTCAAAGAGTCTGTGTTTGAGAACTATTATGTGATCTACTCGTCGATGCTGTACAGGCAACAGGAGTCAGGGAGAGCTTGGTTCCTGGGGCTCAACAAAGAGGGCCAAGCCATGAAGGGGAATCGAGTGAAGAAAACAAAACCAGCTGCTCACTTCCTGCCCAAGCCATTAGAAGGTATGCCAACACCACATTCTGAGTTTGATTTTTTCTTTTCGTTAGAAAATAACTGTTTCAGGGGCGTTGGAGCAGTATAAGCAAGAGAGCAGCAAATATATTTTTTGTTGTTTTGTGATGAGTGGCAATATATTGAACTTAAAAGTAGGGCATTTATATCTGCTAGACTTCTTTCAAGGATAACCTTTGCAAAACATGTTTGTACCTTCTACTGTATATGAACCTTTTCTCCTGGCTGAAAGCTAGTAATTTACCAAAGTTTAACTTCTGTAATGTTGGTAACTAACAGGTAATCTATGGCAATCTATGGTAACTTTGGTCATTTATATTTGAATTTTCAAAAAATGCATTCATATATAGAATTATTACATATAAATAGTATTTCATGCTGAAACCCTCATATTAAACAACAATGATATTCACTAAGTTAATGGATTTTTATTTAGGATAACGTTTTATAGCTTTGTCATTCTATTTCTTATTTTAAAATCATCTTATTCGATTTTTCTTATATAAACTGTTATGTTGTGTCAGGTTGGCTAGATATCCTTTTAGTGGAGGACCGTTCTTGATATACGCTGGAAACTGACGAGCGTGAAAAACCCAGCAGCGTTGCAGTTCTTGACACAAACCGGTGCGCCAGGCCCGTTCAAAGGCACTTCCATCTTTTGTTTTGCCCATTCACACTCTAAATGGCACACATACACAATCCGTGTCTCAATTGTCTCAAAAAAACAACAAAGAACGTCTTTAACCTCCTCAACTTCATCTACACTGATTGAAATGGATTTAACAAGTGACATCAAATAAGAGGGATCATAGCTTTCACCTGGATTTACCTGGTCAGTCTATGCCTATATGGCATGTCATGTCCATAATGCTTCGCACACTCAGTGTATTTTACACGTGATGAGGTCACACAGAGGACCAGAGATAATTACAGACACCTGTGATAATCCGAAGTACCCCAAAAGGCGAAAGTTACAAACATTCTGGTAGTTTGCTGGTAAACTTCAAAAGTTTCCAGTAATATACCCTCCCTTTGCTACCCTACTACTTATTGTTGGTACCAAGTTTATGCCTCATGTCAGAGGTGTCAAACGTATTAAATGTATGGGCTACCGATGAGGCAGGGTTGATGTATATATCACCAGAATCTTACACAAGACATTCACATGTAAAGCCATCACATGCCTGCAGGTTCACAATAGCACAATTGCATCCTCCACACCCCTCGGAATGACCATCCCACACCTAGACCCTGTCACGGTAGTGTCTTTCGAGGGAACAAGTCTATCGAGTAACCGCCCACGGCTACACTGAAGGATGGTTATCTTCCCCTTGACGTATCATTTATATTTGTCATTCCCATCCATAATTCACAGGTTGGCATACAGCACAGAGGGGAAGGGACAAGCCCTGTCTTTGCGGCCATGAAATGTTGATGCTTTATGGTGCGTCTACACTCTCCTCCCCTCCCTGGCAGATTTGTGTCCATTATTTAAACATGGAAGCCTCCAGGAACCTGTGCTGCACTGTCGTGACAGTGACACAGCTGCAGTGCAGGGAGCGTAAAGTGCAGGATAATTTGGGAGGTTCCCACTGCTCATTTTGCATAAAGGCTTTTTGGCCACATTCAGACTGGGGTCTGTAGAAAGGAGAGGAAGATATATACATTTTTTAAAATTGAACCTTTACTTAACTACGGCAGCAGTCACAGGTTAAATAATGTGTTAGACACTTTTTTGGTCTTTTTTTTCGCCCCCTTTTTGCCCCTTTTGGTGTGGTCTGGAATGATTTCCAAAAACAAATAGAAGCCTCTGCATCAACAAAACTTAAAACTGATTATATCATTCATGCTAGCAGTCATTGGTGAAAAAGGAGCCACGTGGTTAGTTTTACAAGGTATTGGACTGAAAAGAGGAGAAATAAGACTTATTTTGCTCTGGATTTGACTAAATCTTCCCCCTCTCCTCCATTCTCTCCCTTTCTTCTTTTCTCTCTATTTTCTTACCCTCTCTATCTCTCTCTCTACCCGCTTCCTCTTTTTCCCTCTCACCCTTCCTTGCCTCCTTATCTCCTCCCTTCTCTTTATTATCTCTCTCCCTCACAGTTGCTATGTACAGAGAGCCATCGTTGCATGATGTAGGAGAGACCAAAGCGCCCAAAACAGCCGTCCCTCCCAGTAAAAGCACAACCGACCCCCCAGTGATGAATGGAGGCAAACCAGTCAGCAAGCCTACTACTACTACTACTACTGCTACTGCTGCTAAGCCCCCCACATAGCCACAAGTCACCGTGTGTGTGTGTGTGTGTGTGTGTGTGTGTGTGTGTGTGTGTGTGTGTGTGTGTGTGTGTGTGTGTGTGTGTGTGTGTGTGTGTGTGTGTGTGTGTGTGTGTGTGTGTGTGTGTGTGTGTGTGTGTGTGTGTGTGTGTGTGTGTGTGTGGCTGGAGGGAGGGAGGGAGGGAGGGAGGGACGTACATGATGGAGTCAGGGATTTTCCCTACCAGACTCCAAACCTGCACCCTCTTTCTTCTGTGGATTAGTTCCAGGCAATCTCTCGGTCCTTCCTTCCTTCCTTTCTTCTCCTCTCTCTCTTTCTTTCTTTCTCTTTAACTCATCAATGGGGGATCGATGCAGAAGGGTGGTCGCCTCCGCCCCCACCCCCCAAAACAGAAGGAAGAGTGACTCTGACAATGGAATCCGTAAAAATGATGTGTGTTTCACGGCCACATGTGATACCTTGCTTGCTGACGGCAACCCAAGACCACCCCCTCTACATATATGCCCTGTTGCAACAGTGTGTGTGATTAAGATCTATTTTCTATACCACAGTGCACCAGCTATGTTCTGGGGTAGATGCTTTACACACATAGTAAAAAAGAAAATGGACTGCTATCTTCTACTTTTTACAAGTATATTCCCGTCTCTTTCTCTTTCTATTCTCACATTTTTCTCTTTGTTGAGTAACTTAGAAAAAAAGTACATTTTGCAGGGGCAGTGTGTGGTTTTGTAATACACGCATTCATGCCGATGTATACTCAACACACACAGACACATTGACACTGAAATACACACACAATAAATAAGATGCCACCGGTGGCGTGGTTCCAGGGACTCATTTAGGAAGTCTGGTGTTAGGGAAGCACTACAGATACGCACGCATGCACGCACGCACGCACGCACACACACACACACACACACACACACACACACACACACACACACACACACACACACACACACACACACACACACACACACACACACACACACACACACAGCATCTACGTCGAGGGGAGAGTCAGAGTCTCAGGCTGCGTGTTGCTTTTTTAGAGCTCAATAAAGAAAGACTGGAGGACAGCTCACACAATCATAGCTGATGAAGTGCTAATTACCCCCACTGCAATCAATGCGAGGAGCCCACACACACATACAGACCCAGATGTGCGTGTGTGTTGGAGAATGCTTTAACAAGTGGTGTATAGGTGTAAACATATCACAATCTGATCCTACCAGCGGTGAGCTCTGCCTCATCCGGTCGGGAAATAGGAACCTGAAATCTATTTTTCTTAAATTCTTATTTCTGAGCAAGGGCTCTAGGAATATCTATAGGCCTTGTAGGCCACAGTCCCTCACTCGCTGACTTCTCTGAATAACGGTCTAGGCTAGTGGCTTAGACTAAATGGTTCAAGCCCAACGGCAGCAGCCATTTTACATTCACATTTACTCAAGGTTTGGCTGCATCCCCATTTTGTTCAGGAAACTAAAGCATGGGCAAGGTTAGTATTGTGTTCTATTTTTCTTGCAGAATCAATGCAAGAGATGGCTTATATTATAACATTTTCACTGTAAAAAACAAAAGATTATACTACATATTCTGAGATGTTACGAGAAGATTTTCTCCTAGCTCAGCATGAAGAGTCCAGTATCGCTCATCTTGGCCTATTACGTGCCTGTTTAGACCTTGATCCCCAGCATGCCAGTACATATATCCAGTCACAACTGGGCCTAAGGTGTCTCACCCACCAAACACATCCAATAAAGACCTAGCAGAATATTCTCTCAACAACCTTTACAGATGACAGAGACTGATTCATAAAATGACCAAAGTATCCAAGAAGCCAGAACGATACCACAGTTGTTGCTGTGTGGTACAATGGCAACAGCAGCCGACTGCATTCTGATTCGATTTTCCTTTCTCCGGTTTTGCTTTTTTCCCACTGTGATTTACCATATGGTTCATTTTCACAAAAATAATCCCATTTGACGAATCGATTCTCTGCTGGCCTTCTTGCTGAAGCTTTGAAAGGTCTTGATTGATGTCATTTTGGATCTTGCGTTCATATGAATCAAGGTTTTGGGATACCTAGAAACATTTACATGCATGTTTTTCCACATAGGACTATGGCAGAGTTCCCCAACTGGCGGCCCGCGGGCCAAATTGTGGTTTTATTTGGCCCCCGAGTTTACTGAGCAAAAAAAAATGTCATTGTTGTTGTTGGACATAAAAGACTGTAAAAACACCAGGAAATCAGTGATTTTAATTTGGGAAATCTGTTATTAAGTATTCACCCGCATAAAAGATAGACACGTGATCGCATACACATGTAAGCAAGGTTTAAATGTTATCTGTTTGGGCTTCTTGCAGTCTATTTGGAATTGACAAATGATTTGTCATTAAGTTCCGGCCCCGCGGCTGAATCCAGTTGATGATCCCTGGACAATGGGATAAGGGAAAGGTACTGTTCAGACCAATGCTAGTGAGGAGTTGTTTGGAAATTGTTTGGGACTCGAATTAGCATGTTGTTAGGCACACTCCTACTTCCACTGGAGCTACTTCACCGCACTTTCTGTTCGGAGTCCTGATCTGATCACGACTGTTAGCAATGTATCAACCATTATCTGAATCTATCTGCTGATTTAATTCTGAACTTGATTTACTGGATTCTATTGATAGCTAAGATTTAGAATGTTGATAAGTAGACTGAAGCTACTGTATGCTGCTAAAATTGGAAATATATTAAGAGATTTATTTGCTGATATAATTTTCCAGTTTATTGGGATTTTAAGCCCCTATTTTCTAGAGGATGTTGAAGCACATTTACTAGTTAGACTTAAAAACACTTGTCTGTACAAAGCTACATGGATGCTATTATAACAATGCCGTAATATACACAATGGAGCTGAAATAATACTTTTTTTCTTTAGGGCGGGTGTCCCCTCCACATTACACCCAGGATGCATCCCAAATGGCACCCTATTCCTTACATACTGCACTATGGGTCCTGGTCAAAAGAAGTGCACTAAATAGGGAATATGGTGCAATTTGGGATGCATGTCCAGTAATTTCCCTTCATCATAATGAACTCTACATGCTGGGCTACCCAAGCCCCTGCAGACCAGTTGACTGGTTCTTCGAAAGCTGAACTTTATTTTTGTAAATGACTGTGTAAATGTGCGTCTGTTTATCTCTCTAGCCGCCATCTTGTTTGTTTGTTTGTTTTGTTTTGTTCCTACTGTATATGGGTCGTGCGTGATGTTGTTTTCCTGATCATTCCCGAACAGTTTATTTTCAGTTTTCTCCCTCTGTCAACTAATTTGTCAAAAAGTAGTTGGAGAGGTTTTAGTTTTTGATTTTGTCCTTTTTCTCATCTTTTGCATGGGGAGAGGATGGCATTGATGGGCTGCATGTAGTAGGCTATGTGTATCAAGAACTGTTGGTATGTACTTCTAATTTTACATACATATATGCTACAAGTTTGTCTGCACTGTACAGTTTGTTTGTTGTATACCTATATACAACATATTGAATCAAATATTTATATAAAGGTGTGACTGTAATGTCAGTAACATTAATGCAATATAGTGTGCAGTATATTATTGCACCTGTCATTTTGATGGGATAAATCAAACGAAAGGTTGGCTAGTACTAAAAAGCATGAAAAGGCCAAAGTAGAATTATTTACATTACAGTTTTTCTTTACTACATCCTATCAATCATGTTTTCAGGTAGAGGTTGGGCTCTCGAGTCAAAGAAACTCACATCCCCTGAAACCACCTTCTGAAGTTACATGAATACCTAGCATGGCACTATAGAGCTATGTGTGTTTTCTGTTCTTTTCTCAGCCACCACACTTGAACATGTTCATGACATGGTGTTCACGAGTAAGGGGGAATTGCCATGCATTGATTGACCGGTTGTAGAAGATTATGATGGTTGTGATAGTTTTCAGCGATAATAGGCACTGTTAAAACCATTTATATTTAAACATATACAATTGCAAGTGTGCCACTTGGAGAAATGTATGTCATGTTAATACAGATTTATACCCACGTATGATTATGGTATTTTCATTGTTTTCCATGCAGAAATGTTGTGTCACGCGGCACATTCAATGTTTCATTATTACAAAATAAATAAAACGCTCAAACGATACTCTTGACTTGAGTGCAGGGTGTTCTTTGAGACCAATTTGTCAGCAAGCACTTTTAACCCCCCCCAAAAAAACACACCACTGGTGAGAATCACACACACACACACACACACACACACACACACACACACACACACACACACACACACACACACACACACACACACACACACACACACACACACACACACACACACACAATGTGTTAAACATTTATCCTTTTGTTTTCAATGTTTGGATTCTGTTCATGTACCTGCATCCTATTATGTGTAGCGTTCTGGAATATGTAATGATTCTTACAGAAGCATTTGCCATACATATAGTTATATTGGAAGCATATAAAGGGTTACATGGTAAGGTCTTCTAAAGAGAAAAAAAAAACATATTTTTGCTACAAAAGTTTTTTTCTTGCATACAAAAAAAAAAGAACATCGTTAAAAATAAAGATGATTTGTAACCAGTACAATGAATAATGTTATACAAGTGATATGCAGAAATCTGAATGAAGAATAACATCCCAGTTTGGTTGACTTCTTTTTTTTTTATCCTCCTCTCCATCGCGCTCTCCATTCCTCCCCTTCCTTTGGTGTTTCACACCTTCTCTGACAGCGCAGTCTCTTTGTGTAGCTACTGAAATGTTCTGTGGTGTTAGTATTCAGTTCCCACCCAGATCTCACAGGCGTTCCCCGTCCAGCCATCCCAGCAGTCACAGTTGCCGCAGTTGCACATCCCATTCCCTGCAATAAGAGGTAAGAGGAGAAACTGTAACGTGACAGAGCCACCTGACCAATCATGCCTGCCTTAGCTTTCTTAACTAGGTTCCTGAACCCCCTGACAGAGTTCCACGATGGGGGCTCGAGCTCGGCTGAGCTCTCTTAGGTTGCTATGGGTTATGCTCTAGAGTGGGATTACATTCTTGGTGTGAATGTATTATATGATGCCATTACATAAGGCTCAATCTAAGTCAAAGACAAAAGTACTGAAGTAAAAAGACAATGTGTGTGTGTATGGTGTAAAATACTGAGCCGGCCTGACAGATCAACACTGTGAAATGGTCATAGGAAATCATTATATTTCTGGCCTTAATATTGAGGCCTATAGCTGAGGGAGTTTTGCTGTGTCGACAAGAGAACACAGGGGAAATGAGTGTTCTTTTGAGCAAGTCTGGTCATGCAGTGAGCGATTTCACTGGGCTATGGGCAGGGCAGATCAGGGCAGGAGAAATCCCCTCATCTAGACTCTCAGAAGTGGAGTAGTGTTGTGTGTCATGCCTCCGAGTTGGGCATTAAAGCAGGGATAGATGGGGATGGTGTTATACTGAATGGAGAAACCAACATATTTGTGTTGTGCTGTATTTTACATTGTATCATTAAAAAACCATTCACACATTGGGAATTCCCACATCTTAAAACCACAGGTACACGTGGTTCTGGATGTTCTGTCTAGTGACAGGTCTGGGGGATAGCCCCGGCCAAGACTCGAACCCATGTCAGAGCCCAAGTCCCTGCAACTGTCAGTCCCACCCCTGAACCACCAAGAGGTGTAAGCAATGTAAACTGTGTCCACTGTATTGTGCTGTATTCCCTTAAAGTGATTCACTGGAATGAATATTCCAAAACACAACCAAACATTGAAGTTATTTTCAAAGACAATTAGATGTTTCTAATGATGACTGAAGGTTCTAATTTGTGTCACAGGTTTGCACCCTCGTTTCTCTCTAGGCTCAAAGGGTGCCAGCACTATCATCCTTGGTGCATGAAATGAACCAGCAGGCATTCCTAATACATTGAATGCTCCACATCGCTCATGAATTGTATGCATAATGAGAATCTCCTGCTTTGAGCAATCCATACAATTCCCACATGTGGAATAACTCATCCACATTAGCAGACAGATGTTTGCGTGGTTCTAATGCTAAAATATTGAGTGCACTGTACTGCCACCTTGGGAAGGGGGGGAGTAATCAAATAATTACTAGTGTTTGTTTTGATTTGCATAACCCCCCTTCCCCCCTTTTTGAGAAGTCACTTTTCCCAGTGAAACATGAAAAAAAAAACACTGTTTCAATCATCCTCATGTATATGGTAATTGTGACATATGCCCTAATCATTAATATGCTAAACAGCGACATTTAACCAACATATTTATGAATTCCCTTTGTCCACTCAAATTTTTCTCACTCATTGTTAATGAATGTTTGCGTGAATTCTGTGGTTAAAGCATTGCTTCGAGTGACACTATGACTGACACAGGAGTCATGCGTCCAATAAGAGAAGTACTTCTAAACAGCTGTCCAATTGCCTGCTGCCCTGAGGAAATATTAATGGGAGACCAACTTTAAATGAAGTGCAGCTTATAAAGGATTCATAAAGCCTTCATAAAACACTACATAAATGTGTTACAAGTCATCTTTAAACGTAAGTCATGCTCTGTAAAGGGTTCAGAACTGTGACATAACCACCAATGTCAAATGTGACATAACCACCAATGTCAAATGTGACATATCCCACTAAGACAAATATAGGTGGCATAAGCACCTCTTAATAAAGACCTTAGAAATAACATTAAATTGAGGCTTAACAAAGCATTTATAACCATGTCATGCATTGCAATGCCAGGATAGTGGGTTTGATTCCTGGGATCACCCATATGTAAAAATGTATTCACGCATGACTGTAAGTCGCTTTGCATAAAACTATCTGCTAAATTGTATATATTATATTACTCAAAAAAAGTATAGGATGGCCCAACCTCTTTCCCTCTTGGGATCATTTTTTATTTTACCTTCATTTAACCAGGCAAGTCAGTTAAAAACACATTCTTATTTTCAATGACGGCCTGGGAACAGTGGGTTAACTGCCTGTTCAGGGGCAGAACGACATTTTTGTACCTTGTCAGCTCGGGGGTTTGAACTCGCAACCTTCCGGTTACTAGTCCAACGCTCTAACCACTAGGCTACGCTGACGCCCCATAGTCAATATTGGACCTGACCTCAACCTTCCTCAAAACTTTGATAAGGCCTTTTAAAATCCATTTTTATTTTTGCCTACTTCTGTTTCTTTCCCAAATTCCGTTCTCTCATTTGAGTTTTTTCAGGTTTCTTATTTCCCAATTTTTTCTGGTTTTACCATTTTCTTCACACTTTTTAATTTAAAAACGAAAAAAAAAAAAGATTTTCTGTGTTTACAACAATGCTTAATCCACATGAGGGGATGACTTTTGCAGTCTTGGAAAAATCTTAGAAATTTACATTTTGGAGTGTAGTTGACCTTTAATTCAGTCAGCATTTCCTGCAATGTTGTTTGGTTAGCTAATGATGATTATGTATTACATATGCAGTGATTCACTGCCCTAGAGAGGTTAAAAGATCCTTCACGTGTGATAGAGAGACACCACTGTCCTCAACGGTACTCCCGCCGGCTTTGGTCTTTGTCATGGCAGCTATCAACGTAGGTGATCTGTTACTCCTCACAGTTCCAGACAGAGCAGTTCACAGGGAAGATTGAAAACAACAATCAGCAGGGATCTAGACAGCTACAAACCCGGGACAATCGGCGGTCCCAGCAACAATGGCTAACCGTGTCGCGGGCTGTGTTCAAGAAAACCTTGCTAGCTTGATATGCAGCTAGTTAGCAGCTAGGCTAGCTGCGACACCAAATAGCTCCTCAGACCCATTCTTGGTCGGCAGGATCACGGGAAAGAGATAAGCAGTCCCAGCAACTGATGCCAACTGCGTTGTGGGATCAAAACTAAGAAGCTAGCTACCAAGAACTTTCCAATATATTTTCAAACAACAGACTTTTCAAACAAATAAAACCGAGCTCTTCCTCGTTCCACGTTCAACAAGAAGCAACGTTTGGCAGCTGTGGCAAACACCTTTGACCACCATTGGGGGAGGGATGGTACAAAATAGTGGTTGTCAAACTTTGTTTTGATTTGGGGAGGGTTTTATTGGGCACAGGGGAGAGTGGTGCGTTTTTTCCTGGTTTACATTTGCTCTTCTGCTCGTGTTTTCCCTATAAACATTGGCTTGTCTATTGATGTTGATATTACCCTAATAAAGTTTAGAAACGCTTTTGCATTTTCTTATGATACCTTGAATTGGACCATCTCCTCCCCTGTAGTAAATTCGATCTGTCCCTAAAAATCCCCCTAGATACAGTCACATCTCATACTCATGTCATGAGATTTGTAAATGAAAGAGGAATATAATAATACGAATCAAATGGAGTTTACCACCTCCCCGTTTAGAGTTTCTGGCGCAGCACAGAAATGCCTTATCCAGATGGAACCATCATGCAGTACCTCCAGCAGGCAGAGAGGCAAGAGGCATTCTGCCCGCCAGTGCAGGGTCAAGCTACACTATTCACAACCATGTGTAATGTTCAACGTAATTGCATTGCTGGACTTTTTTGAAACTTCATGTATTTGTATCGTTTGAAAAATGTACAAATAAAAGGAAATGTATGGTTTCAACATGTCTTTAATGTTTAGTTGTTTTAGCTGTTCGTGATAATTCCCTTAGTGCTAATCAGTGGCGACTCGTCGTTCAGGGCAGGCGTTTCCTGTTTTTCATGTTATTTTGGCATTAATACGTGTCACGTATCAGTTTGCAAACAATGCAAAAGTAAGGCAGCTCCAAAAGGTGTTTCAGCCTAGCTCAGTGCTTTCTGTGGTGATGGGGCAAGCCAGCAGAATATATGAAGCGTTGCGCCGTGATTGGCTCAGTGCTCTGTCACTCATGGGGACACTACGTCACCTAAGGGTAGAGCTAGAAAATTTAAGTCCATGGGTGTTGCCAATCTGTCCTTCCGGCGCCGACAGAGATGGCCGCCTCGCTTCGCGTTCCTAGGAAACTATGAATAATTTTGTTTTTTTACATGTTATTTCTTACATTGGTACCCCAGGTAATCTTAGGTTTCAT
Source organism: Oncorhynchus keta (assembly GCF_023373465.1). Lineage (NCBI taxonomy): Eukaryota > Metazoa > Chordata > Actinopteri > Salmoniformes > Salmonidae > Oncorhynchus > Oncorhynchus keta. The sequence continues at coordinate 3,826,441 of NC_068427.1, forward strand.
TACATACAGTCGGGAGGAACTACTGAATATAAGAGCAACGTCAACTCACCATCATTACGACCAGGAATATAACTCTCCCGAAGCGGATCCTGTGTTTTGCCTTCCACCCAAGTCAATGGATCGGATCCCAGCCGGCGACCCAAAACAACAACGCCGTAAAAGGGGCAAACGAAGCGGTCTTCTGGTCAGGCTCCGGAGACGGGCACATCGCGCATCACTCCCTAGCATACTTCTCACCAATGTCCAGTCTCTTGACAACAAGGTTGATGAAATCCGAGCAAGGGTAGCATTCCAGAGAGACATCAGAGACTGTAACGTTCTTTGCTTCACAGAAACATGGCTCACCCGAGAGACGCTAACGGAGTCGGTGCAGCCAGCTGTTTTCTTAACGCCAACAGAAACAAGCATCTTTCTGGTAAAAAGAGGAGCGGGGGGGTATGCCTTATGATTAACGAGACGTGGTGTGGTCATAACAACATACAGGAACTCAAGTCCTTCTGTTCACCTGATTTAGAATTCCTCACAATCAAATGTCGATTGCATTATCTACCAAGGGAATTATCTTCGATTATAATCACAGCCGTATATATATTCCACTCCAAGCAGACACATCTATGGCCTTGAATGAACTTTATTTGACTCTATGTAAACTGGAAACCACATATCCTGTGGCTGCATTCATTGTAGCTGGGGATTTTAACAAGGCTAGTCTGAAAATAAGACTCCCTAAATTCTATCAGCATATCGATTGTGCTACCAGGGCTGGTAAAACCCTGGATCGTTGTTATTCTAACTTCCGCAACGCATATAAGGCCCTCCCCTGCCCTCCTTTCGGAAAAGCTGACCACGACTCCATTTTGTTGCTTCCAGCCTTCAGACAGAAACTAAAACAAGAAGCTCCTGCGCTCAGGTCTGTTCAACGCTGGTCTGACCAATCTGATTCCACACTTCAAGACTGCTTCGATCACGTGGATTAGGATATGTTCCGCATTGCGTCTAACAACAACATTGACGAATACGCTGATTCGGTGAGCGAGTTCCTTAGGAAGTGCATCGGCGATGTTATACCCACAACAACGATTAAAACATTCCCAAACCAGAAACCGCGGATTGATGGCAGCATTCGCTCGAAACTGAAACCGAATACAGTACAGAGACAAAGTGGAATCTCAATTCAATGGCTCAGACACAAGAGGCATGTGGCAGGGTCTACAGTCAATCACGGATTACAAAAAGAAAACCAGCCCCGTAGCGGACCAGGATGTCTTGCTCCCAGACAGACCAAATAACTTTTTGCTCGCTTTGAGGACAACACAGTGCCACTGACACGGCCCACTACCAAAACCTGTGGGCTCTCCTTCACTCCACCCGACGTGAGTAAAACATTTAAAAGTGTTAACCCTCGCAAGGCTGCAGGCCCAGACGGCATCTCAAGCCGCGTCCTCAGAGCATGCGCAGACCAGCTGGCTGGTGTGTTTACGGACATATTCAATCAATCCTTATCCCAGTCTGCTGTTCCCACATGCTTCAAGAGGGCCACCATTGTTCCTGTTCCCAAGAAAGCTAAGGTAACTGAGCTGAATGACTACCGCCCGTAGCACTCACTTCCGTCATCATCAAATCAAATCAAATTTTATTTGTCACATACACATGGTTAGCAGATGTTAATGCGAGTGTAGCGAAATGATTGTGCTTCTAGTTCCGACAATGCAGTGATAACCAACAAGTAATCTAACTAACAATTCCAAAACTACTGTCTTATACACAGTGTAAGGGGATAAAGAATATGTACATACGGATATATGAATGAGTGATGGTACAGGGCAGCATACAGTAGATGGTATCGAGTACAGTATATACATATGAGATGAGTATGTAGACAAAGTAAACAAAGTGGCATAGTTAAAGTGGCTAGTGATACATATATTACATAAGGATGCAGTCGATGATATAGAGTACAGTATATACGTATGCATATGAGATGAATAATGTAGGGTAAGTAACATTATATAAGGTAACATTGTTTAAAGTGGCTAGTGATATATTTACATAATTTCCCATCAATTCCATTTATTAAAGTTGCTGGAGTTGGGTCAGTGTCAATGTCAGTGTGTTGGCAGCAGCCTGGAGGGCAGGTAGTTTGCCCCCGGTGATGCGTTGTGCAGACCTCACTACCCTCTGGAGAGCCTTACGGTTGAGGGCGGAGCAGTTGCCGTACCAAGCGGTGATACAGCCCGCCAGGATGCTCTCGATTGTGCATCTGTAGAAGTTTGTGAGTGCTTTTGGTGACAAGCCGAATTTCTTCAGCCTCCTGCGCCTTCTTCACGACGCTGTCAGTGTGAGTGGACCAATTCAGTTTGTCTGTGATGTGTATGCCAAGGAACTTAAAACTTGCTACCCTCTCCACTACTGTTCCATCGATGTGGATAGGGGGTGTTCCCTCTGCTGTTTCCTGAAGTCCACAATCATCTCCTTAGTTTTGTTGACGTTGAGTTTGAGGTTATTTTCCTGACACCACACTCCGAGGGCCCTCACCTCCTCCCTGTAGGCCGTCTCGTCGTTGTTGGTAATCAAGCCTACCACTGTTGTGTCGTCCGCAAACTTGATGATTGAGTTGGAGGCGTGCGTGGCCACGCAGTCGTGGGTGAACAGGGAGTACAGGAGAGGACTCAGAACGCACCCTTGTGGGGCCCCCGTGTTGAGGATCAGCGGGGAGGAGATGTTGTTGCCTACCCTCACCACCTGGGGGCGGCCCGTCAGGAAGTCCAGTACCCAGTTGCACAGGGCGGGGTCGAGACCCAGGGTCTCGAGCTTGATGACGAGCTTGGAGGGTACTATGGTGTTGAATGCCGAGCTGTAGTCGATGAACAGCATTCTCACATAGGTATTCCTCTTGTCCAGGTGTGTTAGGGCAGTGTGCAGTGTGGTTGAGATTGCAGAGCACCCCTATCCACATCGATGGGACAGTAGTGGAGAGGGAAGTAAGTTTTAAGTTCCTCGGCGTACACATCACGGACAAACTGAATTGGTCCACCCACACAGACAGCGTTGTGAAGAAGGCGCAGCTGAAGAAATTTGGCTTGTCACCAAAAGCACTCACAAACTTCTACAGATGCACAATCGAGAGCATCCTGTCGTGCTGTATCACCGCCTGGTACGGCAACTGCTCCGCCCACAACCGTAAGGCTCTCCAGAGGGTAGTGAGGTCTGCACAATGCATCACCGGGGACAAACTACCTGCCCTCCAGGACACCTACACCACCCAATGTCACAGGAAGGCCATAAAGATCATCAAGGTCAACAACCACCCGAGCCACTGCCTGTTCACCCCGCTATCATCCAGATGGCGAGGTCAGTACAGGTGCATCAAAGCTGGGACCGAGAGACTGAAAAACAGCTTCTATCTCAAGGCCATCAGACTGTTAAACAGCCACCACTACCATTGAGTGGCTGCTGCCAACATACTGAGTCAACTCCAGCCAATTTAATAATGGAAATTGATGTAAAAAATGTATCACTAGCCACTTTAAACAATGCCACTTAATATAATGTTTACATACCCCACATTACTCATCTCATATGTATATGTATATACTGTACTCTATATCATTGTCACGTTCTGACCTTAGTTCTGTTATTATATCTTTGTTTTAGTATGGTCAGGGCGTGAGTTGGGTGGGTTGTCTATGTTAGTTTTTCTATAATTTGGGATTTCTGTGTTCGGCCTAGTATGGTTCTAAATCAGAGGCAGCTGTCAATCGTTGTCCCTGATTGAGATTCATACTTAGGTAGCCTGGGTTTCACTGTTGAGTTGTGGGTGTTTGTCTTCCGTGTTAATGTTCGTACCACACGGGACTGTTTCGTTCATTTCAGGTTTTTGTTTTGTATTACGTAGTGTTCAGTTTATGTATTAAAATAAACATTATGGACACTTACCACGCTGCAAATTGGTCCTCCGATCCTTCTCTCTACTCCTCCTCAGAAGAGGAGGACGAAAACCATTACAATCATCTACTGCATCTTGCCATCCTTATGTAATACAGGTATCACTAGCCACTTTAAACTATGCCACTTTATGTTTATATACTGTACTCTATACCATCTACTGCATCTTGCCTATGCCGTTCTGTACCATTACTCATTCATATATCTTTATATACATATTCTTTATCCCTTTGCACTTGTGTGTATAAGGTAGTAGTTGTGGAATTGTTAGATTAGATTACTCGTTGGTTATTACTGCATTGTCGGAACTAGAAGCACAAGCATTTCGCTACACTCGGATTAACATCTGCTAACCATGTGTATGTGACAATAAAATGTGATTTGATTTGATTTGATAGAAGTGCCCAGCCAAGAAGACTCAAGGCCATTGGACACAGATAAAATTACGTCAAATCACATATCTATAGTAGTTTTGATTGGACACGTCAACATCATACTTTCAAAATCTTAGCTAGCAGTCATCATCATGAATAAAGTCGACAATCTACTGGCAAATCCTCTTTAATCCTTGTCATATGAAGAGAAATAATGAAGAGAAAGTATAAATAAAACCTATTGGTGCTCATCAGCCATTGGATATAAACATTACACAACAAGTTGGAAATGGCAAATTCAACAATGACTGGTTTGGAAGGAATCAGTGATAACTGCAAGTGTTGCAAAGCCTGCTATTCAGTGGAGTGGCTGTGTTAGTCCCAAGTCTAAGATTAAGGGTCTTTTTTCCAAGTTTAAAATTATAAGCATTCATCATTGTTGTCAATGAAGCATGATTTGTGCCGTGCTGAAAACAACTGTTAACTCAGAACTGCAAAATCTGACTTTCGTCAGTTCAAGACAACTGGGAATTCTGGAAAAACGAGCTACAACTGGGAAAATAATTTTTGAACTTTCATCCAACTCGGGAGATCACTGATGCCATGATGATTTCAACTTTTTGGTGTGTTCCAAGTTGTCTTGAAAGCACCATAAATCCAGAGAATGTCAGACTTTGAAGACAAAGTTTAATGACACAATTTGACCACGAAGGACCAAGTGAACACAGCACAACAAGTTGAGTCCAAAAATGTCTTGTAGGCTGCTGCATAAATTATGTTTAGATGCCAGGGAGAGATGTATACTGTAGCTAAGAAAGTAATACTAAGTGTAGTAAGCTGTTAGTAGCCCATGTGCCTCACCCTAATAATTTTGTATATTTTAACCTCTTAATTCCGCCTACTATTCTGACTTTGTGGTGCACGTGTAGACTATAAACTGTTTTTGAGAAATGTAATCATTGAATATTGTAAGAGCTTTCATTGTGTGCTTATATGCCCCCTTTATTTATCCTACCGTTCTGATTTGGTGTACAGGGAGGACACTGTAAGAACGGCCCATGTTCTGAATTTTGTGGCTGTACATTTAAAAAGTGCTGAACAAATAGCTATATTGACTACCTCTGTAATTACGGATAGTCTCTTATCCGCTCATCGTCCCCTTATGCCATAGCTTGTACATCTCAATTGTCAGTAGAAACCACATTTGTGGTCAAGTCAGACATATAAGCCATGTTTTTTAAAAGGCAGCAAATGAGGCTGAATGAACTGTTTCGCTGCCAGACAAGGCTCTACTGATAGCCAGGTGTAGCAGTGTTAAGGTATTGGGACCGGCTGTTGAGATTCTGCTGTTGGGACAGTTTATGTAGGCCCTAACAGTTTGTGTGCACTGTTAGTCACCTTTACAGTGCAAGTAATGTATTGTTTAGTGGCTTTGCTGGCATGCATCCCACATTATTATTTTTTTGCCCCAACAAGATGTACATGCTCAAATCGCCACTGGTGCTGCTTTCATCAAGGTAGGCGTTTCTTGGTGTAACATCGTCCCCAGGCTATTGCCCACACAGCACATACACTATACTGTATAATAATATATGCCATTTAGCAGACGCTTTTATCCAAAGCGACTTACAGTCATGTGTGCATACATTCTACGTATGGGTGGTCCCGGGAATCAAACCCACTACCCTGGCGTTACAAGCGCCATGCTCTACCGACTGAGCTACAGAAGGATATGTATGTGGACACTCCCTCAAATTAGTGGATTTGGCTATTTCATCCACAACCGTTGCTGGCAGGTGTATAAAATTGAGCACACAGCCATGCAATCTCCATACACAAACATTGGCAGTAGAATGGCCTTACTGAAGAACTCTGAGACTTTCAACGTGGTGCAGTCATAGGATGCCACCTTTCCCAAAAGTCAGTTTGACAAATTTCTGCCCTGCTAGAGCTGCTCCTGTCAACTATAAGTGCTGTTATTGTGAAGTTCACCAACAACAGCTCAGCTGCGAAGTGGTAGGCCACACAAGCTCACAGAATGAGACAGCCGAGTGTTGAAGTGCGTAGCGCGTAAAAATCGTCCGTCCTCGGTTGTAACACTCACTACCGAGTGACAAACTGCCTCTGGAATCAATGTCAGCACAATAACTGTTCATCAGGAGCTTCATGAAATGGGGTCTCCATAGCAGAGCAGCCGCACACAAGCCTAAGATCACCATGTGCAATGCCAATGCATAGTGCCTACTGTAAGGTTTGGTGGAGGAGGAATAATGGTCTGGGGCTGTTTTTTATGGTTCCAGTGAAGGGAAATCTTAACGCTACAGCATACAATGACATTCTAGATGATTCTGTGCTTCCATCTATGAGGCAACAGTTTGGGGAAGAACTGTTTCTGTTTCAGCATGACAATGCCCTTGTGCACAAAGGAAGGTCCATACAGAAATGGTTTGTCAAGATTGGTGTGGAAGAACTTGACTGGCCTGCACAGAGCCCTGACCTCAACCGCATCAAACGCCTTTGCGATGAATTGGAACAGCGATTGCGAGCCAGGCCTAATCGCCAACATGAGTGCCCAACCTCACTAATGCTCATGGCTGAATGGAAGCAAGTCCCTGCAGTAAGGTTCCAACATCTAGTGGAAAGCCTTCCCAGAAGAGTGGAAGCTGTTATAGCAGCAAAGGGTGGAGCAACTCCATAGTTATGCGCATGATTTTGGAAGGAGATGTTTGACAATCAGGTGTCCACATACTTTTGGTCTTGTAGTCTATAAGCCTGGGATACCAACCATTCAAAGTTGGCCTTATAGTGGGAGTGACCATAGAACACTATAGGATTGACCTGAGTCAAGTGTTTTTCATTGTCACTAGTTGGGTGTGCGACTCTATTTGTATAGCTCATCGTCACTAGTTAACACAGTCAAAAAGTAATAATTATGGCTAAGCCCTACCCATTTCCACAATTTATCTTCCTAAAATGTTATGATAAACCTAAACCCAACTAATGAAGGCCATGTTTGATGCGTTGGTCCACCAGAACTTCCGCACATTTGGGTGGATGTGTCTGGGAACGAGATTAGGTGTAATGTGACTAACATGACATCACTTTAGAGCGTATGACATCTTTCAGCACACTGTCACCCTTCACAAAGCAAAAGTTTATATCATATCACATTTGACGCTGGTAATTATGTCACATAGTTATGCTACATTTATGAACCTTTTATAAAGCATGACATATGGTTATAGAATATTTGCAACACACTTATGAAGTGCTTATGAAACCTTTAGAAGCTAAATGTAATTTAAAGTGTGCCCATAAACTAAACTTATTGTGGTTTTCAGCATCAGTGGAGAGAAGATAGCACTTCTGGATGAGATCTGGGCTGTTAAGAGGAAAGTCTCTTTCTGCTCTCTCTTCTGTCTTTCCGCTCACTCATTCTCCCTCTCTTTTCTTTGTCTCTGTCTTTCTCTCCTGCTCGTTGACACCGAGCCAAGGCCATTATCGGCGGTAGAATTGGGCCTTGGACAGAGTGTGTGTGTGTGTGTGTGTGTGTGTGTGTGTGTGTGTGTGTGTGTGTGTGTGTGTGTGTGTGTGTGTGTGTGTGTGTGTGTGTGTGTGTGTGTGTGTGTGTGTGTGTGTGTGTGTGTGTGTGTGTGTGTGGTCTATACTGTACCTGTGCAGATGAGTCCGTCGTGTTTATCACACTCTCTATCGTCACACTCACAATACTCCCCAGAGACCCACCAATCCTGAGGAGATCCAGAACAGATACACCGGCCACAGTGACACGACCCTGCCAGAACACACACACACACACACACAACAACAACGGACGTTCAAGCAATCAACAAAATAGTCACAGTTGTAAAAATATAAGGATAGATTTGTGAGGACAAGGTAACGTGCTCACAATCATAGTGTATTGTCGTCCTGACCCTTTTTAAATTGTGACTGGATTAAAATATAAGGCCTGCTGGTTCCAACCAGTGGGACATAGTTTTCCCATGCATGTCCACCCCTTTAGTATATCACATCAGCTATACTTTTACCCTGGAATCGCCCCCAGCAAGCCTTCACTGTAAAAGTCTGTCCTCCTTTGGCTCCCCCAGTACTTCCTCTCCTGAACAACAAAAGCACTGTCCTTGCATTTCCCCCATCAGATATTTCTACTGTGTGCTCCAGTGCACATCGAGGGCAGTGAGCGACGGGCTGGATAGTAAGGGGTTAAATGCTTGGACAAGGCACGCAAGCAGGCAGACGGATGAGAGGGGAACGAATCTCTCATGGCTGTAACCCGGGAGAAGTCTTTTCAGTCTCCACTATTTATCCCCATAGACTACCCACTGGGCACAGACGTCAGTTCAACGTCTAGTTTGGTTTTGCATTTGGTTGAGTTGTCAACTAACATGAATTCAATGTGAAATCAACAAAGCATTTCACCATATCATTGGATTTAAGTTCGAAGTTGGGTGAAAAAAAGACGAAATACCCTTACGTTGATGACTTTCTGCAAATCATATTAGTTTTCCGTGTTTATTCAACATCATCACATAGATGTTTTTGGTTGAAATGACGTTGAAACAACATTGATTCAACCGGTTTTTGCCCAGTGGTTAGTGTGTGCCTGAAGGATTGCAGTGTGAGAGTTGAAGGGTTGACTCCACTTGACTCATAGGTTACCGCTTGTTGTCATGAATCTTGTTCTGGAGGCAGAGTGGTCACCAGCTGGCACAGCCACAAAGTCATCAAATCTGAAACCTAACTCTAACCTTTACCCCAACTGAAGGGGAGAGGATAGTCTTATGATTGTGTCTGAGTGCAGAGGAGCATGTTGAAACATGCCCATCTCCATTGTGCAGCCTAAGATGGTGTGAGACCAGAGGGTGAAGATGTCCTAAGATGGACAACACACCTTTGGTTTAGTAGATCAATGACAGTACTCCATACTCCAGTAATCTCCATGCACCTGACATTTGGCTGAAATGTCAGTGTGACATGCAAGTTGTTCTTTGGTTACATAGCTGAATAGAGTATACGGCCTCCAACACATGATGATGCACAGTGCCTCCGGAAAGTATTCAGACCCCTTGACTTTTTCCAGCCTTATTCTAAAATTGATTGTTTTTTTCCCCCCTCATCAATCTACACACAATACCCCATAATGACAAAGCATAAACAGGTTTTTAGAAATGTTTGTTAATTTATAAAAACTGAAAAACTGAAATATGACATTTACACAAGTATTCAGACCCTTTACTCAGTACTTTGTTGAAGCACTTTTGGCAGCGATTACAGCCTTGATTCTTCTTGGCTACAAGCTTGGCACACCTGAATTTGGGGAGATTCTTCCATTATTTTCTGCAGATCCTCTCAAGCTCTGTCAGGTTGAATGGAGAGCACCGCTGCACAGCTATTTTCAGGTCTCTACAGAGATGTTCGATCGGGTTTGGGTCCGGGCTATGATATGGTGCCAGGTTTCCTTCAGACGTGACACTTGGCGTTCAGGCTAAGAAGTTCAGTCTTGGTTTCATCAGACCAGAAAATCTTGTTTCTCATGGTCTGAGAGTCTTCAGGTGCCTTTTGGCAAACTCCAAGTGGGCTGTCATGTGCCTTTTACTGAAGCTCTGTGAGCTCTATGGACAATTTATTCAACCCCATGGCTTTTTTTCTGCTCTGACATGCACTGTCGACAGTGGGACCATATAAAGACAGCTGTGTGCCTTTCCAAATCATGTTCAATCAATTGAAATTACCACAGGTGGACTCCAATCAAGTTGTAGAAACATCTCAAGGATGATCAATGGAAACAGGATGCACCTGAACTCCGAGTCTCATAGCAAACAGTCAGAATACTTATGTAAATATGGTATTTCCGTTTTAAATTTTTTATCAATTTGCAAAAATGTCTACCAACCTATTTTTGCTTTGTTATTATGGGATATTGTGTGTAGATTTTTGAGGATTTAAAAAAAAAAGTTTAATCCATATTATAATAAAGCTGTAACGTAACAAAATGTGAAAAAAGTAACGGGGTCTGAATACTTTGCGAAGGCACTGTCGATATACCCTGGATATTGGGTACACTCAGGACCGGCTCGAGCCTTTTCAGGGCCCTAAGCGGGATCGGCCCCCTTAGGCAGCAGGACCTCCTTTCCTGTCCAAATAAAATATTTAAATATTGATAAATTATTAGACTGAGACGTGTGCCGACAGAAAGACACATCAATCTCAGATAAATCATTTTAGCGGGCAAAACAGCGCCCCTCTGTCTCAGTATATGTAGCCCATGTATCTGATGCTGTCTGGACAAAAAGAGTATGACATGTCATACTTTTTTGTCCAGACAGCATCAGATACATGGGCTACATATACTGAGACAGAGGGGTGCTGTTTTGCTCGATTGCATGCTTTCTCTGGTGAGATAGTAGTTTCTTCTCCCAACAGTAGAGCCTGATCCTCTCCTTCTCCCGATCATTGAAGCTGTCTTGCCCAGTTGATAATCATCCCGATAATTGCCTCAAAACTGCACCTAAACTATATTGAAACAAATCTCACATATAATAAAAGGTTAAATAAATGAAGTTAAGTATAATGGGGGAGAATGGGAGAGAATGGGTAAGTTGATGAGTGAGAGAAGGCAGACAATGCATAATTATGTAATCACCAATTGTGAATGAAGAACAGGGAGGGCCATCCTATTGTGTCTAATTATATACCCTATATCAGTCCATCGAATCCAAGCACTCTTATCAGTCTACTCTGGCATACTTGGGAGTAGGCTACACAGTGAGAGCGTGCGTAATCTACAATGGCAAGAAGACCAAGAGGAATGGATGCACATGCTGCATTCGCGCTGCTACAAAATCGAAATGAAAACGACTCAGATGGCAGGGAAGATAAGAATCATGACATCTCTGATGATAATTCTTCTGATTCTGAGCCTAAGCCTGAGCCAACAACTCCGAGGCCTAAGCGCAAAAAAAGACAGAACGGTGCGCACTGATCATGTGTCCGGAGCCACTGAGAGAGTACATCCTACATCTCAAGCAAAAAACAAGATCCGCATCACACTCACTAACTTTCCTTGTTTATGTGACATGGACATGCTCCAACTGATGCCGTTGCGTGAAGACGCACATAATGTAAGCGCGAGTGGACGTTAATTGACTATTTTTGACTGCTCTCATATTGACACTTCATTATAATACCATTTTTGGTTTTGTGCTGATTTTCACTATTTATCAAGAACAAAAAGTTGTTACCACGTGCCAACACATATAGTTCCTGTTTCATTGATAGAATGCTTGACCTTATTTTATTATTATTATTATTATTAATTTTTTTACATATATCTTACATTAACATAAACTAAAGAAAAAGCTTTCTTTGTATTCCAAAGTTAGTTAAGACCTTCACAAACACAACCAAATGATCATTTTTGCACATCCATACAATCTATTAATTACACTGTAAGAATGACTGCACATTAGCTTGAAGGGGGATCCCTCCAGGCCCAACGTCTCTAGTAAAAATAACAATAATGTGCAGCGCATGCAGACATAGGAGGTCCCATGGAAAAAAAGAACCCCCCCTATGGAAATCAAATTCCCATCCAACAGATTTGTTCTGGCGCTGGCCCTGCCAAGCAGCCGGGCCCTAAGAAACCACTTATGTCTCTTATACCTGAAGCCAGAAGACTGCAGGTATGAGGGTGCTGTTTCCTTATGCCTGCTACTACCCTAATCTGTGTGATCAGATCTCATGGAAAGCTCTACTCAAGTGGTCTACACAAATCAGTGGAGTAGAAAATAATTGAATGGAATGGAATGAAATAGTGCAGAGAATAGACACAAAAGAAGCCAATAGATGGAGATAGAAATGAAATAAATGTAATAGAATAACACAGTAAAAAACAAAGGAACCTTTTCCATTGCACATGACTCCATCGGCGGTCTCACACAGCTCTTTGCTCTGAGCGTCAGTCATTTTGCATGTCCGAGGGAACGAGCACAACTTCCCAAACCAGCCGTCACCACAGATACACCGGCCGCATGAACAGAAACCATGACCTGGTGGGGGACAGAGTAGACATACAGTATGTTATACAATAGAAACCAGTAGAAACCATGACCTGGTGGGGGACAGGGTAGACATACAGTATGTTATACAATAGAAACCAGTAGAAACCATGACCTGGTGGGGGACAGGGTAGACATACAGTATGTTATACAATAGAAACCAGTAGAAACCATGACCTGGTGGGGGACAGGGTAGACATACAGTATGTTATACAATAGAAACCAGTAGAAACCATGACCTGGTGGGGGACAGGGTAGACATACAGTTGTGTGCAGTGGTTGTTTGAACCACTGCACACAATACCCCTGACAGGAAAAAATTGGAACTTAAATTTGAAGTTGTTTGGTTTTGAATCTCCACTCCTCTCTGGCCACGTTACCACCTTTATGACATCACTTGAATGGACCTAGTGCATCACAAAAAAATAAGCTTGGTTTGCCATGGAAACCATCAATAACATTCTACATTCACAACATTCTAGAGACAAATTCAAAACTCTCCTCATCAACAACCAAACCTTCTGAGAAGACACGTCGAACTTTGAATCTTTTAAATGTCACTATGACTTTGGCTACAAGTCTGACCCCGACTCTCAATCTGATAAGGAGGAGCCTATGTGTCTGGCTGTGACTCTGAGTCTGAAGAGTCCAGAGAGCTGGGTCTCTACCTCTTCATAGAGCCCACACCCTCCCAGTCATCCTCTGCACTCTTAGAATTGTATTTTTCAAAAAAGGGTTCTTCAGCTGTCCCCATAGGAGAACCCTTTTTGGTTCCAGGTAGAACCTTTTTTGGTTCCAGGTAGAACCCTTTTGGAATCCATTTAAAACGAGGTGTAGAGCAGGTTCTACATAGAACCGAAAAGGGTTCTACCTGGAACCAAAAGGGTTCTACCTTGAACAAAAAAAAAAGGGTTATCCTAGTGGAACAGCCAAAGAACCCTTTTAGGTTGGAGGTAACACCTTTTTTCGTGTGTGCCGGTCCCGCTGGCTAATGCCAGTAGTGTGCAGTGACTAGGAATGATGCCCTGAATGAGGCTGAGGTGGAACAGGCAGTGTCAGTGCAACCAGCTCTCACAATCTCATTGCAGAATTAGACTTCATCCACGTTTCCAAACATCAAATTTCAAAGTTGTTCCAAACATCAAATTTTGAAGTGTTTTCGTTACTCCTGCTCCTGTGTCGTTCAACTTCTCCAAATGTCAAATGTAGAAGTTAAGGGTTAAGTTTAGCCACTCATTCTGAATGGTTACGGTATGTGTTAAGGTTTGGGATAGGGTTAAAACATTCCGTTTAGGCTCTCATTCCAAATGGTTAACGTATTGTCTGTTCTTGAGGTGGGCTAATAACCAGCTGACGCTAGTAAGAGTGTATTGCCCTCCCTCGGCTCCTTCATGTGCTCTTAACAGTTTATCTGAATTACTATCTACAGTCAGTATGGTAAATCTGAACTATTAATAACGAGTGATTTTAATATTGATTGGAGGACACCAGTGTCAGATGAATATTAAAATAGGGAAGTGGCGATCATGACATTTTGTCAGCCGGTTATTGTCATGCAAAAGACTGCCGGTCTCACGGTAATTTACTGTTAATTAACACAACCACGTTTAGCCTCTCCAGGCCTCCACCCATACAAGCCACTGATACATTTCAAAAAGTATAAAAAGAATAATAACAAACACTATATATGAAAATGTATTTCAGGTGAAAGAATATGAGTTGGCCTTGTGTAGGCCTATGTTATCTGTCTATGCTCCATGCCATAGGCTGTAGGCTTGTTCATTTAGCTGACAAGATATGCTTATAAGTCCCGTGCCATTGTTTTATTTTACATGATTTTATAGCAGAATTACAATCAAAAAGGTTATTTTTCCAATTACAGAGTGAGTGCGCGCATGAAGCGGATATGTTGAGCGTACAAGTGATCATTTGAAACAGGTCCTGTTCGACTGACAGAGTTATTGGGTAACATTAGTTGTGAATGACACAAAACATGAGACTTTCTTCGAAATCAACATACATGGTCTGCATGGTGCGAGGACAGGCTATTGAGGATTTGAAAAATCAAGAGATCATATTTTCACCCATCAGATTATTCTCAATTTAATCTTGTCTTTACTAATATGTACAATTACATTTCAATTTAGAATGGCCTATTATGAAATGGGCGGGAACAGGGGCACTCGAATAAAGAATTGATAGTGAATTGTAGCCGTGCCCTTCCTCTCTGGTCGGTTTTGTCGGCTTATTCGGTTATAAAGCAGAGTATGTGCTTAATATGAGCAGCTGAGAAATAAATAGAAGAACACTATTTTCACTCCACACATCCACCACTGTGTGAGGAGAAGGTTCTCGCTGCTCAACAGGTTCAACATATTCCGCCCAAACTCTACCAAATTCCACCTCTCCAACCTTGTTCCTGCAGATACTACGTGCTTCATTTGGGGGGGAAACAAGTGAAATCGGTTCTGGAACATCGATAGTGACATGTTTTCACAAACAAAACATATTTCACTAAACCGTTGTGCTGTGTGCTCAAGAAAAATAATCAAGGAGAGAAGAGGAGATAAAACGCATGGCTAAAGTTAGCGTGTCGCCCAATTCATTATAAAAAAAAAATATGAAAAATCAAATACAAATTCACTAATTTAGGCTGGCTGTCAACTGGCCTGTAAATCAATGAACCAACAGCATTGCCTTGGGCATAATAATACATAAAGTCCACACTCAAAAAGCAATTACTCAAATGTGTTTAATTTTGGAGTATAGGCTAGACCAATTATGTACCAAAGACATCTTAAATCAGTTTTGTTTTATGTAATTCTGCAATGTGTAATATGCGGTAGGCTATGTAATGTGTGTAATCATTTTTATTCTGTTTTTTTTCTGGCTTGGGTTGCCATGCATAAGCTCTAAAATGTGTATGGGTGTTTTGAATGAATCATCACTTTAGAAAGCGCTGTCCGTTTCGTTGTGTTAGGACTTGAAACAACATCCACAAACACCACGCTTTAAACAGTTTCAACCTGCCGTTGAACTTCTTTCTTCAAATTGATCATCACAGTGAGGTGAGTTTTAAAAGTACGATACGCCTGCCGTTTTGATGACGTGTTGGATGTGATTTTTAGATTGCATTTGCATTGATGTCAGAGTGGTTAGAGGGACAATGGAGCCCTGTTTACCAGGACATTAGCAACCTGCTGGTTGTTAGTGAGTTAGGTACTACCAAACCATGTCCAGAGTGCATAAGAGGAGATTCAACAGTCACATGGAAGTTTACTGCGGTCATGACTCATGACTGCTAGTGTGGCAGTAATATGGTCCCCCCAACTAGTCACTATAACAGCCCGAGTCAGATATGCTGAAGGATATTTGCTCTGAGCTAAACCTCTCAGCTGATAACTGAGCCTACACAGCCGAATCCTAAAGATCCATCGAAATCTACCTTGATTGATCTTATTTTGACTAATACTCCAGATAAATATGCCGCTAATGGAGTTTTCTCACTGGATTTTAGTGACCATTGCCCAGTTGTCTGTGTCAGAGATGTGAGAATGCATAAATCTAAGCCTCCTGTCGTCACTAAGAGGAACTTGAACACACTTTTTGACATTATGTTTATTTTAGTGACCTTGGTTGTATCTCAGCTATTTCTGAACCTGATTTAGCTTCAAGCTTTTTTTGTAAATGTCTTCGACACTATTGTAGATAATCATGCTCTCTTTAAAACTCTGAGAGTTAAAGGTAGATGGAATGCCTGATTCAGTTCTGAATTATCTGAAGTCATTTGTAAGATAAATGTAGCCTGGGTCAAGTCCAGAAACATAGGCTTAGACCCGGATTGGCAAACCTCAAGGCAACTAAGGAATCAATGTCTGAGACTAAGTATAAAGGCTAGATTTGATTATTATGTAACCACTCATTCTGATAGTAAGAGAAATATGGAAAAATGGAGAACTGCCCCCACAAATTCATTTGGACTTCCCCCATTACAGACAAGGTCCTTCTGTAGCTCAGTTGGTAGAGCATGGCGCTTGTAATGCCAGGGTAGTGGGTTCGATCCCCGGGACCACCCATACGTAGAATGTATGCACACATGACTGTAAGTCGCTTTGGATAAAAGCGTCTGCTAAATGGCATATATTATTATTATTATATTAGACAAAAATGTCATAATTTATGCATTTAATCGTCATTTTATTTCAGCAAGCTATTATTTTTTTAAACGTCTAGCCCTACAATATCTAAAAGCCAATTTATGCTTGATCCGAAATGTGGTCAGAGGATTCGTATCTCTCAAATTTTCAAACAATTCAGAGGGCTCCGTACTGACATGATTGGAGGGCTCCACATTGACATGATTGGTTGACAGTAGGTAAGGGCGGGAGGTCATGAAAAACACAAACTCACTTTCTTGACAACTTCCTTCACAGCAGCTCTGGGCTGCTCTGCGACGCGGAAGAAGTATGAATGCTCTGACTTCTGCAGAGGCCGTAGCACCGTAAATACTGCACTGCCAATGCCAACATCGGATTGACAATGCAGTGCCTTTAAGAGTGGGCTAAATACTGATTTGGAACTTTTACAGATTTATTTGGAAAACAGAAGTCAAGTTTTTGCATTTTGGCAATTCACAGAAAATAAATCCTTGATTACTTACTTGCTTTAGATACCAAGAAATCCACAGAGGCTGATCAACTTCAGCTGGGAATGCTCAAGTGTGCTCAAGTGTGCTTCCCACCTCATTGTAACCCATATCTTATATCTTAAATCTAACATTATTATCAGGATATATCCCTAAAGTATGGAACACAGCTCATGTGCTACCACTCCATAAGGGCGGGAAGAGTAGTGATCTAGATAATTGTTGTACCAACTGCAGGTTTCCATGTCTAGCTAAGATTCACAACTTTCACAACATGGTTTAGGCCAGGGCACAGCACTATCACAGCACCACATTAGTTGTTAATGATATTGTCAATTCTTTAGATGCTAAAATGAATTGTGCTGCCTTGATTGTGGACCTGTCAAAAGCTGTTGATCATGCTATGTATTGAACAAGTTGTCCTTGACTATGATCTAACGTCTGTTGATGGTTTCATGGTTATCTTAGTGACAGATCTCAGGCCATCATGATTGATGGGTTTGAATTTCTTGAGATAGAGTACATAAAGGGTGTTCTGCAGGGGTCGATACTAGGACCCGTTCACTTTTTATATAAATGTTATTGGTCAATCTGTAAAAAAAAGTGTTTACATTTCATCCATATGCGGATGATACTATTATGTACGCAATTGCGCCTACTGCTGACCTGGCTGTAACAAGGCTGGCTGAACTTCTTTAAAGTCACATAGATCACATCTTTACTCTCTTTTTGTTTACAAAGCTCTGCTCCATAAGCTTCCGATTTACCCGACATCCCTGTTAAGCTTTAAAATGACAGGTTATCAAACCCGTTTCGAGGGTTGGTTAACTTTGGAGACTTCTTTGGTGTCTAAAGATTTAAGTAAATCAGCCTTTAATTTCCTTCCACACTATGTTTGGAATAACAATATTAAAGATGTTTCGATTGGATGCGTTGAAGAATGTGTTTGTTTTAATTGACTGTGTTTTGTATTTTAATGTGTATTTAATGTGTATATTGTCTATCTTTATGTGTGTCTATATACTTGCCTGTTGTATGTGCTTATTTTTGTATTGTGCAGGGCTCATTTGTAAAAGAGACAATAGTCTCCAAATGACTTCCTTGTTAAAATAAAGGTAAATAAATAAAAAGTGGTTAAAAGAAAAAAAAACTGTCCACGAATGGGATCAAACACACAATCTTCTGATCCAGAGTCATGGGATCAGAAGATTCCTGATACTGTGTATCGTTCCATTTCTCTAAATGTAAAATTGAGAAGGGTTAAGTTTAGGCACTCATTCAAATGGTTACGGTAAGGGTTAAGATTTTGGATGGGACTAAAATAAAAATGTAAATCCAGTGTCCACGACTGGGATCAAACACATAACCTTCTGATTCAGAGTCACAGGATATCCACCACCCACATCCACAATGCCTGAGCAAAATCCAAGCCTACTTGATGGTAGTAGCACTCACTGTTGCCCCTACTGGCCTGTTTTGAAGGCACTTCATGACGTCCTCAGGACATGGATATTCCAATATCGACATCAATCTCGAAAGATCTGGTTGGTCAGTGGAGGCCAAGATCATGGAGGCCAGGATGCGCGAGCACCATGAAGAGCCCCAGATCTCCAGCCTTGAGGGCACCAGAGGGTCTGACAGTGTCCTTGCCCCCGTTGTGGTGCCAGCATGGGTCACCTGGTTCAGGAGCATGGGTTCAGCCACAGCAGGGAGTCAAGCAGACAGCACCCAGCCAGAGAACTCATCCTCCAGGAGAGGGAGATCAGAGGAGGACACCTCTATGATGCCAAGGGTCTCCCGAAAGAGAGACACATAATCATCCACTTCTGGTTTCCCAGGAGGCTTTCAGACAGAAGGCCTGTCCTCCAAGATGAAGACAGAATCAGAGGACAGTTTCCTTGTCCCTATGTTTACCATGGGTCCCCTGTAAGAGGATGAGGGAGAGTGACCCTTCGAGTTGCACATCTTGGATGAAACTGTGGAGTTATTCTATCTTTGGCTCTGTTTTTAATAATGCATTTCCACGTTGGTTTTCTGCTTTTAGTTGTTTCCTTTTTGTAGGTTACAGGGGCCTTGGGTGACTTTAAAAGTACATGTATTGTTATTTGTATTATTGTCAGGTCAGATGAGGACAGTGTGAAAAAGGTTTGCCCGAAAGAGGACATGGGAATCAGCTCCTTGCCCTGAGTCTGAGGAAACCAATCGGAAGAGACAGATGGTCTAATGAGGATAGGGACTCAACTCAACTGACATCAACCAATCTCCCTGAACTTTTCAGGTAGTCATGGTGGGCGAGTACCGTTTCATTGCATGTGATTGTATTGACCAAATGTGTTACCATTACATTTTTTGGTCTATTATCATCATATTCACTTAATAAAATGTAGTACACCTGCAATCTAAATTGTCATTGTGGCTCAGTGTCCTTGATTATAATTGATTGCGATTGGATTTGAAAATGTAGCTCAATAAAAATGCATCTGATTCACACACGAAGGGCTCAAATCCATCCGTAAGCGCTGAAGATCTGCATTACACCGCAATATAAATTTAAAGGCAATGTCCCATGTTAGTGGAGACTGCATTCATGGTAAATGCGGCATACAGAGTATGTCGGCTCAATCGGGAATTACCTTTAAATTTCAATTGCGCTATAACACTGTACTTCTGCGATACGGATTGAATCGAGCCCTGACCTAATATTGTTTCAAATCTTTAAATGTTTTTTTAAAATGTACATGCACTATACAGTATATACAAAACTACGTGGACAACCTTTCAAATTAGTGGATCTGGCTATTTCAGCCACACCCTTGCTGAGTGGTGTATACAATTGAGCACACCGCCATGCAATCTCCATAGTCCAACATTGGCAGTAGAATGGCCTTCCTGAAGAGCTCAGTGACTTTCAATGTGGAACCGTCATAGGATGCCACTTTCCCAACTAGTCAGTTTGTCAAATTTATGCCCTGTTAGAGCTGCCCTGGTCAACTGTAAGTGCTATTATTGTGAAGTAGAAATGTGTAGGAGCAACAACGGCTCAGCCGCGAAGTGGTAGGCCACATAACCTCACAAAATGGGACCGCTGAGTGCTGAAGCCCGTAGAGCGTAAAAAATCTTCTGTCCTCGGTTGCAACACTCACTACCAAGTTCCAAACTGCCCTTGGAAGCAATGTCAGCACCACAACTGTTTGTCGGCAGATTCATGAAATGAGATTCCATGGCCGAGCAAGCACACACACAAGTGTAAGATTACCACGCGCAATGCCAAGCGTAGTGGTGTAATTCTCTCCACCATTGGACTCTGGAGCAGTGGAAACGCACAAAGCAAAGTACATACAGAAATGGTTTGTCAAGATCGGTGTGGAAGGACTTGACTGGCCTGCACAGAGCCCTGACCTCAACCGCATCGAACACCTTTGGGATGAATTGGAACGCTGACTGCGAGCCAGGCCTAATCGCCCAACATCAGTGCCCGACCTCACTAATGCTCGTGGCTGAACGGAAGCAAGTCCCCGCAGTAATTATCCAACATCTAGTGCAAAGCCTTCCCAGAGGAGTGGAGGCTGTTATAGCAGCAAACTCCATTTTAATGCCCATGATTTCTGAATGAAATATTCGATGAGCAGGTGTCTACATACTTTTGTTCATGTAGTGTACATGAACAAAAAACTGAACAAAAATATAAATGCAACATGCAACAATTGCAAAGATTTTACTGAGTTACAGTTCATATAAGGAAATCCATCAATTTAAAAAATGAATTTGGACCTAATCTAGTGATTTAACACAACTGGGAATACAGATATGCATCTGTTGGTCACAGATACCTTTAAAAAAAGTAAGGAAGTGGATAAAAAAAAACAGTCAGTATCTGGTGTGACCACCATTTGCCTCATCACTACACAGCTTCTTCCCTTAGAGTTGTTGAGGCTGTTGATTGTGGCCTGTGGAATGTTGTCCCAATCCTCTTCAATGTCTGTGCGAAGTAGTTGGATATTGGCTGGAACTGGAACACACTGTTGTACATGTCAATTCAGAGCATCCCAAACATGCTCAATGGGTGACATGTCTGGTTTGTATGCAGGTCAGCTTCCGGGAATTGTGTACAGATCCTTGCAGCATGGGGCATAGGTGCATTATCATGCTTAAACATGAGGCGATAGCGGTGGATGAATGGCACAACAATGGGCCTCAGGATCTCATGACGGTATCTCAGTGAATTCAAATTGCCATCGATAAAATGGAATTGTGTTCATTGTCTGTAGCTTATACCTGCCCATACCATAACCCCACCGCCACCATGTGGCACTCTGTTCACAACGTTGACATCGGCAAACCGCTCGCCCACATGACGCCATACACATGGTTGTGTTGTGTTGCAGTTGTGAGGCAGATTAAACATACTGACAAATTCTATAAAACAACGTTGGAGGCGGCTTATGGTAGAAAAATTAACATTCAATTCTCTGCCAAAAGCTCTGGTGGACATTCCTGCAGTCAGCATGCTCCATCAAAACTTGATACATCTGTGGCATTGTGTTGTGTGACAGAACTGCACATTTGAGAGTGGCCTTTTATTGTCCCCTGCACAAGGTGCACCTGTGTAATGGTCATGCTGGTTAATCAGCTTCTTAATATGCCACACCTGTCAGGTGGATGGATTATCTTGGAAAAGGTGAAATGCTCACAAACAGGGAGAAATCAGTTTTTTGTGTGTATGGAATATTTTGGGGATCTTTTATTTTAGCTTATTAAACATGGAGCCAAAAGTTTATGTTGAGTTTATAGTTTTGTTCAGTGTATATACGCAACTGTGTGTGACCAGACACAGTACATTCATTTGATGCAACTGGCTTGTCCTATACCATAGAAAAATATAGATTGGTTTTCTGATGAGTTTCAGAGATGTACTCCTTTGTCAGATCAATGTTTCATGATTTACACAGTTTGTTTTTTGTATATTCAATCAATCATTTTCTCAACGTAATATAAAATTGTGAGCCATGGTAATAAGAGTGTGGTACACTACGAGGCTACAAACCTGGGTTACGTTTTTCTTTTATTTAACTAGGCAAGTCAGTTCAGAACAAATTCTTATTTACAATTACGGCCTACCCTGACCAAACCCTAATCATGCTGGGCCAGTTGTATGCCGCCCTATGGGACTCCCAATCACAGCCGGTTGTGATACAGCCTGGAATTGAACCAGGGCCTGTAGTGACGCCTCTAGCACTGAGATGCTGTGCCTTAGACTGCTGCGCGACTCAGGAACCCCTCACAGATGTACAATATTAATTTGATCACTTTCTCTTCACTTTCTTTCTTATCGCAGAGAATTTTCTTGCGATAAGAAGCCTGAAATGTGGCAAAAGGTCGCAAAGTTCAAGGGGGCCGAATACTTTCGCAAGGCACTGTATATTGGTTCTGTGTATCTGAGTATTTTCAAATAATGTGGCCAAAACTGCTACCTTAATTTGAAGTGATTTCAACTATTTTAAAAAACATTTCTAAATACATTATTTGAAATACCCTAAATAATATTTTAACCCAGGTCTGGTGTGACACGCGCACCTTCACACACTTACACATACACTTACGCAAACTTTGCACACACATACACACATACGCATGTAGACACACAAACACAATCATGGCTTTTATCACGCCTGCCAAAGCCCAGTGGAAGAGAAAACCTTCCAACAATGAAATGCCATTCTCTGGCAACCCCTTCCTCTGAGCCCATCCACACATACTTACGCACACGCACATGCACATGCACACACACTCTCTCTCTCTCTCTCTCCCTCTCTCTCTCTCTCTCTCTCCTTCTAGCTCTGTCTCTGTTTGAATCACACCTCATGTGGCACATCATGTCGAAGCAAGCGTAACATCAGTTATATCCTCTGACTTTCAAGAAGTTAGTTACTTGACTCCATCAAAGGAATGGTGACTAGGGTTGGAAAATTCCGTGAACTTTCACTAAATTCCCTGGTTTTCCTGATATTCTAATTGGAAGATTCCTAGCAGTAAATCCAGATTCTTCAGCCAGGATTTTTGGAAAACCAGGGAATTAGTTGAAAGGTCCCTCTCTCCCGCCTTCCCTCCGTATCTGTTGTGCTTTTTATCATATGGAAATTGACACATCAGTTACTGTGGTCTTGTAAGGAGGGAGGGGGCCTGTGGATTAAACAGTGGATGGGGAAGAGTTTGGCACAATCGGTTGGGAGCGAGTCAACTCAATGCTCCAATCAACCGGCCTGGGAGAGGGGTTAATTGCTTTGGAGGGAGCAGCAGTCTCCCAGTCCTTACAATTAGACTGGTACTGGAGATTTATAAGTAAGGTGTGTGTGTGTGTGTGTGTGTGTGTGTGTGTGTGTGTGTGTGTGTGTGTGTGTGTGTGTGCGTGTGCGTGTGCGTGTGCGTGTGCGTGTGCGTGTGCGTGTGCGTGTGCGTGTGCGTGTGCGTGTGTGTGTGTGTGTGTGTGAATCAGGAGGGAGGGATGGATGTTTTTTATTTATTTATCACGAGGCAGTTGTAAGATTAATATTTTCCACCTATCAAGACCCATTGCGTTTGTCGACTTGGTTTGCAAACAAATATTACATTTTTATTCTCCAGGGCCTTACAAAAAGCTATTCTACTATCTCCTAATCATTTCTATTCGTGAGACTGAGTTAGAATCTCTTCTCGAAATTGTGTGGCTGTGGGTAACGCAGACGCTTGGCTATATCAATACTAACTCTTTTCCACGGTAACTGGTCCAGCCTCAACCGTGCATCCTAAACCCTAATACCTTCTCAGGTAGCATTCTATGTTCTGGTACTATTTCCACGGGCGTTTACCTGGTAACTGATAGGAACATATGTGGCAACAATGGATGTTTTACTGTGTGGTACCTGGCTGTGGTACCTGGCTGTGGTACCTGGCTGTGGTACCTGGCTGTGGTACCTGGCTGTGGTACCTGGCTGTGGTACCTGGCTGTGGTACCTGGCTGTGGTACCTGGCTGTGGTACCTGGCTGTGGTACCTGGCTGTGGTACCTGGCTGTGGTACCTGGCTGTGGTACCTGGCTGTGGTACCTGGCTCCACCACTGTGTGAATCAGAATGAAGTTCAGAGATAAATCTGAGATTAAGGCGGGGTGAAAAGAGAGGGAGGGGTAGACAGGAGGGAAGAAGGGAGAGAGAGTGAAATAATAGTGGGAAAGGAGTGGGCTGCCTGACTCAGCACTTGACAAACACACACACAGATTTTCTCAGGCTCCAAAGTTAACAATGTAAACGGTGTTACGCTGACAGCAGTCCTGTGAAGATGGAAAGCATGTGTGTGTGCATTTGTGTGTCCATCCATCTGTGTGTGTGGGTCCGTCCGTCCGTGTGTCCGTCCGTCCGTGTGTCCGTCCGTCCGTCCGCCCGTGTGTGTGTGTGTCCGTGTGTGTGTGTGTGTGTGTGTGTTTCCGTGTGTGTGTGTGTGTGTGTGCATGCGTGTGTGTGTACGTGATGGCCTCCACTATTCTTCCTAGAGCCCTGAGTGTCCTAAAAAAACCTCTATGGCATTGTCACTTTGCAAGGCAGCACAATGAGCCCCAGTAATGCACTGGCATTCCTTTTGCATTCTCCCTAAAAGAGAGAGTTGCCCTCAGATGCTGCAATGCACCACTGTTTGGAAGGGAGGCACAGCTCACCAAAACATATCTTTCAGATGTGTGTTTATGTGTGTGTGTGTGTGTTTGAGTGCGGTAGTGTGTGTGTTTGTGTGTGTCTGTCTGTCTGTCTGTCTGTCTGTCTGTCTGTCTGTCTGTCTGTCTGTCTGTCTGTCTGTCTGTCTGTCTGTCTGTCTGGGTACGGTTTCAGAGTGGATAATAGAGACAGTACTCAGAAGAGTTCAAGTGATGTGAACAATCCACTTCCATCATTAATAAGACCAAGAGGGAGAGTGTCACTTCTGCTCTCTGTGTTGGCTGATGTTATTGTGCTCTGGAGAATTTACTCTTTGTCTGTGTGTGTGTGTGGGAACACTAAGGTAGCCTGCCTAAATGACTACTGACCCGTAGCACTCACGTCTGTAGCCATAAAGTGCTTTGAAAGGCTGGTCATGGCTCACATCAACACCATTATCCCAGAAACCCTAGACCCACTCCAATTTGCATACTGCCACAACAGATTCACAGATGATGCAATCTCTATTGCACTCCACACTGCCCTTTCCCACCTGGACAAAATAAACACCTATGTGAGAATGCTGTTCATTGACTACAGCTCAGAGTTCAACACCATAGTACCCTCAAAGCTCATCACTAAGCTAAGGATCCTGGGACTAAACACCTCCCTCTGCAACTGGATCCTGAACCCCCTGTATATTTTACTGCTGCTCTTTAATTATTTGTTATTTGTTATTTCAAAGTTTTACTTAACACTTATTTTTCTTAAAACTGCATTGTTGGGGGCTTGTAAGTAAGCATTTCACTGTTGTATTTGGCACATGTGGCAAATACAATTTCATTTGATTTGATGTGGGTGCATGCTTCTGTGTGTGTGTGTGTGTCTGTGTATGAGCGACCGTCTGTGTGTGTGTGTGTCTGTGTATGAGCGACCGTCTGTGTGTGTGTGTGTGTCTGTGTATGAGCGACCGTCTGTGTGTGTGTGTGTGTGTGTGTGTGTGTGTGTGTGTGTGTGTGTGTGTGTGTGTGTGTGTGTGTGTGTGTGTGTGTGTGTGTGTGTGTGTGTGTGTGTGTGTGTGTGTGTGTGTGTGTGTGTGTGTGTGTATGAGCGACCGTCTGTGTGTGTGTGTGTGTGTGTGTGTGTGTGTGTGTGTGTGTGTGTGTGTGTGTGTGTGTGTGTGTGTGTGTGTGTGTGTGTGTGTGTGTGTGTGTGTGTGTGTGTGTGTGTGTGTGTGTCTGTGTCTGTGTATGAGCGACCGTCTGTGTGTGTCACTATTATGTATGTTTCATTGTCTTCTACAGCAGGGATCATCAACTAGATACAGCCGCAGGACATTTTTTCTGGAGCGGATGGTCAGGGGGCAGGAACATCATTGCAAATCATTTGTAGGCTGCAAATTTACCAGAAGAAGGCCAAACAGATGTAATATTTGACAAAAATATCATAATTTCAAAACCTGCTTGCATTTGAATACATTCAAATACAGTAAATCTCTCTATTATGTGTGTGAATACTTTGGAACATATTTCCTACATTTTAATCACTCAGAGCTGATTTGCTGGTGTTTTTACAGACTTTTTATGTCCAACCATAAACATAAAAAATTAAAAACACGCTAATTTATTTTTATTTCCTCAGAAAACTTGGGGAAGGGAAGACCAAGTCAGTTGCACAACTAAATGCATTTGGCCTAAATGTATCTTCCTCATTTAACCCAACCCCACTGAATCAGAGAGGTGTGGGGGGCTGCCTTAATCGACGCCCACGGCGCCTGGGGAGCAGTTGTTGCCTTGCTCAAGGGCAGAACGGCTGATTTTTGCAGCTTGCCGGTTCGAGGATTCGAACCAGTGACCTTTCGGCTACTGGCCCAACACTCTAAATTAACTGCTAAGCAAATAAAATCTGTGGACTGCCAGTTGGGGACAGAGACACCTTGGAAATGCTACTCTAGGCCGACCGAGTGGCGCAGTGATCCAAGGCACTGCATCGCAGTGCTATCTGTGCCACTAGAGATTCTGGGTTTCAGTCCAGGCTCTGTCGCAGCTGGCTGCGACCACTAGAGATTGTAGGTTAGAGTCCAGGCTCTGTCGCAGCTGGCTGCGACCACTAGAGATTGTAGGTTAGAGTCCAGGCTCTGTCGCTGCTGGCTGCGACCACTAGAGATTGTAGGTTAGAGTCCAGGCTCTGTCGCTGCTGGCTGCGACCACTAGAGATTGTAGGTTAGAGTCCAGGCTCTGTCGCAGCTGGCTGCGACCACTAGAGATTGTAGGTTAGAGTCCAGGCTCTGTCGCAGCTGGCTGCGACCACTAGAGATTGTAGGTTAGAGTCCAGGCTCTGTCGCAGCTGGCTGCAACCACTAGAGATTGTAGGTTAGAGTCCAGGCTCTGTCGCAGCTGGCTGCGACCACTAGAGATTGTAGGTTAGAGTCCAGGCTCTGTCGCTGCTGGCTGCGACCACTAGAGATTGTAGGTTAGAGTCCAGGCTCTGTCGCAGCTGGCTGCGACCACTAGAGATTGTAGGTTAGAGTCCAGGCTCTGTCGCAGCTGGCTGCGACCACTAGAGATTGTAGGTTAGAGTCCAGGCTCTGTCGCAGCTGGCTGCGACCACTAGAGATTGTAGGTTAGAGTCCAGGCTCTGTCGCTGCTGGCTGCGACCACTAGAGATTGTAGGTTAGAGTCCAGGCTCTGTCGCTGCTGGCTGCGACCACTAGAGATTGTAGGTTAGAGTCCAGGCTCTGTCGCTGCTGGCTGCGACCGGGAGACCCATGGGGTGGTGCACAATTGGCCCAGTGTCGTCCGGGTTAGGGGAGGGTTTGGCTGGCAGGGATGTCCTTGACCCATTGTGCACTAGTGACTCCTGTGGTGCAGGGCACACTGACATGGTCGCCAGATGTATGGTGTTTCCTCTGACACATTAGTGCTTCTGGGTTAAGTGGACATTGTGTCAAGAAGCATTGCGGCTTGGTTGGGTTGTGTTTCAGAGGATGCACGGTTCACAACCTTCACCTCTCCCGAGTCCCTACCGGAGTTGCTGCGATGAGACAAGACTCTAACTACCAATTGGATAAATTAAATTGGGGAGAATTTAAAAAAAAATCTAAACTACACTTATGTCTGTGTTGACATCAAAAAGTAAAAAGTTGGGATGGGAATATACGTGCATAAGTTTAAATCTTAGTTATTCTATATCCATGTACTTTAAGGTGTATGTTGACATGGCCAGCCAGGTCACACGTGATACAAGTCAGTATTTGACGTCCATACATATCTTAGAACATCAGGAGATGACATGGAAACCGGCCTCTCGAAGCAACAGTGAGCGCTGTCGCCTTTAAGCAGGTTTTCACTTATACACTTGAGTCTACTCTTCAAAGCCTTGACTGAAGGCTATGATTAGTTGCTAATTCAAATCAGGTCTGGTAGGGTTTGGCTTGAGCAAAACA
This sequence comes from Oncorhynchus keta, assembly GCF_023373465.1. NCBI lineage: Eukaryota > Metazoa > Chordata > Actinopteri > Salmoniformes > Salmonidae > Oncorhynchus > Oncorhynchus keta. The sequence continues at coordinate 3,854,587 of NC_068427.1, forward strand.
TGTAATCTACACTATGGCAATATATTGTCACACTGGTCATTTATACTTGAATAACTTCAAAAAAATGTATTCATATAAAGTATTCATTTGTTTTTATATATCTGTGTCCATATTGTCCATGAGTTTCTAGTGGATAGACAATATGTTTCAACAGAAAATAGCCTTATAAAAAAAGCTTCTAACCAAAAATGTCATTATTTTCACAACTGCCACCAGTTTGGTGATAGAAACTTAACAACAAATACTTATTGACATTGTAAAATAAATAAGTGTGTAAAAAAAATATCAAGGATATTTCATGCTGAAACCCTTATATTTAACACCACTGGTTCTCACTAAGTTGATGGTTTATATTTAAGATGATGTTTCACAGCTTTGTCATTCTTTTTTTCGTCCAAAGTTACCAGTAATATACCGCTACTCAGACCTCACCCCCCCATCCCTCTGTCCTTCCCTCTCACCCGCTCTTTCTCCCTCACTCTTTCCCTTTCCTTCTCCATCTCCCTCCCTCTTTCTCTTCCCCATCCTCTCTATCCCATTATCTCTCCCCCTACCTCTGTTCCATGGCAGCAGCAACAGGAAATGTCAATTCCAATCCAGCTTCTAATTCCGAGACGACTCCAGTTAAGCATCACACTGCCATTTACGGTGGCGTGTCTAAACGCACAAATTATGAGCAAAAACTTCCCAAGAGTAGAATGTAGAAACTTCAAAGGCTTCCAGAACAATTCAGATATTCAGAGTGTTTTTTTCTGGGAAATCAAAGGAGATAGGAATGATAAAATTGCATTGCTTTATAATCAGTCCTCTTGACCTGGCTGTTTATTTAGTCTGTGTGAGTGTGTGTGCATGCTTGCGTGTGTGCGTGCAAATGTGTGTATATGACACTGTCTGTTTATGTGTGAGTGTGTATGCCTGTAGGTATGTGTGTGTGTGTAAGCATGCATGTGTGTGTGTGTGTGTGTGTGCATAAGGTTGTTATGGTAACCGTAGACAATATGGAGCCGACAGAGATGGTCACCTCGCTTCAGGTCCTTAGAATTTTTTTATTTTCGCTACACTTGCATTAACATCTGCTAACCCTGTGTATGTGACCAATAACATTTGATTTGATTTGTATTACCCCCCCACCAGCGGTCACGATTCATGACCGCAGTCAAATTCCACTTCTCCAAGCTCTAATGCTGCTGATGGTCATTAGTAGCCTACCAAACATGCTAACTGCCTGGCACTCAGCACTCTCTTGTCCCTCTAATCACTCTGACATAAATAAAAAAAACATTAAAAATCAAAGCAAACACTTCATGAGAGCCCATTAGCTCATGTTGCACAACATTACTGTTGCCTATGCAATTGCATGAGAAAACAGAGTTTTGATGGCCTCTAATAGAAAGAGGAGGTCCATCAGCTTTTTATATTCTAGGCCTACTACATTTATTTATCAACTTTCCTAATATTAAGCACATTGCATCTCTTTACAACATTAAACAGGACTGTATAGCCTACCTGGCTGGCAAGAAAATGAACCACGAGAAAAGTGTCCTCCATTTACTATTTAAGTGCTCAGATGACATGTATTTTTTCCCCAGGCAGTCCATTCTAAATCAAAACTTATTTCACACAAATATTATTTAGTATATGTAAAGTTAACATTCAATTAAGAATAGTCAAATTGGTGACAATATTAGCCTATCACTTGTGAATGATGTATTATCACTTCTGAATGATGCCCGGCTTGTCTGCAGTAATGCAAGAAACAAAGGAGGACTTTTTAAAATCAGAATCGCACACCTCATGTAGCCTAGCCCATAGTCCTATATATTTTAATGAGGTTAGTATCACACCTCATGTAGTCTAGCCCATAGTCCTATAAGGTTAGTATCACACCTCATGTAGCCTAGCCCACAGTCCTATATGTTTTAATACGGTTAGTATCACACCTCATGTAGCCTAGCCCATAGTCCTATATGTTTTAATAAGTTTAGTCACACACCTCATGTTGCCTATCCCATAGTCCTCCTATAAGGTTAGTATCACACCTCATGGAGCCTAGCCCATAGTCCTATAAGGTTAGTATCACACCTCATGTAGCCTAGCCCATAGTCCTATAAGGGTAGTATCACACCTCATGTAGCCTAGCCAATAGTCCTATATGTTTTAATATGGTTAGTATCACACCTCATGTAGCCTAGCCCATAGTCCTATAAGGGTAGTATCACACCTCATGTATCCTAGCCCATAGTCCTATATGTTTTAATATGGTTAGTATCACACCTCATGTAGCCTAGCCCATAGTCCTATAAGGGTAGTATCACAAATCATGTAGCCTAGCCCATAGTCCTATAAGGTTAGTATCACACCTCATGTAGCCTAGCCCATAGTCCTATAAGGGTAGTATCACACCTCATGTAGCCTAGCCCATAGTCCTATAAGGGTAGTATCACACCTCATGTAGCCTAGCCCATAGTCCTATAAGGGTAGTATCACACCTCATGTAGCCTAGCCAATAGTCCTATATGTTTTAATATGGTTAGTATCACACCTCATGTAGCCTAGCCCATAGTCCTATAAGGGTAGTATCACACCTCATGTATCCTAGCCCATAGTCCTATATGTTTTAATATGGTTAGTATCACACCTCATGTAGCCTAGCCCATAGTCCTATAAGGGTAGTATCACACCTCATGTAGCCTAGCCCATAGTCCTATAAGGTTAGTATCACACCTCATGTAGCCTAGCCCATAGTCCTATAAGGGTAGTATCACACCTCATGTATCCTAGCCCATAGTCCTATATGTTTTAATATGGTTAGTATCACACCTCATGTAGCCTAGCCCATAGTCCTATATGTTTTAATAAGGTTAGTATCACACCTCATGTAGCCTAGCCCATAGTCCTATAAGGGTAGTATCACACCTCATGTATCCTAGCCCATAGTCCTATATGTTTTAATAAGGTTAGTATCACACCTCATGTAGCCTAGCCCATAGGACGATATGACTATATGCAATCGGCCTCTCGAAACAACATTGAGCGCTGTTACCTTTAAGCATGTTTTTCCATACACACTTCAGTCTACTGTTCAAACCTTGACTGAAAGCTATGATTAGTTGGTAATTCAAATCAGGTCTGGTAGGGTTTGGCTTGAGCGAAACCCTGCATCCACAATAGCACTCGCAGGGCAAGATTGCCCACCTCTGGAAAATGTCACAATTACAGAGGCACATTCTATGTTAATTCTTCTGCTTCCAACCATTTTACCAAAGCACTCAAAAATTCCACTAGCCTAAGCTGCACACACAATTCCTGACACAAACCTAGGGATGCAAAGCTACCGGTAAGTTACCAGAATATTCAGTAATTTTTGTAATTAACATGTAATCTACAGTATGGCATTATATTGTCACACTTGGTAATTTATACTTAAATAACTATTTTTTTTAAAGCATTCATATAAAGTAACCATTTGTTTTATTTATCTGTGTCCATATTGTCCATGAGTTTCTAGTGGATAGACAATATGTTTCAACAGAAAATATCCTTATAAAAAAGCATCTAACCAAAAATGTCATTATTTTCACAACTGCCACCAGTTTGGTGATAGAAACTTAACAACAAATACTTATTGACATTGTAAAATAAATAAAAGTGTGTAAAAAAAATATAAAGGATATTTCATGCTGAAACCCTTATATTTAACACCACTGGTTCTCACTAAGTTGATGGTTTATATTTAAGATGATGTTTCACAGCTTTGTCATTCTTTTTTTCGTCCAAAGTTACCAGTAATATACCGCTACTCAGACCTCACCCCCCCATCCCTCTGTCCTTCCCTCTCACCCGCTCTTTCTCCCTCACTCTTTCCCTTTCCTTCTCCATCTCCCTCCCTCTTTCTCTTCCCCATCCTCTCTATCCCATTATCTCTCCCCCTACCTCTGTTCCATGGCAGCAGCAACAGGAAATGTCAATTCCAATCCAGCTTCTAATTCCGAGAAGACTCCAGTTAAGCATCACACTGCCATTTACGGTGGCGTGTCTAAACGCACAAATTATGAGCAAAAACTTCCCAAGAGTAGAATGTAGAAACTTCAAAGGCTTCCAGAACAATTCAGATATTCAGAGTGTTTTTTTTCTGGGAAATCAAAGGAGATAGGAATGATAAAATTGCATTGCTTTATAATCAGTCCTCTTGACCTGGCTGTTTATTTAGTCTGTGTGAGTGTGTGTGCATGCTTGCGTGTGTGCGTGCAAATGTGTGTATATGACACTGTTTGTTTATGTGTGAGTGTGTATGCCTGTAGGTATGTGTGTGTGTGTAAGCATGCATGTGTGTGTGTGTGTGTGTGTGCATAAGGTTGTTATGGTAACCGTAGACAATATGGAGCCGACAGAGATGGTCACCTCGCTTCAGGTCCTTAGAATTTTTGTATTTTCGCTACACTTGCATTAACATCTGCTAACCCTGTGTATGTGACCAATAACATTTGATTTGATTTGTATTACCCCCCCACCAGCGGTCACGATTCATGACCGCAGTCAAATTCCACTTCTCCAAGCTCTAATGCTGCTGATGGTCATTAGTAGCCTACCAAACATGCTAACTGCCTGGCACTCAGCACTCTCTTGTCCCTCTAATCACTCTGACATAAATATAAAAAAAAACATTAAAAATCAAAGCAAACACTTCATGAGAGCCCATTAGCTCATGTTGCACAACATTACTGTTGCCTATGCAATTGCATGAGAAAACAGAGTTTTGATGGCCTCTAATAAAAAGAGGATGTCCATCAGCTTTTTATAGTCTAGGCCTACTACATTTATTTATCAACTTTCCTAATATTAAGCACATTGCATCTCTTTACAACATTAAACAGGACTGTATAGCCTACCTGGCTGGCAAGAAAATGAACCACGAGAAAAGTGTCCTCCATTTACTATTTAAGTGCTCAGATGACATGTATTTTTTCCCCAGGCAGTCCATTCTAAATCAAAACTTATTTCACACAAATATTATTTAGTATATGTAAAGTTAACATTCAATTAAGAATAGTCAAATTGGTGACAATATTAGCCTATCACTTGTGAATGATGTATTATCACTTCTGAATGATGCCCGGCTTGTCTGCAGTAATGCAAGAAACAAAGGAGGACTTTTTAAAATCAGAATCGCACACCTCATGTAGCCTAGCCCATAGTCCTATATGTTTTAATAAGGTTAGTATCACACCTCATGTAGCCTAGCCCATAGTCCTATATGTTTTAATAAGGTTAGTATCACACCTCATGTAGCCTAGCCCATAGTCCAATATGGTTAGTATCACACCTCATGTATCCTAGTCCATAGTCCTATATGTTTTAATAAGGTTAGTATAACACCTCATGTAGCCTAGCCCATAGTCCTATATGTTTTAATAAGGTTAGTATCACACCTCATGTAGCCTAGCCCATAGTCCTATATGGTTAGTATCACACCTCATGTAGCCTAGTCCATAGTCCAATATGGTTAGTATCACACCTCATGTAGTCTAGCCCATAGGCCTATATGTTTTAATAAGGTTAATATCACACATCATGCAGTCTAGCCCATAGTCCTATAAGGTTAGTATCACACCTCATGTAGTCTAGTCCATAGTCCTATATGTTTTAATAAGGTTAGTATCACACTTCATGTAGTCTAGTCCATAGTCCTATATGTTTTAATAAGGTTAGTATCACACCTCATGTAGTCTAGTCCATAGTCCTATATGTTTTAATAAGGTTAGTATCACACTTCATGTAGTCTAGTCCATAGTCCTATATGTTTTAATAAGGTTAGTATCACACCTCATGTAGTCTAGTCCATAGTCCTATATGTTTTAATAAGGTTAGTATCACACCTCATGTAGTCTAGTCCATAGTCCTATATGTTTTAATAAGGTTAGTATCACACCTCATGTAGTCTAGCCCATAGTCCTATTAGGGTAGTATCACACCTCATGTATCCTTGCCCATAGTCCTATATGTTTTAATAAGGTTAGTATCACACCTCATGTAGTCTAGCCCATAGTCCTATATGTTTTAATAAGGTTTGTATCACAAGTAAAGTGTCCAAATAACTTCTTAAAATTAAGCACATGAATCCGCTTTACAACCGGTGTAGAGTCTAATTGGCATACATAGGAGGCGTGTGAGTTTCAAGTTTGGGGAAGGTAATATTCACCATAAAAATGCACCTTTGTAATAAAGCATTACATGCATAATCACATTCCCAGTCACTATTGAGAACAGTGTGTTCCCACTAATTGATGACATTTTGGTATGGTCATTGCTGCATTTATTAACATTTTAAGCTAAATGTTCCCGATCTGTTGCATCAGCCTCATTGCTTTTAAACGTTATTTTGATGCGAGTGGTTGTATTAATTAGGGATCTATCACATCCCACAACTGTCCCCGAGTATGTTTGGAACATGTATTTCTTGCACCTATAAAATAGGTCAACTTTTGCACTATGGGGGATAGTACACTGAACACAAATATGAACGCAACACGTAAAGTGTTGGTCCCATGTTTCATGAGCTGAAATAAAAGATCCCAGATATTGTTCCAACAGTTTATTTCTCAAATGTTGGGAACAAATTTGTTTACATCCCTGCTAGTGAGCGTTTCTCCTTTGCCAAGGTAATCCATCCACCTGACAGTTGTGGCATATCAGAACCTTTTGCTGGGGATCATTAAAGGACACGCTAAAATGTGCAGTTTTGTCACACAACACAATGCCACAGATGTCTAACATTTTGAGGAAGTGTGCAATTAGCATGCTGGCTGGAGGAATGTCCACCAGAGCTGTTGCCAGATAATTGAATGTTAATTTCTCTACTATAAGTCACCTCCGACGTTGTTTTAGAGTATGTGGCAGTACGTTCAACCGGTCCCACAACCGCAGACCATGGCGTCATGTATGGCGTCATGTGAGTGAACGGTTTGCTGATGTCAACGTTGTGACCAGAGTGCCCCATGGTTGCGTTTGGGTTATGGTATGGGCAGGTTTAAGCTACGGACAATAAACACAATTACATTTTATCCATGGCAATTTGAATGCACAGAAATACAGTGGTGAAAGCCTGAGGCCCATTGTGAGGCCCATTTCTTTTAAGGTATCTCTGACTAACATGCATTTCTGTATTCCCAGTCATATGAAATCCATAGATTAGGGCCTAATGAATTTATTTCAATTGATTTCCTCATACGAACTGTAACAGCTTTTGCTGTTCGTTAGGCCTACTCATCTTGTTGGCTGATGAATGTGCGTCTCGGAATTCAATAAAAGGGACGCGCACAGTTGTGTCCCCAATGAGTCGGTCTTCACTTATAGCCTACTTGTTAGCTGAAATGACTGTGAGAAGGACCGGATCATGTGACGGCATTGGCTAATAAGAATGTAGATATCTGTGAGAGCCATGGGAGTGAGAGGTGCTTCGGAGTACGGCAGCCGGGAGAAGGGAATTATTATTATATTTCCTCCCAAGGGCACATTGGCTACTTTAGCTTCAAAAGGCATGGACTTTTTAGTTGAAGCCTGATGAGAATATTATCAAGTGCTTGTCAAATTGTGAATGAGAGACTGATGAAGTGTGTGGAGCTTGCACAAGAAACAAATCAGAGCTCATGCCTTTCATGCAACTTTTTTCAAATCATCGTTGGAGTTTCATCATGCAGCCTTAGAATATATTAAAAATCTAAACATATCATCTAACTTTGGCTCACAACTAAAGTGGCATAAAAAACTCTAAATTAAGCATGTGGCAAGACATGTTTCTTTGTTAATCCCTCAACACAGAATAGCCGCATGTGCGCAAATCATTGGAAATTGTTTGGAGAAAGTATCCTTTCTATTTTATTCAGCTATGTTCAATTGTATTCCTCATACTATAAAATCATTTAAAATAATGCCACGGAATTCTAAGCAAATCTTGTCGAAAGGAATTAGTGTACTCCACAGCCATATAACATAGCCATGTCAGGGCCTAACATAAGGACAACAATTCTGTTCATCTTAAATAGACTACATTTTATTCACATCATGTTGCTTTATACCTGTCTAAAATAAATAATGGTGTAGGCTATATTGAATGGATTAATTAGACTTTTTTTTAAATGTACACGTTCCAAAGGCCTGCATCAGTTGCTCGTAGGCTGTGTGTCTAAACCAGTGTAAGACAGTTTAGACAGAGTGTCGGGATTAAACACAATGGGAATTGTAGTGCACTCGAGCAGGGCTTAACCAAACTTTTTCACTCGCCCCCATTGCAGCAAATGCTAAACATGTTTATGTTAATCAACGGTGAATCACCGTGAGACTGGCAGTTATTTGCTTGACAATCACCAGCTGACAACATTTCATGACCGCCACAGCCCTATGGGTGCATGCATGTGTTTGTGTTTGTGATCGTGAGTGGCTATGATCAGTCTGCAATCAGTCCGCGAGCGCCTTTCTTTTTATGCATAAGTCTGTATAAAACACTTAATATCATAAAACAGAACTAGCGTTATAACCTGTTTAAAGATGTTCTTTTTTGAATGGTTTTCCCCGATTGCCCCTCCTTCTCGTGCCCAGTTGATAATCACCCTGATAATTACCTCGAAACCGAACGTAAAAACCATACTGATATATCACACATATAACAACAGATTAAATAAATGGAGTAAAATATGGTAGCGGAGAAAAGGAGAATGGGTGAGTTGATGAACAAGGGAAAGCAGACGATGCATATTAAACAAGCCTGGTCGGCACAATGAACAGAGCAAGACGGGAGCTCCATCCATCTGCGCAAAAGAAGGCAACTGCACAGCAGCTGTACTCCATAACGTGCTGAAGAATGACAAGACAACACTCACATGATACCAGTGTTGGGAACTATTCATTTAACTACATTTTGCACTAGTTTGGTGGTAGTTGAACGACATTCAGATCTATGTAGTGTTTTCAGTAGTTCATTATTTTTCTGTCATGTTAACTACTGGAACTACACACTACTTTTTTTTTAAATAAAATAATATATGGGCAATAATCAGACCTGCCTAATTCTGAACTTGAAACATTATTTTTGTGTTTAATAGGCTAAATAACTCATTCTGTTAACATATGACCCCAAAGTGATTTGTTATTTCAATTTGTAGTCTGTGACATTTCAGTTGACAATATTTCACAAAAGTAGTTTGGATGTAGTGAACTACTTTTTCAAAGTAACTATTGTTAATAAACTGTATTTTTCTGAAGGTTAGCTTTAGCGTAGCTTAACTTCTTCCATTGTGAAGTAATTGGTAGTAGCTTGGTCAACTATTCGTTCAGAGTACTGTAGCTTCCCCAGTACTGCACTTTACCAATGCGAGGCAAAGGTTTGCGTCATGTGCATCATGCATCCGACAGTTGACGTTTACAGGAACACAACAAAGAGAAAACCAGAGACTATTACTTACTACAACTGAACAAGGTATGTCAACATTACATAATATGTATTGCCATATATGTATTACCATATATAAACTTATGCAATGCATTATGCTCTTCTGAATGGGAAAAGAATCCTAACATTTTCTACTTTCTTCTATTCCATAGGTCAGTGTGGATGTTTTTGGATCAGGTGGCCGCTGGCCTATCGCTGTGTTCTACAACATGCCTGACTTGGCTGCTATCAATGGACACTTGTTGTTCAAGCCGTGCATGGACAACACCATTAGCCCGAAGACACTTCATCATGAGTCTGGCACACGGGCTACCTGAGAGACATATGAGGGCCAAGGCAGCATCAAAGATTCCACACCAGCCATTGCTCGAGCAAAATTGTGCACAGCTCCCAGCGAGGAGAAACTGCCAGGCGGGCAGATGAACTCACAACAAAACCTACAACACCTGCTTCAGCTGCAAAACAACTTGTTTGTGGGAAGCGTTGCAAGCAATTGCAAGTGACAAAGATTTTTGTTGACTGTTAGGACAAGGGATAACAGCTAAATGGGATCCAACTGATGCCATTGCGTGAAGATGCACACCATACTGACTTCCGGCGCCGACTGAGATGGCCGCCTCGCTTCGCGTTCCTAGGAAACTATGCAGTTTTTTGTTTTTTTACGTGTTATTTCTTACATTAGTACCCCAGGTCATCTTAGGTGTCATTACATACAGTCGAGAAGAACTACTGAATATAAGATCAGCGTCAACTCACCATCAGTACGACCAAGAATATGTTTTCAGGACAACGGAATGGATCGCATGCAGCGGCCCAAGGAAATGACTCCGAAAAAGAGGGAAACGCGGCGGTGTTCTGGTCAGACTCCGAAAAAGGGCACATCGCGCACCACTTCCCAGAATTCTTCTTGCCAATGTCCAGTCTCTCGACAACAAGGTTGATGAAATCCGAGCAAGGGTGGCATTCCAGAGGGACATCAGAGACTGCAACGTTCTCTGCTTCACGGAAACATGGCTTACTGGGAAGACGCTATCCAGGGCGGTGCAGCCAACGGGTTTCTCCACGCATCGCGCCGACAGAAACATACATCTCTCTGGTAAGAAGAGTGGCGGGGGCGTATGCCTCATGACTAACGGGACATGGTGTGATGAAGGAAACATACAGGAACTCAAATCCTTCTGTTCACCTGATTTAGAATTCCTCACAATCAAATGTAGACCGCATTATCTTCCAAGAGAATTCTCTTCGATTATAATCACAGCCGTATATATCCCCCAAGCAGACACATCGATGGCTCTGAACAAACTTTATTTAACTCTTTGCAAACTGGAAACCATTTATCCGGAGGCTGCATTCATTGTAGCTGGGGATTTTAACAAAGCTAATCTGAAAACAAGACTCCCTAAATTTTATCAGCATATCGATTGCGCAACCAGGGGTGGTAAAACCTTGGATCATTGTTACTCTAACTTCCGCGACGCATATAAGGCCCTGCCCCGCCCCGCCCCCTTTCGGGAAAGCTGACCACGACTCCATTTTGCTGATCCCTGCCTACAGGCAGAAATTAAAACAAGAGGCTCCCACGCTGAGGTCTGTCCAATGCTGGTCAGACCAAGCTGACTCTACACTCCAAGACTGCTTCCATCACGTGGACTGGGACATGTTTCGTATTGCGTCAGATGGAAATATTGACGAATACGCTGATTCGGTGTGCGAGTTCATTAGAACGTGCGTCGAAGATGTCGTTCCCATAGCAACGATAAAAACATTCCCAAACCAGAAACCGTGGATTGATGGCAGCATTCACGTGAAACTGAAAGCGCGAACCACTGCTTTTAATCAGGGCAAGGTGTCTGGTAACATGTCCGAATATAAACAATGCAGCTATTCCCTCCGCAAGGCTATTAAACAAGCTAAGCGTCAGTACAGAGACAAAGTGGAATCTCAATTCAATGGCTCAGACACAAGAGGCATGTGGCAGGGTCTACAGTCAATCACGGACTACAAGAAGAAACCCAGCCCAGTCACGGACCAGGATGTCTTGCTCCCAGGCAGACTAAATAACTTTTTTGCCCGCTTTGAGGACAATACAGTGCCACTGACACGGCCTACAATGAAAACATGCGGTCTCTCCTTCACTGCAGCCGAGGTGAGTAAGACATTTAAACGTGTTAACCCTCGCAAGGCTGCAGGCCCAGACGGCATCCCCAGCCGCGCCCTCAGAGCATGCGCAGACCAGCTGGCCGGTGTGTTTACGGACATATTCAATCAATCCCTATACCAGTCTGCTGTTCCCACATGCTTCAAGAGGGCCACCATTGTTCCTGTTCCCAAGAAAGCTAAGGTAACTGAGCTAAACGACTACCGCCCCGTAGCACTCACTTCCGTCATCATGAAGTGCTTTGAGAGACTAGTCAAGGACCATATCACCTCCACCCTACCTGACACCCTAGACCCACTCCAATTTGCTTACCGCCCAAATAGGTCCACAGACGATGCAATCTCAACCACACTGCACACTGCCCTAACCCACCTGGACAAGAGGAATACCTATGTGAGAATGCTGTTCATCGACTACAGCTCGGCATTCAACACCATAGTACCCTCCAAGCTCGTCATCAAGCTCGAGACCCTGGGTCTCGACCCCGCCCTGTGCAACTGGGTACTGGACTTCCTGACGGGCCGCCCCCAGGTGGTGAGGGTAGGCAACAACATCTCCTCCCCGCTGATCCTCAACACGGGGCCCCACAAGGGTGCGTTCTGAGCCCTCTCCTGTACTCCCTGTTCACCCACGACTGCGTGGCCACGCACGCCTCCAACTCAATCATCAAGTTTGCGGACGACACAACAGTGGTAGGCTTGATTACCAACAACGACGAGACGGCCTACAGGGAGGAGGTGAGGGCCCTCGGAGTGTGGTGTCAGGAAAATAACCTCACACTCAACGTCAACAAAACTAAGGAGATGATTGTGGACTTCAGGAAACAGCAGAGGGAACACCCCCTATCCACATCGATGGAACAGTAGTGGAGCGGGTAGCTAGTTTTAAGTTCCTCGGCATACACATCACAGACAAACTGAATTGGTCCACTCACACTGACAGCGTCGTGAAGAAGGCGCAGCAGCGCCTATTCAACCTCAGGAGGCTGAAGAAATTCGGCTTGTCACCATAAGCACTCACAAACTTCTACAGATGCACAATCGAGAGCATTCTGGCGGGCTGTATCACCGCCTGGTACGGCAACTGCTCCGCCCTCAACCGTAAGGCTCTCCAGAGGGTAGTGAGGACTGCACAACGCATCACCGGGGGCAAACTACCTGCCCTCCAGGACACCTACACCACCCGTTGTTACAGGAAGGCCATAAAGATCATCAAGGACATCAACCACCCGAACCACTGCCTGTTCACCCCGCTATCATCCAGAAGGCGAGGTCAGTACAGTACAGGTGCATCAAAGCTGGGACCGAGAGACTGAAAAACAGCTTCTATCTCAAGGCCATCAGACTGTTAAACAGCCACCACTAACATTGAGCGGCTGCTGCCAACACACTGTCATTGACACTGACCCAACTCCAGCCATTTTAATAATGGGAAATGATGTAAATATATCACTAGCCACTTTAAACAATGCTACCTTATATAATGTTACTTACCCTACATTATTCATCTCATATGCATATGTATATACTGTACTCTACATCATCGACTGCATCCTTATGTAATACATGTATCACTAGCCACTTTAACTATGCCACTTTGTTTACTTTGTCTACACACTCATCTCATATGTATATACTGTACTCGATACCATCTACTGTATGCTGCTCTTTACCATCACTCATTCATATATCCTTATGTACATATTCCTTATCCCCTTACACTGTGTATAAGACAGTAGTTTTGGAATTGTTAGTTAGATTACTTGTTGGTTATCACTGCATTGTCGGAACTAGAAGCACAAGCATTTCGCTACACTCGCATTAACATCTGCTAACCATGTGTATGTGACAAATAAAATTTGATTTGATTTGATTTACTGTAAGCAAGAGCGAGGCCACAAATAAAGTGTCCAATAACTGACAACGGTGGACTACTTTTTTACTGCAGTCATATCGATACATTCATTATAATGCGATTATTGCTTTTGGGCTGGCTGATTTTCACTATTCACAAGTACACTTGGTGCTGATACTGATGTTTAGGCAACTGATATCTTCTACATTTTACCGCATCTTACTGACCATGTATCTTGGTGGGTATTTTTACTTGTTTTGTCGTGTTCCAGTGTTCCAAGGCACATGTTTTTTGTGTCATAGTCGTAACAAAGGCACTCCACCAATGAAATAGATTTTACACTTCAAATTCTGTGGTTTTTAGTGGTTATTCGTCTTTACATATCATGAACTAATAAAAATGTTATGTTCTTTCAAAAATATACAGTGGCAAGAAAAAGTATGTGAACCCTTTGGAATTACTTGGATTTTTTGCATAAATTGGTCATAAAATTGGATCTGATCTTTGTCTAGCTCACAACAATAGACAAAACACAGTCTGCTTAAACTAATAACACACAGACAATGATACGTTTTCATGTCGTTATTGAACACACCGTGTAAGCATTGGATTTAATAACAAGTTGACCCTCCTTCAGCAGCAATAACCTCAACCAAACATTTTCTGGAGTTGCGGATCAGACCTGCACAACAGTCGGGATGAATTTTGGACCATTCCTCTTTGCAAAACTGTTTCAGTTCAGCAATATTCTTGGGATGTCTGGTGTCAACTGCTCTCTTGAGGTCATGACACAGCATCTCAATGGGGTTGAGGTCAGGATTCTGACTGGGCCACTCCAGAAGGCGTATTTTCTTCTGTTGAAGTCATTCTGTTGTTGGTTTACTTCTGTGTTTTTGGTCATTGTCCTGTTGCATCACCCAACTTCTGTTATGCTTCAATTGGCGGACAGATAGCCTAACATTCTCCTGCAAAATGTCTTGATGAACTTGGGAATTCATTTTTCTGTCGATGATAGTAAGCTGTCCAGGCCCCGAGGCAGCAAAGCAGACCCAAACCATGATGCTCCCTCCACCATACTATACAGTTGGGATGAGGTTTTGATGTTGGTGTGCTGTGCCTCTTTTTCTCCACACTAAGTGTTGTGTGTTCTTTTGAAAAAACCGAACTGTAGTTTCATTTGTCCACAGAATATTTTACCAGTAGGCTGTGGAACATCCAAGTGCACTTATGCAAACTTCTGACGTGTAGCCATGTTTTTTTTGCACAGCAGTGGCTTCTTCCATGGTGTGCTACCATGAACACCATTCTTGATTAGTGTTTTACGTATCGTAGACTAGTCAGAGATGTTAGCACGTTCCAGAGATTTCTGTAAGCCTTTAGCTGACGCTAGGATTCTTCTCAACCTCATTGAGCATTCTGTGCTGTGCTCTTGCAGTCATCTTTGCAGGAAGGCTACTCCAAGGGAGAGTAGCAACAGTGCTGAAATTTATACATATATAGACAATTTGTCTTACCATGGACTGATGAACATCAAGGCTTTTAGAGATACTTTTGTAACCCCTTTCAGCTTTATGCAAGTAAACAATTCTTAATCTTTGGTCTTCTGAGATCTTTTTTGTTCGAGGCATGGTTCACATTAGCCAATGATTCTTGTGAAAAGCAAACTGATTTTCTGAGTGTTTTTAATAGGGCAAGGCAGCTCTAACCAACATCTCCAATCTCATCTCATTGATTGGACTCCAGGTTAGCTGACTCCTGACTCCAATTAGCTTTTGGAGAAGTCATTAGCCTAGGGGTTCACATGCATTTTCCAACCTACACTGTGAATGTAGACAAGAAAAATACAATAATGTGTGCGTTTTTAGTTTAAGCACACTATGTTTGTCTATTGCTGTGACTTAGACGAAGATCAGAACAAATTTGATGACCAATTTATGCTGAAATCCAGGTCATTCCAAAGGGTTCACATACTTTTTCTTGCCACTGTATATGTTTATATTATAATGTTACCTTCATAAACACAAACAAATTATTATCTTTCCGATAACATATATAAAACATATTTATTTGACTGTTAGAATGGCTTTTCTAATGTTAAGAAGGACAGCATGATTGCATCCGCTTAGCGACGTTGTTGACATCAGGCTAATGCCATGTTGAATCGATCGCCTCGCTCCCTCCTCCTGCGAGCGCATAGACCACCTTAGTTAAACACTCCTCATGGTAGCTTTAGCAGATATGACTGGCTCAAAGGTCCTGTTCTAATGTTTCATTGGCGGTTGACATTTCTCATTGAGAGAAAGAGAGAGAGGTTTGCATGTGGTATCAGGAAGTATCAGCTAATCACTCAGCCATTCAAGAGGCACACACATGCAACTTCCACGACTAAGTACAATGGACCATACACAATTACACATACAGTACGTGTATAACACCCCTGCCTTATCGAGATAATCTCTGTGGTTGTCATGGCTGCCTGCGCCTGGGAGGGTGTGTGTGTGTGTGTGTGTGTGTGTGTGTGTGTGTGTGTGTGTGTGTGTGTGTGTGTGTGTGTGTGTGTGTGTGTGTGTGTGTGTGTGTGTGTGTGTGTGTGTGTGTGTGTGTACCCTCACCTCCACATATCTCCCCGCTGATGTCCTCACACTGGCGGTCATCACACTCACAGTTCCTCCCATGCACACGAGTGTCCCCTGGGGGATGGCAGGTACACTGGCCACATTGACACAGACCTGGAACACAGGTAGTACACAGGTGCACACAGGTAAGAATGCAGGTGTAAAGGTGGCAGTGTTATTCTCATGTAACAACATTATGACTTGTAAAATACAGTTTTTCAACAACAATTATCAGAAAATGTTTATTTGCCACCGCATGTTGTATTGTTAAAGGTAGATTCAGTGAAGTGACATCCTCAAATACAGAAGGGTGAGATCCTGCTGACAGAAGGGAATCTTCAGGTTTCGGCAGCCAAATGCACCTAATATTGGTTCTTAAAGTATGTGCATACTGTACCTAAGGGAGCAATATATTCTTCCAAATTAGGTTGTAAATTGGTCAGTTTTAGGAGATTTGAATTCTAGTCTGCTTTCAATTGCCTTTTTAATGACCATTGAATCATTCACGTAACAACAATTACATTTTACACTGAAACATAATATGACAACATTTTGAGGGTAAATGGAAATAATCTGTTTTACAGTTTCTATCACATAACGAAACGGGGAGGGACTACTTGCACAATAGGAAACGATCATTTTCGTGGCACAACGTTTTCCTTTTCAAAACATTTGACTTCGGTATACTATCATGTGCATTAATAAATACACACACGAGGTGTTTAAAAGGAGGAGAGTGAAAACGGCAACAGAGACAATCCCAGTACAAAGTGCTGTCTAACCAAAGCAACTGCCAAAGCAAACGGAGAGTTGTCATAACTGCAGGTTTCAGAGATTGCGGAGTGCATTGCCCTTTTAATTACGGAGTGTGTCGCCATCCGCCAGCTGTCAGTCAAACTGCGCAAAAGTGAAACCAAAACTATCCTCAACGGTTAAATTTAGACATTCATTCGTAGATTTTGCTAAAAATGTAAGCATTAGCGCTTGAAGGGCCAATGCAGCCGTTTTTATCTCGATGTCAAATAATATCTGGGTAACAACTGAGTACCTTACTGTGATTGTTTTGCTGGTCTGAGTGGGCAGGGGGTAACTAAAAACTCGCTGTTATTGGCAGAGTTGAAAAATCTCTTTCTTATTGGTCTATTAATATAGAGTTGACAGCAGTTTTGCACTGGTTTGCTATGGCTATATTCATCAATCCAGCAAGAAAGCAATATTTTTAATAATATATATGTATATTTATTGGCCCATCCACCAAAATAAATGTTGTTACAGCTTTTTCTGCAGTAAAACTCATCCCAAACCATCTCAATTGGGTTGAGGTCAGGTGATTGTGGAGGCTCATCTGACACAGCACTCCATCACTCTCCTTCATGGTCAAATAGCCCTTACACAGCCTGGAGATGTGTTGGGTCATTGTCCTGATGAAAAACAAATGATAGTGGAACTAAGTGCAAACCAGATGGTATGGTGTGGCGTATTGCTTCCGAATGCTGTGGTAGCCATGCTGGTTAAGTGTGCCTTGAATTCTAAATAAATCACTGGCAGTGTCACCAGCAAAGCACCCCCACACCATCACACCTCCTTCTCCATGCTTCACGGGCAGAGATCATCCATTCACCTAATCTGAGTCTCACAAAGACACGGTGGTTGGAAACAAATATCTCGAATTTAGACTCATCTCACCAAAGGACAGATTTCCATGAGTGTAATGTTCATTGCTTGTGTTTTTTGGCCCAAGCAAGTCTTTATATTCTTATTGGTGTCCTTTAGTAGTGGTTTCTTTGCAGCATTTCGACCATGATGGCCAGATTTAGGCAGTGTCCTCTGAACAGTTAAAGTTGAGAAGTGAAGCATTTCTTTGGGCTGCAATTTCTGAGGCTGGTAACTCTAATGAACTTTTCCTCTGCAGCAGAGGTATCTCTTTGGGTCTTCCTTTCCTGTGGCTGTCCTCATGAGAGCCAGTTTCATCATAGCACTTGACGGTTTTTGCGACTGCACTTGAATAAACTTGAAAAGTTCTTGAAATGTTACGTAATGACTGACCTTCATGTCTTAAATTAATGATGGACTGTGTCTCAATATTAGGAAGGTGTTCCTAATGCTTGGTATACTCAGTGTATAGAACAAGGGGAGATGCGATTGATTTCACTGTGCTTTTAATGTCTGTCTCCGAAGAACATTTTTTGGGGGGGACTTCCACACAAAATGAGTTCTTTACTGATAATATGTTTATGTCCCACTGTTTTATTGGTCAGAACACAAAAGACTAGATATTCCTAGGACACTCAGGCTTATCTGTCGAATAAACGTGTCTCTGGCTCAATCGAGTGGTCAGCTGCGTCATTACAATCCATTTTGTCTCCTCTTTGCCACGTCATGTCAAAGTGTGGTCCTTAGCAAGCTGCTTGTCTAGTCGACTCGCTACTGCTATTGGATTCCTATTGAGCAGGCGGTTCAAAATGTATAACTTCCATAGATACACGAGAAAGACTGTGACCTACACACCTAAAATAAGTAATTACCAGTTAATACAGTGCCCACCGTAGTCTTGAGAAGTTTAATTTAATTTAATTTAATTTGATGGCACCAGGCAGGCCAAAATTCTATCCCAACAAAACAGGCTGAAATTTCAGGCGATCTTTTCAAATAGCTCTTATTACACTAAAAGGGCATTATCATAATTTGTACAATTTCACAGTATTGTTCCAGCCACATGTTGTGAAATTAGGTACACCACCCCGTTCACGAAAATGGATTGTTCCTACAGACAGTGAGTCAAGTGGCCCTATATAAAGCAGGCAGACAGGCATCGTGGCATTCAGTTACTGTTCGATTTAAAATTAGAATGGGCCAAACAAGCGACTTAGAGCTTGGTATGATCTTCGGTGCCAGGTGCGTTGGATCCAGTGGCTGTCTTGTGGGCGAAAACAGCTCGTTGAGGGGAGAGGTCAAGGGAGAATGGCAAGAATTGTGCAAGCTAACAGGCGGAAGGCAAACAGACAAGTAACGGGCATCTCGGAACTCACAACTCGTTGATCCTTGTCACGGATGGACTATTGCAGCAGACGACTAAACCGGTTTCCACTCCTATTAGCTAAAAAGACGAAGAATCGGCTCCAGTGGGCACCCGATCACCAGCACTGGACAATTGTGAAGTGGAAAAACATTGCCTGGAACATGACAGCGAGTTCAGTATATTTGAGTGGAATGTGCAGTCCCCAGACCTCGACCCAATAGAGCCTCTTTTGGATGAGATGGAACCGGCTGTTTGCAGCATTAATGTGTCGCAGTCCAATCTGCAGCTACTGCTTGATGCCATTGCATCAGCATGGACCAACATCCCTGTGGAACGTTTCTGACACCTTGTAACCAGGCCTGAAGAATTCAGGCTGTTCTAGAGGTAAAGGTGGCCTCGACCTGCTCCTAGAATTGTGGACCTAATAAACTGATAAAGTCTATATAAAACAAGGCACGTAACACTAATTGCTCCTGAAAATCTTCTCTGGATAAGATTTTCTGCTAAATGACTATGTGTGTTCGGTTAGCCTAGTGGTTAAGGGTGACAGGTAGCCTAGCTGTTAAGAGCATTGGACCAGAAGCAGAAAGGTTGTAGGTCTTAATCCCAAAGGTGAAAAATATGTTGATGTGCCATTGTGCAAGGCACTTAACCTGTATAAGAGCATCTGCTAAATGACCAAAATGTGTTCCACTAGAGTTTGGGATGTGTCCATCTCTCTGTTACCAATAAAATGAATAGTGTATGCAGGAGAGGCATGTGTATGCATCCAAGTTCCATTCTTCAAAATAGACATGCTGTTAGGTGCATGGGCAAGGCTTACTTGCAGGTAAAGAGAAGCTAGAAGTGACAATTCCACTTCCAGCTAGTGCCAAATGTCAATTACATACCAGTAGTACTGTAGAATCGTAATTTGAGCCAGTTTCCTGAGTTTCCTACCACATGAAAAAGAATCCTGCAGCAACAGGAAATGTGGATTATAGTTTTTTTTTAAGTTATTTTTTTTGTTTTTTTTACATTTTACGAAAATCAAGTCTACATTTTCAACGTGGAAATTACAAACATTTACAAGCCTTTTTAAACCTTAAATACACTTAAGTTTTGTCGTTTTCTGCTTTGCAGGAAAGTTTTTCTGCGTCAGGGTGATCAAATTAAGATCTGTAGCTGTCACGACTTCTACCGAAGGTAACTCGAACTCTCCCTGTTCGGGCGGCGCTCGGCGCTCGAACAGTCTGTGTTCCTTTTCACACCTGGTTTTCAATTGCTTTGATTTCTGTGGGTATATTGGGCACCTGTTACCTGCTGTAATTCGTGCAGGATTAGACTTGTGTGTATTGCGCTCGATTGTGTTTGATGTTTGTTGTTTTTTCGCTATTACGCACGTGTATGTAAAGTGTCGGAACTGTGTTTGTTCCTCCGTGTGTTTGCACGAGTTTCTGAGTATTCGAGAGCGTAATTTTGGGATTTTTGTCTGTGCCGTTTCGTATTGGTGGACTATATTATTAAACACGCTTCTCAGACATCCCTGCTCTCCTGCGCCTGACTCCTACACCTCTCACCAAGACGCATGTTATCACAGTAGCAAAAAAAAATTAAAATCCACGAGAGTAAAAATTACATTTATGAACAAAGCGTGACATATTTTCACTGCCAATTAGCATTTTTACCAGCCTATCCGGCTGTTGTTGTGTGGACAACTTCCTGAATTATGATTGGTTCTCTTTTGCAAAGTTGACAACAATAACAAACATATTAGCAATACAAAACTTCTTCACGTCGTTGCAACTGTTTTTTGGATTCTAAATAAGGTAAGAAGCAGGAGAAAGCCATTTTAGCCAATTCTAAGCAGTGTCCTTCAAAAAACCATGAAAAAAAATCACATGTATGGATGAAATGCTACATGTTTCTCCTTTAAAGCAACTATCGTAACAAATACCGTTAGAAATTGGTAGGTGAAGTGTGAATAGGTTTGAAAATAGTCAATGAACTTGCTTTGAATTGGCAGTTTAATATGTACTGTATTATTTGACATAGAATCAGTCCTGTCTTGAAATGACCAACAGGTGTCATTTGGCACACACACACACCACTCTGTAATTAGACAGAGTAACCTGCAGGCAGTGGCTCTGACAACCTCCCCAGTCATCCTCACTGGCCTCATACACCCCTGTCTTATCAATTATGTCTGTGGTCGTCATGGTTACCTGCGCCTGAGAGGGGTGTGTCTGGTTTGTGTGTGTCAATTGTTTACCCTCTACACTAACCAACTTTCCAAGTGTTTGTTGTCTTCCTGAGTTTGTGTGTGTTTATGTGTGTGTGTGTACATAACACCTTCACTACAGCAACAAGTGAATGGGGGGCAGTCGAACTCGGTTTGTCCCTGTTTGAAGATGCAGTGGACAGACCAGTGAGGCCTAAACATAGTCAATCGCCCACAGGCACTCTACATCACACAACACAGATATCAACTGTGACACTAAGGAGCCAGAGTGGACCCAAGTGCAAACCAGCTCCATGGTTTGTCAGTGGACTTAAACACAGAAAACTATTCAAAATAACCACAAATAACA